>NC_138204.1:82205768-82805768 GCF_964194415.1 Vipera berus
CATTCTGCACTATTCATGGAGTTGAAATTAACTTCTTATGATAATTGCTTATCAGTTTCCTAAGCATAATTTCCATGATTTAACTTGCTTTCTTAGGACCTGTTATCTTTCCATATAAAACTTTGTGTTTTCCACCACATTTCACTATTTAAAATGTATATATATGTAAATTATTAGAATGAAACTCACATCAAAGAAAAATAGCATACATGCTGTATAAATTGTTGCCATAAGTTACCTTGATTATACCTACCTACAAAATACAAATTAGAAGGAACAACATTTGTACTATTCATTGTATCATTATACTGTATATAAAATGATTATCTTCTTACATACTGTTTATCAAAGATTGTATCAGAGAACAGAGATCAGAGGAATGTAGCTGTATCTGAGATTAGAATTAGAAATTAATTGATCAGTATAAATAGTTAACATTTCGTTAGGGACATTGTTTGTACGTTTTATTCATTTATAAACTATTCCACCTTGTGTGAATCTATTTTATTATGTGAACAGGAAGATGTATTTTTATTTATAAATAATATGTGTGTATGTATCTATGAATGTATGTATTATGTATGTATGTATGTATGTATGTATGTATGTATGTATGTATCTCTGAGTCTGGTTATTTTGTTGCAGACGTTTCATTACCAAACTAGATACATCATCAGTGCTAGTAACATCTGGATAATATGCTACCGTGTTTCCCCGAAAATAATACCTGGTCTTTTTTTTGTCTCCAAAAGAGGCACCAGGTCTTATTTTTGTGTGATGTCTTTTCCACTCGCCTCTGGCATCGACAGCCCCACCCAAGCAGCCCACTTCTGTGGCATCCCCCGGCCTGCATTTCGCAGTCAGAGGCCTTTCCGGAAGGCCTCTGCAGCCAAGAACTGAGCTATGGATTGAATCTATAGCTCGGTTCTTGGCTGCAGAGGCCTTCCAGAAAGGCCTCTAACTGTGAAATGTGGGCCAGGGGATGCCGCAGAAGTGGGCTGGCGAGGAGACGGAGGTTTCAATGGTAAGTGGGTGCAGGGTATGTGGGGCAGCTCCTTCCTCCCCCCACCCCCACCCTAGCTTGATTTTTAGGTGATAACTAGGGCTTATTTTGTGGGGTAGGGCTTATATTAGGCCCACCCCCCAAAACCAAGCTAGGGCTTATTTTTGTGATAGGTCTTACTTTTGGGGAAACACAGTAGTATGGGTTACCTAGTTTGACAATGAAACATTTGCAATAAAACTACCAAGCTTAGAGAACACCAAGGACCCCACAGTTCAACTATGAGCTACAACTTTTCTCTTCTAATGGTACGTATGTATGTATACATATATACGTATTGCATAGCTTATCTTAGTCATATGGTATTCCTAACACAGAGCTAGGGTACACAAATATTATCTAGCTCCCTGATGGAATGTAGCTAAGGCTGGATCCCTGCACACAGACTTTGAAAAGAGAATTACCTTAGCAGACATGTGCAGGATTGGGCTGAGCATTGTTTTCCAAAAATGCTTCAGCAACCAAACGATGCCGTTAAAAAATGCCTGCTGCAATCCACTAAACTGAACAAATACCTCAATATACCCAAGAGGCTATTTGTCTGAAAGAAGCGTGCCCAGACTAGATTCAAAGGGCGAAATGCCTTTGAAGCATAATTGATCCAGAAGCGCATTTGCAAATGCTTACGGATTCTTGGGAGGAAAGGTCCAGATCTCACTAAGTAGGATGAATTAGTGCTGGATGAAACTCTCTAATCCAGAGTTTAGAATTAAGAAAACAAGACGCAACAACGGGCACATCGCTTGCTTGCCTTTTCTTTTTTTCTTCCTTGGTATGGCCCTGAAGAAAAGATCAGAAACATTATCTTCTATAAATAGGGTGGGGTTTATATTAACTACAATTTAGGACGTCGTACAATTCATATACAGTGATGAATCATAACCATGGATGCTGGCATGAAATTGTCTTGGTTTTTGCCTTAAATCAGCCAGAGTCCTACATGTTCATTTGCAGGTAGCCCTCGACTTACAACAGTTCATTTAATGACCGTTCAAAGTTACAACAGTACTGAAAAAAATGACTTATGACCGTTTTTCACAGCTATGACCTTTGCAGCATCCCCATGATCATGTGATCAAAATTCAGACGCATGGCAGCTGACTCACGTTTGTGACGGTTGCTGTGTCCCAAGGTCCTGCAATCCCCTTTTGCAACCTTCTGACAAGCAAAGCCAATGTGGGAAGCCAGATTCACTTAACAACTGGGTTACTAATTTATCAACTGCAGTGATTCACTTAACAACCGAGGCAAGAAAGGTCACAAAACAGGGTAAAAACTCACTTAACAAATGTCTCATTTAACAACATTCTTGGGCTCTATTGTGGTTGTAAGTCAAGGACTGCCTTTAATGCTATGGCTAATAGGACATGGAATCAAATCTTCGGTTCTCTTTTGTGCATCCATGCACACTGCACATGAGGGAGAAATCAGCTTTATGACTTCTCTGAGATTGATGCATTTCAATCTCAACTCAGCCAGAAAATGTTTTGGCCCTTCAAAAAACATTATGCCTAACAGTCCCAATCTCCTATAGCTGCTATGACTGGTGGGAATAACATACAATCCATGTCCCTTTGTGGAAGCTTAACATTTCTTAAAAATAAATTTATGCACAGAGAAAGAGAAAATGAAGACGTATTAATAAACAGAATAAAGAAGGTTAGGGCAGCAATGCAGTGATGGTCATTCAGGAACCCTGCGCTAATTTTAATTAGCTGCTTTCCCTTGCTTTCAAATGTAATTAAAGGAGCTTAGTTGTGCTCAGCGATGCAAACCGCCTTCTTTAATCACTAACATTATTTCCCTGAACTATTAATGATTTTCAAAATGCTTGTTTATGCAGAATTAGAACAGTAATTATCTTACCAGTTAATTTTGTACCTTCAGATTTCACACCTAGCTCAAACGTCATTCATTTACTGCAGCCATTCTGTCAAAACAAAGAAAGGCTTGTTGTAAATGCATTGCAGAATGCCGAACCCAAAGCCAACTTTTGTAACACTAATAAAGTAGCTCCCAAGTGAAACAGGTGTAATTTAGAGCCTTCCGGTCTGAAGCTGGCACGTAGATGCAATGTTTTTTCTTTATTAGCTTTAAAATGAGAGCTTGGTGTGCAAAATAAGCTATTTAAACTCAGACTTGTGGAGCAGAATATAATCTTTAATTTAAACTAGAGCCGTAAAAAAGGCCTTTAATTTTAGCTGGCATGTGCATGTGAATTTGAATTAATAATCCAGAAAATTGAAACTGTTTTGCTGCTGCGCCGTCTCTGTTCTTCACATGCCCTTAACTTCACTCCCTCTCTTTCCTCTCTCACCCTCCCACAAGCTGAGGCTGGTACTTTTCTGATTATGATTATTTAATGATGTAACCGGTTCCCATGAAAAGTGAAATGTTCTTTCGAACAACCGTCTCAGTGGGCCGGCATTTCCTTTATTAAAAAGTCACACTTATTGAAAGGAACAATCCAATCTGTATTCATTTGGTAATAATAATACAAACAACAACATTCACGAGATTTCCTGAAGCCATCAGTCAAAACGTGCTCTGGATTTCAAGTTGAAACCTCTGACTTTGAAAGTTTTTGTAAAATGTTCTGGCACAGTCTTGACCCACCTATGCTGCCATAATCATAGTATTATATGACCGCAATGATATTTTTAACACATTCTTCCAACTCCTTTCTCTCAGGGATTGAAATTACTATAATTAGCTCCAGGTAAAGTAATGAAACCACATGTTCCTAACACACTGCTAGCTTAAACTTCCTAACTTTTCAGCTTTGTTTATTTTAGGGAAACCACTACAGTAAAATAATTTGACAGAAAACTACATTTCTCAGAAGTCATTTAGCACAATCCTTTATTTTTCTAGTGCTGCTCCCTTCCTAGACAACAATAAGCTGGATCTTCTCCATGTGGCTGTCAGTTTCCCCTCAAGGTCCTTGAGGAAGATACTCCAGATTTTGTGAAATTTGTTGCTACTGAGACAAAAATACCTGATTGGGGGAGAAAAAATGTGACTACCACTGGTGACAGTGAAAGCTACCATGAAACACTGTGATACAGGAAGTCCTCGGCTTACAACCATTCATTTAGCGACAGTTTAAAGTTATAACAGCACTGACTTATGACTGGTTTTCACATTCACGACCATTGTAGCATCCCACAGTCACATGATCAAAATTTGAGCACTTGACAGCTGGCATGGGTTTATGGCACTTGCACTATCCTGGGGTCATGTGATCACCATTTATAACCTTCCCAGCCCACGTCCGACAAGAAAGGCAATGAAGGAAGCCAGATTTTTTTAATGACTGCATGATTCACTTTAACAACTGTACTGATTGGCTTAAGAACTGTGGCCAAAAAAAAGTTGTAAAATGACACACCTTGTCATTTCTCTGAGTAAATAGGCTTGAGAATGTTGAGAGGCCATTTTGGCACACCTTTTTCTACATATCATCTTTGGTGTAGTCCATATCATTTTAATTCATAATACCAAAGAAAGGAAGGCAATACCAAAGAAAGGAAGCCTTTTTATTCAATTTTTGAGCCTTCATCTATTAGCGTGTGTATATAAAAATCAGATTCATTGAATTTGAAGGAGATTAACACCAGAAACGTTGTCATAGGGCAGCAAGTTAAAACAGATCCTCCAATAGTTTTAGTTTACTTCATGCTTAGTTAAACAGGAAGCTAAAAGACTAGGGGTTGGAGAGGCCACTCAATCTTTTCTTAGCATTCTGCTCTATCAAACCATCAAATGGCCTACTCCGACTTAAGTGATTCTAGAGATCAGTTAGTCAATGTGACTAGACCAACCATGTACAGATATGGGTTAGTTTTAGGACTCTATAGGCACAAGAACAGCTTCTCCAGATCAAATCTGCCCTTCTAGTGAGATCAGGAAGAAAGGTTTTGCTGAAGATCTCTTCTTTGAAGGAATGACAGGGACCAGCCTTCTGAGTCCCCTCTTCTGTGGATTAAATTACCAAGATTCAATCCTACTCTAGTTTATTTGTCTGCTAAAGAACCATAAAGATCAGACATTTTAGGAAGGTAGTTTGGGATGTGGATTTTTAGCCTATCCCCAAGGGATGGCACTGTGATGGCTTTCGGAGTTACGTGTCTGGATTTGTGCTGTTTTCATTTTTATTTCTAACCATTCTATGAACCATATAGAACAGAGGTCCCCAACCTATGGTCTGTGGCCCGGGACCAGCTAGCCGGTGCACATTCCCCTCCCCACTCACACTAGCACCCGCAGCCCTGTTTGCACATGTCCACGGATGCGAACAGAAATGCTAGCACGGGGCAGGTGTCTGCAGCCCATTTGCGCATGTGCTGCTAGCCCGGGCAGTTTGTGCAGCCTGTTTGCGCATGTGTGAATGGGGGTGGAGGGTGTGTGGTCATTTGTGCATGTGCACTGTGCCAGCTCATGCTGCATGAGCGAACAGGGTTGCTAGTGCTGTGCCAGTGTGCATGGCCCCATGCACGTGCACACATGCACACCAATTTTGAAGCTGCTCTCCTTCCCTTTGAGCCCAGAAAGTTTGAAAACCTCTGATATATAACTTAGGAGAAATTAGCTGCATGGAAACCTTAGCAAATAGACATGTACCAGACTGGAAAGGCTGCATTGGATGCAAAGCTAGAACATTTAGTAAATAGTCATTTAGTATCCATCTGTAATGGGGCCTCCAGGTGAAAAGTGCCTTTCAAAATTGTCTTGAGACTTAGCACCAACTCATGTTGGAAGAAAAATACTTGTGAGCCACAGCTACAATAATTTCTAGTACATTTGTCAGGGAAGTGATATGTTAACTCTTAATAAGCAGCAGAGTCCCATAGAACCCTCAGCTTATGGAATCCTGAAATACAACTGAGATTATTTCTAAGGTCAGAAACCCTGAAAAGATTCAGGTTTTCCCAGGCAAATAATAATAATTTACCCTTTTGTCACCAATAAAAGTTGAAGATTATCAGCACCGATGTTGATAACAATCATCATCAACATGTTGATCAACTATCAACATGAATCCTATTTCTGATTGCACAGCCAAATATTTTTCACTTCAGTTTCCATATTAGCTATAATTTAAATATTCCAGTGGCCTTGATAAGAAGACTTCTCAGCTAAGCCCTATGTGAAATGAAGCTGGCCATTCTCTTCTAAAGAAGGGACCACTGCTTAATGGTGAGACAGAAGGTTACATACAGCCTTAGATTCATTCTTTGATAGAATGATCAGATTCAAGTTGTCAAAATCCAGCCCCTAATGGTTGTCTAGATTCGGTAGCTCTAGCCTCTGGCATCTCATGGTAAAGTTGACATTACTTCTTCCTGGAGAAATAATGTCTACCAATGTGGGTAATACTGACCAAGGCAAAATAATGGTCTGTAAACTGTATGGCTGTTTTATATGTTTATGTAAACAACTGCTAGCAGTTTCAGGCCAACAGAATCTTGCCATATTTCAAGCAGCATGTGTGTTGCCTGTTACACTCTTTTTCTAGCACCAAACGTTATTGCATATGTTAAGCCCTGTTTCAAATCGATTTAAATAAACTGGTTTGCATGCCATGGTTTTTCTAATCTTTCCAAGCATGGCTGACTGTTGGAGGTGGAAATCTTAATGCAATGATCTGCTTTAGATTTTTTCTTTTCTTTTAAAGACTAATAAACATCTGACCACTATTCTGATTTCTTTTTCACTAGTCTTAACATTCTTCCAATATTTCTAAAATGCCAAAGTTCCAGGTATTGGTAAAAGCAATCAGAAAGTTGTAGAGGTTCTGGCCTACAGTTACAATGACATCATGCATAGGGTTGCTGATTTATTCAAATTCAGATTCATCGCAGCTGTTAGTCCCCTCATTGTTTTAATGTGGCTGGTTCCACCATTCATAACTGTCAAAAACCAATTCATTGAGAGTTGGACTTATTAGGCTCCAAACTGTACTGCACACATTCATATTTTTTTTGTCACTATGCATGTGAATAGGCATACATCGTTCTCCCTAAACTTTAAATTGCTCTCGATTTGTTACACTAGGGAATATTTCTACCTAATTAGCTTGCTAACCCACCCTCAACAGATGCCGACTTCTTGCATCCTGCTTCAGTACTACACTCTATTAGTGGACAATTCTCCAGATAATTTGCACAACTCCAAGCCGAGATCCATAAATTAAAAGAATAGTAGGATTTATCACCAGAACAGAGAAAGAGGACTCCTGGATTCATATAGTGCAAGATCTAAGATTTCAGAGTTCAAAGAAGAGCTAGCCCCAGCAAACAGACAGTTCTTTTTCCCTATCTGTGAACTAATGTGGAGATTCCGAGTTCCTAGATTGTGTTAAGATTTGAGGCACCTCGCAATATTTCCCATCAGACTTCATTATTTGAATTGAGCAATGCACCAATAGAAGCAGGCTACTAAATTTTGAGTCCCATGTTAAGAAACTAAAGCTACATATAACTCTTTCTCTTTGAAGGCATCCTTATAAAAAAAGCTTCGCATAATGTATTTGATAGGATGCAGAATCTGTATAGGAGGAATTGCCCAGCATGTAAATGGCCTTCATCTCTGTAAACAAAGTGAAGAAAGAACAAGTTAGCTCTTTCATACTCAGTAATTTCTGAAGTAATAACATGTATTTGTTAGTACTATATATCCCTGGTAATACATTGCATAGAATAACAATTAAAGTAGTGGGCTGGTGCATAGAGGTGTTTAATTGGAATTTAGATGTGCCTTTTAACAGTGAAAATATTATGATACATTGTGGAAAAAGTATTGAAGGTGGCCTGTGAGTTCAAGCACTGCTAGATTACTGAGACAGGCCCTTTGTCCAAGAATGGATATTCTAGCAATTAGTGAACTTAACTGAGAACTGCAAAACCTTGCAAAGCAAAAAGAGACAAAGAAATTCATACTCTCATGTCTCTATCCCAGAGTAGGTAATAGAATAGAATAGAATAGAATAGAATAGAATAGAATAGAATAGAATAGAATAGAATAGAATAGAATAGAATAGAATAGAATAGAATAGAATAGAATAGAATAGAATTGAATTGAATTGGAAGGGACCTTGGAGGTCTTCCAGTCCAGCCCCCTGATCAAGCAGGAGAACCTATACCATCTCAGACAAGTGACTGTCTAGTCTCTTCTTAAAAATTTCCAGTGATGGAGTGCCCACTGAAGGCAAGGTGTTCCACTCATTAATTGTTCTCACTGTTAGGAAGTTTCTCCTTAATTCCAGGTTGCTTCTCTCTTTGGTCCGTTTCCAACCATTGTTTCTTGTCTTGCCCTCTAGTGCTTTGGAAAATAGTTTGACCCCCTCTTCTTGGTGGAAACCCTTCAAATACTGGAATACTGCTATCATGTCTGTTTCTTATTTTCTTTAGACTAGCCAAACCCAAGTCCTGCAGCCATTCTTCATTTGTTTTAGTCTCCAGGCCTTTGATCATTTTAGTTGCTCTTCTCTGAACTTTTACCAAGGTCTCAACATCATTTTTGCAGTATGGTGACCAAAATTGGTTGCAGTATTCTAGGTGAGGTCTTACTAGGGTTTTATAAAGCAGTTCTAATATTTTGTGTGATCTTGATTCTATGCCTCTGTTTATACAACCCAGGATTGTATTAGCTTTTTTGGTTGCTGCTGCACACTGCTGGCTCATAGTCAAGTGATCGTCCACTAGGACTCCAAGGTCCCTCTCACAGTTACTGTTTTGAGCCAGGTCTCGCCTAATCTGTACTTGTAATATTGTAATCTGTACTTGTACTTTCTGAAATCAATTGAAGACTGCCTGTTTCCCAAGACATTTACTATTATATTTAGATATGATTCCAAGCTTTTGCTTTTCTGTTGCTTTTTTTCTAAGGAGATTAGATAGATAGATAGATAGATAGATAGATAGATAGATAGATAGATAGATAGATAGATAGATAGATAGATAGATAGATAGATAGATATGATATGATATGAGAGAGGGAGAAGAAACATATAATGAGCATTCTCATTAGCTCAGAATGTACTCAGAGGTGATTTGAAAATGAATTTTATCTATAGTGAGAAAAATTAGTTGGCTAAAATAATCATTTAACAAACAGAGCTTCCATCCTTTCAGATTCAATAGTTGGGGAAGAGTTTTCTAGAAGCCTTTTTTTTCTCTTTTGAATCTTCCTAGGAGTACCATTAGTTGATTGGATAGAGAGGAGACCTGCCTCACCTCCAGGGGAAGACTATTCCATAGTCTGGGGGCAGACTGTCTTCCTAAACCCTACCAGTCAAAGTTCCTTAACTGATGGGGTCTGCAACATATCTACACTGCCTGACCGTGTGGGATGGGACAAAGCTGGTTTCACAGGTAGCCTGGCCCTATGCCATGTAGAGATTTGAACACCTTGAATTGGACCCAGAAGCAAACTAACATCCAATGTAGTTTGAGGAGCAGAGGTATTACATGTACCAGTATAGCATGCACAGCCACACTTTGTAGTAGCTGAAGCTTCTGGATACTTTCAGGAGTAGCCTCATGGGAGATGAAATGTCGGCAAGAAAACAACCAAGCTCAGAGCGTATTAAAGATCCCATAGAAATCTTTCAGGACACAAGTAGGAATCAATCCATTTCTAGGTGTAGTGAATGCATAGAGAGATAGTGCCATTACGCTGAATGGTGAACTAAGAGAGGAGGACTGAAGAAAATAGATACGTTGCTTCCTTTATTGATATTAAAATAGCATTACATGATTAGATCTGAGTAGAGATTTGTCAACATTCATAAATGACACTATTGGAAAGGCCATTTGTCTAAATATTTTTGATAGGACAATGGAAATTTCTCAGTAATTTGGGAGGAACATAAAAAAGAACAGTATTTTTATTGATAAATTTTAATGCATTTATCTCCCGGCACAATTGTCTTTGTGGAACAGTAAAAGTATTATCTTTGCTTGCTGGATTGCGATGATGCTATTTTATACTATTGTTGTAACTTGTAAGCCAAATTTATTTTCACCGATAGACATGAAAGATAAAATGATATTTGGAATAGAGGGATATAGCATAGGAGCATTTAGCAGAAAAGTTGACTGCCTTAGAGAGTAGTAACAACTCTTCTTCACCAAAGTCCCCTTGAGAATTTTTTAGGTACGGGATTTTTTTTTAAAGAAAAATTCTGAATGGAAGAAAATACAGTTTAAACTAGCTTATCTATTTAAAAATGTCAATAAAATATTGAGAAGGTTCTGGAAGTCTCCTGATGTTTTGACCATCTCATCAAGAATCTCAATGGAGCAATAAAATGGCATTCTATTTTCTGGACAGCTTGGGGTTTTTCTCTGGATGTCAAGCAAAAAGGGATGCAATTCCACTCATCTGGAGAAGATTAGAATGCTCTAGGAAATATGAGAGTAGAAAGCACAGCAACAAAATAATAGCTAAGTCATGTCTTCCATTTGTGGAATCCAGTCATCCCACAGGGTCTAGTAGACTGAACTCCCATTAGTTTTATGTGAGTGCACTCAACAAGAACAGATTAGTTTATACAAATATATTTAAAAGAAAAGAAAGTCCCAGCAGCCATTATTAATATAATAAATTTGAGATTCCCCCCTTCCCCCCTCCCTCTCACACACGCACACTGATTAAAGATTATATGGTAGAGTAATAACCACACAGTGTGTATTACAGTTGCCATTGAATTTTGTGTAAAATGGAATTCAAGAGCAAGCACAAATGGTCCTCTTCAGGGAAAATATCTGTGGCATTTAAGGAAAGCTAAAATAATTTCAATAAAGTTAGGGAATTTTCACTGACATTTGGAGAATGGGAACTGATAGATTTTGCTTGAGGTAAAATTTCAGGGAAATTAGGGAATATCTGAAATTGAGTCTTTAGTGAAAATTGACTTCATCCCTGTATGTTGTGTGTGTCCAAAGTTCTCTCAAACCTCGACTGTTAATTATAACCCTAAATAAAGTGGCTAGATCCACTGACTACACAAATCCCTTATAAACAGAAAAACACTGACACTGACATTTCCTAAACTCGGCTGAAGATGTTACCTAACCTGGTAACAAAACGTTCGGAAGCCAACCCACAAGCTTGGAGAATGAACCTTCTCTCTCATTCTGAGAATTACAGAAAATTAAATAATATTTAATAGGACAAAAACAACTGATTCAAGGCCAACAAAACTAAAGATCACATTTAGCTCCATTCAATATGTTTTAAATAGTATAATTCCACTGAAAATATATATAAAGCAGGCATAACAACTTTCACATTTTGACTGTAACTCCAGGTTTATGCTTTCATCACTGTATACTGTATGCAAATAAAGTTTAGAGCTAAAGTGATCCTTATTGGCAGTCACAGCCTATTTTTTTTTCTAGTCTTGAACTCTTAAGGTCTTTTAGTGTTGTACATCATAGCTTATGAAAAGTGGGATGTCTTTATTGAGGTTTCAGGTACTGAATTTGGGGAAATAGTTTCAAAACTGTCTTTTTCCAAGTTCCAAGTGTTTTAGCAGTGAGTTTTAAAATCTATTGAAGAGTTAAAGACCTGGGTATGTTGATTCTTCTGAGTGATATTTTTTTTAATTTTTTTTTAATCCCATTTATATCCCGCCCTTCTCCGAAGACTCAGGGCGGCTTACAATCTAAGCACAAATCAAATGTGCTTAGCAATAGCCTTCATTCTATGTATATGCCTGCTTATTAGGGCTTTCGCCCCCCCCAAGCGGCATTATTACAAAGTCAGCTTATTGCCCCCAACAATCTGGGTCCTCATTTTACCTACCTCGGAAGGATGGAAGGCTGAGTCAACCTTGAGCCTGGTGGGATGCGAACCTGCACTAATTGCAGGCAGCTGGTGTTACTTAAGGAGGCATTAGCCCACTGCTCCACCAAGGCTCTTATTTTGTTTGCCTGTCTGTCTTTGCCTTGTGGTATTTATATATTTCATATATTTAAGCAGATTAATCTGTTTTGGACTGTGAGAAATTACCCTGGTTTCAAATATAGAAGTCTCCTAAAGATGGAGATCAATAAAGAAAACTTGCAAACACTAACATATCTGTAATAGCCAAAGTAAATTTCAATACATTGCCTTGTGGTAAAATTCCACCCACAATTTTGTCTTTGGTGTGTGTGTGTGTGTGTGTGTGTGTGTGTGTGTGTGTGTGTGTGCATTTGCCCAGATAAAAGAGCTAGCCCTTAAAAATATGGAAAGTGAACAGAAATTACCCATTTTTAAAAATACATAAAGAGAAAACTCTGAAACACGACCATAAGCCAAAAGGAATAACCTTAGCATTGATATCTGAATAAGAGTTAATTAATCACTGGGGAGGCTGTAACATTTTATCTTTCACTTATACACAGCCAAATGGCAATGAAAAAAAATGCTTTTCTATCAGAAAAAGGTTCAATTTGCGCAGGGCTTCCTCCATCCTTTTTTTTCTTATCTGCCAAATAATCTAATTGGAACCAGAGCACAATATATCCTCTCAAATGAAACATGACTTTTTGTACTGTAAGTAGATTGATGGACAGATGGAGGACAGAAAAACAGCCCCATTAAATGTGATAGATACATTTAATGGGGCTATTTTGGGTTTCTGATCACCTTTGGTCAATGCACAAGTCAGAAGTACCTAGCTGAGAACGTGGTTGAAGAAAGTGACGTGCTCCAGAAGTGAGGGAATTGTATAATCATGGCAACTTTAATAGGTTATTTACATTTTTGTAAGATTTAAAATACCTCTTGAAATAAAGCAATAAGATAATCCAGTTCAAATCACTGCTGTACTTCATTTAAGCAGCCATTCAGTGACAAGTACAAAATTAATTCATGCTGTATCTATCAGCGAAATGCAGCCACGCTGCCATCTCAGGTTACAATTGTGGCAATACACAACCATTTTCATAATGTTATCTCTCTCTGGACTTATGCCAACTTTGTGCTTCATCATATACAGCTCCAGAAATGTTTCATGATTTGTTAAATGACAAACTGAAGAACTCTATGAATGCCCTTAATGCAGCTGGTTACTTTTGTATGTCTGATGGTTTTTACAATAAATAAAAGGAAATCAGAATCAGACTTGAGTAGAGACTTTGCATAAATTCAGAAGTGGCCAGACATTTCACTGTCTGTGACAAAGCACCAACTTTGGTTCCTTCCCTCTTTCCATTTACATTTACATTTACATTTTATTAAATTTATATGCCGCCCTTCTCCCTGAGGACTCAGGGCGGCTCACAACAATAAAAATTAAAAAACATAGAGTAAAAAATTTAAAAGAGAATTAAACAATAAATACAAATTACAAAACAATTTAACCCAGTAAAAGCCTAATTAAAAATCGTAGTCAGTCCAGGCCCGCTTGTTGGAACAACCACGTCTTCAGGTCACGGCAGAAGGACTGAAGGTCAGGGGCCATCCGCAGCTCCGGAGGCAACTCATTCCAGAGAGTCGGCGCGCCCACAGAGAAGGCTCTCCCCCTGGGGGTCACCAGCCGGCATTGCCTGGCCAACGGAACCCTGAGGAGGCCGACTCTGTGGGAGCGAACCGGGCGATGGGAAGTTGACAATGGCAGCAGGTGGTCTCGCAAGTACCCCAGGCCTAAGCCATGCAGGGCTTTAAAGGTTATTACCAGCACCTTGAATCGCACTCGGAGGGTAACTGGAAGCCAATGCAGCTCGCGCAGGAGTGGTGTAACATGGGAGTACCGAGATACTCCCATAAGCACCCGCGTGGCTGGCCGCATTTTGCACCAGTTGAAGCCTCCGGGTGCTCTTCAAGGGCAGCCCCATGTAAAGAGCATTGCAGTAATCCAGGCGAGAAGTGACGAAGGCATGGGTAACCATGCATAGGGCATCTCAGTCCAAAAAGGGGCGCAACTGGCACACTAGGCGAACCTGTGTGAAGGCCTCCCCTGGACACGGCCGTTAGATGATCTTCCAAATTAAGCCATGAATCCAGGAGGACACCCAAGTTGCGAGCCCTTTCTGAGGGGAGCAATACCTCCCCCCCATCAAAAGAGATGGAACTTGTTGGACAGTATGAGATGCCGGTATCCACAGCCACTCGGTCTTGGAGGGGTTAAGCCTGAGCCTGTTCCTTCCCATCCAGACCCGCACCGCCTTCAGGCACCAGGACATCACGTCAAGGGCATCACTGGGTTTGCTCGGGGTGGAGATGAACAACAAGCAGGAATAGCCAATACTCCAGAAGATAGGCTTAAGATACAGAAGGATCTGGACAGACGTGAACACTGGGCACTATCTAACAAAATGAAATTCAATGGTGAAAAAAGTAAGGTTCTACATTTAGGCAGGAAAAATCAAATGCATAGGTATAGTATAGGTGGTACCTTGCTCAATAGTAGTAACTGTGAGAGGGATCTCAGAGTCTTAGTAGACAATCACTTCAATATGAGCCAGCAGTGTGCTGCAGCTGCCAAAAAAACCAACACAATGCTAGGCTGCATTAACAGAGGGATAGAATCAAGATCAAGTGAAGTACTAATACCACTTTACAATGCTTTGGTAAGGCCACACCTGGAATACTGCATCCAGTTTTGGTCACCACGATGTAAAAAAGATGTTGAGACTCTAGAAAGGGTACAGAGAAGAGCAACAAAGATGATTAGGGGGCTGGAGGCTAAAACATATAGGGAACGGTTGCTGGAATTGGGTATGTGTAGTTTAATGAAGAGAAGGATGAGGGTGACATGATAGCAGTGTTCCAATATCTCAGGGGCTACCACAAAGAAGAGGGAGTCAAGCTATTCTCCAAAGCACCTGAAAGCAGGACAAGAAGCAACGGATGGAAACTAGTCAAGGAGAGAAGCAACCTAGAACTAAGGAGAAACTTCCTGACAGTTAGAACAATTAACCAGTGGAACAACCTGCCTCCAGAGGTGGTGAATGCTCCAACACTGGAGGTTTTTAAGAAGAGACTGGACAGCCATTTGCCTGAAATGGTATAAGGTTTCCTGCCTGAGCAGGGGGTTGGACTAGATGACCTTCAAGGTCCCTTCCAACTTTATTATTATTATTATTATTATTATTATTATTATTATTATTATTATTATTATTATTATTATTATTATTATTATTATTATTATTATTATCTGGGTATCGTCCGCATGTTGGTGATACCTCACCCCAAAGCCACGGATGATCTCACCCAGCGGCTTCATATAGATGTTAAACAGGCGGGGGGAGAGAACCGACCCCTGAGGCCTCCCACAAGTGAGGGGCCTCGGGGTAGATCTCTGTCCCCCTGCCAATACAAACTGCGAGCGGCCCGAGAGGTAGGAGGAGAACCACCATAAAACAGTGCCTCCCACTCCCAACCCCTCGAGCCGTCACAGCAGGATACCGTGGTCGATGGTATCAAAAGCCGCTGAGATGTCAAGTAGGACCAGGACAGAGGAACAGCCCCTGTCCCGGGCCCGCCAGAGATCATCCACCAGTGCGACCAATGCCATTTCCGTGCTGTAGCTGGGTCTGAAACCAGACTGGTATGGGTCCAGATAGTCTGCTTCATCCAGGAATTGCAGGAGCTGATGCACCACAACACTCTCAACAACCTTTGCTACAAAGTGAAGGTTGGAGACAGGACGGTAGTTATTCAACGAGGCCGGGTCCAGAGCAGGCTTCTTGAGGAGGGGCCTCACCACCGCCTCTTTTAAGGCGGAGGGGAAGACACCCTCCATCAAGGAAGCATTAACAACTGCCTGGAGCCAGCCCCCTCTCACCTCCCAGGTGGCCGAAACCAGCCAGGAGGGACATGGGTCCAGTAAACAAGTTGTAGTGCTCAGTCTACACATGATCCTGTCCACATCATCCAGAGTCATGTACAAAATGTGTGTGGAATTATAGGTGAATATTCCTTCAACACTGACAATAGCAATTTTCTCCCACACTTTTGGGCAGTACACCAAACTGAATAGTGCACAACTCCATCCTCATATATTTCCTTTCTCTTTGCTCAGAATCAACTACCCAAGATACCTTCTTCACATTTTCTAATAGTACGGTCGGATCTAATGTTATTCACAATGCTTATAATCAGTCTGGAATTTCATTTATGAATGTAATTGACAAAACTATTCCAAAATTCACACACAGAGAGACACCTATGATCTTAAGGAGTGCTTAAGATTGTACAGCTTATATACTAAGCCCTTATTGGCTTTACATTTAACAAAACCTGTTCAATTTTACAGGTCTTGACATCCCTTGCTTTCATTTTCAACATCAATTCCTTTCCATCATTTCTGCTATTGATTCTTTTTATTTTTGACTTTTCTCCCCTATATGTATTCCAACTTCCTTAAAGTAACAGTAGGGCTGATTATGTTTAAAAGCATACTCATTTGTCTTCTGAGTATTTTGATTATGAAACAGTTGAGAAAAAAGAGAAGTTTTCTGAAATGCTCAGAAAACTTCTCTTTGTTCCCCATTTTTGTTTCAGATTTCAGAAAAGCTTCCATTTTACATTCTCTATGATATTCATGAGACAATCAGTTTGGGGTAGTGGTGAAGGCACCAGGCTAGAAACTGGGAGATTGGCATAAGTCCAGCTGGGTTACCTCAGGCCAGCTACTCTCTCTCAACCCTGGGAAGCAGGCAATGGCAAACCATTCCTGACAAGAAAACTGCCAAGACTTGTCCAGTTAGTCACCAAGATTAACTCAAAGACACACAAACATGAATCCAACATTTGGAGACTCCCTTCTGTACAATATGTCTAGAGATCAACCTGCTCCCCCAGAGCCAATGATCGGGATAGTTTGAGGAACAGTCTTTTCAGAGCTTCTCTCCATCTTTCCAGACCTGATATGGTTGGGTTCTGCACAAAGGAGGTTATGAATGTGACATAGGGTATGACACAGCATGATGGATGAGTTTGTACCTTTGGCATTTGGCTGAGGTTTAAGTGTCAGGGCTGAATGATGTCAGAAACAGTAATCACCCAGCCTAAAAAATCCTATTAATGTTAACATTTCAGTCCAATAGCCACAGGTGCATGAGGTAATATTTCCATGCTTTTCAGTCACAATTTTTCTTAATGTGGCCTGTTGCAAGCAAAACCAGCATGATCTATAATGAGCATATTGGCTTTTGTGCTCTCTCCCCCTCAAGATTTAGACAATCTTCCTTTTTTTTCTCCCTCTACGCCCTCACCCCTGATTTGCTTAGTGGCTCCAGAGCCTGAGGAAGGGGAGGATTAAATTGGAAAATATAAATAACAAATCAAAAATTAAAATTGATTGGATAAACAATTTCCCTTAGTCTGTTTCTTAATAAGTAATCGATTGGTTGATCAATATTCATTATTTCCCAGAACATACCAAACTGTTTATTGGACAAATGAATGGCTGAACTACAGTGACATGAAATCAAGAAAGAAAACCAATTTCTTTAATAACAGAGGTCTGGATATACCATCTCATTTTATGAGGGTGTCTCAGACTGACCAACCTAGTGTAATATTCCTTTTTTTTAAAAAAATGAAAAACAGCAATTTAGGAAAGTAGAAGTAGCTATGAATCAAATCTCAAATTAATTTCCTAAAGAAAAATGTGCACAGAAGACTTTTATTTGAACATATATGCAGAAAGTATACATTCCTATGATTGCTCCCTTAGGATATTTTATTGGCTTGCTTCGTTTCAAAGAGTATAGCATTATTTCCACTGTTGTTCATTACTTGGCATATTCTCTAGATTTTCAGCTCAAATTCACAGTAGAGTAACAAAATATGCAAAGCACTTGCAAGCAAAGTCTCCAAGCATTGCAAACTGTATTTATCTAATAAGTTGTCATTCATCAAATTCAGCAGCATACATCAACTATATATAGAAAATGTACATAGGTTCACTCCCAATTTTTTCCCTAGATGTCAGGTCTGAAAACCAGCTTCAGTATTGTAGCAGCAATGTTCATACTGCTGCTACTAATTATTTATAACATGTTTCTAACATCCACGAGCCATCCTGATTACAATACTGATGGGACAAAATTCTCAGCATAGGCCCAAATATCAACTTTCAAATCATGGATTTAGAGATTTCATAAGCATGCAGATCAGACCAGAAATAGGAGAATGTTATATTACTAGGCACAATTCCAACCTCCAATAAGTAAGACTTTTTAAAAAGAAAAAAAATCCTGTAATTTCCAGACTGATCACTACAACTTCATACACCCATCTCATATAATTGTTTTTTTGTTTTTTGTTTTTTTATTGCTAAGAAGCTTCAGGATACTACAGGGACATGCATGGATTGGTGTGGACTACGTGAGTGTGCTAAAGTTTCACTTATCACTGACTATCTTTAGTCTTGAAGATTAAAAATATCTAATAAGCCAACTATAGAAAGGAACTGTATTGCTTCTCTGCTTTATCAAAAAGGATGTATTAGTTCAATTATTGATGTCTATTCCAGTGTCAGTCTTGATCCTACTTGATTTATGTATGGTCCATGGGGCAAATTCCCATTCTCAAACCCTTCTCCAAGTATCTTCTATTGAACTTTGTAATTACCATGTTTCCCCAAAAGTAAGAACTACCCTGAAAATAAGCCCTAGCTTGATTTTTGAGGGTGGGCCTAATATAAACCCTTCCCCCAAAATAAGCCCTAGTTTTAGGGCGAGGCACACACCTAAAAATCAAGCTAGGGTGGTAGTGGGTTGTGTGAAGCTGCCCCATGTGCCTTGCAGCCAGGCCTCTCCTCGCTGGCCCACTTTTTCTCTGGTGTTCCCAGGCCTGCATTTCACAGTCAGAGGCCTTTCCACAAGGCCTCTGCAGCCAAGAACCGAGCTATGGATTCGTAGCTTGGTTCTCAGCTGCAGAGGCCTTCCGGAAAGGCCTCTGACTGCAAAATGCAGGCTGGAGCTCCATTCTCAACAGCAGAATGAAGCTGCTCCTTTGGCCGCAGAAGAAGTGGGCCGGCTGGGTGGGCTTCTGTCATGAGGTGAGTGGAAAAGACACCCCCTGAAAATAAGACTTGCTGCCTCTTTTGGAGGCCAAAAAACTAATAATAAGTCCGGCTCTTATTTTCAGGAAAACATGGTACAAAGTTTTTGCAATGTAACTTTGTTTTTACTTGCAAACAATGTATATGTTATTTGTTGCTTGACTAATTAAATATACCGGTAGTCCTCGACTTAACACCATTCATTTACTAATGGTTCAAACTTATAATGGTGCAGGAAAAAATGACTTATGACCCATCCTCAAAGTTACGACTGTTGCACTATTCCCACAATCATACAATCATGATTTAGGCCTTTGGCAACCAGGTCACATTTACAACAGTTGCAACATCCTTTAGTCACATGATTACATTTTCCAACAACCAAAATCAATGGGGGAAGTCAGATTTGCTTAATGGCCATATGATTTATTTAATGACTGTGGTGATTCGCTTAACGAAATGCTCATAAAAATTGGTTCTGGTCACATGGTAACTCACTTAAACCACATCATTTATAGGGAACGGTTGCTGGAATTGGGTATGTGTAGTTTAATGAAGAGAAGGGTGACGGGTGACATGATAGCAGTGTTCCAATATCTCAGGGGCTACCACAAAGAAGAGGGAGTCAAGCTATTCTCCAAAGCACCTGAAAGCAGGACAAGAAGCAACGGATGGAAACTAGTCAAGGAGAGAAGCAACCTAGAACTAAGGAGAAACTTCCTGACAGTTAGCACAATTAACCAGTGGAACAACCTGCCTCCAGAGGTGGTGAATGCTCCAACACTGGAGGTTTTTAAGAAGAGACTGGACAGCCATTTGCCTGAAATGGTATAAGGTTTCCTGCCTGAGCAGGGGGTTGGACTAGATGACCTCCAAGGTCCCTTCCAACTTTATTATTATTATTATTATTATTATTATTATTATTATTATTATTATTATTATTATTATTATTATTATTATTATTATTATTATTATTATGCAACTGAAATTTCAATCTCAGTTGTGGTTGTTAATTGAGGACTACCCATAGATATACAGTAACAAGTCAAAAATGTTATTTAACCTAATGATTTAAAAGTGGTGGGGAAGGGAAACTATTTAAAATACGGTTTCATTCTGTTAAACTGGGTGTCAGGTCCCCAATAGAAAATTATTCTATGTCCTGTACATGCATTTGTAACCATTGTTTTGATATACTGCTTGTGCAGGCTTTTTCCTCAGACCTCGCTTTAATCCCTTGCTGTCACTAACTCCTAATAAAAGTTCCTTTTGAGACAATGCTGGTTTCAAGAGTTCTGCTTTCTTGGGAGATCTAGTTGAGGCAGGTCATTACACCGGGTTGATGTAAATTAGCCAACTTCAGGATTGCACTGAGCATCAATGCTTTGCTAAGGCTTGAGATTTGGGAACCATAATAAGCCTCTTCCCTCCCCAAGAATTATTTAAGGTATTTTGAAATCTAACAAATCAAGGCATTCCTACCAGTGGGAGAAATCATTTTATTTGTTGTCCACAGGGGGAAAAATGGTTCAAGTAATCTAAAAAGAAATAAAAAGCACTAATTTGTAAAAAGGTTAAGAGAATATTTCAGCCATTTCCAAATGCACCACAGTGGTCAAAGGAATGAATAGGAAAGAATCTTAGCCAACACAACAAAAGAGAGATCCCAAACCAAGTTGTTTGCCTGGCTATCATTCAAACCATAAAGAAAATACATTTAAGTAAGAAGGCAGGAATGAATGAGTAGTTGACTAAAAAACTGGAGAGAGAAAAAGAAGTCACAGCAAACATTCCTGTACTGGTTATGTATGCAGTGAGCAGAAAGTTCTTCAGTCATGCACTAATCATGAAAAGTTTTATCAATATATCTTGGACTAACATGTAGATTAAAACTTAGCTATTACACCAATTTTGTACTATGCATTTTTGGCAGACTCTGAAACATGCAAAATGCATAATTATTATCTGGAATAAGCAATGAAGAAAGAACTAAAGTAAAGCCCCATCAATATGAGCTTGATTCCTGCAGCTGGTAACTTCAAGGACACATCTATGTAATTTTTTGCACAGCAATATAGAAATTGTTTCCCTCCGAGTGTCTGCTTTTGAGATATTTTTTCAGTCTATAGTTCTGGTATTTTCACACCACAATAACCAGATCTGACTGTACTTAGCTTCTGAGATTGCCCAAGATTGTCCAGCAAAGGTCATTTCATAGAGTTGGAAGGAACATTGCAGTTAGAGGTTTTATAAAGTCTTATTCTTGCTACCAATGTAGCAATGATATTTTTCTCCAGTTTGGGAATCCTATTTCTAAGGGGCTGGAGAAAAAATCAGGTTCAAAAGCGCCCCCTGCTCATTTCTGCCCAGTCCCCAATAGATTTCCTTTCAGGGTTAAGGCAGATGGTTAAACCATCTACTCTGATTCATAACTTTGGATAGAAAGATAAGCAGCATATAAACATAGTAAATAAATAAATCTGTCTCTGGGAATTTAGAAGTTTTGCATCTTGGAAAAGAAGGGATGTAAACAGAATATCTTACATCCAGTTTGGCCCAAATGAGACACAGAAATGTGTGGGACAGAGACTGAATTATCAAAGGAATTGGGAATGAATTTAGTTTTAGTCAAAATGACCAGTTGAAAGATTACTGGAAATTCTATGAAATAATTTGAGCAATCTTTTGCTCTGGTTAAAATGCCATATCATTTGAAAAACCCTGTGCCGATTTTTATGAAATTGAGCCTAATTTTTCTCATCTCATATTTAGAAATGCCTGCAAATTTCATCCTGTTCTAACAATAAGGTGGAAAAAAACATATAACCCAGATAATAAACAAGAATCCCTTGAACGTCCTTGCTTTGATTCTTAGGAAATTTAGGAAAATTTTGTCCATTACTAATATTCAAAATTTCTTACAACTATTGTTTAATTTTAATACAAAACAAATACATGAGATACAACCTTGGGCATTTATATTTACAATGCTAGGTATCAGATGCATAGCATTCTGGAAGGCAATTTCCAAATAACATTTCAGAATTAGTAAATGAGTCAAGACTAGAAAAAAAAATGATTGGCCCATTAGTGGGAGAAAGTGGCAAGAAGGTGACAAGCAACAGGGAGAAAGCAGAACTACTTAACTCGTTTTTTGCATCCATCTTTACACAAAAGGAAAAAACAGTCTAACCTATGAAAAACAGCACCATAAAAAACAGATTAGAAACAAAATTTAAGATAGGCAAGAAAAGGGTAAGTGAGCACCTGTCTACCCAAGATGAGTTCAAATCACCGATGTATCTGTAAAACTCTTTAATAAAAAAAGATGGGTTAGACAACATCACTACCAGATGGATTCATAGCTGGCTGATCAGCCGTACTAAGCATGTGATCCTCAATGGAACTGCATCTACATGGAGGGAAGTGTGTAGTGGGGTGCCCCAGGGCTCTGTTCTTGGCCCAGTGCTCTTCAACATCTTCAATGATTTGGATGAGGGGATAGATCAAATTTGCAGATAATAATAATAATAATAATAATAATAATAATAATAATAATAATAATAATAATAATAATAATAATAATAATAATAATAATAATTTAATTTGTATACCGCCCTTCTCCCGAGGGACTCAGGGCGGTGAACAGGGCAATACATAGTAAAAAACCGAATACAAAAATTAAAAGCGATTAAACCATTATGCCCATAATAATTAATACATCTTAAAATTAGAGCTATTTATAAAAACCCAACCCCATCCCATCAGACCAGGCCAGCTTGTTCGAAAAAGAAGGTTTTAAGATCACGCCGGAAGGAGCGAAGGTCGGGGGCCATCCGGAGCTTAACCGGTAAGCGGTTCCAAAGGTCTGGCGCACCCACAGAGAACGCTCTCCCCCTGGGGGTCACCAATCAGCATTCTTTGATCGGCGGCACCCTGAGGAGGCCCTCTCTGTGGGAGCGCACTGGACGGAGGGAAGTTGATGCCGGCCGCAGGTGTTGCCAAGCTGGCAGTAATAGCTAACACTCCAGAAGATAGGCTTACGATACAGAAGGATCTTGACAGACGTGAACATTGGGCACTATTTAACAAAATGAAATTCAATGGTGAAAAAAGTAAGGTTCTACATTTAGGCAAGAAAAACCAAATGCACAGGTATAGTATAGGTGGTACCTTGTTCAATAGTAGTAACTGTGAGAGGGATATTGGAGTCCTAGTGGACAATCACTTAAATATGAGCCAGTAGTGTGCTGCAGCTGCCAAAAAAGCCAACAGAGTGCTAGGCTGCATTAACAGAGGGATAGAATCAAGATCACGTGAAATGTTAATACCACTTTACAATGCCTTGGTAAGACCGCTCTTGGAATAATGCATCCAGTTTTGGTCACCACAATGTAAAAAAGATGTTGAGACACTAGAAAGAGTGCAGAGAAGAGCAACAAAGATGATTAGGGGACTGGAGGCTAAAACATATAAGGAACACTTGCTGGAATTGGGTATGTCTAGTTTAATGAGAAGGACGAGGGGTGACATGATAGCAGTGTTCCAATATCTCAGGGGTTGCCACAAAGAAGAGGGAGTCAAGCTATTCTCCAAAGTACCTGAAGGCAGGACAAGAAGCAGTGGATGGAAACTAACCAAAGAGAGAAGCAGCCTAGAAGTAAGGAGAAATTTCCTGACAGTCAGAATAATTAATCAGTGGAACAACTTGCCTCCAGAAGTTGTGAATACTCCAATACTGAAAGTTTTTAAGAAGAGACTGGACAGCCATTTGTCTGAAATGGTATAGGGCTTCCTGCCTGAGCAGGGGGTTGAACTAGATGACCTCCAAAGTCCCTTCCAACTTTATTATTGTTGTTGTTGTTGTTGTTGTTGTTGTTGTTACAATGGGTTGAGATACTGTCTCAATTGAAAATTTAGTCATGAGCTGATTCATGAAGTCTGTGCATAGTTGTAAGTAATATATACTAGGTAGGTGTTTCTGAAAACACATATTTAAATACTTAATTTCATGTTTAAATATGTGTTATTTGAATTAATTAATAACTGAGAATTTGAATTTGTGAGAATAGCATTTAAATATGTTAATTTCTATGGTTCTAAAAAGAATAGTATAACAGCACATGACAATAAATACAAGTACACATTAGAACAGGGGTGTCAAACTTTCAACATCACGTGACATATTGCGACATATCGTGACTTTTGTTCCATTGCCGGCAATGGGGTGGGCATAGTTTCGCTATGATGCATACGGCCCACAGGCTGGCAGTTTGACACCCCTGCCTTAGAACAATGTCTACCTGTTTCTCAAACTACAACTTTGAGAGGTGAGGACTCCAACTCCCAGAGTTATTAGCAGTGGCTGGGGAACTATGGGAGTTGAAGTTTAGTAAAGTTTAGTAAAGTTGAATTTTACTAAAGTTGAGAAACAAAGACCTCTTATGCATTTTTACATTAAAAACAAAAAAATGAACTTATATATATATTTCTATTTCTATTTTATTATATTTGTATACCGCCCTTCTCCCGAAGGACTCAGGGCGGTGAACAGGGCACATATAAAATACAAAATACAAAAATTAAAAAGAATTAAATGGTAGCCCAGTTAAAACAATATCAATATGAAAAACCCCATTAAAACCCTAACATATCCCCCATCAGGCCAGGCCAGCTTGTTCAAATAGATGGGTCTTCAGACCGCGTCGGAAGGAGCGAAGGTCCGGTGCCATTCGGAGCTCGACCGGCAGCTGATTCCATAAAGCCGGAGCGCCCACAGAGAAGGCCCTCCCCCTGGGGGCCACCAGCCGACATTCTCTGACCGGAGGCACCCTGAGGAGGCCCTCTCTGTGGGAACGCACAGAGCGGAGGGAAGTTGACGCCGGCAGCAGGTGGTCCCCGAGGTACTCCAGACCCATGCCATGTAGGGACTTAAAGACCATTACCAAAACCTTGAATATATATATAATGCTCAAAAAATAAAGGGAACACTTAAACAACACAATGTACTGTGTTTAATAGTAGGATGTCTTATCTTGTGTTCCCTTTATTTTTTTGAGCAGTATATACTCATACTGCTTTATAGCGCTCTCTAAGCAGTTCACAGAGTTAGCATATTACCCTCAACAATTTGGGTCCTCATTTTATCGACCTCGGAAAGATGGAAGGCTGAGTCAGCCTTGAGCCTGTCAGGATCAAACTCCTGGTTGGAGGCAGAGTTAGCCTGCAACACTGCATTCTAACCGAAGTGTCACTATGACTTCATGGCTGATGATTAGACAAGAAAAATAATAGAAAGAAGAGTGTTATGATAAAACTTTAGAAAGAGAGGTTGAAATATAATTGAATTTATAACTGCTGAAGAATATTGGAAGACACTTCTTAGTATCTTTATTTCTTTTTATAACTTTTTTTCTTTTCTTATACTGTTTGCTTTCTCTTTCCTTTCATTTACTTTTCTCTTCCTTAATTTACATTAGAGAGTATTAGTTTATATCTTCTTTTTCTAAAATGTTTTGATAAAAATTATGTACATAGACTAGAGAAACACCCCCTTAGAACCTGCCGGTCTGTACTTCTTTTCTAAGAATCCAGTTTAGGGATTGCTACACAGTTTAAGAGCCTTTTAAAGACGGCATAGACAGCACAGATTTTTAGTACTTATACTTACTTTTTAGCAGCTTCACATGTTAATCAGACTTCATACAGGAAAGAGAGAAAAAATAAGAAAGAGTGAATTTCATAATTCATAACACTCAGCCATACAGTCATTAGCTTACGTTGGGCATAAGAGGCATTTGCTTCAGTGTGAAAAGTGAGCTTTGTCCCTTTAATTGCAGGGTGCATCTCTTAAAGAGAGAGCAAATAATACCTCAATATTTGATCGTCCCTATATATCAATAGCATAGAGATGCAACAATGAGGTGGGAAAGGATCATTTTCCTTCCAGTTCAAAAGAAATCAATATATGCAAACATTTGTTATGTTTAATAACAAAGCGCAACATGGCCGCACAGTCCCACAAATTGTAATTGGTTCACTATCTATTGGTAACATGCCCAATAGCACAGGTTGCTGGAACAGATGATGATGAGAACCACAATAGAAATGTGATGTGGAATGACATCATAGAAGGTTCTAGAGATTTCAGGTGCACTCACGTCCCTGGATTGCTTGTCACTGCTCTGACATTGGATTAAAAGCTAAGGCTGTGTTTGTTCAAAAGTAAGCTTCACTTCCTTCCTGGGAGAGATTAGTTTTCAACCTTAGCATCTACATCTTTTTTTTTTCTTTTCCTAAGGGACGTAAGCAATCATTCTTTTTCCTGGCTCTGTTACTGATGAAAGCTTTGCTTCTTACAGACAGAACAGAAGATGGTGCTACTGAGCAGCTGGGAGAAACAGCCCTTCCTTTTTCGTTGCATTTTTTGCATCCTGATAATCTTATCCAGAAGGGCATCTAATTACATTGTCAAGTAGGGTTCATCTGCTACCAACATGTTCCTTTCTCTTTCTGAGATAAACCAAGCAAGTTCAAAGCAAGGTTTTATGATTCAGCCATTCGATTGGTCCCAAGTTACTAAAGGAAATGCATTAGGCAGAAAGGGCACCACAATTATCTTCTCTGACGTCTCTGCTAAAGACACTTGGACTGTGACAATCTGTCTCACGACTAATGAAAAAAATCACGTAGAACTGCTGCCCCTTGTTATTGTTCGAAAAAGGGTATATATATCTGCTGACTTTGCAAAATGTGATCAATAGCGGGAGGAAAGAGGCCTATAAATTACAGAATTGAAAGACCATTCTATTAGCACTCTGAAGACTGCAATATTTGCCACTGTTATATTTTTTTCAATAACAATACAACTATTACTTATTTTTCAATAATAATGCTATTATTATTATTATTATTATTATTATTATTATTATTATTATTATTATTATTATTATTATTATTATTATTATTATTATTGCCTGAAAGATTAAGTCTAGCTATCTTTGTAATTCCCATTTCAAGACTTCTACTGAACAGAATGATATTTTTATTGTGATTCACTCAGGAAATCAAATATATTCTAGCTATAGTTTCAATTGAAGTTCTATGTCCTTAACAATGGATATTTTATGAAATCATTAACTATTGCCATATTACAATTCTGATACTATTAGAAAATGGAGAGAAGTATATAAATGGAGTTGTAAAAGGAAAAAGAGATGACAGTTACAAGAGCAACATCTGTGCACTCTCATCCTAGCTTACACTAATTTTCCAACGATTGCTCCATTCATTACAAAGCATTGTTACTCACAGTGGCACAACCCTGATTTCCATACATTTAGGAACTGAAGCAAAGAGAGAATAAATGGGGCCTAATCAATACCACTTTTCATTTTCTTTCTAATGCACTGCCTTTCTCTTTCTTTTCCTCCTGTGCCCAAGTCCAAGAACGATCCTGATGCTACACTCATAAAATGTAATTCTTCTGCAGAAATACAGACAATAATGCTTTCCATATTCAGGCATATTGCATATTCTAATGGCATTTGGCTAAATTGAGTATGGATTTAACATCAAAGGCTTCATGAATTTTTCAAATGAGATATTAAAGTCAATATTTCAAGTGAAAGATATTTCAATTTAGTTGCATACACAACAATAAAAAACCCTTCTCTATAAGGCAGAGTTCCTAGTGACTGTGGCAGTATTAAGTTCATTCAGGAAATTACTAGTTTATAAGAAAATCAAACACAAGGTTGCAAAATTGCAATGAAGCTGAATAAATTAGACTAACCAATATGCACTGCTGTACTTTTATCTCTCGCAGTCTGGAACAGAACATGCCACTGGGTATTTCATGACTTCAAGCTGGGCATGAGTCTCATTCTTGAGTTTCTTTGTTTGTTTGTAACTTGGCTGACTAGCATTAACACTTGCATTCCAACTTAGTAAATCTAAAATTATTTTCACTTCGCCTCATGGGCACCCTCAACCCCAAGCCCAATAGCTATCCACTGCTTAAAGCAAATGGTATAACATTTATTCATCAAAGTGCCAAAGTGGTGGACAGATGGCAACAAGTACAGAAACAGTAAAGTAACAGAGTTGGAAGGGACCATGGAGATCATCTACTCCAACCCCTTGCTTTCTCAGAAGACCTATACTATTTCGGATAAATGGCTGTCCAGTCTCTTCTTAAAACTCACAACTACCGAAGGCAGTGTGTTCCACTGGTTAATTGTTCTCACTGTTAGGCATTTTCTCCTTAGTTCTAGGGTAGCTTCTCTCCTTTGTTAGTTTCCATCTATTCTTGTCCTGCCCACAGGTGCTTTGGTAAATAAGTTGGCCCCCTCTTCCTTGGGGTACAATTTTCATCTCTCACAAAATTTTGGTTTCTGCCTCTGGCATTTGGGGTGGGGGAATTATTGTGCCATTTCGTGGCCTTAGAACCATCCTTAAGCATCTGAAATAATCAGATTGGGAGATCTTACTTGGATAGCTAAGAAAATTGAGATGCAAACTCAATTGAGGGGTACCCAGAGCTAGCCAAGAAAATGCAAAAGGATGAGACATATTGTTACATGACACAGTAAGGGTTATCTTTCCGCACTTGGTTGTTATACTGCAAGAAGACAGTAAGGAACAGATTTGTGTCATTACATTGTGACACACAGTCCATCACTTGTCCACTCCAGATGCCCATACCAATCACTGTAGTTTTTGCATGCATATTATGAGTTTGGGATTTGATTATCATATTTGGCAGCTTACTATTTTCTTTGTCCACTTGCCCCATCCTTTTCTAGCATGAATCATCTGGCATGAACAAAAAAAGATCAATTGCAAAGAATGGCTAAGATCCAGCTTCATACCGAAAAGATGGTAAGACCCTTTTTGTAAGGAAAAGTTAAATATTTCCTTCTTAACTGTATTTTACTGGCATCTTACTGCACTTTTATTTCATTCTCATTGTAATGGGAATTTGCAGGATTTCGCAGTTTTTAAAGAAAATAATTGGTCACCATTCACACTTTCCCTCAATTTTGTGTTGTGGTCTTCTGGTTAAAAAAGCACATTGATGGTGGTGGTCGGGGGAGTCATTGCAAAAATGCACAGGGAGTTTTCAAAAATGTGTTAAATTATTGAAAGTCCTTGCAAAAAAAAAGAATGCATATATATGGCTATTAAGAAAATGGGCAATAATTAAGTTCTTTAAAAAATAAGATGTGATGGGAAAAAGGGATTCAACAACTTTAGGAAAGAGAAACTGAAATTGACTGTAAAAATCATTGGCCATCTTACTTGGATATTGTTGAGCTGAAAAGAGTAATCACATTATTTAGCACCCAGTTACTATATATTAAATAAAGCACAAACTTCTACTCTTTACAAAAGAAAAAAAAGACATAAATAAAACTGTCAAGTAGATTCTCAGTATCCTCTTACTTAAGTCTCTTCATTCATGATCAAAGAACATACTTATCAAGGGTGAGAATTTCCAAGAATGAATATACAGAACTGCACCACTGAAAATGTACACTGATGGAAGCCACATTTTCATTGCAGACTTATTTCCTTCCTGGGGAAAAAAACCAGTTCATTACATCAGCATGGCATGCCTATCAGTACAGTGTTATATTATGATATCTTGACATATCACTCAAAAACACATGCACTCGTATCACTTAATGCTGCAAAATGGAACATCTGATTGTAGCCCATGAAAAAACAACAGCCTCTACAGTCCCGGAAATGCTATGCTATCAGAGCATCCAATACATCCTTTTTAGCTGAATACAGGAAAATGTTGATTACGCCTTTTCCAGGATTTAATACACTGCTGCTGCTGTTTAACAAGTCAGGGACTTGAACACCAGGAATGTTCTATGTTGTTGTTGTTTTTGTCTATCAATGTTGATCCAAATGCATCATAAATCAAGGGATTCATGAAGCCCTTTGTCTTTCTTTTATGAATAGGACTATTTCTTCCTTGTCATCTTTAAATGTGACCTGATCATGGCCATTTTGAGTCATCCTCAAAATTATATGGTAGTGGAGATATAAATATATACCGTTTTTAACATTGATTTCATAAAATCACAACATTCAGATGCAACCTGAAAACTTTGGAAATATAGAGAGAAGGAATTCACTGGCACCAAGTAGCTGCATTCCAGGGCCCCTAATTCTTGCTCTCGTAATCCTCTACTTCATTTCTGATAGTGGGAATTATTATTATTATTATTATTTATTGAAATTATTCTGCAGGAGTGCCTGCAGAAGCCTCTGCATTAAAGCTCTTAATGAACATGGATACGAGGGCTTCTTCAAACCCCTTGATCCTAAACTGCAGAATTGTCTAAAGGTCAAAATCAGAATAATGGATAGAACTTGAAAAAGATGGAAGCCATCAGTGGAGAAAGAACATGGAAGGAGGTAGTGGGTGGAGGAGGAACCAAAATGGCTACTTTCAGCTCCATACTTGGCCGCAGACATACATATGAAAGCCAGCTTGGTTAGTGGTTAAGGCACCAGACTAGGAAGCAGGAGAGTCCGTCCTACCTTAGCCCTGAAAGCCAACTGGGCGATTTTAATCACTCTCTCAAACTAACCCTACCCACAGGGTTGTTTTGAGGAAAATAGGAGGAGGAAGGTTTTGGTGGATATGTTTGCCACCTTGAGTTATTTGTAAAAATAGTAAAGGTACAATACAAACGAAATGAATTCTGAAGTGAAGTAGATAAGCGTGTAACACTTTCATTGGTAGAATGTTGTGTGTGATTCTCTTGGGTGAGGACCCAAGAAACCACATCTGAACATATCTGAAATAGCTGTCAGGGAAGGAGAGAGGGGAGAGATAGACAATGAGAGAAAGATTTCTGCCAATCAAAGGCAAAAAAACAGAAAGGAAGGTGAACTGAAGCAAAGGTCCCTCTACTCAGCAAGGAGGCAGATTGTTTTAGGCAGGATTAACATCTAAATATGATTTTGGAAAATAATAGCTATCAGTCCACTAATAAAAACAAATATTGGTGTTCTCATTAATTAAAAAAGAAAAAAGAACTGTCAACTATGTGGCCAAAATGAAATGACTGTTTTGAAGCCCTAAATGTCAAGTAGCCCTGTTTAGCAAAAAAAAGTTTTGCTTATTTAATAAGATCTATGATGAGCACCGGCCCCTAGAGTCGAAAACGACTAGCACGCATGTGCGGGGGAACCTTTACCTTTACCTTATGTTGAACAACATCTTGTGATCCTCTTCATTTTCTTCATTTTCGACTCACTTGAGATGTTTGAATTAATGTATGAAAATGCTTAGATTTTGCGACCCTCAGACTAATGAAATAGTCCTCCTGTGGCACTCCTGACAATTTGAGGCTGAGATTCTTTAGCTTTGGAAGTTATTCTAGTTTCTCCAGTATGCACTTCAGGGCTTAAGAGATCTACCATAGAATGGGAAAAGTACAGCCAGAAGAATTAAAGTCAACAATTGATATGCATAAACATTGGGCTTGATTGTGTGGTAACTTTTAATTCAGTCTCTGACTCACAGTTTCTGGGACTTATGATTGTAATGTCCCTTCACTAGATTAATCGGCAAGACCTCAGAAGAAGATCTGAAGGTAAGGTATCCATTTGAGGCTGGTCTTTTAGTTTTTGCACTTGTGAATGTGACATACAGTGATGATCTATTTTGATAAAGTGCAAAACACCATGAGCACACCTATACCACAAACAATAAAATCCAGAGTAATAACAGAATTAAATTTATTTCCCTCCATGTACCTAAGCAATATTCCTGATTGGACAATAATTTGGATGTGATACTGAAATGGAGTCTTGGAGTATCTCAGTGTGTGAATAGAACTGTAAGAATAGAATAGAATTGTGCAACCTTTTAAAGCAGCTAGCCTCTCCTGCCTGGAATTACACAGCTGCTTTCTGCAGCTGTTACATAATCCCCAAAAAGTTGTAGCTGCTTTGAAAAGTTGCACAAAGGGACAGATGTCATCTTATAATTATCCTTAGGAGCGCTGAAGAAGCTTTATTGCTATTAGCCTACTATCCACCATTAATTTTAAGGATGGTCAAACCAAGTTGCATATGGCTCTGAAAGTCCTTTTTTTATGGTTCCCAAACTCTCTCCAGTTATAACTGCTGTAGATAAATGAGTTCCTGCCATATTGTTATACTGTTTCAATTTATACACCACATTTCTGTCCAGTTAACAATGAAAGATACATCCCTAAAACCCACTTAAAATCTGTTTTAGACCATTAAAATCACTACTGAATCATTTAAACTGAGAGGGCTTGGCTGAAAATGTTAAGTTCTTCCCCTAGTGGTGTCCGCAGAGATTAAAAAAGGTCAAGATGGCATCCACAAGCATGGAATCAAAGCTCCACTCCCTTTTTTAAATATCCTTTGATCATATGGTTGTGGCTATTATTTTGCCTTTTTTGACAGCCCTGCAGACCTCATTTCCTTTCTCCAAAGCATGATATAGATTGAGCATTGTATGCACCATCTTCTCTTTATCCCATTTTGTTTTATAGGATGGTGGAAGTGCTTCTTTACTTCTTATTTTTATGATAAGATTGTACTATTATTCCTACTCTGAATACTTTCAATTGCACCTATTGTTCGCAGACATAATATATTAAAGGACTGTACTCAATGTACCCCTATCACAGTTCTTCTACCATCCTAAATTATATGATGTATCCAAACTTTGCAGAGAATCAATGTAATATTCTCTGAGAGTTTTAGGTTAGACTACATACTGTCCATTTGCTTTCATTATCTGTTCTATCCATGCGCCTACATATCATGTTTTTATGGCATTTTATTTGCATTTTTCAAATTGATGCCAGAGTTTATTTGTCCCTTGGGATAAATAGGGAAGAAGTTCTTAATTTCTGAAATAAGGGTTTCTTTCTATGCTGGGTGTATTACTTCAATATAATACTGAATGGAATGTTATTCTAACAGCTGTGGATTCACAAGCAAGCAATAGAGAAATAGATCTTCCTTTTTCTTAATCCCTTTTAACTCCAGCATTTATAGAATTTTTTTAAAAATCAGATTTGGGAAAACAATAAGCAGGACACAACTGTGGTCAGTCAGGGATGGCTTTGTGAACTTAGTTAAAAGTTCCTTCATTTTTCTTCCCAAAATTTAAGCACTGTTTAATACAATGGCAGTGGTATCAGTTGTGCAACTAGAAATGACTGTACTGTAGATATATTATTCAGGCAATTCTTTATTTTATTTATATCCAGCACGTCCAATACTTTTTCCTTTCCCTATTTTCCCCACAACAATCCTGTGAGGTGGGTTGGGATGAGAGTAATTGGCCCAAATTCATCCAGCTGGTTTTTGTGCCTAAGGCAACACTAGAACTCACAGTCTCCTGGTTTCTAGCTTGGTGCCTTAGCCACTAGACCAAACTGGCTCTCAATTAGCTATTTATAATGCATTTTTTTCAATAAATAACATGATATGGGAATATTAGAGCTGGACTGCTGAGATCAGGCTGTGGAGAAATCAAAAATAAAAAGGGAATGTGAACCCAAAGTAAAAAAAAATGAATTCACAAATGCTTGCAAACTGTATAAAACACAACAATGCAGCCCTACATTTATTATGCAGAAAATAGGCCTCCAAGGGATGAATTATGCACACAGGCTATTTGTCCTCTGATTCTCAGTAAAACATCCCGAGCCTGCTTAGCATCCAAATTAATTGATTTAAACTTCATTCCAGCTGCAGATAGAAGGAGTGACTGGAGTTCCCAAATATAGTGGCATTTTCCCAATGGAGGCATCTACTGGGTACTGAGGGTGGGGAGGGTGAGAGGGAGAGAGTATTAAGTGAATATTATAGCACAGAGTTGAATGGATATTTGAATGGGTAAAGAAGCTGTAAAATTGCATCAGCAGGCATTATAGATGGTATTTTAAATGTTGGGGATATACACCTGGGTATGTATTCTTATTAAAGTAGCATTATATATGTGGGTATGCATGTGTGTGTTTGTTTGATTGATTGATTGATTTTCATCCCCCCTTTATTATTTTATAAGTAAGTCAAGGCGGCAAATGTAACTACTATTCCTTTCTCCTCCTATTTTCCCCCCACAAAAAACCAGTCCTGTGAGGTGGATTGGGCTGAGAGGGAATAACTGACCCAAAGTCACCCAGGCAGCTTTCACGCCTAGGGCAGGATTAGAACTCAGTGTCCCAGTTTCTAGCCTAGTGCCCAAATGAAAGAGTGCCATACTTATTTCCCAATAAAAATACCAGAACTGAAAAATAATAAATACTGTACTTCTTCATGAAAATAGTTTTTTAAAACTGGAATCAGAAGAAATGACTTCACATTAAGTCATTTAACTTATTGGAACATTGACCATAAATCATTTAATGTAATGTGTCTTAATGTTAAGGTTTTAAAACATCCTTATGAAACAATAAAAATAAGACTTTAATCTAATTGCATCCATAAAGCCTCTGCAAAGATGCAGACAAGAGTTTGATGCATGGATACTTTGCCAGTAGAGACACGACTAAGGCGCACGGTGTTTTAGGAAACCCACCACAATATATTCACCATGATAGCACTAGCACCATTTCTAGCATCTTTAGCCAGAATACAATCCAGAGCAGTACAACACTAATATATCATCATCCAATCCAGGTGATGATATTAGTCATAACACACTGCCTGTTACATAATGCTCCTCCTCCATGGCACTCAGTCAAATGCTAGAACCCACTGCACCCTCTTTGCCAATCTACTACTGCACAATATTGCTTATGCCCATTCTCTCCAGCCTAACCATTTGGGGCATGTCTGAATTTTCCTAAAGTAAATTTGACTGATTCGGACAGTTAGGTTTGCTGCTCCATATTCCTATGGAAGATTATATGATTTCTCCAGTTGTCAGCTGCATGGAACCAGAACAACTCCTTGAGTAGACCAAAGTAATCTCTTTATTGTTATTCCGCTATTTACAAGAATCTCGTCAGACTAAGTGCATGTTCTTGGCAACCAGCAGATAAAAGCTTCAAGAGTCTGGCCTCTGTCACTTCCTGCCACAGAGCGACTCCTAGCCAGACTCTACTGTAGCCAGGGATTCCATCACACCCGTTATGGGGTTACTTGTTCCAGAATAGCTGTTTACTTCCCTCCCTTGTAATCCTCAGATGCCAGGACAAAATGCTGTTGCATCAGCATGCATTACTCATCCATGTTTTAAACTCTGACGCTTTCTCATAATTAATGGCATCTTCCGGTCAGTACATGAATATTGTAAGTTGTGTTGATCTTGTTAACAGAAGTTTTGATCATAACATTTTATTTAATGAAAGTGTGCAGGAACTACCACATTAAGACAGTTGTCTGTGGCACGGTAGGTACGACTTAGTAGCACAGAGCCTATGAAGTGTTTTTCAAATAAGTCATAGTCAAATATGTCAGAAGTGGCATTGAAAAATAATGACATGGAATTCCTTTCAGCAAATTGATTTTTCATATAACTTGCTGGCATATCTAATTAAACAAAGTCACCATGATAAAACTTTGATGCAAAAACACAAAACTCAATTTGTCATGGTTTTATCTGAAACACAGGGTTAACTCTTAAATGTAACATTGGAAGCCTCAGATCAAATCACAGGTCTCTGATTGATAGCAACTCTCTCATGATCAACCTGCCTGGTCCTTTATATCAGTAGTATTATAGGTAGATACTCTATGTGTATTGGAAAACACCCTGTTTCCATAAACTTGGCACCTAGGAGAAAACTCCCAGGAAGAGCTGCCCTTTCTCTTAATATTTAGGTAAATTTGCTAGTCTTTTAACTGTTAAAATGATAACCAAGAAAATAAAAATAAGGTTATTGTTTTATTTTCCTGGTTCTGTTGTGCTATTTGAGATTTTTCTTTTGGTCTACATTGGTTTTTGTGCACATAAATCTTCTTAATTGCTTATATAAATAGAATGCAGGGTGTACATTACATAATAACAATAGTAAATGTCAAGTTACCGTTGTTGCAAATAGCCCATTAAAAGGGATGGTGGTGTTCTTACTGTTTTCAGCATAACATGATTTCTCCATCATATGCTGAGCTTATATCTTTCTCTAGAATATGGAGTTGCCATTTCAGCTGCCACCTTATGATGCTTGTGCTTTGCTGCTATGTGGTGATAGTCCACCATAAATTGTGAAGAAGGTAGAAGGTAGAGGAGGGCATGCTTGAGAACTGTGCAGAAAGGAGGATGAGGTGGAGGATGCTTGGGAAATTGCAAGTAGGTGCTATGCCTTCTCGAGAAGCTGCTTCAAGGTCGCCCAGCTGGACAAAGGAGGGAACAGCATTCCATAGCACTCTGGACTGACCGTTGTGAAAACATCCTGTAAGATTTTAATTGGTTATCTTGGGGTGGGAAAGGAAAGACATTTAAGAAGGGGAAAAGAGGAATTTTGGCATGTGAATGTCAGTTCTGGCTATGCATTACTGAAATATATGTGATCTGCAATAAAATTGTAGCTTTCTCAACAAATGGGCTGGACTAGAAGACCTCCAAGGTCCCTTCCAGCTCTATTCTATTCTATTCTATTCTATTCTATTCTATTCTATTCTATTCTATTCTATTCTATTCTATTCTATTCTATTCTATTCTATTCTATTCTATTCTATTCTATTCTATTCTATTCTATTCTATTCTACTTAAGGTTTAAATGGTGGCAATTCACCATTATCAATGGCAGTGTTACAATTTTTTCTTTCTTTGTGCTTGATGCCTACACCTAGTTTCCTTACAGAGCATCGGGGAAAAAGAAAAATCTCATACGTTTTGCCAGAAACTAACAGAAAATAAACGTCACTCAAATGAAGTCATATGAGATTTCCTTTCCCATCTTGAAGATGCAATTTATTGATCCTGGTTCCTTTGAGATAAAGAGCATGTGCTCTTCTTTTGAATAGTCTTCAAATACGGAATTTAATTCAAAGAAAGTTGATATCTCCCTTTCAAACTGAATCTTTGAAACAAATTGTTGAATTGATTGAAGGCACTGATCTGAATACAGCGTCTTTGAATCATTCTGAAGAGTTTATTAATTAAGGTAATTAATTAAGAGGTAATTAAGAGATCCATGGACAGTTGGTTGCTTTCTGGCTTGGCAGACTCCCAAAGAGTGTGGTGGCTTTTCTCCCACAAATTGACCAAGTTGAGTGAGGAGCTGAACAGTCAAGTCACAGGTTTTTATCCCTGCTCCTGTCTCTTTCTCCTTCTGTGTGAAATTGACTAAACAAATTCTGCCAGTAACGTGAGACAGAAGCAATCAATGAGAAATCTGCAGACTTTGTGGAGGTGATAAATATTCCAATTAAATCCTGCCACTTTCAGACCCTGAATGAAAACAGGACTTTGGCTGACGTAGGTAGCCCAATTGTTGAACTACATCTTTAATGATAGTATATAATGCCAACATTAATACAGATTTTACAAAAACTTCAGAAGGAGCTTATATCAGGCAGGTGACCTCTTAGTAGTTGAGGCAATATACTGCAATATAAAAATGCCTTTTGTAGATTTGCAAAGGGCTTTGTCCTCCCTCCCTTTTCCCCTTGCAATTTCACATGAATGTTTATAAATAAAAAGAGGCATGAAAGTCCATTTGGCAGTCATTTGATTTTTCTCCAGTTTAATAGGCTTTTAAAATTTGTCCATTCATCATGTTAGGTTTCTTTTCTCATCAGGCTTTTTTTTCCTAATTCAGTTTGCTCATCTTAGGAAAAGAATTGCATTCAAGAATTTAGATTAAATGTATCTATCTTGCCATAGTTCATCATAGTTTCTTCCAGCATCTAATTCTTCTACCTCTGAAAGCAGCAATATCAGAGCCAAAGGCTTATGAATAAGTATAGGGATCTAGTGATAACTAAAGTGGGGGTGGGTGGGAAATCTGAATCATTACCCACCTAATGTTCATATCAAATCTGGTTGAGCAGGGCCAAGTAAACCCAACAGAGAAGCAGAACGGGGGGAGGGGCCATGGTGTATAGATGACCCTTCAGTCTCCACAGATGACATCTGCTATCTGACCTTGCCTGAGTTTGGAAACTAAATAAGTGAGGCGAAGAAGGGTGGTTAGAACTTGAATGGAAGACCTCCAGAAAGTGTTAATACCACTTTAGAACGCCTTGGTAAGACCTCACTTGGAATATTGCATCCAGTTTTGGTTGCCACAATATAAAAAAGATGTTGAGACTCTAGAAAGAGTGCAGAGAAGACCCACAAACATGATTGATCGGTGGACTGGAGGTTAAAACATATAAAGAACGATTGCAGGAATTGGGTATGTCTAGTATAGTGAAGAGAAGGACTAGAAGTGACGTGATAACAGTGTTCCAACATCTAAGGGGCTATCACAAAGAAGGGGGCGGTGGCGTCAACCTATTTCCCAAAGCACCTGAAGGCAGGACAAGAAGCAATGGATGGAAACTAACCAACCTAGAACTAGGGAGAAATTTCCTGACAATTAGAACAATTAATCAGTGGAACGACTTGCCTGCAGAAGTTATGTGTGTTCCAACAGTGGAGGTTTTTAAGAAGAGATTGGACAATCATTTGTCTGAAGTGGTATAGGGGTGGTTGGACTAGAAGGCCTGTCCCTGTTCTGTTATTCTGTTAGAGCAGCAGTTTTCAAACTCATTGATCTCAAGACCCCTTTGCAGTCTTTAAATTTATTGAGGACCTCAAAGAGCCTTGGTTTATGTGGATTATATCAATCAATATTTACTGTATTAGAAATTAAAACCAGGAAATCTTAAAATAATTATTTATTTGACTTAATGGACCCCTTGAAAGGGTATTGAGGACCCCCAGGAGTCCCTCAAATCACACTTTGACAACCATTGCTATAGGGAATGATGAGGCTATACCAAAATATATCCCAGAAGAAGATAGTTACAACCCCTTCCATTTTGTTGCCAAGAAAATTGAGCATACAAATGGTTAGTAGACGTCAAGCTTGATACAAAGACATTTTTATTTTCACCTTTCCAGCATAAGGAGCTGGAAAAGTGTCCATACAAGGAAGGAATCTTGCAGTCTTTTGCATGCTTCCTGTATTATGTTAAGATCCCTACAAGGAGCGAAAGAAATTCCTGTGTAAAAAAAAATTTTCCTTTTCAGCTAGGAAGGATCAGTGTGCAATTTCTTTTCTGCTACTACCCCTATACTGCTCAGACTCAATGAATGGGCAAGTGGAGGGAATCAGAATTTTCATAATTTCCCTTGCTCTCATTCCTCGTTACTCCTAATATAGGAGGCTTCAGCAATTTTAACACCATATCCACCATCCTAAGAAACCCCAAAGACATAATTGGGTTAGAAAACCAAGGAGTATACGAAATCCCATGCACCACCTGCCCCACCACATACATCGGACAGACCAACAGAAGAATAAGTGCACGCATTGAAGAGCACAGGAACTCACTCAGAAAGGGAGAACAAACTTCATCCCTGTTCCAACAGTTTAAAGCCACGGGACATGAAATTGATTTTAAAAAAACCAAAACTATTGCCAAAATTGAACATTTTAACAACAGAATAATCAGAGAAGCCATTGAGATAGAAAAACGCCCCCACAGCATGAACAAACGAGATGATACCTCTCGCCTACCAACCATTTGGAAACCCGCCTTGATTGACAGACGAGTCCCAACCACCAAGAATGATACCAGACCCAAACTCATGATAACATCACATGACATCACCACCACACAACCATTCAAAAAGCAAATCCGAACCCACAACGATAACGACACACAACCACAAAACAGAAACCTAACTACAGCTGCAACATCAGCCACTTTAAACCCCTCCAAACCACACAATAAGCAAACTGACACCCACTATAAAAACATGGAACCACTACAAACACGGAGCCGAACAAAAGCAGCACAACTCACCAGTTCAGGTCTAAGGCCGGCAGCTGAGACCAGCCCATCCACTCAAAACACATCCAATCAGAACACAGTCCCCATTCAAAACACACTCCCACCCAATCAGAACACAGCTAACCCCCCACCCAATCAGAGCAGACCTCCACCCACAGAACGCACACCTCCACCCACAGAACACACCCCCTCTGGCAGTTTAAAAAAGAGGAACAAACAGCCACTACCACACACTTCTCCCAGAAGAACGAAGCTGAAGCCACCAGCCTGAGGATGACAGATGAGATTTCGTCGAAACGTTGCTCTTATACCTTCAATTCTACATGGGGGAAAAACCCGAATGACCAAAGATCTATATATATATACGTATATATACGTATATATACGTATATATACGTATATATACATATATACACATATACACATATACACATATATACATATATACATATATACATATATACATATATACATATATACATATATACATATATACATATATACATATATACATATATACATATATACATATATACATATATATATATATATATATATATATATATATATATATATATATATATATATATGTATTACACACACACACACACACACACACACACACACACACACACGTCTTGAGTATTTTTTTGATGCACCCTGTCAACCCAAATATGGGGAGAAGAAATCTTTTGCCTGTATCAGCCCAAACTAGGGCCATCCACAGGCAGCAGTCACTAAAGCTCCCAATCTGCAAAATAAAGAGGAACTGAAAAGAGAGCTGCATTCAGAAGTTTAGAATATTCAACTGAGACATTTCCTGGTGTGGATTGATCACCAACAAGTGTTCCTATAATCTCTGCATAGGCACTGGATTATCTAAAGCTACATCTGTTTAAGTGGTTCTCAGGAAGGTCATTAGCAGTGAGATCAGACACAATTCTGATTCCTCCTTTACTGTACTTAAATATATAGGTAGAGGTACACTAACAAAGCAGAGATGTTAGAAATTGGATTTCCTATTTCTCACTCTCCCCTTTCCCACTGTGGTGGGTCACTGGGAAGTAAAGACTAGTTCCTCTCTGAGTACAATTGCAACTGTAACTGCGGTGATACCAGTAATCACATATTGTCAGACAAACATACACACATACACGATAGCAGAGATACCTGATCAGGGAGGAGAGATAAGAATGCCTTCACTTGCAGGTAATAAACCTGGATCTTGATTTAAATCTCACAGCAGTGTCCTGAAACAGGTTAAGGGAAAATGCTTCCTAGCAAATAGTGTATCTATAGTCAAACTGGCAGCCCCCGGGCCAGATGCGTCACATGCAGGCCACACTCACCCTGGCTCCGCAAAGGCAAAAAATGTCACGATACGTCATGATACATCACGTGACGCGATTGAGTTTGACACCCCGTGATCTACAGCCCTCAGTCTTGCACACTCAAAATATCTAGCCTGATTGTCACAAGACGTTGTCCTCTACTACGGGGTTCAAAATTCCATCAGGCCAAGTTCACATAGGGTGCAGAGTGTAAACAGTTGCATCACATGCCAAAAGGGGTTTGAGGACGAGACATATGAGAGAAATGTCATAGTTTCAAGAGATGTAACAAGTGCCTTAAGCCATTGCAAGGTTTATGACATCCATTTTACCACTTACCTTTCCTTGAAAAATCCAAAAACTGCAAAAATTGCTAAAGATATTTCATCTAATGACTGAGACTGAGGTGTTTGTGTTCTGGGAATGCAAAACTGAATGTGGGCGCATGTATGACCTTCAGGCTCCTCTTTTTGCATCCTTGCTCTTTTTTCATTCTTTCTTTCCATCTTTGCTTTGAAATCAACACCCTTCACATATTTTAGTTGCCATTTTGTCTAGTGGTTAAGATGCTGGCCTAGAAAACAGACAACTGTGAGTTCTATCCCCCCTCCCTTAGGCACAAAAATCAGCACCTTAACCCCTAGACCAGATTGGGCCATTTTAGGCCAGTCATTCTCTTTTAGGCCAATTCACCTCACAGAGTTGTTGCTGCAGGGAAAATACGAGAGGTATTAGGTATGTTCACCACCTTGTAGTAGTTAAAGAAGTACTAAAGGTAGGATATAAATAAACAATGAGCGACCAGTAGAAAGCCAGTCCATCCAAGCAAAATCAGTTCTTTCTTCCTTTTCTGGTGATTTTTCCTCCTCAAATACTTCTCTCATCCCATTGATATGGCCCACACTGCAAGGTTTCTACTTTTTGCCCCCTACAAGGCTCAGCCCTTTTTATCACGTTAAGGCTGAATGAACAGTCTCCACCATGAAAGCCCAGCCCAAATTTGAATTGGCTCTAGATTTATTTCATGTTGTCTCCAGAATCTCTTCTCCTGAATCTCAATAGGAAGAAAACACTTGTTTGATTTTTTTTAAAGTGGCTTTCTTTCATAGCTTAGAGCAGGGGTAGGCAACCTTGGCTCTTTTATGACTCATGGACTTCAACTCCCAGAATTCCTGAGCCAGCATAACTCAGCATGGAAACCTCTCCATTTCTCCTCAGCAGGGCTGGCTCAGGAATTCTGGGAGTTGAAGTCCATGAGTCATAAAAGAACCAAGGTTGCCTACCCCTGGCTTAGAGGAACATAGCAGTTCAAACGTGGGCAACCATGTGTAGATAGATGGGTAACATTTTGGTGGACAATTTAATGGAGACAGGAAAGGAGCCCCCAGCTGGGTGCCCACTTTTTAATTTGTGGGTGTCATGGGCTGATTCTTGTATCACAGAAGTACTTCAATATGGAAGTATACAGTAGTATAATATGGCCTAGGAAGCTAACAGCTCTTCTAAAGTGGATATTGACAAAAATATTCTCCATCGCCTACCTTTGGTTTTCACCTTTCTCCACTCATTGCTTTCCATACATTATCCTGCTGTTATTATACTTTTTCAATTTATTAAGCACATTAGCTTTTTATAACCATTATTATATTGCCCTTCAATCATATTCCTAGGACAGTGTCCAAAAAAACCCCCTATTTATATCCAAACAAACAAACAAGCTAAAACCAGCATCAAACACTTTGCAGGATTAAAATTGCAGCAAAAAAAAGCTTGAACAAATTAAAGGGACTTTGTTCGATACTAAAAGGATAATAAACTAATTGCGAAGCAAGTTTCTCTCTCTCTCTCTCTCTCTGTCTCTCTCTCTGTCTCTCTGTCTCTCTGTCTCTCTCTCTCTCTCTCTCTCTCTCTCTCTCTCTCTCTCTCTCTCCATCACCAAGATGGGCTCATTCTCATAACCAATCGCTGCATTTAAAGTAAGCCTCTAAAGAGTCTCTGTTTAAGGCCATTATATACAGGTAGATATGTTTGGAAGATGTGTTTTGAAATTTACTCTTCTCAAGATAGAAAGAGATTTTAAGATAAAAAAATATGTAAGTAATTAGAACTGGACTTCATATTTTGAAGTTTCAACTATTTCCAAAATGGCTTCACCCTAGTCCAGTAGGCAGAGGATTAAAATATAGTGTTCATTTATATTTCTCATGGCCTCTCATTAAAGTAGGTGTTTTTTATATATAAATGTGGCCTCCTGCACTGTACTTTCTGAAAGCTATACCTCTTAAATATCTATGGGTAGAATGCTGAAACCATTATGTCACCATAACATGATAGATAAGCCTACATTTGCCTCAAATAATTGAAGAAAACAATCTGGATCCTCATGTGGATAATAATTGCCAGTAAGATTAAAGTCCTATTTAGGCGTTTGAGTTGAATATGTGGAAAGTCTCAAATTGATTTGAAAATTGATGCACATAAGAAACCCTTCCCTTTTTCTCCCCAAGCTTAATTCATTCAGCAAGTGATCTGAAAGCTAATTGTATTTCATTTGTATGAAAGTTAGTAAAGATCTCTGTACCATCCACAACTATTTTTGGGGGGGAGGATCTTAAATCATGCAGTTAACTATATTCAAATACAACTAAACCTGAATATGTCTTTTCTCAAATTTCCAGCCCAGTGCATGAAAATCAGGGGCAGTTTCCATGTTTTCAGCGAAATGTCTGAAGAAGTCTTTGACTAATTTTTGTGGATCAGTTTCCTTTGCCTAAGTGCAACAGTGCATTTACTATTTCAAGATCCTGCACTAGAGCTTCTGCTAATGCTGGGTGGGATGCTCTAGTAAGAAAGTCCATGTTGAATGGGAGGCAGGGATAGGTCAGAAATGCAAATCTCGACATCTTGTGAAAATTTGATCTGCTGCAACGCAGAAGTCAAATCCTGTTTCAAAGACAGGAGGCTAAAGCTTTCCAAACAGATAAGCAGAAATCTCACAGGACATTTTGACCCTATCAAAGTCTAGATTAAGACCCCAAATCTAAATTGACTCATTTTGGCTTCAGCTCTTTGGTGGAGGCCTTTTATCCAACCACATAATTAAAGAATTTATCATAACCACTTGTGTCAAATCAAGCAAACTCCTGTGTGTAGTTTTTGGCTTGCATATCAAAGGATACGCAATGCTGGATGGATTGTTTTTCCAGCCAGATGGGGCATTCCTTCCCAGTGACTTTTTTCCTCTGATAACCTAAGGCTGACATGCTAAAATGCTGTGCTGTGCCGAGGTTGAGATGCGTAGAGTTTGATGTGGTAGCTTGCCAACTCTTTTCATTTCAGCCTCAAGGCCTAGTCTGGAACAAGCATAGCCACTTTGGAACTATGTAATTTTAAAACTATGTAAACCTTCTCATTTTTAAGAAGGATAATATATCATAAAAATCATAACATTACTGACTAATTTTACGAGCAAGGAGGAAACTCTCAAGCAAACCTAAGAAATTTCCTTCAACCATTCTGCTTTAGGTCCCTAATGTCCACACGAAGAAAGAGAGAGATAGAGAGACTCATGGATGACGGACTCAATTCCTATCCTTTTCCAGTGGCTATGTTTGTGGATAATGGATTTGTAGTCTGATAACTAGGGGCCTATGGTTTTCATATCGCTGGTATAAACTGACTGGTGTTTGTTTTCTAAGGCTTCTAAGGAAGAACCTTTTCCACGTTCATAAATGAAGATGCAAAGGTTTGAGAATGGAGGCGATCACCTATAAAACATGTTCTCCATCACCCTACAAGCATAATGGTCTTGATTATGAATATGCTTGATGCATTTTCCCCATACTTTTCTTATTCATAGCCAATGGAAGATACTACTTTTCATGATATGTTGCTTGTTAAGTTATGTAATCATGCAATGGTATGTTAAAACAGTGACTGTTCCCCCAAATCTTGAGATGGGGTGAATGCAATCTCACCTCCATCCTTGTTAGAAGTGATTGATATTTTGTGTTGATATTGTCCACACTACCATTGTGTTTACTGTCTGAAATGGTGTAGGGTTTCCTGCTTGAGCAGGAGGTTGAATCAGAAGACCTACCAACCTTGTTATTCTGTTACTTTTCTCTTTTTAAAAAACATTTCTGTTACTATAGTTGTGTATTATTCTGTTTTATATTGTAAACCTCCTAGATTCTAGAGAGGGGTGATGCCAAAATCGAAATCAATAAACGCAAATGCAATTTTGTACTTTGTGGTACGTTTATTTAAGTTGTCTTTCTTACTCAAGTTGCAAACCTTGATCCTGAAATGGGTGCTCCCATTGCATTAGCACTGATAATGTTGTGGTTCTGTTTCTTTCTTTATTGAAATAGAAAAGACAGGTATGACAGCAGGTACAGTGCCAGGGATGTTAGATTTGTTTTCAAAGGAAAGGTTTGGTTTTTTGTCCCTCTCTTTCTATTCTATCCCTCCTGTTATTGAAAAGATACTGATCCAAATAGGTTCTACAAAGCTAATTCTCTGAATAGGGCACTTTCTCACTGATCCTAGTCTTCCAACATACAGTGCTGCTGAATTTCACTATATGAAATTGCATAAAATTCCAATTATTTCATTCATGATTCTGAGAACAGAAGCAAAACCAAAACTATTATTTGAATGCACATTTTTTCCCATAGTCTTTGAGAGCCACAATAATCCAAAATGTGAGTTCCATGTCCAGTATATAGATAGGATGTCCTGTTGCTAAATACTGTGGCATAATCTGGTACAACAGGATTTTATGTAGTGTCTATAACAAATTAGTAAACAATAAGAATAAAGGCTTGTTGCCATGATGTCATCACAAAAGCAGGCTCATTTCTTAGACTTTACAAAATGGCTACAATTCCGTAGTTGGTTTTTGTTCCCATACAAAAGAAAGAATCTGGCATCTGAAAGCTATTGCTTGATGAATAAATATATTTGAAATATCTCTACAACCAGAAAAGATGTCTTTCTCTACAGCTCTTGGATTAAAAAAAGAAAGAAAAAAATGAGTACAGGAGCAAAACCTCGGACACTTAAGCAGACATTAATGAAGAATAGTATTCATATACGTAGTATTCATATACGCGGTGGCTCAGTGGGTTAGGACGCTGAGCTTGTCGATCAGATGGTCGGCAGTTTGACGGGTTGAATCCCGAGTGCCGCGTAACAGAGTGAGTGCCTGTTACTCGTCCCAGCTTCTGCCAACCTAGCAGTTCGAAAGCACGTAAAAATGCAAGTAGAAAAATAGGGGCCACTACGGTGGGAAGGTAACAGCATTCCGTGCGCCTTTGGCGTCTAGTCATGCCGACCACATGACCATGGAGACGTCCTCAGAGAAGCGCTGACTCTTCGGCTTTGAAACGGAGATGAGCACCGGCCCCTAGAGCTGGAAACGACTAGCACGCATGTGCAGGGGAACCTTTACTTTTACCTTTACATATAAAAACTGGACTTCAAAACTCAATAGTTTTCCAGCAATGCGATTTTTTTTCACCCACTTGTAGTTTAACTCTATGTATAAAGAAGAAACATTTTAAAGACTGAATCAGCTATGTCACTATGAGCAAGAAAAAAGTGTATAGTCCAAAATATGAAGCAAGGCAATTCCCTTACATGAAATGTACTCCAATCCCTAGTTATCACTACTATCCAGTCCTTGAATATACCCACAAATTAAAAAGTGAAAAGAAAAAAAGATATGAATATGATGTAGGCTTTTAGAAATAAAAGAGGCAATCCTTTCTGTAGCTGTGAAGTTAATTCCTAATACATTATCAATGAATTATATTTACTGGGTCCACATGTCTGTGTTCGTCTCAATGCTTGTTAGGCATTAGAAAATGCATATGTTCTGTTTAAAAGATTGACTTAATCTTACCTTGACATTCTAAGTTAGATCTCAGAATTAACATCAGACTTAGCAGTGCATCAGAAAAGTAAGATATCTAAATACAACAGTGACCCCGTTGTTATTTTCAATGCCACATCATTGAAAAGTGGTTCCAGAAGGCACTCAAAGTAATATGCTGCAATTTTTCTAAAGTTCCAAATAACACCGTTTGGTAAACCACGACTAAAAATAAAAATCAGGGTTACCTATGTAATTTGGACCTAAATGAGTGCATTCACTCCCAGCTAATTAGAATAAAGGACTAGATTTTAAACAGTATGGCGAAAAGAATGAGTGTCGTACTAGGCACGTAGTCCCATATAAATAGAATCATCTCCATACAGCTTGTTCTATCATCTTACTAAGATCGAGCACTGATTTATGCTACTGTAGTCCCATTCTTGTAAAGGAGATTGAAAACCAAACAAGTTCAACTTTAACCCATTTAAGGATGGGGGGGAAAACCCCTTTTCAACCACTTCAGTGAGGGAAGTGTGTGTGGTGATTAAAGGGCTGGACCATGATAAGAAAGGCCCAGGTTTCAAGTCCCCCCTCAGCCATTGAAGCTTAATGAGCGACTTCAGGCCAATCATTCTCTCTTAGCCCAACCTGTGTCACAGGCTTACCGCCACAGGGGAAAAGTGTAGGAGTGGGATATTTACCCAACAAATACTCCTTGACTTACAACCATTCATTTAGTGACCATTCAAACATACAACTCCCCTGAAAAAGTGACTTTGTACCATTTTTCACACTTACAACTGTTGCAGCATCCCCGTGATCACATGATCAAAATTTGTATGCTTGGCAACTGGCATTTCTTTATGACGGTGGCCATGTCCCGGGATCATCTGATCCACTTTTGTGACCATCTGACAAGCAAAGTCAATGGGCAAGCCAGATTCACTTAACTGTGTTACTAACTTAACAACTGCAGTGATTCACTTAACAAATGTGGCAAGAAAGGTCGTAAAATGGGGCATATCTCACTTGACAACTGTCTCCCTTAGTAACAGAAATTTTGGGCTCAGTTGTGGTTGTAAGTAAAGGACTACCTGTACATAGAATCAACTTTCTTTGGCTGAGCTAAAAAAACCCAAAACACTATCATTTGATCACTATTAGACACAGATCCCATTTGTGATGGCTTTTTCTTTCTCATATTGTTGGTTTTTTTTTCTGATTTGACTCCTCTTACCAACTTTCCCATGGATTACAATTAGTTGTAAACTCTTCAGGTTGAAAACTTGTGTGTTTTATTTTATTCTTGAAAATACTTATTGCCAAATATTTCTTATCTTTTTCTTTGCTGTATTCTTATTTTTTCCTTTCTTTTCTGTTTTTTTGTCTGCATCTACTTTTCCTATTTATTCTTTTATTTTTTTCCCCAATTTTATTAATTTTATTGTTGCAATTAAAAAATAAAAAGGAAAGGGCCCCATTGTGTCGGCCATACTCAAAAGCCAGCAGGTAGGTAAGGATTTTTATTATGTTATATATACACAGCCAACAGGCATGGTGGCCTAAAGGTGGAGCTTTCACCTCACAATCAGGAGACTGTGAGTTAGATTGCAGCAAATATTTCTCTCTTTGGGCACAAGAAGAAAATATTTGCTGCAAACTCCATGTAGGCATCTGGCTAGTAAATACTCAGCTCCATTCAGTCATCTCGACTCCACCCCAATGCAAGGGATTACAGGGTCATTAAAAGTAAATACACACAGAGATACATACAACAGCCACTGTAGTGCGACATAGCAGACAATATGCTAATTAATTTAGGGTGTGACAGAGGTCCAAGCAGAATACATGCTTGCAAAGTTTGGAATCAAACCATCTTCTAATCTAACTCTTATGTTCATAGAAGACCTTCAGATATCTCCAAATGCAAACAAGAATCCATTGGGGACCCAAAATATTAATGAAAAATGTCACAGAAAAGGTCATCTGACAAGCAATCACCTATAGTTATTATCCTCATCTGGCATACATTTTAAAAAATGTCTAGGACCCTCCCCATGACGTCAGACTGCTACTGAATCATTCCAGTTTTAGAAAAGCCACTCCCATTTTTTTAAACTGAAAGAACATGGGATTTCTTGGACCCGTAAAATATTCAGAAACGTGGATATTAGGAATTTAGAAATCAGTCAATTTCCAGTCACATTTAAAATAATTTATTTTATCCTAAAGGACGCTTTTTCCTCCTGACATTTAAAAATCTATTTTGTCTTTTTAAAACTTTGTCTCGAACAAAGAATGGTGTCAAAAGAGTCAGGAGTATAAAAACTGTAACATAAACTGTATTTCGATACGCACGTTAGTCCAAATAGATTTAAAAGATCCATTTGTCCAGCATTCCTATATGAAATAAAATATTGATTATTAAATAGAGTTAGGCTATTTAATAATGATCTTCAAGCTGCCTTTATTCCCCAACGTGCTAAACATATGATCATCAAAAATGCAAAATTAACATTCGGCCCTAATCTGCAAAAGCTTGCAACTATGGAAAAATTAGTCTGCTCTTTATTTTATTTTATTTTTTTAGAAGACAGCAACTGCCTGTATCACATCTACCCACCCACCCCTATCTGAGTTCTACAATCTGCAAGCTATAGCCTCAGCCCGTTTTGCAATGACTCATTTTTTAATTTTAAAGAGGCATTAACTTGAGCTAGTAAATTAACAGCAGCCTATAGTGCACACACACACACTGTCATCCATCTGCTTAAGGCTCTTGTCATATGACACCCGCCTTGTATCTATAGACTCCATGTGGTATTCAAAAGCTATCAGCACTGCCTCTGAGATAGCCCACCTTCTGGCTTCAGGCTAGAAAAGTGACTCTCCATTTCCAAGTCTAATGACTGCAGAGGTAATAGAAGTTTTCTTTTTCCTCCATGGAGGGTCTGGCATCTTTAGAGGGGGAGGGGAGCTCTAGTTAAAATGGCTCAGATTTGTTTTTAAAGGAAACCAGGCTAATAGGCTCTCACCTGCTGCTGCCAACCCTAAGGAACAATGATCCACCTCCAGCGTCTCCATCTGCATAACACTGCCCTTGCCTTCACGGAACAGGAGACATGTTTTTTTACACAACACAATAACCATTTCTAACCAGCTAGCTATATAACTAGGTTGAATGTTCTGAACGTTCTATGCACAGTTAGCTGATAGCTATTTTTTAAAGACAATCCTGTCTTTATTCTGTCCAGTGGCTAGCTAATTACATAAGTCAGCTCCCTAGCATCCTTTCCTAGCATGACCAAAGGCAGATCTCTAAGCATATATACATGCCCCTTCGTGCTATTTTATTTTAGGGTAAGCCAAGTTCTTCGGAACGGACAAGAAATAATAAGCCAAAGAAATAAAAGGCAAAAGGTAAGAAAAAGAGAAGGACGTGTAATTAAATCTAGTTTACCCTCATCCATATTTTCCCCACACCTTTTTATCTTTATAACCACTCTTGCTTCTACTAGAGTAATATAGCACTCCATTGCATCTTGCTGTTTAAAATGCTCAGGTCCCTCTGTTTCAACTCTTTCACTTTTCCTGTATACCAGGGGTCTTCAAACTTGGCCCTTTTATGACTTGTGGACTTCAACTCCCAGAATTCCTCAGCCAGCGTGCCTGGCTGGGGAATTCTGGGAGCTGAAGTCCACAAGTCATAAAAGGGCCAAGTTTGAAGACCCCTGCTGTATATATTGTGTAGTGGGTCCGACGCAAGAGAGACGCCAGCCGGTGTGTGAGTTCAGCTCTTTATTGGAAGGGGAAGTGAACTGAGGAATGAGGGCTACCTGGCCTCCTTATATACCTGGCCAGGTAAGCTAACAGCCAATGGGGTTGGCCCTAGGTTTCCCGCCGAAACTGTCCAGGCCAACGCCCCCTGATGGCTGTTGCTATGCAGATGCCTGCATACATAACACCCCTCCCCCCTTAGAGAAGACCCACATAACAACAACAACATGCAACTACTATAACTATGAGTATATATATAAGAAAAACAGTGGTGTCCTTGTGTGAGGGTCACTTGCACACATAGTCCGACAGGTAGGCTGGTGTCCTGTGTGGACGGGTGGATCGTCTGGGTGTGCTTGGCCCCTGGGCTTGGACCGTGGGTTCCTGAGGCCTTTGTGCAGGGCTGCAAAGAGCCGGCATCAGGAAGTCCTCCTCCTCTGGTCCCTGCCCTGTGACGTCCTCAGCTGGGTTGACCCCTCCTGGAGTGTGGTCCTCCTGTTGATCGTGTGCGTTGAGTTCAGGGACGTGTGTGACGCACTCAGGGGCGTGTGTGACGTGCTCAGGGACTCTTCCTCTGAGCTGATCGATGTGTCGCCTTATGCGTCTGTCCCCCTCCACCCCTACAATGTACGAAAGGGGTCCTGTTTTCCCGACCACTGTCCCCGGAACCCAAGGATGTCCAGCCCCATAGTTCCTTGCCCAGACCAGGTCCCCCAGGTTGAGGACCCTGTGTGTGGGTGATGATGGCAATGGTGATGGTAGTGATGATGGTGGTGATGGTGATGATGGTGATGATGGTGATGTTGCCCTACCGGTTTCGGCTGCTACCCGGTCTGGGTATAGGCGGTCCAGCTTGGTGATGAGACGCCGTCCCCATCGCAGTTCTGCTGGGCTCTTGCCGGTAGCCACGCATAGTGTTGTGTGTTGGGCTAGTAAAAATTTGGCCAGTCTGTGGTGCCAGTCCCCGCTGATGATGCGCCGGAGTGCGTCTTTGGTCGTCCTTACCATCCGTTCGGCCTGCCCGTTGGTAGATGGATGGAAAGGCGCAGAGGTGGCGTGCCTAATCCAGTTCGCCTTCAAGAACGCCTGGAAATCAGCAGCAGTAAACTGAGGCCCATTATCAGACACAATTAGGTCGGGGAGGCTGTGTGTGGCAAAGAGAGCTCTGAGCACCTGGATTGTCCTCCCTGAGGTCATGTTGGGGACAGGGACTACCTCTAACCACTTGGAGTGACTGTCCACCACTACTAAAAATAGTTGACCCTGGAATGGCCCCGCATAGTCAATGTGAATGCGGGACCATGGCGTGTGTGTGGCCTCCCACCAGTGTACTGGTGCATGTGGCACTTCTGGCCTGGATCTCTGGCACGTATAACAGGCCTTGACCCGATCCTCAACCTCCTTGTCCAACCCGGGCCACCAGAGGTAGCTCCTAGCCAGTGCCTTCATCCTGACCACCCCCGGGTGCCCTTCGTGTAAGGAGTCCAATACCCTGGCGCGTAGTGTGCGTGGAATGATGACCCTGCTACCCCAAAGGAGGCACCCTTTGTGTGTGGAGATTTCATCGCGTCTAATGAAATAGGCCTGAAACTCTGGTCCTGGGGATTTGTCCTGCCACCCTGTGCAAACCCATGAGTGCACCCTGCCCATGATGTTGTCTGTGGCTGTGTGGCTGGCAATGTCCTTGGCAAGAACTGGGCACTCGGGTAGTTCCTGCAGGGCTAGGATCTGTGTGGCTGGTGCTGGGTCTGGGTCGTGTGTGTCTAGGGGGAGCCTACTTAGACCGTCTGCGTGGCCCATCTCCTTCCCTGGCTTGTGTACCAGCTTGCAATTGTATGCTGCAAGGAAGATGGACCACCGGAGCATCCTGGGGGACAGAATCTGGGGGGTTTGCCTGTCTGTGGTGAACAGGCCCAGGAGTGGTTTGTGGTCCGTGAAGACAGTGAACTCCCTGCCATATAAGTAATCATGGAATTTCTTGATTCCTGCCACGATTGCCAGGGCTTCTTTGTCTATTTGGGCGTAGTTTCTTTCTGCTCCAGACAGTGTCCTAGAATAGTATGCTATGGGGACTTGTGCCCCGTTGGGCTCAAGGTGGCTTAGGACAGCGCCCACACCATAAGGGGATGCATCGCAGGCGATACAAATGGGCTTGGACTCGATGAAATGGGTTACTGTGGACTTGTCCGACAGCAACGCCTTCAGGGCCTTGAAGCTCTGATCATGGGTGGCCGTCCAGGCCCATGTTGCCTGTTTGTCTAGCAGCCTGTGGAGCGGTTCAGCGATGGCTGCCTTGTGTGGGAGGAATGTATGGTAGAAATTCAGCAGACCCAGGAATGCCTGAAGCTCTGCTTTGTTCTTGGGTGTGGGTGCTAGTTTGATGGCCCTCACCTTGGATTCTGTGGGGTGGATTCCCCTGGCGTCTACTCTGAACCCCAAAAATTTTATGGAAGGAACGCCTATGCTGCATTTTTCCTTTTTGAGTTTGAGGCCAGCTGTGCGCAGCCTTGCCAGCACTTCCCTAAGCCTCCCTGCCAGTTCCTCTGCTGATGCTCCTGCGATCAGGATGTCATCAAAATAGGGGCAGACTCCTGGAATGCCCTTGAGTGTCTTTTCCATAACCTCCTGGAAAATGCCGGGAGCAACGCTGACTCCAAACTGCAGCCTGTTCACCCGGAATGCCCCCCTATGGGTTACTATGGTTTGGATGTCAGCTGTTTCCCTAGTGACCGTGAGTTGCTGGTACGCCTGTGCAAGATCGAGCCTTGCAAAAATGGCGCCGCCTTGGAGGGAAGCGAGAACGTGGCTGACCGCGGAAACCGGGTAAGCGTGCGGGTTTAGGGCGCGGTTCACCGAGCACTTATAGTCGGCGCAGATCCTTATTTTCCCATTGGATTTGAGGGGGGTCACGATGGGGGTTTCCCACTCCCCTCCATCTACAGGCTCTAAGATTCCCTGGGCCACCAACTTGTCTAGTTCGCGCTCGATTTTGTGTTTGAGCGCAAACGGGACTCGCCGCGGCCGAACCCTAACGGGGGAGATGTTCGAGTTAAGCTTGAACGATATGAGGGCCCCGGTGTACTTGCCTAATGACCCGTCGAAGACGTCGGCGAACTCCTGGCAAACGGCCTCAACGGAGTCCCCCTGGATCCGATGGATCCCGGATACTGAGATTCCCAGGGCCTCAAACCAGTCCAGCCCAACCAGGCTGGCTCTGCGGCCCTCTACCACTACAACGTCCAGGTGCCCTTCGCGACCCTTAAACCCCACTGAAATGGTGGCCTCCCCCTTCACCTTGACCGGCGAATTCTGAAAATCGGTCAGGGTTAATTTAGTAGGCCGTAATTTAATCCGTTGCTTGCTCCGGCTAATTATGTGGTTAAGGGTCTCGTCTGAAATAATCGAGACCGCTGATCCGGAGTCAAGCTCCATGCTGCAAGGGACACCTTGCAAACGGATTGTTAATCTAATTTTGGGTTTGAGCAGCCGGCGGCTACCCGTGTGGTTAATGGCCAGCCGGCTCTCGACATAGCCAATTTTTGTTTTGGTGGGGCCCCCAGTACCTTCGAATGGCGGTTCCTCTGGCTGCAGCTCGTGGATCTCCTCTTGGGGGCGGCGGCTACGGCAGACAGCGGCTATGTGGCCTGTTTTCTTGCAGGCCCGGCACGTGGCGGACCGGAACTTCCAGAGGCTGTGCATGTGGTTCCCACCACACCCTGCGCACCTCTGGGGAATGGCAGTGTTGCTGGGAGGCCTGGGCCTGTCTGGGCGTCTGGCTCGCTGGTCGGGGGTCAACTTCCGCTGGAGGAGGTCGATGCTCAGGTCGTCCTCCTCTGTGGCCCCTTGCCGGTGGACGCTGGTTGCCTGGTTGCCGGGCCGGGTTCCCTGGCAGGCTTGGACGGCCCCGCAGGCCGCTTCGTGGGCTAGGATGGCGTCCTCGGCTTCCTGGAGAGAGACCTCCTCTCTTTCGAACAGGCGCTCCTGCAACCGCCTGTCGCGTAGGCTGCAAATCAGTCGGTCCCGTAGTCGCTCCTCCAAATTTGTGAACCTGCAAGCGACGGCAGCTTCCCGTAGGGCGGCGAGGAAGTCAGCGCCGGTCTCGTCGGGGCGCTGGTCCCTTTTCTCGAATTGTGACCGTGCGGCCACCTTGGAGCGCCGGGGCCTGAAATGTGCGTTGAGCCTGGCCACGAGGTCTCGGTACGCGACGGTGTTAATGGCCTCCTGGGGGAACAGGTTCGCGGCGACTTCCAGCAGCGCTGGTCCCCCAAGGCAGAGCAGGGCGGCCGCCTTTGCACCATCCTCCGATATCTGATTGAACCGCATGTACAGTTCAACGTGAGCCAGGTAACGGGTCCAGGTTTCGGGGCGGCGGGTCTCAAATTCGCGGGGTTGTCCGGCTCTAGCCATGGCGGCAGTTGGTCGTGGATGTGGCGCTTGGCGTTGCCGGTTCGGCTGGCGGTCGTGGGGGGAAGAAGGAAAAATGCCTTTCCCTTCAGCTCGCGGAGCGTTTCCCCAGTGACTTCAGCTCTTGGTCGGCAGCAATCCCACCTTCGTCGCCACTATTGTGTAGTGGGTCCGACGCAAGAGAGACGCCAGCCGGTGTGTGAGTTCAGCTCTTTATTGGAAGGGGAAGTGAACTGAGGAATGAGGGCTACCTGGCCTCCTTATATACCTGGCCAGGTAAGCTAACAGCCAATGGGGTTGGCCCTAGATTTCCCGCCGAAACTGTCCAGGCCAACGCCCCCTGATGGCTGTTGCTATGCAGATTTAATTTAATTTAATTTAATAATTTGATTTCTATACCGCCCTTCTCCCGAAGGACTCAGGGCGGTGAACAGGGCAATACACAATAAAAATCAGATACAAAAATTAAAAAACCATTAAAAACCAATTAAACATCATGCCCATAAAAACAATACATAACAGTATACATTGATTTTATGATTCAGTCATCGTACATTATCTCTGTATGATCGTCCAACACTAATCACTTTCTTTCATACAGTTGTTCACTTTTGTAGTCAAACTATATTTCTTCAGCTCCTATTAATTTTCGAACGTGTCTCTTTATTTTGTTTTATCCTTCTTAAATGCTCCATTCCTACTACATCCTATTTACTCTTATGTGTCTCTTGAGATACACACTTCTTACTTCCACATATTAAAGTGGGCAGAGGCATGCTCTTTTACAAACCCATTTTTGCTTTGGATAAACATTCATTACTTGCAACAACTATCTTTCTCCTACCAGTTGACATCAAAAAATTGCTTTATCCATTTCCCCATTTTTAGTAAACCTTCTATCAAGATATATAATTTTATCTATTGGTTCTAAATTTTTCACCACTGTGTCCGTGTGCTTTCCAATTTCCTTGTCAAACGAACAACCCAACTACCTGGGACTTTGATAACCTAAGTTCCATTCCATACTGCTTATTGCATCATGTAGTCTATCTAACATTTGCTACAAATCCTTCAAGTTCTTAGCCAACAGCATGATATTATGTGTAAATCAAAAGCACATGCATTTACATCCATGACCAACACACTTCTAATATTTCCAGGAACGTTTCCTGCACATTTATCCAGAAATACATTAAACAACCAAGATATATCGGTAAGGGCCTACCCCAGCTGTCCCTTCAGGAAAGTATGACTCTTGACTCCATGTGGTTAATCAAAAGGACTTTTACTAAGAGGTAATGGTTTTTAGGGACACAGTGGCTCAGTGGGTTAGGACGCTGAGCTTGTCGATCAGAAGGTCGGCAGTTTGGCGGGTGGAATCCCGAGTGCCGCGTAGCAAACTGAGTGCCTGTTACTTGTCCCAGCTTCTGCCAACCTAGCAGTTCGAAAGCATGTAAAAATGCAAGTAGAAAAATAGGGACCACTACGGTGGGAAGGTAACAGCGTTCTGTGCACCTTTGGCGTCTAGTCATGCCGGCCACATGACCACGGAGATGTCCTCGGACAAACTCTGGCTCTTTGGCTTTGAAACGGAGATGAGCACCGGCCCCTAGAGCTGGAAACAACTAGCACGCATGTGCAGGGGGAACTTTACCTTTACCTTTACCTTAATGGTTGCAATAAAGCCAAACGGAATCTAACATTCCCACATAAAGCAACAAGCTATTCTTCCCACTTTGAAACCCAGCCCCCCCCCCCGACCAATCCACCGGCAGCCAATACAATGCCGCAAGGTTGTTTTGAGAACATGGAAACACAGGATAGATAACAGTTCATCTTCGGGACACAGCGACCTTGGTAGCAGGCTGGAACTGGCTGGGAAGAAATCCATCCCAATTCCGAAGATGATGCCCCTCCCTAATTCCCAAGCAGCCATAGAGTTACAGCAAAAGCAAAAGTATGCAAATAATGCTTCTCCAAGGAGGCCTCCTCCTCCACCCCCTGTCCACCAGAATGGCAGGGCACCTAAAAAAGGGGACCTGACAATATCCTTATCTTATAGGTAATCCTTGACTTACAACCATTCACTGAGCAATCATTCAAAGTTACAACAGTGGCAATAAAAGTGATTTACAACCGATCCTCACAATTAAAGCCATTGCAGCAGAGTCACCTAATCAAATTTGGGTGGGGGGGCTTTGGCAACAGGCATGTACATATGACGGTTGAGGTGTCCCAGGTCGTGTGATTGACATTTGTGACCTTCCCAGCCGACTTCCAACAAGCAAAATCAATGGAGGAAACTTTAACAACCATGTGATTCACTGAACATCTGCAGTGATTTGCTTAATGACCATGGCAAAAAAGGTTGTAAAATCAGGCATGACTTACTTAACAACTGCCTTGCTTAACAACAGAAATTCTGGTCCCAGTGGCGATCGTAAGTTGTACTCCATGCTCAGGACTGAATCATTTACTAAGCATCTCATTTATTTTTAACCATGACTGACATCTATCAAATGCCACTATTGCAGCGTTCAGTAATCCATCTCCAACTCCCTATTTGGATAAAACATGCACTCCTACTCTAACATACGCTTAACATATGTTTTCTATAAATCATGAAATATTTCTTACGTTCATACAGTACTTTTCTCAATGGCCTGCCAAAGAGCAAAAATCTGTTCTGCATTGCTCCAACTCAGCATATAGCCACACCTTGCAAATTTTTTTCATTGTCACCTCTCTACTTCTTAAGTCAAAATTCTGCCATTTTTCCACTGGATAAACCAATCCTCCTGTAGTCTCTCTCTCTCTCTCTCTCTCTCTCTCTCTCTCTCTCTCTCTCTCTCTCTCTCTCTCTCTCTCTCTCTCATGCTACCTTTACTTTTCTATACAAAAGCAATAGCCTTCTCTTAATCATCTGGTACAAATTGGGTCTTCACACATATACATTAAACTAGTTGGCTAATCACTTCATAAGAAGATCTCCTCCATATTTTAACTTTTCTCCTGTTTGCAGCATTCATACCTACATTTTTTTCCATTTTCACAGTAAGGATGACTTTATTCATCTTTTCCAAGATACCACCATAATGTCCATAAACTACCTCTTTCAGCATCCTTCATTTCAATTTTATCCCAAATCATTTCATCTTTTTAAAAATTATTTTAACTCTATTCTCCTTACCAGAGGCCCTTCGTCTAGCTCTCTTCATCTGCTTCCCCAAGCTAATTTTTATTCCCATCAAAAATAACCAGCATTTTATTCACTTTTTAAAATGTTAAGCATTCTTTGCTATTTTTGTTTTCTCCTTCTGCAGTGCCTTTCTAGCACCCCCATTTCTGCAGCAATTATTTCTTAAATATATGGGGTTTTGTTTTTTTCCTCATCTACCATGATTTTGTAATGGTAGTGGGAATGACCTTTTGAAATGAGTCAAAGAGATGCTGCCTCGGGAATAGTCAGATAAAAGAGAAGCAAACCCACAGTTGAGTTACAGCAGAGAAAGAAACTTAGAAACAATAAACCTTAACTTATCAGGTAGTAAAAAAGATGGCAGGAGCTTTGTGTGTTGCCACCACGTGGCCATGTGGAGAAATCACAATGTGGGCAGTCAGACCCTCCTACCCTATGATGTATTTCCTTTTCCCTCCCCTTTCTGGGATGGACTTCCTCCTCCTTTGTCCCTAGAGAGTCCATTCTCCATTAGCCAGAAGACATGGGGTAACTTGCAGACTCAATATGCAGATCCTGGGAATATCACCATTTTCTAACCTTGGAGACACCTTAGGAATATCTTGGAAATGCTGTACAAACATCATCTGAATGCATCCACTTGCTGTATTCGACTATGCACGCAATAAACATATTTCTATATGATAAAAGGTGTCTCTATGAGTTTAAACTATCTGGAGAGATCTATTAAGTTAATGATATCTGCTTAAATAGACCATAGAAGTCTTAACAAGAGATTAATTAAAGTACAACAGCTTCGATCCAGAATAGTTAGAAAATGGTAATATTCACAGGAACAGCATATTGAGTCTGCAAGTTACCCCATGTCTTCTGGCTAATGGAGAATGGACTCTCTAGGGACAAAGGAGGAAGAAGTCCATCCCAGAAAGGGGAGGGAAAAGGAAATACATCATAGGGTAGGAAGGTCTGACTGCCCACATTGTGATTTCTCCACACGGCCACATGGTGGCAGCACACTTTGTACTTTCAGATTTGCAAGATTCTGTTAATGTAGCCTTATAATGATATAGAATTAGCTGATCTTTTCATGTTTCTTGTCTAATCTACTTGGGATGGCTGACAAACTTCCACTGCATCATTCCACTGAGCATCTTTTTCATTCTTCACCTCAGCATAATTTCAAACACTTCTGTAGCACTCTGATATATAATTTGTTTCACTCTGTTCCAAACAGCTTCCTCATCCTTTTTCTTCATATACTCTTTTCCATTCATTCTGTTGGGAATTTAATCCATTTTATAATACTTTTTCAAATAGGATCCAAACTTTTTCTTCTTACTGGCATTCAAATTTATCACCTGTTTCATTCACTTTTCTTCCAGTTTTCAGCCAAGATTTTCTCCTTATACAACCTGATACAAAAAATGGTCCACCCATATTAAGAACCTTCTCTTAATCTTTGTGTTCTTCACCAATTCTCTAACATAAAACAATTATCTTTTTAAATTTACATTCATTTCTTTGCACATCTGGTCTCTTTCTCTCCCTCCCATCTAGCTAGCTATCTCTAACCAACTAGCTACCTATCATCAGTCTGTCTTCTGTCTGTCTATCTCTTCATTTTTAAATTTCCAAATGACCCAATCACTTCACCTGTACTCTTTTTTGTGTCACCCTCCAATTTTTAATCACTTAACAAAATAATGTTTGCCATCAATGCTCATTCAGAATGTTGCATATTTTTCCCCAAATCCATCTCTTGTTCTTTTATGATAACCATTAATTGAAAGGAAACATGCAGCCTTAGTCATGGTAGGACCCAACAGACACAACAATCCAGTATTTAGTTTTTGGCATTCATTTTAGCCTTTGTTACTTCATTTATGAATGATTTCTTTAAGATTAGATCTCTTTCATTCACATTTTTTTCTTTCTCTTATAGACATACATTTTTTTTTAAAAAACAACCTGGTCCACTAAAGCAGGTTCTTTTACATTGTAACTCACAATCTTCTGCACATTGTGGCTGTCAACAAATGAGCCATTAGATATTGATTTATTGCTGCTGTGTATACAATTCCCAATCCAACAAGGATGGATATCTTGCAAGAGGCATAAGCTTCTCTATGAGTCAAGACATGGAAGAGGAAAGCTGCATGACAGGGGATCCATCTACGCAGAGAGAGAAGAAGAACCAAAGAGGGAATACCATTTCTGTGTGAGCCATGGGACATTGCCAGCTAAGTTTTAATTAAATTCCCTGATAACTCTTGGCGTATTTAGTAACAACTATATTTTCAGGTAAGTACTCTCTTATGTTAGGAGAAGCAGCACCCTTGCTGGCAGAGAAATAACTAACCTGAGAATAGTAGATCAGTTAGGAATTCACTATAATTCTTTGGAGGCAGAAGGCAAAAAAAAAAGGAAGGAGCAATGGAAGTTTGTATGCTTAGTTGAGAGCTGCTTGCATAGTTCCCTGAAAAAATTAATCTTTCAAGAGAAATTAACCTTTTTCTGTCCAAGATTAGGTAAAGGTTCCCCCGCACATACATACTAGTCGTTTCCAACTCTAGGGGCCTGTGCTCATCTCCGTTTCAAAGCCAAAGAGCCAGCGCTTGTCCGAGGACGTCTCTGTGATCATGTGCCCGGCATGACTAGACGCCAAAGGCGCACGGAATGCTGTTGCCTTCCCACCGTAGTGGTCCCTATTTTTCTACTTGCATTTTTACATGCTTTCGAACTGCTAGGTTGGCAGAAGCTGGGACGAGTAACAGGCGCTCAGTCTGTTATGCGGCACTCAGGATTCCTCCCACCAAACTGCCGACCGTCTGATCGACAAGCTCAGCATCCTAACGCACTGAGCCACCGCGTCCTTCTTTGTCCAAGATTAGCAACCAATTAAAAAAACAACACAAAGGCTTGTCTGATATATTGCTCTCAAATAGACCAGATAATGACCAGATTATTTCCCTTCTTTCTTGAAACTAAGAATAGAAAATCTGATTGCACTCTGTAGGAGGAGTTAATCCTCACATGTTGCCCCAACAAAATCCTACTTAAGAAATCAACTCAAAGGACGTCATGCTTTGGTCCTGCAAAATCCAGAAGAAACAGGTACAGAACATCCGGAAGAATAAATGGCAGACTGAGTGAGCTTCAAAAAAGCAGAAACGACAGTCACAGACGAATGAACATATGTAATGTTTACGAATGAAGATATTAAATTCACATATGTTAAAACAAAGAGTAGGAACTCATTTCAGATGCTTTGCTCAATAACTCCCATAGGACTCAATGAGCATGGTGGCTCACATGGTTAAGTTGGAAGTTGGAGGTTAACAAGCCTGCACTCAAGACCTGAGTGCTGCCGTAGGTGGAGTGAGCTCTCGTCCTTCGCTCCAGCTCTCGACTGGCACGTGAAAGGAGTCCCCTACTGGGTGTCCCCTGTGCAACAGTGATGTCAACCCAGTAGTGCCCTGGTGCCGCAAAGCATGGCCACTGATATGATTATGTTCTATTCCCAGTTAGATGCTTAGGACAGAGGTAAGCAATGTTCTTTTTTTCCCAAGGCACTCACAGGGAATGGCATATAAATTTAATAAATAATAATAAATAATGTGGTGACCTGTTCACAAAACCCCTGATCCAGTTGGTATTGTCACAAAATATCCATCAAGCTACTCTCCCGTAGTGCCCCTTAGCCCTCCTGGATAAGGAAGAATCTGATGCCTTCCTTCCAATTTTGGAAGTTTTCCATTTCACTTTAGTTATTAAAAGATTTTTTTTTTTAAAAAAGGCAGGTGGAGCAGGCATCCCAGTGGGGATCAACAACAGTATTAGGAGGTACAACAGGACCCGCGGGCACCATGTTGCATACTTGTGATTTTCAAGCTGTGTTCTGTGGAACCCTACTGTTCCAGAAGAAATTATGAAAGGCTAAGGCTATCAGCAAAAATAATAACAATAATAATTTGTACATACCTAAGAGGTATCCAAACCTCTATGAAAAAAATATTTTGCAAAGCAGGAGTTCAAATATTTTTTTGTTGTTTAATTTTCTGGGTCTGTGGGGAAAAAAAATCCTATCTAGATCTTCCCTAAAATCACTTCCTTTCTTCAATCTCACTGTGACTCCAGGACATTCTTCAGCCACATGACCTTAAGGAAAGTCCAGGAGAATAAGGGAGCAATGAGTTACTCAAGACATACTAATTAGGTGGATTGGAGCAAACATGAAGTAGATTGTTTTCAAAGTGTATAGAAAAGGACAAAGGAACTATTAGGGCCAATTCACTTTCATGCACCTAAAATGTTTGGAGAGATTAGTCCCATCTGGTGAAAAAGGGGATGACATACCATCCTATAAATAATGGGTTGGACATTTTCTTTCCCTTTGAAAGAGGCTTCCCCCCCCCATCTCATTTGCAAATTTCTCAAGAATTCATCTTGGTGATATTTTGGGAATTCCCTTTGTTATTGTAAGATGGAGAAAGCAGCGGCGGCTGCTTTTTTTTATTATTTCCTGGTAATAGTCCTAATAATAAGACTTAAAAGTGGACAATCAGCCATCCTTTGCAAGAACTCCAAAGGCCAGGCTGGATAAATATGTCTTTCCATTTGAAAGAAGAAAAAGCATCGTGTTTCCAGCGACAAACACATTCCACTTCAGCCATATGAACTTTTTTTACTTTCTAGATGAAGGTGAAAGGCTGACTTTACATAAAAGTTTCTTTCCTTCTCTTGGTCTGTTTTTTTTCTTTTTCTTTAATAGCAACACCTGTCTCATCAGCAGGACCACTCTGAAGGGAAGGGCCTCAAGGCACCTCAGTCCCACGATTCTCCATGCCTCATTCTTCATCCACGCTGCTAGTAATGTACCATCACTGGCACAGTTACACCTGAACACTCTGGTGCTGCCAAACACCTGGCTTGATTTTCCACTGTCCAAATGAAAAATAAGCATAATCTGCTTTTTTGAGGATACAGCAAATGAGGGAGTTCATGACAAATTGTGTTAGTTTATGCAGAATAATGATAATAAGATACAAATGAGGAGATGGTATATTGTGTGTGTGTGTGTGTGTGTGTGTGTGTGTGTGTTGCTTAATGAAGAATACTAATCATGCTTTCAAGGCATCTAGTGCCCTTCTCATTAGAGACAACATGTAAAACCAGCTTAATTTGTTTGAAACTCGTTGTACACTGTTTAAATATTTGCTAGCGATTTTGCCCCAACCATTCAGAGTTAGTTTTTTTGTTTTGTTTTGTTTTGTTTTGTTTGGAATTTTATGCATGCTACAAAAAGCAGGCCTAATCATTTAGCACAGGGTGTGATTCTAATTTTCATGCTTCCCTTCATTTTGCAGCATATGATGTATACCCCAGCTTTTGAAGATGCTAGAGAAAGGATTTTATTGATTTACAGGCTAATCTGCCAACTATTCCAAATTCTCTTGACTCCAGTTTTAAAAGTTGTAGTACCAGCATTCATCACTGTAGTACACTAGAGGGGATGAGAATCCTTTCCGATAAATTACAAGAACTATGACTAATTATAATGATATTAACTATGCAAAGTTCCTTGGGCCTTAAAATGGATGTCTTTATCATTTCAAATTATGACTTTGACTTTGATGGCTTTGAGAAAGAGCCACTCTTCATTGTTTTTAATATTTAAGGAAAGGCAGAGGATTGGATGGCTAAATTTATACAAGAAAAGAGCATTCTGTCTGCATTAAGTTTCAAGGTTTTGCAAGTCCAGCCTTAGTGACTCTGGACATGTAGACATCTTGGTACAACTCACCCTATCAAAGAAATATGGTAGTTATATAAAAGTACTACAGTTGGAAGCTGTATAAATGTCCTTGCTGCCAAAATCACAGAAAGTATTAGTACCACTTTATAAAGCTTTAGTATGACCACACCTGGAATATCGCCTTCAGTTTTGGTCTCCACATTACAAAAAAGATGTTGAGACTTTGGAAAAAGTGCAGAGAAGAGCAACTAAAATGATTAAAGGAGACTAAAGCATATGAAGAACGGCTGCAGGAATTAATTGAGTATGGCTGGTCTAGAGAAAAGAAAGACTAGGGGAAACATGACAGAAGTGTTCCAATATTTGTGAGTCTGCCACAAAGAAGAGGGCGTCGAATAATTTTCCAAAGTACCAGAAGGCAAGACAAGAAACAATGGATGGAAACTAATTAAGGAGAGAAGGAACCTGGAATTAAGAAGAAACTCCGTAACAGTGAGAACAATTAACCAGTGGAAAATTTGCCTTCAGAAGTTGTGGGTGTTTAATCACTGGACAACAGCCACTTGTCTCAAATTGTATATGGTCTCCTGCTTGAGCAGGGGGTTGGATTAGAAAAGCTTAAAGGTCCCTTCCAGCTTTATTCTGATTGACACTTTTCTTCTTGCATGTGCAGGCTAAGTAAGTGTAAGATGTGATGGGTAGAAATGAAAAGGGATTTCATCACAGATCTGACTGGGAGGTAGATTTGCTTCTCAGGATACTGATAAACTAATGGATGACAAAGTCCACCTCATGTTCATCTTTCACCAGAAAAAAAACCCTCTTGAAAAATCAAGGACATGGTCAAGGCTCTTAAATTTTTATTTTCATTTCACAGCTGAAGCTACTCTTCTCCTGAGTAGAGTCCTCTTTCCAATATTTTTTGGATTGATCATGTGATCAGGGTTGCATGGTCATTTCAGGAATTAACAGGAAAAAAATGCAATTGCCCCAGCAAAATGATAAAACGAAAAAGAAAAAAATGGCCCCCAAACAGACAAAGTTATAGCCAGGTATTTTATTAAAAAACATGAATCTAATTTTTCGCCACAACATGGAGTATAAAATTTATTTACAACTTTTGTGTATTCTGAGTTATACAGAGATAAAAGGATCCAAAATGGTCTTCTTGGATATTCTCTCCTCAGAATTAATAATCTGTCTAAGGGCCATACTAATTGATGTACTAGTTGTGTCTCTACAACCCAGCATAGCACTCTAGAAGGTATACTATATGATGAACTGACTCCCAATCTCAACTGAACTTGGAGGACAAGCAGAAGGAGTGAAAGACATAGATTTATAAAGTCAGAAAACTGAAGGAAGTTTACAATGAGATGTACTGAGTTCAGGCCTGACATAACCATCACATATTTAACATTATAGCAATGTATCTGTTAAGAACTCTTCCCAATTTTGAAAAAAAGGACAAGTACAATAAGCAATGTCTAAGACATCCCACATTCGAAGACCTCTGGCCTATCTCAATTACATAAAGCACAATACCTTACTTGAAGGCAAGACATTGATTGATAGATTGATAGATTGATAAATTGATAGATTGATTGCCCACCCAGTTCCTAAACATCTCTTGTAGGCTTACAATTAATAGTAGGATACAACTATTCTCTAGGTAAAGGCATCATCCCTAAAAGGGACAATAATGAACTTAAAGCAAAATTTGGTGAAGTATATTGTCAGGCCTCAAGAACCAAGAAAGACATGCAGAATTACTTGCAAGCAGTTTCCTTTATAGTTGTCAGCTATAGACAGAAATTTTGCCAAACTAAAACAACTCTTTGCAGCACAAAAGATATACAGTGAGAATTGCTAGGAAGGAATCCTTCTTAACTCTCTTTCTCCCATCCAAATCATCTAAGCTGTCTCTGCCCTCTGGAAAGCAGACCCTCCCTTTTGGGAATCCAGTCTACATTCCACATCCATGCACACAGATTGACCAGTTATAGTCTTCTCCAAGAACTTAAAATAAAAACAAATGTGCAAGCGATTTGAATTTTTCATCTATGGACATCTATCTTTAATTTATCCATCTGATCTTCATAAATGATAGATAATTCATTGGACCATCTATAGATTATCTGTAACATAGAGAAAGAAGGGGGTTGTAGATCTCAACAGGAGTTAAAAATGTTAAAAGAACACACATTATCAAATATTGTTATAATTACTGCCCTTTTATGAGATTCCAAAAACATTTTTAATTCATGATCAAATGACTGAATGCAAGGGGCCTTTCCTGTTGGACTCTATGTCTAAAACATTAAAGCCATTGGAAAATTTGCAGTGGCATGGGGTTTGGGAGTCATGCTGGCATAAGAAAAAAATACCATGACTCAATCCATGTGACCAAAACATCTTTTTAAAAAATCCAACTATTTGTCTTTCAATTGCTATGATTGTATGGTTTTGTAACAAATCCATCAATTTGTTCAAAACCCTCCACTCCTCTAGTTTGCCCTGAAAGACTATCACCTTTGATATTCTAACACTATACCGCCTATACAAGATGAGAAAACATTCATGACTTGGAAGATATGGAAGAAATGTGAAGTAACTATGCAAGCCTTGTTACTGAGGACACTTAATATATACATATAGTACTGAAAGAAGACTTGGAGGAATGTACATAATTGTGGTCATGAGGAAGAGCCCACACTGTTTGTTTAAAGATGACAATTTGGTTATTTTAGAGAGAGAAGAGAAACTTCATTTGGAATCTTTCTCTCTGTTAATAAAGTCAGTCAAGGGAACGGCAGAACTTGGCCTGTCTTGTCTCCATCTTCCACTTGCAAGACTTGATGGTTCAAAAAAGAAATCACATTGACCCACCTGGAGCCAGATCTGTTTGATGGAATGGGCTTGAGTCCAGCCAATGTGATCATGAAGTGGGCAGGAACTTGTCTGTGTCCTCCAATGAATGGGACTAGAACAGGGGTCTTCAAACTTGGCCCTTTTATGACTTGTGGACTTCAACTTCCAGAATTCCTCAGCCAGCATGCCTGGCTAAGGAATTCTGGGAGTTGAAGTCCACAAGTCATAAAAGGGCCAGGTTTGAAGACCCCTGGACTAGAAGCTCAAACTTGGCAACTTCAACGTGAGTGGACTTCAGTTCCCAGAATTCTGATATCTGCCCATCTGAAAGTTACCAAGTTTGCAAAATTCACCAAGCCACAACCTCAAGGAGGATGCTGGGCCTTCTAAAAGCTGGACTTAATCCTCCAGTTAACTACAGTATTTCAGAACATGAATTAATGTTTTCCTGATCTCAGGCAGCTACTATTCATATTGAGGAAAAGATATAGCTCCTTTAATGAGTGTCTGGAAGATGCCGCCAGGGTGCCCACTTGAGATCCAATTATTGTACATCTCTAAATGTCTGTTTCCTGAACCAAAAGGAATTGTTTTCAAACATTATGCACAGTTCTTTTAGGAAGATTTGTTGAGGGGAAAAGAAGAGGAAAGAGTGGAATACAAGAATTTCAGCATGTGAACTGTTTTCAATTTAGAAGCAATCTGTCCTGTGGGATCCTTGGTGCTCTCTGAGCTTGGTTGTTTTCTTGCAGACATTTCATTACCCAACTAGGTGACATCATCAAATATACAAATATTCTCTTCCATTGGTACTAATCTGTCCGTCTACATGACAGCAGAAACTTCCTCATTCTTTTCCTTCCCAAACGGGAAAGTTTACAGATAGTCATTTACACTAAAAAGTCTCTTCAAACTTTATCAGTCTGGAAACTATCTGTCTTCATGTAAAGGCTGGCTTTTTGACCTCCTCTTTTTATTAATTTTCCTCGACTCTCCCTTCTCCTTCACCATCCATCTGTAACATAGAGCTGGCATTTTGGCCCTTTCTTTTTCCCTTTCTCTCCCTGAACCACCAAAGCTAAGAGATGTGTATCAACAAACCAGCCTTTCCAGTTATCCAAAACTTTCATTTTTTTCTCTTCCACAAAGGAAGTAACCTATACAATGCCTATAGTGGACTTGTTCTCTTCCCTAAAAGATTCACTATATCTGCTGCCCCATGTTTGCCCACCAGAAATTGGTACTCCCTTTATTTCAATACTGCTTAAATGCTATTTTTCCATTGAACGCTTTTCTTAATTAATCTCCATAGGAATTCTGTATTGTGTCTTATAATTTAAAATCCCTTTTTTGATTTTGGTTTTTTTTAAAAAAAAACACCTTCATAAGAAATGAAAATATAGATGAATTATATGCCCAGGTGAATATCTGGTTTTTCCATCTTGCATACTACTTTTTAATAGTGTATTATCTCAAGGAAATCTATAATTGTTTCCATAGTATTGATGGAATAAGTGGACATAAGTGTTTAGAAGGCACTGTGTTCCCAACTAGATAGAAAAATGTTGAAATGCCATTGCCACACAATGATGTGGCAGCCTGTAAATTAATTTCAATGTTATAGAATTCTATTTTCCTCCTGTATTTTCATCTTCGCTATAGACCTTTTTGCAAAGGTTAATCTTTTCTAAAGATTACCAGCCCATAAAAGTTCTTATTCAGTTTTTTAAGCAGGTTAACAAAGTGGCTTTTAACCAATTATTCAAAGTTAGATTGGAAAAACTCAGTGCTTTTCTGAAAATTCTGAAGGCCATTTGAGAAGCTGAATTGCCAACAATGAGAACTATTTCTCAGCATTTACTCTTATTGTTCTCATCAGTCTCTTGATGAGATTGGCAATCATTGCTTTTGATTTTTTTTTATGACAGTGTGAGCTGCTAGTCTGCTAATAGCACATTTCTGTTTTACTAATCAGCCATTCTTCTTCTACCAACATGCACATGTTTGTGTCCACATGCACACTTTAGAAGCCTAATAGGAAGAAACTATTCTACCAAACACTAGAGTGGGTCACAATCAGTTAATTAGTATGACCCACTAATTACCCGTTTAGTATTCGTTTTGGATACTAAATATTCTGGGCTGGATCCCAACTCAGTCATACTTAACAGGAGATTCATTGAAGTCCTTAAGAATTAATTTCATTAATTTCCTTAGCTGAGGCAGCTGGATCTGAAAATTAAAACTTCCACAAGTTTGGATGTTATAAAGGACATCCAAAAAATAAGAGAGGAAAAAAGTCTCATACTTTACATATATTAAAATTGCTAAGCAACATGCATTCAAAACTGCTAATTACAGGAGCTCTGCTGTCTGAATCTACCCACTAGTGGTTCTTTCAAAAAAGTTAGATAAATTAACCCTTCTTTTCCTGTATTCTCTGTCTCCACTCTTTCTTCTTCTTGACATCGTTCCCTCCCGTTACTATTCCACATGTATTTCCAAGAACAGAACACATGTCCTGTCTTTTACCATACGATTTATTACACAAAGGCTGTAGGAAGCCTCATAGATTTCAAAAGCTTCTAAAACAGTTCATAATCAAAGAAATAGCCTGTATCAATATGGAGTAATATCTTCTGGTGTCAATGGTCCCTAGGCTTGAATTATGCAGTGAAGTTTGTCAACTACATTAGCATTAGAGAACTTGGTTCTTGATTCAGCAGATCTCACTGAACAGAGTGTTTGAAACCAAGTTGGAATTCTCCTCAACTCAATAGTCTTCTATTGCAACTATACATACATACATACATACATACATACATACACACACACACACACACACACACACATATATATATATATACGTGTGTGTGAGTGTGAGTGTGTGTGTCTCAAATGGCAATCACATGACCCCAGGACACTGCAACTGTCGTAAATACATGCCAGTTGCCAAATATCCAAATTTGATCACAGGACCATGGGGATGACCACAGTTGTAAGTGTGAGGATTGGTCATAAATCATTTTTTTCAGTGCTGTTGCAACTTTGAATAGTCTCTAAACAAATGCTTGTAAGTAGAGGGCAGCTGTATGAACATTTTCATAACACACATCCATTTCTTCTTCAATATTTCCCAGATTACTGCAAACTGAAACAAACTAAAAGGACATGCCATACCTGAACATATTTTTAAGAAACCAAATTTGAATAATTTCTCATGTTACTCTGCTTCTCTTGGCTTTCCAACACTGATATATGACAAAATAACAATTAGAGTGCAATGGGATTCCTTCCAAATATTCCACAGATAGGTTGAACTGTTCAGAATTCAAAGCACAGCTTTTTCTCTATTAGATATCCATCATGCTTCTAAGTCAGATTAATAAAATGGAATGCATTCTCAACTTATTTTTGGTATTATTGCTTCATCAGTTACAATCTCATTAATGGGTCTTCTTTTCATGATGAGCTCACAATTCTGCAAAGCCCAGCTGTGCTGTCACCATTTCATATTCTCCCCATGCTTAACCTAAGAGACACCCATCATATATCAGTCCTGGGTATCAAGGCTCAAATTGTGTGAATGTACATTCATGTGAGTTCTGGTTAACAATGTATTATGACACCGGAAATGTAAAACTAACTTTATTTGCATTATTTCAAGCACAACTCAACGTTGAAATCATCACATGAATTCAAAGATGACAGCAATAGCAATAGCATTTAGGCTTACACCATCCCATAGTGCATTATTTTCATATTGCCTACTACAGTATGGGTCCTCATTTCACCAACCTTGGAAGGATGGAAGGCCCATTTAGGATTGAACTCCAGACTGCAGGCAGAATTTGCCTGCAATACTGCACTTTAATCACTGTGCCATCAGGGCTAAATAATAAAAAAAAAGATTAAAAAGAACCCAAGACAATAGCTGAAAATTATAGTACATATTCTGACATTCCAAACCAGGCACTTCCTACTGTTTAATATGGCCACATAAACCCTCAAACGTGCACAAAGCCAAGGCTCTAACTTGCTAGAATTCAATTTTGTGCTACTGAAACTACTGTGGTTGAGTGAATAATGAACTTAAACACAAAGCAGTTTTCATTACTGACTGTTTAATTTGGCAGCTAATTCCTCCACGTTCTCCGCTACATTTAAAAGCGGTGAGATTGAGTAGTCATTATCTTTCAGTTACCTTCTAGAGCCACCAACCCAACTTCCTGGAGAATCTTTTGAGCAGTAGTGTTCTTCTAATTTATTTATTTTATTTATTTATCAAATTTATTGACTGCCCATCTTACTGCAGGGTAACTGGGAGGTTTACAATAGTTGAGTTACCTGCACATGGGGAAATCTCAGGAGTCAGCACAGCCACAGTGCAAGGGATGAGCCACACCCTTTATAATCAAGGTATCCCCCCCGCCAGGTAAGTAATTGTAGAATGAAGACAGCTTTATTTTAGAGCAGTGCATCCAATGTGACAGTTACACACATTGCATTTTTTCCAAATGTATTTTTCCTTGATTAGAGTTAAGTTCTAGAGAGGGGAATCTTCCCTGGATGTAGTTGAAATGGGAAAAAGTATCTGCTCTTTTTTTTATTGAAAAGTTTTACAAAATTTTAATAATAAACCCCCCCTCCCCATCAACCCTCCCCCTTCCCTCCCCCCCCCCCGGACTTCCCAAAGCAGAATACAGGGTATTAAATATAGCAATCTTATGCAAACATATGCTAAATATCTATTACAACATTAACAAACCTTCCACCCTTTAACTCCCTTATAACAAAACTAAAGTGATTATAATAACACTTCTATAATTGTTAAGAATTATTCATATGCTATTTGAAACTTTTTAGTCCCATATTTGTTCTGAATATAATCAATCCATCTTTTCCATTCCAAAATATATTTTTCTTGTGACTGTTCTTTCAAATATGCTGAAACTTTTGCCATTTCAGCTACGTCCATTACTTTAAGTATCCATTGTTCTATTGTAGCTAAATCTTCTTTCTTCCAATGTTGCGCCACCAACAGTCTGGCTGCCGTGTAACATTAATTTAGTTTCTATTTAGTATCTGCTCTTGAAATTGTTCTAATTAATGGAAGCTTTCTTCCCAGTACAAGTAGCATCTATGTACAGGAGCACAGTTTGATCAAGACTGTAAATTCAGCAATAGTTAAATAGTTAAACTCTACATTTCCCACATATGATGCCCTCAGAACCCCTTGCTTTTTTCGCTTTGCTTTTTTCTTTTCTTTTTTAATCATATATACACCAAAGCTAATTACTAAGGATGTCATGACCCATCTTGTTTGGAACAGCTAGGCCAGCTGGTGTATACAACAGAGGAATCCTTACCATGCTTTTTAGTTCAAAAGCTTGCCAAATCATACTCTTCGGATTCTTCTTTTTTGTTTGGATTTGTTGTTGATTTCTTGTTATTTGATCTTGACAAAGTTCTACAAGAGCAGACTTTGCTTGTTTCTGGATGGAAGAGCACCAGAAAGCTAAAGATTGAGAACTAAAAAGGATGGTTGAAAAGTAACTAGGAGAATTTACTAGGAGAAGGAAATGGCCAATGTATTCCATATATTGCTCTGAAGACAATATGATGATGTCCCTATAGTAACCTGGTTGTGAGCTCAATTCTATAGAAAAATTATTTCATTGTCAGTTTATACCATATCAAAAAATATACGGTCACAATATATAATGCACTGGAAGCCATGATATAATCATTATCCAGGGCTTTTTTTCTCATAGAACGCTCAGAACGGAGTTCCGGCACCTTTTTTGGATGGAGCCTTGTAGGGTAGGCAAGGTGGGTTGTATGACATTGTGAGTTCCGGCACCTTTTTCTTTTACAAAAAAAGCACTGGTTATATCACTCCCACGTTTCTTTCTTGGTGGAGAAGTGGGCTAATGCCTCCTTAAGTAACACCAGCTGCCTGCAATTAGTGCAGGTTCGCATCCCACCAGGCTCAAGGTTGACTCAGCCTTCCATCCTTCCAAGGTAGGTAAAATGAGGACCCAGATTGTTGGGGGCAATTAAGCTGACTTTGTAATAATGCCGCTTGGGGGGGGTGTGTGAAAGCCCTAATAAGCAGGCATATACATAGAATGAAGGCTACTGCTAAGCTTGTAAGCTGCCCTGAGTCTTCGGAGAAGGGCGGGATATAAATGGAATTTTTATATATATATATGTGTGTGTGTGTGTGTGTGTGTGTGTAAATTACTAACAAAGAATTAAGGGAGACTGAAATGCATTTCTAACTTATTAGTTTTCATCAGTCAGCTGTCCGGTGTGACTACTGCCTGTTCTATGGCCTTCAAGATAGGCTGAAAACAGGAAATAAAGATTTGCCCCATGTTTGGGGCCTAGCAAGGTAATCTAAATAGTTAACAAAGTATTTGACATATATATATATATATATATATATATATATATATATATATATATATATATATATATATATATATATATGTATGTATATATATATGTATGTATATATATATGTATATATATATATATGTATATATATATATATATAGTAAAGGTAAAGGTTCCCCCGCACATGCGTGCTAGTCGTTTCCGACTCTAGGGGCCGGTGCTCATCTCCGTTTCAAAGCCGAAGAGCCAGCGCTTGTCCGAGGACGTCTCCGTGGTCATGTGGCCGACATGACTAGACGCCAAAGGCGCACGGAGCGCTGTTACCTTCCCACCGTAGTGGTCCCTATTTTTCTACTTGCATTTTTACGTGCTTTCGAACTGCTAGGTTGGCAGAAGCTGGGACGAGTAACAGGCGCTCACTCTGTTACGCAGCACTCGGGATTCGACCCGCCAAACTGCCGACCTTCTGATCGACAAGCTCAGCGTCCTAACCCACTGAGCCACCGCGTCCCTAGAAATATATATATATATATGTATATATATATATATGATTTACTTTTAACAAATTTCAAGCAAAGAAGGTCCAAACCAGTAAAGAAGCTCCTGAAATGTTCATTTGAACATCGAAAGAACTTTGCTGGATCATACCAACATCTTACTGAATCCAGCACACTATTTCTTACAATTGCCACCACGTGTCTCTGAAAAGCCCTGAAGCAAGACATATGGCACCTTCCTCTTACTTCTCCCCAGCAACTGGATTTCAAACTGCTTCTGACATAAGAAATACATACCAATAGTTGTTGTGACTATCTACATTCATTAGAATTACATGGTGGTACTTTAAGTTGGTCTGTTTTAAATCAGGTTGGCACCTTTAAGATGATTCTCTGTTGATTTTGGAGGCTGATCTTTTTTTAGACGCAAGAATTCAGTCAAAGCTTGCTTTATTTATGTGTTTACCATCAGTGATTATTTGCCATTCCAAACAACTCTAAGCAGCTTACATAGACTATGAATGAAAATAAGGTAACAAAGTCCAAAGTTTCAAACATAAATCACAATGTATTGCAAAGACAGCACCGACAGGATCAAATAAAATTCTGCATTCATTAATTTCCAAATTATAGGAGGGAATCATTCACAACAACTCCAATCCCAAGACCTATTGGGGGGAAAAACAGATTTTGGTGGCCTTTCTGAAAGCCAGCAGGCTAGGCTTGTCCAGATCTCTAGGGATATATTTTTCTAGAGGGGGAGATGGCAATAGTTACAAAGGTTCAGGAAGTCCCATCTCTAAGTAAGGAGACCTGGAATGAATCTCTCCTACAAGACCCTACTGCAGAGTTGAACCAATTGGGAGCAGGTAGCTTGGAAGATGCCCAAGTTGCTATTGACAACCAACATATTGAATTGCACCTAGAAGCAAAGTTGTCTTGTTGAGTATTTTTATCCCTACTGTTGCATTCCCAATGTCCTCTCTTTTCTCTCTCATTTGCCTGGCTACAACAGTAAGTACCTAGTTCTGCTAAGTTAGTTTCCTATGATTCCCAGCTTATGAACTTGTGGTGTAAAGAGCCTCAAAACCAAGATCATATTTAAGGTTCAAAATTCACTATTTTAATTAAAGAATTAATTAAAGAAAATAAATGTTTTGTTTCTGCTTGGAAACAGCTTCTAGACTTTTTTTGCTTGAAACAGAAAAAAATGAAAATTTGCAGATTAGGTTAGTTTGTTGTTATAGAAATGGCTAATATTCACTAAATATGCAAAAGATAAAACCTGGGGTTGTAACTTTAGTTTGTTTTTTTACGTAACTGAAAAAAATTGAAAGTTTTGGAGAAACTTCGGAAGAAAGTTTTGGAAAAACTGAAAGACTTTTTTTTTTCTTTTTCCTCCACCCCACACGTTCTCTTTTTTTTTCCTTTCACATTTCCATATTATCTTTATTTTCATTTATATTTTTCATGGTCACTTGTTTCTCCCATCACATGAGAGAAGAAAACAAGATCAAATTTTCTGGTCTTGCTTTCTAAACTATCTTCCTTGTGGCTATCAAGGAGATTGTCATGCATTCCTATCCAATGTCTGTAGTCCTCTTTGCACCATTAGATGCTGATTTCCAGTAGAAGCATTTCTGTACCATCTCCCAACGCATGGAAGTTAGTGTTCCTGGCCAAGATAACTGCAACAGAGGATAGAGCTAAAGTACATGATTCCACATTCTTTCTCCATGTACTGTAAGGATAAGTAATAAAGGAAATGAATCACCAGGGCTTTGGAATGAGCCCTATCTACCATCTGGAGAGATTTATCAAATCATTCCATGAATTCATCAAACTGTTACAATCTCTGTGTTTGTGGGAGACTGCCAGCTAGACTGAAAAGGGGCATAAGCTTAGCTTAGAGTCCTTGCGTAGACAAAAGAGGCATAAGTTCAACCTTATGCAGTCTGGGGAGACAGCAATATTACCAATGACAGCATTTACACTTATATATCACTTCACAGTGTTTTACAGTCCTCTCTAAGCGGTTTACAGAGTCAATGTATTGCCCCCAACAATCTGGGTCCTCATTTTACTGACCCCAGAAGGATGGAAGGCTGAGTCAACTTTGAGCCGGTCAGAATCAAACTCCTGACACTGGGCAGTGTGTTGGCCTGCAGTACTGCATTCTAACCGCTGAGCCACCATGGCTCTTAGATTCTTGTAACTTTGGTAAAGAGCAATAAAGTTGCTTACTTTAGCTATTTGCAACTTGCTCTGGTTGCTTGTGCCTGACACTGTTCAAAATAAATCCACATAGGTGAATGGAGCTTATTTCCAGATCTCCTATATCATGTTTCCCTTGCACCTTATAAGTTTCCATGGTTAAGCACTGACCATCGCAAAATACTACACGGCTGGATGTTAAGGAAAATGCTGCTAAGAGAATTTCAAATACAAGCTGCGTGATTTATTCTACGTTTTCAACAAAAATGAATTCTCTCTGGCATGTGTCGGGATATGACATGAACCTTAGGAAAAGAGGAAATATTTGGGTAAGTATGTCGACACTAGGGATTTAATTTGCAATGGCCACAAAAGAATTCTTTGTTTAACTTGTATTGCTGTCCAGTAATTTTTATGGGAGCATTCATTCACATCTGGCAGAGAACTCTTGCATTGGATAACGGAAGTATCTGGTAGCTTCTCACGTCTGTCCCAGCACCATGTTGCTGTTTAGAATTTTGAAAAGATCAGAAATCAGCAGCAAACATTACAAGCATTTGGATCCATGGGAAAGTAGAAAAGTACGAATAAGAATGGTACAGAGTAATAGACAGAAAGGAGTAAGCTTTGTGCAAACTATTTGAACAAATAGGGCAAAAGGAACAAACCTAGCTATAAAATAGAAAAGTGAGCCTGTCGATTTTTTTTTTGTCTATCTGTTTTCCAAAATTACATTTGTTTACATTTGTTTATACATTCCGTATAAATTTGGTAAGCTGATTGAAAAAGGGTATGTCAACTTCACTTTAACAAAGGGGAGCATTTAAGGAAGACATCACTCTGCAGTGGGAGGGGCATTCTTCTAATGGGCTACCCCAATTCTCTGCAAATATTTCCAAATGTCGCTGACAGGATACTTTGCTCTGGTTTTTAGGATCTATCTGAAAATAAGAATAACTTTTATCCTGATTAAACATTTAAAATGTTATCTTTTATTCATAGAGAATACAACAAAGAAAATGAATTTTTATTCTGTCTAACCCTCATTTTGAAGAAATTTTAAGGAAGGAGAAACAAATTATCCAAGTGACACAGGTGTTCCTTTTGCAAGACTCAAGGGTTAATTCAAGTTTGCCCGGCTTTCTAGTAAATACAGAACACATTTTTTTACAAACTTTTTCTCAGGATACAAATTTTCACAAACAATTTTCTTCCAATCTAACCCGTTTTTGCATATTTGCCCCACATAACCCTTTTGGCTAGATTAGGAGGAAAAATACCGATAATGTATAGACATGTATCTGTTCACATATAAATCACATTCAGCTGAACCTGGGTAAGAGACACAGCCAATTTGGTGTAGTGGTTAAAGCATTGCGTTAGAAACTGGGTAACCATGAATTCTGGTCCTGCCTTGGGTGTGAAACCAGCTAGGTGACCTTGGGCCAGTCACTTTCTCTCAGTCCTAGGAAGGAGGCAATGGCAAACCACTTCTGAAAAATGTAGACAAGAAAACTGCAGGCACTTGTCCAGGCAGTCTCAGAGAACTGAGCGTGATAAATGAAAGGGGAAAAAAGAATCTTCACCAGTAAGAACTAATCAAATTTCTTCATCATTTATTTGGAAGAAGAAAGACATCAAGACAAGTAGTGGAAGCAAAATGGAATGAAAAGGAAGGAGGAAAAGCTTCCCAAGTCATACATGAGTTCTTTCTGTTATAGTCAATGGTCAATATATATCTATTATCTCCATCATGATATCTATATTATATTGAAGACCAGGGTAGCTAAGGAAGCACGTTCACATGGACTCATATCCAAATGTTCTGTTTGCTTTTTGTTTTTCACTGCCTTTTGCAATAACACTTTTCCTTCCCCCTATGTTTCTTGAATTCTTCTCTCAGGCTTGCTTGCTTGCTTGCTTGCTTGCTTCCACAGAGGAAGAATCACCCTCTGGGTACATTTTGAAACTAAGAATTGAAATTACTATGCTACTCTTACATTCACTCCGATCAAAGTCATTTGTCCATCTACACCAGGGATTGGGGGGGAAATTCTGTCAAGGCACAGATCCCAACCCTCCTCTATCTCCATAGGTGCAACTGCAGGTCAAAGAATGTGACAGCCAATGGACAGTGCTGGACTTCCAGAAATGGGTCACTGATAGGCTGGCACTATTGTTTGGGATGCCCCCCTCTTGGCCCTTAGCCCCACCCCTGACCTCAGGAGCTTAATGAGGCTCAGGCTTGGTAATCTGCTCTCCACTCACCCATGCTTATCTTATGGGTTATATCAAAAGAAGCAGTGGGACATATTTAGCTTGTGACCCTGACGTAGATACATTTGGACACTGTCAAGCATAAAAATAATCCAGAGCTAGAGTGGTTCAAATGAATACAGGTTTATTGCTTGCTAACACTCTCTACAATGATCTGAACTACTAACAGTCAAAGCGAATTGGCGGTAGGTAAGGATCAATGGAATTCAAGGTGGGCTGGATTTAGACCTCTTGTGGGCCTGAAGGGATTCAAGACTTATGATGCATTTGACTCCTCTCTTGGGCTCAGCCTGGTCATCTCCTAAATACACATCTAGTATTTCATATTTCATATCCTTTAGGCTATCTCCCTACCTCTGTCTGATGATGCATAATTATCCACCAGGAACATCGGTGAGTAGAGAATAAAGGTGGGGAAAAATCAATTTCAGTGGCTATGAAATGGCTGCTGAAACTTCATCAGGAGCATTCAGAACAAACCAAAGAATCTCCAATAATCTAGTACTGAAATTAATTGGGTGAATTTAGCACACCTTTAAGTGCATGTGCAATATTAACATCAGCTCTGACTCTAAGGGCAAAAAACAGTGAGCAAATTCATGTCATCACCAGCACTGGCATAGCTCATTGTATCAGCAGCACACATTTGATTGGACTATCCAGCATCTTTTGCGTCTCTTCCAAATTTCTCCCAAAACACAGATGGCTGCATTAATGCCAGGCTGCTGTTTGTGACTAGAGCAGCACATCAGTAAACAGCAGGAATAGGAGTTTCATCCTTACGATGGCATCCATCAGAAAAAATTTCATATTCTATCCATTTTTCCCTTTACTGCTGCATAGTTACCTGATAAATGAAAGGATTTCACATCCATTCCTAACGTAGCGATTATCTGTTAGATTTATACATTTTTCACATCCGTAATATTTTTGCAATAGATTTCCCTGAATCAGCTGATGACATTTAATAGAATGTTTAAGACACAGTATAAAATCTTAAATGCTTTTTGCTCAGTCTGAGGATAAAATTGTGTGCCAAGATTGATTTCCAAATTAAAAACTACGTAGGCGTATTGGCAATTCTCCCTCTCCATTCCCTCTCCCCTACCTTTTGCTCCTCCTCTACATATTAAAATATAACATAACAACTCTTGAGAAAATACTTAGAAACTAAAAGTGTTCTTGCCTTTACAAGGCGGGTGACAAGAAGAAGATTATGTTAGTGAAATGGACAAAACGACAAAGCAACAAATGCAATTGCCCATAAAACTCTTATTGGGTACAGAAAAATCTGCAGTGAATAAATATTAACACAAACACTACAGGAAACATAAAATAAATGGGCTGGGGGGGGGCAAACGAGGAAAAAACTCCTAAACTAGTGGTTAAAATTGCTGAGGACTTAAGGAAAAAGCTATTTGCATATTGCAGGGCTCCATCTGCTGTGGAAAATCTAGGCTGCAAGAATGATTTAAGATTTAATAGAAGTAGTAGCCACTGTTAATTATAATTTGCACATTTACAAATCAGCACCGATAGCAATATAAATTATGAAATATAACGGTGTTATGTTGGATACTGGGGAAAATAAGATGACAGACAAAGTTAATGGAGTATCCCTAACAACAGCTCTGTCAGAACACATCAGAGAACTAATCCAGTTACAAAGGGCCTGCAATGGAAAATCTATTTAAAATATTAAAATGCTGTTTGGTAAAAGCTTTTTCATAGTGCATTTTACTTAAACAGTTGCTTATTGCTCATGGGTCATTAGCTGTACACTCAGATGCACTGGAAACTGCTGTTGGAGAGAATAACAGAAATTTAAAGAGAAATGTATTTATGCAGCACTTTTCTTGAAATATAGAATTGGCTTGCTGCTGACTTTTATTCAGACAAGTAATATTAACCACCTTCATGGATTAAATCTTTGGGGTGTTGTGCAAGAACGCCCTTGAATTGAGGAGCTATTTATTAAACCCACTACCAATCCTACATGGGTGTGCCCAGAGCATAATTAATTTACAGTATTCCCTAGTACAAGATGTGGTGATGACCTTCATCTTAAATTCTTTTATTAAAGGAGGGCATAAATAGAGGGAAGACGGGTCCACAAAAGCGTTAAGTCACATTAGCTAAGTGCCATCCTCGTGTTAGGTGTTAGTCTGAAGCAATACTGTAGATCCCCAAATATGAGACATAACCATTATGCACGTGACTGTCTTTTTAATTTCTCAAAGTGTGGCAGAAACAAAAGGTTGGACTGGATGGGTGTTAGATACCCCAGTCAGATAGTTCATATAATAACTGTTGAGGTCCGAGGTTTAGCTCAGATTAACCTCAGAAAACAAATCCCATTTCATCCATTGGAATTACTCTGTTTTGTAGAAAAACAATTCTAAGCATTCTTTTTTTTTTTTGCTCTGCGCTTATCCTAAAAGGGATCAGAAGGCTGTGAAACAGCAAATTCATCACTGCTTCCAAGTCTAGCAGGGCCAGGAAGCAGGTGGAATAATTTTTCTGTTGCCTGATGATTTCTTTGTAATAGTTGCCACCCCTAGTGAAACCACTGATTTCACACACATTGTAGTAAGGCAGATGGCCATCATTCAATGCCTAACTGAGCTCTTACTTGGGTTTTAGTATGCCCAACATTCAGATCCCAGCAAAGCTACTGAGTTTTATTTCCTAATGTGCCATTCCCAATCGATAATTCCCATTCATCACCCATATAAAGAAATGTTTTTAATACTAGCTTCTTTTCCTTGCTGTTATTCTTCTTCTGTTCTATATCTGCTTTAGCATCAGTGGAACTGCAGTGCCAGAACCCAAAAATTCCTCACCAAACAGGACTGGAAGGTCTCATAAACAAAAGTTCAACAAGGCTAATAGACTCAGCCAAGATCACGTTAAACGCTGTATTATGAAAGTCGTAAAAAACTCTTGTTGGAATGGATCCAGCTTGTATTTTACAACCTTACTGAACTGTAGCTAGTGGTAAGCACATGCAGAAAAACAATATACCCTTTTGTAATCGAAAGACAACCTGCCTAAATGGCGGTATTATTTTTTCCAACGTTTTATTATTGCAATTCATCCAAATTATATCTAGTTCAGCATCAGAGATATGCAAATGGAATCTTTATGGTAAAGAGGATTTCCAAGGAAGCCAGAAATCATGGGGTAATGTGGTAGGTAAAGCTTGCATTTTGTAACTGTTTAATAACTTATCAGAAACCAAGAATATAAAATGACCCGGCATTGTAAAATATGAGTATTGACAGCTAATCCCATTAAGAAACTTGCAGAGCAGAATTTGTCTCCCAAACAGAGCTATTACATTTTTTTGGCAGTATTAATATTCTTCATATTTTGCATCAACTGCTCTACAGTTGAATTTATGCCATCTACATTCATGCTACATTGAACAAATATTGTACAAAATGCTACAGCAGAAGTTGGCAAAGTGTAACTCCAGGATTGCACGTGACTCCAGTACTGGCCTCCCCCTTTGGGGGGCCAGATTTCTGGAGCTCTTTCCCCCCCTCCCTCCCCGCATATTACCAAAAATCAGTTACCTTGTGTAGAGGGCACAGGGACAGGAGGAAGAACTGATATCAAGGCAATGAGCAGATAACCAGGGCTTGAGCCCAGACCAAGAAAGCAATTTGAGAAAACATCTCAGACATGCCCCTCCCTAGTTCACATGGAGATGAAGTGAGGGCAGAGGGAAGCACCTTCAGATTTGCAAGGTTTTAGAATAGAGGTGGTCCTTGAATTACGACCACGATTGAGCCCAAAATTTCTGTTGTTAAGTGAGACATTTGTTAAGTGTGTTTTGCTCTGCTTTACAACACTTTCTTGCCACTGTTGTTAAGTGAATTTCTGCAATTGTTGCATTAGTAACACAGTCGTTAAGGGAATCTGGCTTCCCCATTGACTTTGCTTATCAGAAGGTTGCAAAAGGTGATTATGGGACACTGCAACGGTCACAAATATGAGTCAGATGCCCAAGCATCTGAATTTTGATCACGTGACCACGGGACTGCCATAATGGTCTTAAGTGTGAAAAGTGGTCATAAGTCACATTTTTCAGTGCCGTTGTAACTTTGAATGGTCACTAAACAAACTGCTGTAAGTTGAGGACTACCTGTAAAAATAGCCTTGGCCTATATATCATTGGACTCTTACTGTGATCTACCTTGTAGACCCTACCTTTCTTCCTGCTATTTGAAATACAGAACTTTGTGGCATAAACTTAAAATCCTGGACAAATCCCTAGTCTGTATCATCACTTTACTCACTGTACTTTCAGCTGTTCCCCAAACTTTCTGGGCAGCCTACACTACAGGGCAGAACAAATCTTCCCACTATAGAGTTACTGGACAGGTGTTTCTTCAGATATATCTGGGACGTGGTTGGAAACACCTCAAAGAAGAAGGCCACTTGGAAACAACGAAAGCATGAATCCATTCATAAAAACAAGGTGCATCTCGGTTTTAAGCTACTTGGCTGCATTTTAATACACTTCTATTTTTTAAAAAAATGCACAGCGTTATTTGTATAATAAAAATAATCCCTTCTGCCAAAAAATAAGGCCTTGAATAATTCACAGTAAGTGAAACCTGGCAGCAAAAGATCATGGCACAGCCTCGAGAATGCAGGTTTGTTTTCCACGAAGCAGCGAGTAATTGGGTAGAGTGAAAGGGCAATCCATTTTATTGGGGTGGCTTTTACAGTGGAGAAGGTCCTGTTCTAAGTAAAAATCAGCCTTGCTGTCATAAAACAAAGTACAGGTTCCGTAGTAGGCATGACAGAGTATTCTATGTAAAAAATAAAGTTCCTAAAATAATTTAAATCCAACATGACTTAATCAATGAAAACCAGATCTTGAACAGAGCCTTGTTATAAGATTGCAGTCATATTTTTTTGCCGCATGGATAACAGTATGACTCATAACCACTATCTTGCAAACCAGAAAAATGCTGCAATTACCATTGATTGGTGGTGTGTGTGTGTGTGTGTGTGTGTGTGTGTGTGTTTGTATATATGTTTGTGTGTGCATGTTTGAAATGTCACAATATATTTCCTGTTACATAACTTCATAATAAAGAATACCATTATGAGGATAATATGAAAAGTCATTATGCAGAATTTTATTCTCTTCTTACATGTTAATTGGCTACTAGTAGTCAGTAAGGAGCTCAGAGAAAAATAATATAATGTAATAAAAATAATATTATATATTATACCACCTACAGTCACATACAGTACTCAAGTCTCTCTCTCTCTTTCTCTCTGTCTCCTTTCCCCCCCCCCATATCATTTTTTTTAATTAGGTGAAGAAATCAACCTTCACACATGTAAGCGAACTCAGAATATTCTACACATTGCTATTTTTGATGCTGGCTCTTTTATTTGCTGCAATCAGAAAGGTGATTATAAACACTACAAAATTAGCACCCACAATTGCATAATTTACACAACGCTGTTTTAACCATTCATATGCATTGTGAGAAAGGGAAGGGCAGGCTACATATGTAGAGGAGGAGAGAAATATCATCCCCATTCTGCATAAGCATCAGCTACGAGAAGAAGAAAAGTCATTTGCCAAAAGATCTAAGATACAACCTTTGTCCTTTTTTCTTTTTCTATTTAGGCAATAAAGAGATTAGAAGATGGAGCCAAAAGTTTTTGAAATGCCTGCTGAATGTTTAATTGGCCTTAACTTTACTCATCTTCTCTCGTTCCTCCTTCAGGACCTGAAGCCTCTCATACTCCTTCCAGATGTTGCTTGGCACCACTACATATATCATCACCTATGTATTCCATTATTCCATTGTACATTTCTCCTACATGTTCCATTATCTACTCTACCATTAGAAAGAGCATAGAAACAGCAGCTGTTGGCCTATTCAGGTAGTCCTTGATTTACAATTGGTCACTTAGCAATCGTTTGAAGTCTGATGGACCTACCTTGGGGCTACTTATGACCCGAATTGAAAGTTCTGACAGTCAGGGCTCCTCCTCCCTGCTCCCCACAGTCACATGACCAAACTTTGGGTGCTTGGCTACAGGGCTACGTTTATGGCTATTTGCACCCTCTTGCAGTCACGTGACCACATTTTACAACTTCTGGGTTTTGTCAAAACTGCACCCATAGCAAACTGTTGGTTCACTTCACAACTGTGGTGTTCACTTATGAGTGCCACACAGGGTGGACTTTGTAATGCCTGAAGCATGGTTTTTGTAGTGCTGTTGCACTAGCTAGCTAACGTGAGCTTTCTTGTATTTTAAAACTTGCTTTCTCAATTGTATTGCTAATAATTTCCCATAAGCCTTAACCTTCAAGAAAAAGCCCTCAGAAACCAGGATTGGCAGGAGAGCATTCAATACATTGTAGATAACAGTTTTGTTTTTAGCTGTTCTCAAGCCTTCGTGAACAAAGAAAAAAGTCAATAGTCACCTTGGGAAGTGCTGAGAATGTATCTTACCCCTACCCATTTTGATGCTTTTCCTTTGCAAATGTTTCTTTTACTTTTACTTTTACTCAGAATACAATGCTCTTTTCTATGGCTAGGCTCACATATTATTGGATGCTTTCATTCTTGTGCTGTAACTGAACAGGTGACTATTTCTAAACCAATCAACTTTTGCTTTGAAGTTCTTTGCGGTGCTAACTAGAAAAGTAAGTGTAATCCATTTTTTTCAGGTTCCCCCTTTACATAGGGAGACCCCACTTTCTCAAAGTGCTGTAATACATTTCTTTTAAATGATCTCCTGACACGGTTGCTTAGTAGAAAAGGTAAAGCAAGGCAGAACCTAGAGTTAGATTTGGCCAACACTTAACAATCACAACCACAGTGATTCACTTCACAACCTCAATAAAAAGCCAATAAAATCAGCTTAGTCACATGACTGAACCATTTTACAGTCGTCACAGGTTACAACAATGAGACTCCGTTATGGTCTTAAGTCAAGGACCATCTGAAGAAACTTCGCCCACGTATGATTTCCCTAGGTATAATTTCTTAGCTATTCCATTTGCTTGGGGGACAGATCTGGCTGGGCTTCCCATACTCTCTTCTTCTAATCTGAGATGTGGAGGCAAGAGCTGTACTAATATCTGGGCTGAATAAGATTCAAATGTTAATTTGTTTTGGGGGTGGGCTATGTGAAATTGATGCAGTAGATCCTGGTCAATGGAAATGTCTTTGGCCCCTGAAATGGTTTTGAAGACGTTTGGCTGGCTAAACTTGTGCTTGTACTATTGATTTCTTTCAAAAGATGTTGGGTTTGTGAAAGATCCAGAGAGGCTTATAAACACCTTTGGATTAAAGATGCTTATAAAACTCTCCCTAATGCATAAATGTTCCAAATGCAGCACGGTTGCTGAAAAGCTTGTATTAAGAGGAAAGATGCCCAGCTTGATAATGTCATGTTCTCCTTAGTTTCTTATCAGCCTCACCAAAGTTCTATAAGTGTTTTGCTCTTCTGAATTACAAAACAAAGTCCTGATCCGCTTTGTAGTCCACTACAAAGTGACGAAGGAAAGACGTGCAGTTCTATCCTTCCTGTGGAAAATGTTTATAGCATCACGGGTCAGAAAGACCTAAGGATTTTCAGGCAAATAAAATCCATTTGGCCTTTTACTTCATCGGAATCAGGTTACTCATTCGTAGAAGGAAGTAATATTTTCTTACATGTTTATCTTGGCCTTTATCAAGTCCCTCGGCATCCAGTGTTTTCCATTCCTCCCTCCCTCCTCACTTTCATGAGATAAGTTAAATTGTCATATATTGTCAAGCCAAAGGTCACGCAGTGCAATTTTTGTGAATGAGTGAAAGACTGTTGGGATATTGGGATTCCCAACTGTAGTCTGGTACTGTACATTATAATGGTTGATGGATGCAGCGTACTTGTAAAGCTTATTTCTTTTATTTTTATTTATTTATTAAATTTATATGCCACCCATCTCACTCCTGAAGTGATTCTTAGTTGCAGAAAATGGGGGCTTAATATACCAGCAGCTTCCTCTTTAAGCAAACTACTATCTCCAGAGGGTGTGTCCTATCTACTTTGGGGTAAGAAGAATCCAAATAAAGAATTTGCTTTAAATTGAAATTGACAACCAAATGGTACATTTCTCTCCAGAATCTCGACGGGTTACAGTTAGCAATAGAAACAACAGCCACTGGAACTCATGCAGATAGTCCTCAATTTACAACAAGTCATTTAGTGACTGTTTAACATTACAATGGCACTAAAAAAATGACTTATGACCATTTTTCACTCTTACGACTATTGCAGCATCTGCATGTTCACATGATCAAATTTCAGATGCTTGGCAACAGACTCATATTTACAACGGTTAGAGTGTCCCTGGGGTCATGTGATCACTTTTTGCAACCTACTGACTAGAAAAATCAATGGGGAAGCCAGATTGACATAACAACCATGTTAACAACTTAACTGCAGTGATTCACTTAACAGCTGTGGTAAGAAAGGTCATAAAATGGGGCAAAATTCACTTAACAACTGTCTTGCTTAGCAACAGAAATGTTGAGCTCAATTGTGGTCATACGTTGAGGACTTATCTGTATATTACAAACCATAAACATTCATAATGTGATATAAAGCACATGATTAATAACTGTTTGGTATCAAAGAAGAAGTAATACAAATGCTTTTTAAAAATAGGGGAAAGTTCCTGCTACAAGCCATCTATAAAGAAATGCATTTATAAAGGTATTTTTTATAAATATATTTATAAAGGTACTTTGATTGGTGCAAAATATTCATTCTCAAGACTAGCTGAATACCTGAAGAATAGATTTGATATTTAGTGGTTACAGGACCCAAGGTGTTCTATTTCTTTAGACAAGGAGAATAAAATATTCAGGGAACAGAGGACTTAAATTAGCTCATTTGGAAGGACTCTGATGTCCATGGAACCATGAATGATGGCACTAGAAAGAGAAAGCCCAACTATCTGAACTGCTTTGAAAAAGAATTGGGTCAGGGAACCTTCTCCAAATAGGTGTGTCAAATTTGTTTCAGTGCTTTATTCATAAAGGAAAAATCATGCCTGCTCTTCAGGAAGGCTCTATGGTGGGGGTCTTCAAACTTGGCCCTTTTATGACTTGTGGACTTCAACCCAGAATTCCTCAGCCAGCATGCCTGGCTAAAGAATTCTGGGAGTTGAAGTCCACAAGTCATAAAAGGGCCTGCTCTATGGCATATAAAAATTATCTGGGAACCTTGCAGGTGACAGGTTGCAACTTCCCCACTCAACTTTCAAATAGCATACGTGGAATTTACCTCAGCAAGAGGCATCCTTAAGGAACTCCCAGAGTCTTGATGAAGCTCACTGTTGGAACTGAACAGATCTGGGCACCATCACTTTCAGTTTCTAACAACAGTATTTCCTATAATCCTTGTAGAAGCTTAAAAAAAACAAACCCCTCCATTAAAACCTGCTTTTACTGGGACAATCCATGGGGGCTGTCAGCTCACATAGAGAAATCCAAAAGGTACCTCAAAACTGCGGTGAACTCATTTCAGCTACAAACGCAAGCAAAACCAGCACACTAAAACCTAATAATGCCTAACAGTGTGACATTAGTAAATGGAGCATGAACAAAGCAGCAGAAAGCAAATAGGAGCCATCCATTGCTGGAGATCAATAGGTGTTCCTCAAAGAGTAGCCCTTCAAGCTAACATTCCTACACAATATTTCACTGATTTCAAAAGTCATCCTTACTAAGAACAACAATCTATACCTTTAAACCATGATCGAGAGTGTCCTGTTGCTTTTACACATGCTTTAGCATACATGTATAAATTAATCCATAATGTTGGGAGTACAATTCTGTTTCCGGAAAAATTCAACTTAACTTCTAATCCTTCTTTTTGCTACTTTGAAGAACACCACACAAGGAAAACCTTCAGTTTGGGAAATGCAGACAGAGAAGAAGTGGAAAATTTAACATTAAAAAATTGACCTTAAAAGTCTTTAAATTATTTGATTTGGGGGCTAGAAAAGCCCTTTAAATGACTATTTATCTTACTAAGAAATACGCCCCATAGCCCTAAAACTGGAAAAATGAAGCATTTTTCAAGTAAAATATTTAAATATAAAAACTGCCTCTACCTTGAAAAATGATCATTTATAATGAAGTCTAAGGACAACTTGGTATATATCAAAATCCCAGCTGCAGAATTACTACATTAACTCTTGTTACAACATGTTGGCTGTAACCCTGTGAGGCAGCTATCTCCATGACACAATTCTTTACAGAATGGTTGTAAGAGCTGGAAAGATATATTACATTTAGTTGTCTGACTTTATCTCGCTGAAGACATGAGTGAAGCAGACTGTGGCATCTTTAACTTGTTTAGCAATGTTACAGCAGGAATGTAACCCTTGACAGCCATTCATTAGAATTGCTCCAAGGTTCACGGGCTAGATAGCATACATCAGTGAGCTATAATTCATTCGTGTCATTAATAGTACCATTCATTTATATAAGCACTGTCTTTGGATCCATCTTTTTAAAAGGGGAGTCATCTGCTAATTTGCTCATTTTCACTCTAATTCACTGCAGGGAATAATGAGGTCCAGCATGGATTGTTTTAGAAGGATATATATATGGTGCTGAATATTCATAAACATTGCAAAAAATGTTAGTAGCTTAGATCAATCCCTTCCCAGTTAACAAGATGCTGGAATGCCTGTATGACATTTGTTCTGAACTATAGTTAGTCTTGGTCTCTCCAGTTTCTGTTTTCTTGACTATACACTTTCTTGACTATACACTTCTTCAGACTGAGATGAGAAAGCTTGTTTCTGCTGAGGACTCCTGACCTATGGGAAAAGGGTGAAAAATGTCCATATATAAGGATGAAGAATTCATTAGTGACATTTTTCATTCCCCACCTGCAGCGTAAACACCACAAAACAGCCCAATGACTAATTAAATGTTATGATTATCAAGGAAGATGAATCTCAGTTATGGGCCATTTTCAATGTTCTAGATAATTATTTTTATACCTGGAAAGCAAGAGGCTGGAGAAAACACTCACCCTCACTCATGCTGTAGGAATATTTCCACCAGAGTGAAAAACCCAGAAAAGAGAAGATAAAGATGGGTAGTCTTCCCGACAGCCCTGCCCAGATGGCAGATGTAATCCAATGGAATCCTATTCTTTTTTCCCAAGACATTTCACTTTTTTAGGAATTGTTCTTTCCAATTTTCTCATCAATCCATGAAACAAAGAACATTCTTTTCCTATTTTATGTATTGATGGCTGAATTGACTGAATCCATCTTGCCACACATGGACAGACACAACCATAGTTTTAACTGGGAAACAGTAAGCTTCCTACACCCAGCTAAATCCCAAAGTGCTAGGAATTCCTAGAAGCTTGGGGGCAATAAGCTGACTTTGTAATAATGCCGCTTGGGTGGCCCCAAAAGCCCTAATAAGCAGGCATATACATAGAATGAAGGCTATTGCTAAGCACATTGGTTTGTGCTTAAATTGTAAGCCGCCCTGAGTCTTCGGAGAAGGGTGGGATTTAAATGGGATTAAAAAAAAATCAGGCAAATCAGCCATGAGTGGACACATAAACATAAAGCATGTTTACACACCATTCCAAAAAGACACTACAAAGCTAAGATGGAAGCAAAAAGATAAGAACATAACATCTTCAGCAGCCAACACTCAGATAAGCAGGGATTAATACCAGACAAACACTCAAGCAGAAAACAATATCCTAAGATACCAAGGAGAAAGCTATATTCCCTTCAAAACTGGCAGGGTAAGCTACTGTATATAACCAGGGAGCAAACTATACATCACTCTCATTGACTTTGTAACCTAGTTGAGTAATGAAACATCTGCAAACCAACAACCAAACAGCAGCAAGGACTCCACAATTCAATCATGAGCTACAAATATTCTGTTCTATTGTAACACTTGCTGGAGATCGTTATACTGGTGCTAAGCTAGTCTAGATCAGCAGCGCCTTTGTGGGGTGTGTGTTCTTAACCGCAATATTTCAATTATGGTATGCCCCTCAAACTAGAATCCAGGTTGGTATGAGCATTGAAATGAACCTGTCAATTTACTCAGGCTTTAAAATTGTCATGTTTTTGTGTGTTATAGCAGTAATTCTCAACTTATAGCCATTCATTTAGTGCTGTTCAAAGTTACAGCAGCACCGACAAAGTGACATAACCATTTTTCACAGGACCATTGCAGCACCCCCAGGGTCAAAAATTCAGATGCTCAGCAACTGGCATATATTCATGATGGTTGCAGTGCCCTGTGGTCATGTGATCACCTTTTGCAACCTTGTGGCAAGAAAAGCCAGATTCACTGAACAACCGTATTACTAACTTAACAACTGCAGCAATTCGCTCAACAGCCGTGGCTAGAAAAGTCATAAAATGGGACAAAACTGAATACTATCTTGCTTAGCCACAGGAATTTTGGGTTCAATTATGTTTATAACTTGAGGACTACCTATGGTTTTATTAGTTGTTTACCATAAACATTCTCAAACTAATAAAAGGCTGTGATGCTTTAAAGACCAAGTGTAACTGGGACTGGGCTATTTAAGTGCTCACTTTGCTACTAATAAGGAAGTAATGTGTAAGTTGCTAAATCTCAGCTCTTGAGTCCTGACTGCTGTTTGCCTTTTATAATATCCATAATAGATACAGCCTAGCCCTGTCTTTTTGCCCCTTGTACCCATAACTGTGCATCACGTAAAGGCAGTTGTGTATTTCTGAGTCTGTTCTTCATCTTGCCAAAAGCAGCAGACATATTTTGCTTCTGGATCCTCTGCTTCATGGATGGTAGGTTACTACCTGCAGCCTGGATATAACAACGCCAACAGTTTTCAATAGACCCTATTGACGTGTTCAAATTGCCAGCTGCAAAATTCCCAGATGTGGTCTCCTTTCATTGCTAGCTCATTTTGAAATTTCAGGAAAATAATTGTCCCAATATGTTGGAAGACAAATGGGCCTGGAAATACAATCAAAAACCTCGTATCTATTGCTATTAGGCATATATTTCTATATATTTTTCCATTTCATTCAGTTCTGAATTTGTGGAAACAGAAAACATGGTTGTGGAGGATTTTTTTTGTTCTTTGTCAGCACTACTGAACAAAGCCATCAAGATTATTTTTGGCATGAAAATACATTTATTTCTAACCTCCCCAGGCAAACTGCTTTGCTACATCCTAACAGCAAGATTTATGCATGATACATAAAATAGACTTTATCAATATGTAAAACTCTTTTTAGAAGGATGGAAATGCTCATAGTTCAGTGTTTCTCAATCTTGTCAAATTTAAGATGTGTGGACTGCAACTCCCAGAATTCCCCCAGCCAACCTTGCTAATTGGGGGAATTCTGGGAGTTGAAGTCCACACATCCTACAGTTGCCAAAGTTGACAAACACTGATACAATCAATGAGAGATCTAGATCGATTGCACTCAGGTGTGAAAGAAGCAACTTGATGATGATCCTAGATAAAATATCAATTCCACATTTAAACAACAAAAAGTTATTTTCTCTACATGCACTATTTGTTCTTCACCCTTCTACTTTCTTCTGGATGCATAGAGGTCCACACTAATGGATACATTAAGACACCAGCCCATCTTCTCCTATAAACCAATCTTTTAAAGAGCAAATTAAAAGCAATAACAAAAAAAACAGCCCAAAGAGTCAGTCATGGAATTAAAAAATACAAAATAGAAATGGGTATCATATATCATCTTTATGCAGGAGGCAAAATAGTGAGAACCACAATAATGTATCGCTAGCCTCTGTCGTGAAAATGATTTGTTTTACTCTCCTAATCTTTACCATATCTAAACTGACTATAATAAAATGAATAATTACTCTGAATTCTGTCCAGTTAATTGAAAATCTACTCGACATGTAAGCCAAGAAATCATAACAACAAATACAAGCTTTAGTCAGTGTATGAGAACTTGTCTTGGTGAATTATTATTATTATTATTATTTAGGATTCAGTGTAAATGATACTGTTTACCATCATACATCAGCCAACGTTACTCAAGAATGTCATGAATTATTTCAGACTTCCTATGAATATTAATACTTTTTATAGTGATGATATTTCATCGAAGCACACCCAGGTATTAAGGGACGACAGAATTTGGCTTAAACACAAAAATCAATGGGTGTTGATTTTGCTTTCCTTAAACTGTATGTCCATATTTATCCTAAGTAGATGGATGTTCATACATCCATCATGTTATCTTCAAAGCAACTAGAAAAAGTCCAAGACACATTTGTTGTAATTCCTAGAACGATATCCTTCAGTTAGCTGAATATAAGCTGTAATATAAATTGTATTTTTAATATTCCATTCTTTGTTTTCATTCCAGATCATATTTTGCAAGTAAAGATCTTCCTTACCTTTACAGCACCATTTTCTAGGCCTGTTCTTAAAGTAAACAGTTATAAGATTGAGGAAACATAGCAGTTCCAGAATGATTAGTTATATTGTATTTCCATTTAAATTAGATACCCTCCTTCTAATGTACATTTATTATAAATTAACATATATATGTGTGATAAATTATTAGGTCAACTGAAGGATTGCTCTGTGTGTGTATCTGTGTTTGTGTGTATGTGTGTGCGTGTACGTGTGTGTTTTCACAAATGAAGGCAAATGAAGGATAATGTTGCAGGATCCAATCTGGATCGGTCACCACGACTAGAGGTTTAGTCTTCCACAATTTGTATTTTCACTTGCTTTGTTTTGTGATGGAGCATTTCTCCTCCACCATTTTATACGTTTAATAAACTAAATATCATCCTCACTCCTGTCTTATGTGAACATTTAGGAACATTTTCCCGTCCATAATATGCTGACATTTTGGTAACAGTTTTCAGTCATTTGTTGCAAATGGGGCCCAAAACAATATTTTCATTCTTTTTATTTTTGGCCCCATTTGAAACAAATGATTGAAAACTGTAACCAAAATGTCAGCATGTTTATCAAGTTTACTAACTTACAATACTCAAAAGTAAATAATACATTGAAACTGACTTCTCCCCAATTTCAGGAGAATTCTTCATCTGAGGAAATGTACCTTTTGCTTAAATTATCTGAGACAATTACTAAATTGCTTTCTGCCTCTAGTCCTTTCCTGTAGTAGCATATTTGAGGTTGTTTGCCCACCATCCCATTGCCACCTCTTTTTTGCTTTGATATCTAATAAACAGAAGCATTTAATTGCTTTGAGATTTAACAAATAAGTAATTTCAAAACATTTGGAATATTCCAAGGGAGCAAACTGTATGTCAATGGTCTGCAACCTTTCCAGCTTTACGGACAGGCAGTGAAAGCGGTGGCACTGGGGGAGGGGGGGAGAGGGAAGTTTTTTTGTGCATACACCCACTGTTTGCACAAATGGAGCTTTGTGTGCTCATGTGCTTGCCTGCTGCTTGCACAGCCTGGCTCCCAACGGGTCGTGGACTGCAGACCAGGGATTAGGGACTCCTGCTGTACATAACCCAAGACAATTTGAAGAATAATTGTGCTGCGCTTGGAAAAATATTCTGTATCCATAGTCATAGACCGAGTGCATTACAACCCAGTAGTGAAACCAGCTTTGTTAATTCACAGTCTAAGATGCTTTCCTGTATATCTGTATTTCATGAGGTTGGACACCCATTTGATTTAGTAAAAGATTGCACTATGGTTAGAAGCTCTAAGTGATCTTCAGAAGAAAATCTAAATAGAACCCAGAAGAATGGAAGAGAGAAAGACGAGGAGTGATATCCAAATTACATCTCTATCAAGGTACATTTTTAGATGGACTCAGAAAGAATATTCAAGGATTTAAATTGGGTTTTAATTGATGCACCAATGCTTTACGGAGATATAATCACCTAAGTGTTGATCCCCATTTTTTGCATTATAAATCTTAATTATTGAATCAAATGCGTGTCCATCCTTGTGAAGTGCACATCCTTGGGGTAAGAAGAATACAGGAAAGCATCTTACACTGAGAATTAAGAAATCGGGTTTTGCTTCTGGTTTGTAAGTTTAGGACAGGGGTGTCAAACTCAATTTCACTGAGGGCCACATCAGCATTGTGGTTGCTCTCAGGGGGCCGGGTGGGTATGGCCTGGGTGGGCATGGCCTACTGGGTGGGCGTGGCTAAGTGTGTATGACCTACTGGGTGGGCATGGTCAGCTCTACATCGTTCACATCAAGGGTGCCTATGGGGCCCTGGGCAGGAATGGGACAGATCTGAGGGTCTCTGGCAGAAGGAGGGTCTCTGGGCCAGGGCCAAGGCAGTGGGGGCTGTTCCCTCACTGTTTCCAGGATGGCTTCGCGGGCCACATGAAACCACTTCGCGGGCCGGATCTGGCCCCCGGGCCTTGTGTTTGACATGTCTGGTTTAGGATGTTCAGCTTTTCATTTTAGTGAAGAATAGCAAGGTATAAAAAGATTATCTGCATCTGTTGTGTGAATCATGGGCATCTTTTAGCAATCTGCTTAGCAAACGTTTATGAAATAATTTCTAAGAACCAAGGGAAACTCCTTACTCAATTGTCCTAAAATCCAAGAATGCACAAATATGCAACCTTGAGTGTATGAATATAACAGTTGAGCAGTTAACATTGATTTTTCATGAATTGATTCAAAAATTAATAAGTAATAAAATGAAGAACCTTTCCATTGATTTCTTTTAAAAGATAAAACTAGCACAAATTATCTATCTGAAGAACAATAACAACAAAGCAGCTGCATCCTACGCTATATTGCATTTCATGAGATGTTTTTATCTTCTGCAGTATGTCTTCACAATATACAAAGCACAACATATTTCACGTATTCAACGTATTTTAATCATCTTTAATATTGCTTCACATTGTCAGTTACACGTTTCTTATAAAATAGCTTTGAATGCCTAATAGATATGCATTGTTTCCTTCTTTTTTTTCTTTTTTCTTTTCACTAAAAAAAGTGTCAGCAAATCTGTATCAACCAGCCAAAGGACCATTGTTCGTATTTGTATCATGAAAGAGCTCCTTGTAAAAACAAAAAAGGAGAAAATTTTTACCCCATACTAATTTATTTTAAAAAAAAAAGATTTTACATATAACAAGACTAAATATACACTTAAGCTGCTAATAAAGACATATCCTGTGGGAGAAGAGACTCATTTCAAGCAATCTCAGAAGTTTTTTGTTTCCAAATCAAAAGCGAAAATGCTTCGCTTATGTGTAATTTTAAAAGCTTCAATAGAAGAAGCACAGTAATGGCTTTGCACTTTTAAAAACCTCTCATAAAATGGCTTCATTCAAATCATATACATTTTTAACACAGAGACCTCGTGGTTGTCAGCATGGTGATAGATACATAATGTACTTTGGTATCATTGATCGGCAGAGGGGAAAAAAAGCAAAAGAGAACATTTGGCTCACACATTAGGGAGCGGGGACTCAGGGAAGTATCACAAGAGGGCAGACCAAAGGTAAGTTGAATCGGAACTATTTCTCTAAGTGTCAAAAAGCATGGGGTTTCTTGTAAATAAGAGCAAGATAATGTATTAAATCAGGAGTCTTCAAACTTGGCCCTTTTATAACTTGTGGACTCCAACTCCCAGAATTCCTCAGCCAGGCATGCTTGCCTGAGGAATTCTGGGAGTTGAAGTCCACAAGTCATACGGCCAAGTTTGAAGACCCCTGTATTAAATGAAACACTTTAAAAAAATTGCTTTTCTCTCAAGGTTAGATTTTTGTTCTGGTAGAGATAGTCATGGAAGTCACTCAAAACAGGGAGGGGGGAATCAAAGTTAGCTCTAGTAGTACAACACCTGGTGATTTTATAGGGATATCCATGTAGCTCTATTGGCAACAATATTGATGTGAATTGGTCTTCCAGAACAATTTCTCAAATTTGACGACTTGAAGACATGTAGACTTCAATTCCCAAAATTCTGCAGTCAGCTAAGCCAAGTTTGAGAAACACCATTCCAAAATGTTTATTTTTTTTCTTCTTGTATACATGAGTGATCTCCTTTATAAGTACTAATTGGACCCAACTCTCGTCAGCTTTTTGAGATCAAATAATATTAGCTGCCTACTTTGTATATTAACATTACATATATAAAATGATTATATCTAGATTGCAAACATTCTCAGATTTGTGAATGAATCAAGACAACTGCAGGCTCACCCCTACATTAAGGAGTAATATGTTTGAATAGTTTTAATCCCCCATTAAGAAGTAGAACAATCATGCTAACAATACAAAAATGGGTATTGTTTTATTGTTCTATTGTGCATATTAAGGATACTGAGTGGAAAAATTATACATTTTTCTATGTTAGGTTATGATCAGGAGCAAAACAGTAACCTTTTATGGACTTTTTGCTGAAAATGGAAAAATGTGAGCTCTCTACATGGGGCTGCCCTTGAGGACCACTCGGAGGCTCCAACTGGTACAGAATGCAGCCGCGAGAGTCGTGTTGGGAGTCTCCCGATACTCCCATGTTACACCTCTGCTCCATGAGCTGCATTGGCTCCCAGTTGTCTTCCGAGTGAGATTCAAGGTACTGGTAATGGTGTTCAAGACCCTACATGGCATGGGTCCGGAGTACCTTAGGGAGCACCTGCTGCCGGCATCAACGTCCCTCCGCCCTGTGCATTCCCACAGAGAGGGACTCCTCAGGGTGCCACCGATCAGAGAATGTCGTTTGGTGGCTCCCAGGGGGAGGTCCTTCCAACGCGATCTGAAAATGCATTTATTTGAACAAGCCGGCTTGGCCTGATGGGGGATGGGTTGGGTTTTTTATTGTTCTTAATATTTGTATTTATTGTTTTTACCTTGGGCATTATGTTTAATTCCTTTTAACTTTTGTACTTTTGTATTTTATACATTTGCCCTGTTCACCGCCCTGAGTCCTTATTATTATTATTATTATTATTATTATTATTATTATTATTATTATTATTATTATTATTATTATTATTATTATTATTATTATTATTATTATTATCTATCCTCCTTTTTTCTTTATTCTTTTCAGCACATTATCTTCTTTCTTCTTTATATATATTTCTATATCTGTCTTTTAGCTACTGTATGTAAAAACTTTTGATTTAAAAAAGGACTATGGAAGTCAATGTATTTAACATTTAACACATGTCACATGTTATAACTCATTCTATTATGCAGTGGAAAGAAGCAAAGCTAGTGTTGCCACCGTTAAGAAATAAGTTCTACAAAACTTCTCTTCAATCAGTCACTATCTTGCAAAACTATTCCTTTATGGACCAGGCATCTGAATTATTCCCATAAGATTCAAAAGGCATGCCTGTTTCTTGTAAATAAGAGCAATGAAACATTTTAAATTAAATGAAACACTTGAAAGGGCCAAGTTTGAAGACCCCTGTATTAAATGAAACACTTCAAAAAAAATTGTTTTTCTCTCCAGGTTAGATTTTTGTTCTGGTAGAGGTAATGATGGAAGTCACCAAAAAAAACAGGACTAGGAGTAGAAGGCAACAGAAATCATTGGTTCCATCATGTCAGAAAGAGTCCTGTACATCTTGAATAGTTTCTATTCCAAATGGTAAGCATCATTATTTTTCAACTAAGTGCTAGTGTTTAAGTTTGTTTTTCTTCTCCCTTTCACCTGAACCCATTTACTTTTTTTTTAATCCCATTTATATCCCGCCCTTCTCCGAAGACTCAGGGCGGCTTACAATCTAAAGCACAAATCAATGTGCTTAGCAATAGCCTTCATTCTATGTATATGCCTGCTTATTAGGGCTTTCGCCCCCCCCAAGCAGCATTATTACAAAGTCAGCTTATTGCCCCCAACAATCTGGGTCCTCATTTTACCTACCTCGGAAGGATGGAAGGCTGAGTCAACCTTGAGCCTGGTGGGACTCGAACCTGTACTAATTGCAGGCAGCTGGTGTTACTTAAGGAGGCATTAGCCTACTCCTCCACCAAGGCTCTTTTGCATTCTATCAATAAATTGTTTTGGGATTATAACACCAAAAACATGTATTACCCATCTTTGAAAAACCTTACCATCTTATAATCTTTTACAGATGAAGATGGGAATAAAATAATTAAACCTTAGGGTTTTGTTTATTTTTGTAAGTATTAATTACATACTCTTCCAAATTTAGTTTAAGAATGCCATGAAACACACTGAAATCTTTTACTGTACTAGATAATGGCACAGATATTCCTACCCCTATAAACCCTTTTTGTATTTAAACAAAAGCATTAAAATATAGGCTTGACAGTTTCAGGAACTGCATGTCTGAATTAATACAAATTATGAAAAATGTCAAGTGATTACAGCCCACAGAATATACAGAGCTTTTACATATTTATGGGAACAGGTAAAAGAGATGGTTTAAAATATTTAAAATCAACCTATTGCATATGCATAATAAGTAAGTATCTGTGAACATACTTCAGAAGGTTGGGATTAAATACAGGACTTGTGATAAATTATGTATTTATTTTAAGAGGGTCAGAAGAAGAGCAAGAAATAGTAGTTACAATTTACTTACTATATTTGGTTAAACCAACAGCACTTATTATAGAGATATCCTGCCAGACCCTACAGAAATTCCCAAAGCTAGCCACAATGGAAAGGCTTTTTTTTTCCTCAGAAACATGTGTAAATGCATAAAACTATAGCATCCATTAAGGAACTGAGCTCACACATGGGCTGTGACATCCATATTAGCTGATATCTATATATGAGAGACCAATCTAAGGCCACAGCTGAATATGTGGTTATGAGAAGATGTATCAACTCTCATAATCATGAGATTATGAATGGGGGACTTAAAGTATTCATACATATTACTCCCTAATGTAGGGGTGAGTCTGCAGTTGTCTTGATTCATTCTCAGATTTGTGTATGGCACAAGACTTACAAAATTCTCATTTGATTTCTCTTTTCTTGGGATTAAAACTCATAAATCTAATAACTTTATCAGCCTTCTCCCAGTTTATTTGAATGTATTAGTTGTTTTATCCTATCTTGATATTTGATATTACTTTAACCCTATGTTATCAATATTAAATTAACTAACTAATCAATCTAATTAATCTAAATCTTAACATTCTAAACTAAACTATACTTGGAGATATGTTACACTAGGTTCACTGCAGTTTTAGTAATAATATTTATTTATTTATTTATTTATTTAATCCATATCTTGTCTCTCTCCCAAAATATGGCACTCAAAATGAGTTAATAATATAAAAATAAAAATGAAATCATAAATCAATAAATTAAAAACACAGTTAAAGTATAAAACAGAAATAATAGGATTGGGAGGGACATTGGTGGTCTTCTCATCTTCTATAATTAAACATTAGTTTTAAAAGTCATGAAAAGAAAGGTATAACAAACTAGTTGTAGGAGAGGAACAGACTGAGCTGGAGAGCGGGGTTAAACTTGTCATAAGTTTAGAATCTTTGCACTTCCATAGGAGAACCAGCCCAGTCCCCTGTGAATTTCCACTGATCCTTATTTGGCACCAATTAATTAGATGACCAGATTCTTCTGTATAAGTGCCAATAATAAACTCCTCAGTGTTTTTAACTCAGAAAGTTTTCCTGATTCTTGGAACCTGACACTAGTAAACCAGCATATAACCTATTGAAACCCATCTCAAAATCCCAACCCAGGTAGGGTCCAAATTTTTTTGAACTTTTCTGGCAAAGGAGGCATAATTGTGCTAACCTGTTTTTCCATATGAGGGAATTCCAAAACCTGAAAAGGAGATTACAATCTTTTAGGTTGTTCAACCTCAGATTATAGTAAAGGTAAAGGTAAAGGTTCCCCCGCACATGCGTGCTAGTCGTTTCCGACTCTAGGGGCCAGTGCTCATCTCCGTACATACAAAAACTAGGGAGATTCTTGCCTCAACACTTTCTCAAGTAATAATTTAAGTTCACACTCAGATTTATTTTACCATTGTCTTGGTAGGAGCTCCTCCTCCTGCTCCTCAAGATTATTTCTTCTGCCCTTTACATCGTGCCAGTTTATTTATTTATTTATTTATTAATGGGATTTATATCCCGCCCTATCTCCCGAAGGACTCAGGGTGGCTAACAACAAAACATATAATAAGTACAGAAATTAAGATAAAAATAAAATTAAAATCATCTGTGCAATAAATTAAAATTAAAAACTAAAAATAAATTAAAAATTGTAAATATAATTAATTAAAATGCCTGTCAGTCCAGGTCAGCCTGGTGGAATAGGAGTGTTTTGAGGCCGCGGCGAAAGGATTGGAGATTTTGGGCCATCCGAAGCTCAGGGGGGAGCTGATTCCATAGGACTGGCGCTCCCACAGAGAAGGCCCTCCCCCTGGGGGTCGCCAGCCGACATTGCCTAGCTGACGGTACCCTGAGGAGGCCTTCTCTGTGTGAGCGTACTGGGCGATGGGAATTCGTTCCCGGCAGCAGATGGTCCTGCAAGTATCCCAGGCCTAAGCCATGTAGGGCTTTAAAGGTAAGTACCAGCACCTTAAATCTCACCCGGAGGGCAACCGGTAGCCAATGCAGCTCACGCAGGAGGGGTGTAATATGGGAGTATCGGGGTGCTCCCATCACTACCCGTGCAGCTGCACTCTGCACCAGCTGAAGCCTCCGGGTGGTCTTCAAGGGCAGCCCCATGTAGAGAGCATTACAGTAGTCTATACGGGAGGTAACGAGTGCATGGGTGACTGTACGTAGGGCATCTCGGTCCAGAAAGGGGCGCAATTGGTATATTAGGCGAATCTGGGCAAATGCCCCCCTAGCCACGACTCCAATATGATCTTCAAAACTGACTCGTGAATCTAGGAGGACGCCCAGATTGCGTGCTCTATCAATGGGAGGTAACATCTCTCCTCCTATAGTCAAAGATGGAACCTCTTGGACTAAACGAGATGACGGTATGTAGAGCCACTCAGTCTTGGCCGGGTTGAGTCAAAGCCTGTTTTTTCCCATCCAAATCTGTACCGCTTCCAGGCAACGGGACATCACATCGAGGGCATCACTGGGTTGGTTCGGGGTGGAGATGAATAGCTGGGTATCATCAGCATATTGATGATATTTCACCCCGAAGCCACGGATGATCTCTCCCAGCGGTTTCATATAGATGTTGAACAGGAGGGGCGAGAGCACCGATCCCTGAGGCACTCCACAACTAAGGGGCCTAGGGCTTGACCTCTGCCCCCCTGCTAACACCGTCTGCGAACAGTTGATACACCTCTCATTGTGACCACCTGACCTTGCATCCTGGCTTAACCAGCTTGCTTTTATACTGTACCATCTATTGAAGACAGCATTTTTCTTAATTAAGACTTAGCCCTTAGACCTATGACAGATGCAAAAAGACAGCAAATTAAGCAACTAGGACAATAATTAATGTTTTCTGCTGGCATAAGTGCTGGAAACAATGACATTTGGATAAGTTGCAAGTTGCGGCCTCCTTCCTCCTCTGTCATCTGACACAGCTTTTCTAGTACCTTCCTGATAACTCTGATAGGAATTGCGCCATTCAAACTTGCCAATTCACTCCCTGCTGCTTCTGACACAATGCTACATGGGGTGTAAATTAGCATGTACTCTAGGAAATGACTAATAACATCTCAATACAATATAAGTAGAAGTACATGGTTATGACAATTAAGCAGTCCTGTGGTGTCATAGCCAGTTTTGATACATTTGATAGACTAATCTTCACACCCAGATACTAGCCCTATTCAAATCCTTTGGAAGAAGCCCTTTGGAATGAGCAGGAATGCATATTAAGCTCTTCAATGTTAATGTTCCTATGCTTTTGTCCTAGGTTCACTTCAGTAGCTACTAATCCGTGTGCCTGCACATCTATTTGGCTTCATTTTTTCCCACAGCCCTACTAGTTACTCCCAGTTACCCAAAAGAACATTTTTCAAATCCCTGATGGTTTTAAGGAAACACGAAGGCACTCTCAGCCTGTCCGGAAGAGTCGGGAAGAAACGCAGCCGGAACAAGAGCTGAGTCCACAGGAAAGTGTTTATTGTGAAGCAAACGGCAAACAACGATCCAAAAGAAAGCGAAGTTAGCATTGGCTGCTACCCGCAACCAATGCTGCTAAATACCCTCCCAATGCAAACGCCCAAACGCCCAAACCCCACCCATACACGCCTACATCCACCCATTCCCTATTTCCACCCCGCCCTTCCCCGACAACGTCCTTTGCCTCAGCCCCTGCCTCCCGACGCTTTCCGTCTGCCAGGTGAGCCCCCATCGAACCCTGAGATGACCACCTCGCGGCCCATCATCTCCCTTCACCACACCCATCTCCCACCCGTGCATGGCCCCCACCTGACCCCAGTCCTGGGACACCTCTCCACCCCCCACGGGCCCTGGCGCCACCACGTCTCCAGCCACGCTGGCAGGCCCAATGGACATAGCCCTTAGCTGCGCGCTCCAAAACTGCCTCCCAGCCAGCCTGTCAATGCCATGCTCCTCAGTCCGCACCGCGTCCAGGCTTGTTGTGGCACGGACGGGTCCGGTTCCGGACAAAGACACCACGGAGCCTGCTGGTACCGGGCGAGGCCCGGCAGAGGTGTCCTGCGCATGCGCGCACCGACCAGCTGACAGGGAGGCTCCGTGACGGCGTCGGATAGTTACAGGTGGCAGCTCGCGCGAAGAAGGCGTACTCGCGACGTGTCAAGGTGGGCCTGTGTCCGTGGCGAGCTGGGAGGGCGAGGGTGGCTCCCGTAGCGTGGGAGGCACTCCCGCGGAGAGACGGGTGAGGCCTGTGCACCGTGCCGAACATCGGGGCCCCGCTCAATGTCGGGCCCGTGGGGCACGACAGGCACATTCTCTCATTTTATCTTTTATCCTTTGTACATAATTCTGTCAAGAACATTTTTTTCTACAGACTTGTAATTTTGTAAAGTTGGAGGATTTTACTACATCTCGGAACCTGTGCACTACTAGAGTTTCCCACTACCAGCATGGGTAGATAGAAAGAACAGTGCTCACTGCTCCTAATAGAGTAGGAGAAGGAGAAATGGTCAGCATAATATTATTATAAAAAGAGTGTTATTCAGGTAGTTACTGTACTTCATTTCTATCTTAAAAGTAGAACATTATTTGTGACAACGCACCCACTTTGGCTCTCTTAGTTTGATCACATTGATGAAAGGATAAGTAATCAATCTCCCACTAAGACAGTGAGTAGCATTGGCCATAACTCATTACTCCATCAAAGGATTTGGCATTTCAATCGATGGGAAATGATGTGTGATCATTCTAATTTATTATACATCATTTCCCATCAATCGGTGTGCTGAAGCCTTGACATAATAAGTAGTTACAGACGTTGTCAATCATTCTTGGCTAGATATCACTGAATGTTGCCATTATGTATACCCATGGCTTTTCATCCAAACCATAAGCTTCTCTCCAAAGTCATTCATGGAATGGAAAGTGAGAGCAATTATCATAAAATGTTATGCACACAAACAACTAAAATTTTGGAATTCTTAAACTGGACAAAAGATTAGTAGAATGCATTAAAAGATACTAAAGTTTAATAGATAAAGACTACAAAACTTAAAGATATTATAGTTGAGGGAAGAGCAGTTGTGTATTCAGCTTCATGCCCATTTTATTCTAAACTGTGTCCTGGGTCTTTTTCCTTTCCCGAAACTCATTTATTCCAAGCCAACATCTCAAAGCAAGAGTTCTCCTCCTCTCCACTTTCCCTTTACTTTCTGTGGAATATTTTACTTTTTTAAAATGTCATCGCTCATTTCCTTTCCCCTAAGAAATAGAAAATGTATCTGCTTCCTTTTCTTAAAAAAAAAGAAAAGAAAAGAAAGAAAAAAGGAAAGAGTTCAGGAAATTCCCTCCCTGCCTGAAGATTCAGTTACTCTCAGGATGAAATACCCTCCAGAGCTGATCCTGCAATCCAAAACTACCGTATATACTTGAGTATAAGCCGAATTTTTCAGCCCACTTTTTGGGCTGAAAAATTCCACTTCGGCTTATACTCCAGTCAACAAAAAAACTTACCGAGGACTTGTGCGCGGCCGAGGCTTTGGTGCTTCCGGGATCGTGCGCACCTCTCCCAAGCCACCGCCGTCCGAGACCTGCAGGTCTCCGTTCCTCCGCGCCCTGCCTGCCTGCTTCTTTCAGCTGTCTGCCCATCAGCTGTCCATAGGGATGCTGCAAAGCTCTCCTTCTCTAGGCCTTGGACTCCCTCCTGGCTGAAGAGTAGATGAACCAAGCCAGCAAGGAGACAAAATGTTTCTGCAGCTGTTTTTCCTCTGAAGTTTTTTTTTTGTTTTTTTTTTTTAAAGTAATCTCCGAAGGTTATGCCAGAAAATGGAGGACGCTGGGTCTTTGCAAGCTTTAGCTGTCCGCCTGGCTGCCTGAAGGCCGCCCTTTTCAGGCAGTCTGACAGACAGCTAAAACTTGCAAAGACCCAGCGTCCTCCATTTTCTGGCACAACTTTTAGGGATTTATTATTATTATTCCTACTACTACTATTACTACTACTACTACTTCAGGAGTAAAAAGTTGCAGAAAAAAATTCTCTCCTTACTAGCTTAGTTCCTCTACTCTTCCATCTGGAGCCAAGGTAAGATTTTAAAAAGGGATATTGGTTGGAAGGCAGAGGGAGAGTTTAGTTTTAGCATCTAAAAAAAGGGGGGGGGGGAAATCAGCGAGTACATCCCAACCAGCTTTTTATGTTTTTGTTATTGAAGAAATATGGGGGAGGGGGAGGGGTTCTGGGGTGGGTTGGGGAGGGGATAATATTGTAACTTCAATAAAAATTTTCAATAAAAAAAAAAGAAATATGGCTTTCTGGGGGAAGGTGGGGAGGGCGTTAAGGAAGGAAAGGGTTTTTGGAAGCTCGTCCTGAAGCTGCCTTTTGTGCAAGGGGCCTTTTCTCAAAGCCTAGAGAGGCAGCTTTGTTGCCTCCCTGTAGACAGCTGATGGGCGAACACCAAAAGCTCCAAAAGGCTAGGGAACTAGTCCCAGAACACCTTGGTAGGAGGAAGGGCAGAGGCAGAATTGGGAAAGAGGTAAGACAGGGTTTTCCTTCCCAGATGTTTCTCTTTGGCAAGACAGCCAGCTGTGCTGAAGCCCAGTATCTGGGGGTGGGGGAGACCTGAGGCAGGCGGGCTGGTGCTTGCATTAGGCCTCCCAGGATCTCCCCCACCCTCAATTAATGACCAGTGCACTCTTTAATGAATGCACTGAGGAGAATACGTATGGCTGGTCATTACTTGAGGCAGTTCATTTAACATTATTTAATGGCAGTCTCTATTAGGGTCACAACCTGAAGACTATCTGTGCAATACTTATCAACAGAATGTGTGGCTGGTACAGTCTATGACATATCTGTTTTTTCCCCCTCCTAAGCTTATACAAAAGCTAACAGATGTAGCAGAAGAATGCCAAAGCAATCAACTAAAGAAGTTGAAAGAGATTTGTGAAAGGTAAAAACTACTTAACAATTCTTTTGACTACCATTCTAGATGTACTTGGAGGGGAATAATCCCCTGTCAGGACAGAGGGAGTCACTTCTGGGTGAATGTGTATAGTGAGACCTGGGGAGGTTTGGGGAGGCGCCCAAACCTCCCCAAACTTCGGCAGGAGGAACGGAGACCTGGGGAGGTTTGGGGAGGCGCCCAAACCTCCCCAAACGTCGGCAGGTCTGCGCGGAGGAACGGAGACCTGCCGACGTTTGGGGAGGTTTGGGGAGGTGCGCGCGTACCTCCCCAAACCTCCCCAAACTTCGGCAGGTCTCCGGACGGCGGCGGCTTGGGAGAGGTGCGCGCGATCCTGGAAGTACCGAAGCCTCGGCCGCGCGCAAGTCCTCGGTAAGCTCCGGGCGGTCACTTGCTTCGCGTCTCCTGAGGGAAGGGGGGGCGACTGGAACGGGCGTGTTTCCTCGCCTGCTGGGCGCCGCGATTTGCCCGGGGAACGCGCGGGCCCCGAATGGCAGCGTGGAGTGAGGAAGCGGACAGCCAGGGCTTCCCCGAGAGCCGCGGCCACACAGGGTATTCCTGTGTATTCAGGCTTGCAAAATGGCGGATCGAGCCTCTGCTGGCGGCAGAGGCTTGCAGAGCGCGGATCCAGCCTCCGAGGCATGCAGAACGGCGGATCGGCTTATACTCGAGTCAACAACTTTTCCCAGTTTTTGGGGGTGAAATTGGGGGTCTCGGCTTATACTCGAGTCGGCTTATCCTCAAGTATATACGGTAGATCTCTGCTGTTAAAACCCTTAAAACCCTCAAGTACTAGATTATGCAGTCTTGAGTCCTCAAGTATATTACGGGACAACAAGAGGGGTCCCCCTTCCCATTTATCCTTTTGAAAAGCTTTCTCAGAAGAGCCCTATGAAGTCTTGATTTTAAGCTGGAATTACAAATGAGAAAATCTTCTTCAGGAATGCATTCATTTTTCTTTGTTGGACTAACCATACTAGGGCAGAAAAGTCTTGATTTTAAGCTGGAATTACAAATGAGAAAATCTTCTTCAGGAATGCATTCATTTTTCTTTGTTGGACTAACCATACTAGGGCAGAAAAGTTTTGTCGCTGTACTGCTGTCTTTTCTCTGTCTTCTTTTCCTTGTGCTTAGTCAAGGAAACATAAGGTATCAAAAAGAGACAGGATTTTTTTCTATCATCTTTGGACTTGGGCTCCATCCATGCTTGTTATGGACCACCCATCGCATGACCTCCAGCAGATTAATTCTATAAAATGCAATCCTCAATAGAAAAAAAATAGGCACATGTTTCTAGAGTATAGGACACAGGTCTGCAACCCGCGGCTCTGGAGCCGCATGCAGCTCTTTCAGCCGTCTCCTGCGGCTCCCAGTGGAGTCCAAAAAAAAAGTGGGACTAAAAAAGTTCAACCAATTCAAATATGCAGGGTAGGTGCATATCTCGCCTTGGCTCCACTCTTCAGTCAAACGCTGTTCTGCGCATGCGCGCATGTATGCGCATGTGCACACATTTTTTGCGGCTCCCAGTTTTTCCTTTTGTGAGGGAACTGGTTCCAAGTGGCTCTTTCACTGTTTCAGGTTGCTGACCCCTGGTATAGGACATACAGGTGAAACTCGAAAAATTAGAATATCGTGCAAAAGTTCATTTATTTCAGTAATGCAACTTAAAAGGGGAAACTAATATATGAGATAGACTCATTACATGCAAAGCAAGATAGTTCAAGCCGTGATTTGTCATAATTGTGATGATTATGGCGTACAGCTCATGAAAACCCCAAATCCACAATCTCAGAAAATTAGAATATTGTGAAAAGGTGCAATATTCTAGGCTCAAAGTGTCCCACTCTAATCAGCTAATTAAGCCATAACACCTGCAAAGGGTTCCTGAGCCTTTAAATGGTCTCTCAGTCTGGTTCAGTAGGAATCACAATCATGGGGAAGAGTGCTGACCTGACAGTTTTGCAAAAAACCATCATTGACACCCTCCATAAGGAGGGAAAGCCTCAAAAGGTAATTGCAAAAGAAGTTGGATGTTCCCAAAGTGCTGTATCAAAGCACATGAATAGAAAGTTATGTGGAAGGGAAAAGTGTGGAAGAAAAAGGTGCACAAGCAGCAGGGATGACCGCAGCCTGGAGAGGATTGTCAGGAAAAGGCCATTCAAAAGCGTTGGGGACTTTCACAAGGAGTGGACTGAGGCTGGAGTCAGGGCATCAAGAGCCACCACACACAGACGGATCCTGGACATGGGCTTCAAATGTCGTATTTCTCTTGTCAAGCCGCTCCAAACAACATCAGAAGCATCTTACCTGGGCTAAAGAAAAACAGACCAAGTCTGTTGCTCAGTGGTCCAAAGTCCTCTTTTCTGATGAGAGCAACTTTTGCATCTCATTTGGAAACCAAGGACCCAGAGTCTGGAGGAAGAATGGAGAGGCACACACTGCAAGATGATTGAAGTCCAGTGTGACGTTTCCACAGTCTTTGTTGATTTGGGGAGCCATGTCATCTGCTGGTGTTGGTCCACTGTGCTTCATTAAGTCCAGGGTCAACGCAGCCGTCTACCAGGAGATTTTGGAGCACTTCATGCTTCCTTCCACAGATGAGCTTTATGGGGATGCTGACTTCATTTTCCAGCAGGACTTGGCACCTGCCCACACTGCCAAAAGCACCAAAACCTGGTTCAATGACCGTGGGATTACTGTGCTTGATTGGCCAGCAAACTCGCCTGACCTGAACCCCATAGAGAATCTATGGGGCATTGCCAAGAGAAAGATGAGAGACATGAGTCCGAACAACGCAGAAGAGCTGAAGGCTGCTATTGAAGCATCCTGGTCTTCCATAACACCTCAGCAGTGCCACAGGCTGATAGCTTCCATGCCATGCCACATTGAGGGAGTAATTGCTGCAAAAGGGGCCCAAACCAAGTACTGAGTACATATGCATGCTTATACTTTTCAGAGGTCCGATATTGTTCTATGTACACTCCTTGTTTTATTGATTGCATGTAATATTCTAATTTTCTGAGATTGTGGATTTGGGGTTTTCATGAGCTGTATGCCATAATCATCACAATTATGACAAATCACGGCTTGAACTATCTTGCTTTGCATGTAATGAGTCTATCTCATATATTAGTTTCCCCTTTTAAGTTGCATTACTGAAATAAATGAACTTTTGCACAATATTCTAATTTTTCGAGTTTCACCTGTAATGGAGTTGGTATATATGCTATATCATTTCCATGAAGATATTTAGCATGAATGGAAGGACTCTAAATATTATCCAGCACAGTTTCTTCCTGTTCATTGCCTTTTGCCCCATCTTGTTTTCATACAAATAGCAATCAGGAATAAACAAGAGAAAATTAAAGCTCAGCCCATAATATAATTGATCAAAGTGCCCCATATTGCAGCTTACATGTGCACACACACACACACACACACACCCCATAAAAAAGTACACATGCATACCCATGGGCCCATCACTGGAGTTAACATTCTAGAATAATATTCTTGCTATTAAAATATCTAGCTTTCATGCAAATGTCTAATTGATATTTTATTTTATTGATATTGATATTAGAAGATATTTGGCAGCAGAAGTATACACACACACACACACACAGACACACACACACACACACACACATATGATGCCAGCCTTCTAGAGGAACTAAATGGAAACTTTACATCTACTAGAATGAGAATTAAGGAATAAAATATTCCTTAATAGACAATAAGGAATGTGTTGATGATAAGGTGACCTTTCCTCAGGGAACTTTAAGAACTTGTAAAATAATTAATTCAAAAAGTGTTTGTATTTCTCCTAAATATTTCAAGCATATTATAATAAGGAAAAAAGGGGAAGTGGGGAATTGTTTTTATATGATATATTGTAATTGGAAATTTTCTCTGTGGGAGCAGCACACATTTGCAGCAAAATATAGCATTTTAAGTCACATTTGTACACAGTAGGGTATTTACTGGGTATACTATGATACCGTATATAAAGTATATTCATTGACATCAAGAAAAAGAAAGATAAGATTGCCTAGCTAAGTTATTTAAATATAGTTTATATAGTTTATAACTATATATAAAATATAGTTTATATTTTATTGAGATTATCTCATGGGGTATATTTCATATGGAATTGCCTTTAGAAATAAAATTAAACATATAAGCAAAGAAAGGGATGACCACCAAATAAAAGTAGAATGAAATCACAGATTAAAGGGAAAAGGACATTCTCCATAGTTAGTTGTTGTTGTTAGCTACGAAGTCGTGTCCGACCCATCGTGACCCTATGGACAACGTTCCTCCAGGCCTTCATGTCCTCTACCATCTTCTGGAGTCCATTTAAGCTCATGCCTACTGCTTCAGTGACTCCATCCAGCCACCTCATTCTCTGTTGTCCCCTTCTTCTCTTGCCCTCAATCTTTCCCAGCATTAGGTTCTTCTCCAGTGAGTCCTTCCTTCTCATTAGGTGGCCAAAGTATTTGAGTTTCAACTTCAGGATCTGGCCTTCTAAAGAGCAATCAGGGTTGATCTCCTCTAGGACTGACCGGTCTGATCGCCTTGCAGTCCAAGGGACTCACAGGAGTCTTCTCCAGCACCATAGCTCAAAGGCCTCAATTCTTTGGCGCTCGGCCTTTCTTATGGTCCAACTTTCACTGCCATACATTGCAACTGGGAACACCGTAGCCTTGACTATATGCACTTTTGTTGACAGGGTGATGTCTCTGCTTTTTAGTGTGCAGTCTAGATTTGCCATGGCTTTCCACCCGAGGAGCAAGCGTCTTTTAATTTCTTAGCTATAGTCCCCATCTGCAGTGATCTTGGAGCCCAGGGAAATAAAATCTGTCACTACCTCCATTTCTTCCTCATCTATTTGCCAGGAATTGAGAGGGCCGGATGCCATGATCTTGGTTTTCTTAATGTTAAGTTTCAACCCAACTTTTGCACTCTCCTTGTTTACTAGCAACAAGAGGCTCTTTAGTTCCTCTTCACTTTCTGCCATTAGAGTGGTATCATCTGCATATCTTAGGTTGTTGATATTTTTGTCACCTCTACTGTATATTCAACAGGGATATGATTTAATTCATACCTGAGTGGCCTAGTGCTTTTCCCTACTTTCTTCAGTTTAAGCCTAAACTTTGCAACGAGAAGCTCATGGTCTGAGTCACAGTCAGGTCCTGGTCTTGTTTTGGAATTGGAATGTAAACTGATCTTTTCCAATCCTGGAAAAAAACTATACAAGAATCCTCATTTTTGTATAGTTCTTCTGTGTAATTTTGCCACCTCTTCTTAATCTCTTCTGCCTCTGTTAGGTCCCTGCAATTTTAGTCCTTTATCATGCCCATTTTTGCATGAAACGTTCCCTTCATCTCTCCAATTTTCTTGAAAAGATCTCTGGTCCTCCCTATTCTATTGTTTTCTTCTATTTCTTTTCACTGTTCATTTAAGAAGGCATTCTTATCTCTTCTAGCTATTCTCTGGAATTCTGCATTCAATTTAGATTTTAGATTTTATTAGATTTATATACCGCCCTTTCCCGAAGGACTCAGGGCGGTTTACAGGGCATTTTAAAATCACATCAATATAAAATACAAAGTTAAAAGAGAATTAAAAGATTAAATTATCCCTGAAAATAAAACCCCAGTTAAAATTCTCAGCCTGGGTCAGAGAGCTCAAAGAGCCAAGTCTTCAGGTCCCGGCGGAATGAGCGTAGGTCAGGGGCAGTCCTGAGCTCCACGGGCAGCTGGTTCCATAGGGCAGGCGCACCCACAGAAAAGGCCCTCTCCCTGGGTGTTATCCGCTGGCAACCTTTCACCACCAGACAGATCCACAGCTGAGCGTCCTTTTGGCTTTGGCCCAGTTGCTTCATTCTTTCTGGCGCTACTAGTACTTGCCCTCTGCTCTTCCCCAGTAGCATATTGGATGCCTTCTGACCTGAGGGGCTCATCTTCCAGCGTCATATCGTTTTGCCTTTTGGTACTGTCCATGGGGTTTTCATGACAAAGATACTGGAGTGGGTTGCCATTTCCTTCCCCAGTGAATCACGTTTTGTCAGAACTCTCTGCTATGACCTTTCTGTCTTGGGTGGCCCTGCATGGCATAGCTCATAGCTTCATTGAATTACGCAAGCCCCTTCGCCACAACAAGGCAGTAATCCATGAAGGGGCCATAGTTAGTACTTTATGGGTAATAAGATGATTAGAATAAAAGAGCAAAGAAGAAACTCACTGAAAGAATGTTTATACATGTGCCTTATCACACAATATAGTCAAAGGAATTATGTACATATATATATATTGATCAGATACTTGAAGGCTTCAGTAAAATTCAGTTGTTTTATTGTTATACTTGCTGAAAAAGTTTGCATGTTATGTATTCCTCAGTTCACAGTAATTTGTAATATTCTTTTGGAGGCATCCCATTACATGTTGTTGTTACATGCTTTTGCTACTGTATATATTGACAAAAAGATCTTTATTCAATACTTCTGAAGAATATTGATTGAGGGTGTGTGTGAGCAAGACAAGAAAGAGAATGAGAATAAGAGAACAAAAGAAGAGAACATAAGAATATTAAATATTAATTGAGGGATGTGTGTTTGTGTTTGTTTGTTTGTTTGTTTGTTTGTTTGTAAGGAAAGAAAGAAAGAAAGAAAGAAAGAAAGAAAGAAAGAAAGAAAGAAAGAAAGAAAGAAAGAAAGAAAGAAAGAAAGAAAGAAAGAGAAAAACTGGATAATGACTTTAATCATTCTAGGAAATGATAAGTCAGCCTAGCCAATTTCTAAATTCATTTCATCAAAAGCTTGATGATAAATTCAAAACTCAGTATGCTTTTCTAGGTAAATCTGGTACTTAATTGTAGTCACCATTATACCAGGTAGTAAATGAATGGCACAATCAGCCACAGAACATTTCCAAAGATTAGGTACTCAAATTGGTAATTAAATGTTATAATCTATGATGACATCATATTATATTTACTTTTAGATTATATATTCCTAAAAAATACTCTTAGGTTTATCATAAAAAATAAACTGCACATCATACACTTATTGAAGGTGTACTATGTTTAGTATCAGAAGAAGCAAAGTTTCATCTTTTAGCTTCTTTTTGTTGTGTTTGAAGAAGAAATTGAATACAGGAATGGAATTTGGAAATCTCCTAGAGCCATGTTTCCACCATGCCACTCCAAAATCACCCAAAATTCAAAATTGGCTGAAATTACATGAGTGAAATTTGACCATTTTGTTATCAAATGAGGGTGGCATGCCTTTGAGATGCTATAAGACCACAAATAGAGAGTGGAGGCTACGTGCAGCTCATTATGCTGACTGTTCCTCCATAATGCAGGTTCCCCACCCATAAGGCAACTGTAGTGCAGATTGCCCATCCATGTTCTTCTGCATCAATATCAGCAGTGAACAACTGGTTCTCTGTGTGGATGCCACTTCCAGAAGTCCATTCTGACCCTGGGCAACAAAAAATTAGCTACCGGTTCTGTCAAACTGGTGCGAACTGGCTGAATCCCACCACTGATCAATATCCCTCAAATATCTAAGGGTATGTTAGGGAGGGATCTTCAGCTTGGCCCTCTGCAGAGTCCTAAGCTATCAGAGAAATAGTCCCCTCACTATTTCACAGAGAATCCATAAGTCAGAAACTGAGACATCCCTACCTTAACAGGCTGAGAGATAAATTCAGTTCTGATGTGAAGGAAATCCAGTTGCTGGGATTTTTGTAACCTTATTTCATTTCTTCCCCATAAATCTTGTTAAAAAAGAATCCTGGTTTTGGTTGAAATCAACTGTCAAGAGCTTGACAAACAAATGTTTGGTGAGAGAGGTACAGAAATGAAGTAATGAGAGCTAGATCTTCCAGTATATCTGCACCTCAGGCATTTGCCATGTTGTAAATGTATCTCTGGAAATGAAAACTTAGTAAAAGTATACTTTAAGTCAAATTATCTTTGGGGTCAAACTATGTTTAAAGAAGAAGAAACCCAAGCTAAAAAATAACTGGCTTGAACATAGAAGATCAACGTAGGGGAGTATACTTTTTCATTTATTACAAAGCATGTCAAAATGTATGACAATCTGTCTCTTCAGCATAAATTGAGGAATTGTATTTGGGGCAATGAGATCCCGTTCCTCAATTACCTTGAAACCAGAGTAGCTGATCTGGATATGCATAGACAGCCATGTGCCCAGGTTAATAACTTCCATGCTATTCTCAGGCATGATGAGGAATTCGGGAAAAGAAGAAAGTTGAGGATAAGAGAGGCCTAATCTGTGGGTATAATGGTGTGTAAGAATATTCTAGAGGGGGGAGGAGGAGGAACTGCAAACTAGGAAACCGTCAGGATAGCTTAGCCCACAAAAGAAACGGGAATGTTGCAAATGTCTGAAGAGTGGACCCTCCCTAGTTTCTTGGATAATAAAGGTGAGACAGGAAGAGTAAGAACTAATGTTATTTTAGAACAGCACTAAACCCGTTTTTTGTTTTTTAAAAAACAGGGTTAATGCTCTTTCAGAACAGGGCAAAACCCATCTTTATAAGGAGCTCATATAACCCTGAAAGTATTATAAAAATCATCTGTTAAGCATTATTCAGGCAAATATCTCTGTGGCAGTCCAAGTCAAAGCAGATCTGAAGATGGAGGATGACATGCCTACAGCAATCTAAAGTGGCCAACTGGAGCAGAGCAAATCATAACCTTTGTCCAAGCAACTAATTGGTTGGCAAAGCATGCCAGGTCCTATCCACAGTAAAAACAACAACCCATGTTCGACTAAGACGTAAAACACTATTGTAAAACCAGGAGAGCATTTTAAGTTGCCTCAATGTGATGAGTACATGGCAGGGGAAAAAAAACGAAACATGTTTATCAGTAGCTAATAGCAAATGAGGAGGAACCCAAAAACTGGATGCATTCATGCGCAGTGTATGACAATGAGATCTGGTCTCTGAACTCCCAAAATGTCTTACTGTCAGACCTGGTATTTTGGATGAAATCCTAAAATTAGGGGATTTCAAAAGAGAACGTTTTATATTTGGAAATATAAATATTCACGCTCAGCAACTGATGATTAATGAAGATTTATCCTTGGAAGAAAAGGTTTTGTTTTTTTATGGATAATGAATTTGCAAGAATGGGAAAAACTAGCTTAGAATGCTAATAATATTGATAACCACCACAGAAATGAAAAATCATAAAACAAATGAAAATTTGCAAAACAACATCAAATTTAATTAACTTCAAGGCAGATAACAGTGATGAAAGGGATGAAAACATTGAGTAAAAAGAAGCTCTCGGGTACATGAATGAAACTGAAAAGAAAAAATATTGAACGAATGAAAAAGACTGTATACCGAAAGGTTTCCACTACTGAAAGAGATAAGTTCAAGAGAACTATCAAAAGTTCTGAAAGATTAACTTTTGGTAGTTAAAAATATAGAAACAAATGCTTTGGCTGAAACTAATCAACTAATTTATAGCATAGCAGCAGTGATAACATCACATCTGGGATATAATGTTGAAAAATAAAAACAACAAAATCAATCACCAAAATGAAATGTTTGATTTGAAAGAAAGACCAATAAATTATGAGCTGATATCAGTAATCTGAAACATTTGAATGAAAGAAAATTGAAAAAATAATAAGATCAAGAAAAATTCTCAAAAAAGATATAATCTTGGTACTAAGTTGATTAAAGGAGTCTCAGAAGAATTAAAAGATTTAAGTCCAGCTATTTCCAAATAAACTGAACAGTATGAAGGCATAATAAGAGCCTTGGTGGAGCAGTGGGCTAATGCCTCCTTAAGTAACACCAGCTGCCTGCAATTATTGCAGGTTCGCATCCCACCAGGCTCAAGGTTGACTCAGCCTTCCATCCTTCCGAGGTAGGTAAAATGAGGACCCAGATTGTTGGGGGCAATAAGCTGACTTTGTAATAATGCCGCTTGGGGTTTGTGTGAAAGCCCTAATAAGCAGGCATATACATAGAATGAAGGCTACTGCTAAGCTTGTAAGCCGCCCTGAGTCTTCGGAGAAGGGCGGGATATAAATGGAATTAAAATAAAAATAAAATAAAATAATAAATAATACTGTAAATGCATTAAAACATTGCTGTTTGGGACAGACTTAGGAAATACAATAAATGTAGATGCTTACACTGATAAAGGTGAAACATGAAAATTTTGGGGCAACATCCTGGATAACCCAAAAGAACTTGATAAAAATGCAACATGAATAAAAGAGATTGAGAGGAACATTGGCTTAGTTAAAATGGATGATATGGTCATAATATCAGAAATGATTAAAAGCAAAACAGGTTAAGCACTAGAGTGTATCAAGAAAATACATTTTTTGCTTAAACATTCTCCATGAAAGATTAATTATTCAATTTAATGAAGTATGACAAATTAGAAATGTTGAAGAATGGATGACAACCATTAAAACGTTTTGAAAATAAGACAAAGACAAGGGTGTGGATGGGAAAAAAACCACTTCCTTGCCAACAAATCTTACACTGCTAATTGGTATTTAATATATGTAATTTCAAGTTATATATTCAAAAATTCATGAATCAAAAGTAACTGTTCAAATTCATGAAAAACAAAAGATTGATTGCTGGTTGAAAAATTATACTAAAATCAGATTCTACCAAACAAATCCTGTCTGCCTCAGAAACTTTGGGAATCTTTTGAAAATATCAACACTGTCATCATGTGTAGGGAAACCATGTCTCAAAAGATTTTTGTGACAGAGGCTGATCAAGCCTACATGTGAAGAAGAAGAGAAGGGAACTAACTCTAATTTACTATTTATCAAGATACAGGCATACAGTGATGATGATGATGGAGGAGGAGGAGGAGGAGGAGGAGGAGGAGGAGGAGGAGGAGGAGGAAAATATTTAACTAGCATTAGTTAAATCTAAACAGAGTGTGATGAGATATATTTTAATGTTTTGATGATATACAACTTTACATCTCTATTTCTGCTGACCCAAGTGATGCTGTAGCTGCCTTCTAGCAGTGCCTGGAGCTGTGGGGGTCTGGATGGGGAACAATAGGCATCAGCGGCATCCTGGTAAGACAGAGTGACTATGAGTTCAAGGGGCCTCAGGATTTGTAGTGTTTTCATCTTTAACTCTGGATGGGGTTGCACCACCCCAGACAGATCCTATGCACAATTTGGGAGTTCTCACAGATTCACTCAAAGAGCAAGTAGCAGTCGTGATTGCCGGAAGAAGAACAATATTATTCTGGAATATTCTGGAATATTCTCCCATTCAAAGTGAGGTCTGTCCTCACACTCATGGCCTTCTGGAAGGGCCGAAAACCTGACTCTGCCAGATAGTCTGGGGCCCCAACTGGTGCATGCTACATTGGGGATGGCTAATGGGGTAGAAAAGATCCCCTCTCACTTGTCATCCATCCGGTTGGTTTTAGCTTTATACTTAATTTTCCTAATTTTAATCACCTTATATTCCCTCTTTTATATATACGTCTTTTTTATACTGTAAGCCACCCAGAGACATTTATCAGTGAGATGGGTGGCATAAAAAAATAATAAATAAATCAGGAATATAGTTTGACATATATTTTTTTTCCTGTAGAGAAACTTACCAAGATCCTTATGCAGCAGAGATATGGGTCTTATAATGAACAGAACGTACTCTCATAGTTCACTTACTTAGCTACTCTCATAGCTCACTTACTTAGAAATAAAAGACATATTTTGTCTTCGTACTTTTCTTTCTGTTTGGTTAATGAATTCTTCCCCTAGAATGCTATTTCAGATTAGTAATGGAGCTCATGGCCACCCTGTTTGTGTAGGATTGAGTTGGAGACAGTTGTCTCCATCCAAACCCGCAAGCCCTCTAAGCCAGGGGTTCTCAAACTTGGCTACTTTAAGACTTGTGGACTTCAACTCCCAGAATTCCCCAGCCAGCATGGCTGGTTGGGGAATTCTGGGAGTTGAAGTCCACAAGTCTTAAAGTGGCCACGTTTGAGGACCCCTGCTCTAAGCACTAGGACAGAATCCTCACTAGGTTAGCCCAGGATTGAAAAATATAATTAGGTATCTTGAGTGTAGTGATGATACCAAACCCCAAACGGGTGAATGGCTTCATCTAGCCATTGAATGTAGAAGTTGAAAAAGAGGAGAGAGAGAATAGAACCCTTTGGCACCCCACAAGTGAGGGGCCTAGGGGACAAATTCTCCCTTCCATCAAACACTGACTGGAACCAGACCCAGAGAAATGAAGAGAGCCACCATAAAATGGTGAACCACTCCCCAAACCTGAAGCCACCCTCAGAAGGTTGATACCATGGTTGATGATATAAAAAGACACAAAGAGATGAAGGAGCATAAGGATGGATGCACCAACACCACCCAGTTCCACCACAGGTCATCAAAAAGTGTGATCAAAGTGATCTCAGAACTAAATCCCATCCTGAAACCTGACTAAAACAGGTCTAGATAATCAATTTTTCTCTGAGGTTTTCTTCAGCTGCAGGTTGACCATCTTCTCAACACCTTTCAATCTTATTCCTTAAGGGCTACAGACCCAAAAGAGTCCCAGATAACAGGTAAAGTAAATAATAAAATGCCAAAAATGTATACCTTACAAATATCAATACACTGAAATAATTCATAAAGATTTGTATTAAGACAATAAAAAGGAAAGAAAGAGAAGAAAGAGAATGAGAAAAAGAAAGAAAGAAAGAAAGAAAGAAAGAAAGAAAGAAAGAAAGAAAGAAAGAAAGAAAGAAAGAAAGAAAGAAAGAAAGTTACATTCTAATATCCAACCATCTTTTTTTCTCAAAAGATTCTCCCTATAAATGTCTTTAATTTTTATGGAGCAGACTATTCATTATTTCTGGGAAGGAAACAAAATCAAATTTAATATTGCTTCCTTTGATTTAACCAACCAACAAACAAAAAGGATTGGCAGAGTTTCAGACTGATAAGATTTGATATGAGAATTATAATCTGCCCCAATATGGGTCTTATAATGAACAGAATTTTAACCATAGCTGCGCTGCCAGGTGCAAATTTAATAAAATATTTTTAAATGATAGACGGAAGACTCTTTTGAACAGCTGTTTGAATTTCCAGACAAAAATCTTCATTAAGAAAGAGTTAAGGATGTAAATGGATACCTTTTAATTTAAAACAACACTGTAGAACACTGAACATTACTCATTCAGAACTCTAGTGGTTTGGATGAGAAAAACAACATATTTGATTCCAAACCTCTGAACATAACACAAACACAAGCAGAAGAGTTTCCACCATCAGCTTGGGCAACAGAAAATTCCTCAATAGTTGGCTAAAAGAAGTATCACAATGCATTTTTAACAGACTAACAGAACAGAGTAACAGAGCTGGAAGGGACCTTGGAGGTTTTGTAGGCCAACCCCCTGCTCAAGGTTTAGAATGGGAGGAGAAACACAATTTTCCTTTGTCCAGTTACAGGGACTTCTGCGTCAAAAAGAGGCAAATGTAGCTTTATATCAAGTGCAGAAAGCGAAAGACAAAGAGAAAGAGAAGGATGGAAAGAGAAACGGAGCGCCAAAAAATGTATCAGAACTCTGTCCAGCTACAACAAAGGTTAAATACAGTGTGAATCTCCAATCAAAGCTGAGTATAAATATTTCCACCTAACGGAGCAACTGATCGTGCTTGCGCTTTGTCATTATTTCACCCTGTATCTCTCAGAAGCAATTTGAAAATGATTCAGGATCGATCCATCAAATTCTCTTAGAACCCCAGATTCCACAAAATCAATTTGAACAGTTCCTGTCTTATATTCCAATCTATCTTTGGGGCTAGGACAAACGTCAGAGATCGTTTGATGGGAACATGGGAATGGATCTTTTTGGTAACTACAGCTGATCATAGAGCTTCCAACCCTAGAATGGTTAGGTTAGCATCAGTTTGCTGTGAATAGTGCCTGCACTCTGTTCAGTTCATCATAGATTTCATTGAATCCAAAGTCTTTTTTTTTCTTTTTTGAAAATTCCATCTCCTATTCATCTCTTATTACTGTATCTATAAACAAACAGTTTGGCTTGCATATGTGTAACATCATTAGGAGATCACAACTCAGACTGAAGTTCTAACTGGATCTGGGAGACCAACAGCATATTAAGCAATGCATTAATTCATTGCAATATCCAGTGCTCATAGTTTCATTATTATTATTTTTTTGCAGAAAATAATCAGACGGGTAAAAGTGTCACTTTCAATAAGTAATTCTTCATATTTGTTATACTATCTAATTCCCTAATATGCTAGATTGTATTTCTTCAGATAACATCTCAGTATATCGACCTTTTAACAAATGGCCAGTGTATGCTCTCATACATATTTTTATCTCTTCTACAGTATTTCACCTACGCAGAAGGCAATTCTTTCGGCATGACATATTAGAATGGGATGGCAAGATCCATTTTGATCTATCCCTTCCATAACAATATTTATGGCTTAGGAGGCACTGTGTCAAAATCCTCTCTACAGGGTATCTTCAAATAAAAGACTCTTTCGGTTCAAAGTGGCAGATCCAAAGACTTCAATTGTTCAAATAATCATCTCTCCTCTATCATTATTATTGCAGACTACTTCTCAACAACCTTCCTCACTTCCACTTGTTTAAAATATATTGCATATTTATTCCATCCACATTCCACTCTCCCTCCAAAAGCTGACAACAAATGCATTTGGTTCTCAGTTGGGGTCCCATCTAACAAATTTATAAAGCCAAGGCTGTTAAGCACCAGAGCTGGATATATAGCATCATGTGTGTTGGCTGCCTTAAGGTGGGTTTTTCATGTGGTTGAATGATTATTTTCTGTTTCAAAGTCTGCTCTAATTCTTCATATGCCAAAGACTCAAAATTTAATTCCAAGAATCTCCATGTTAAAAAAAAAGATCGTGGGGAGGAATTCCTGTCTGAAAACCAGAAAAACTGCAACCAATCAGAATGCATGATACTGGACTGCACTGGCCAATGAGCAGATTTAATATATAATTGCTTCATAGATACCATTGAAAGTTTTGGTTTTGCCAGGTTTTGCTATCAGCTGTTCCGTTCCATTCCATGACTTCTTTTTCCACTTTGTACTTCTTACCTACAAAAACCTGAAGATTACATCCTTCTTAGCCTTAGCTCCTTTTTCTAAAATATTTTGTTATACAATCAACTCTTCTGACTGCTTTCTTTTCTGCCTCTTAGGAAGTGTAATCAGAAACAATGCCCACAACACTACTTCAGCGTTTTGGACACAATGTATATTTCTCCTGTTTAACATTCTTCATAATTCCAGCTGTTCCACAAGTTGCAGTCTTTCCATTTTTTATTGTTTTTAAACATTTTTTGACATCTGTCTTCCTATGGACACTTTTGTTCATTGCCTTCCTTTTCTGTGTTAGATCATGAAACCCTTCTGAGCCGAACATTATTTTGAATTTACATACCAGCAGATGGATTCCTGGCACATTAGTAGTCAATCAGCTTCAACCACATTTGCAAAATAAACTCACCAGGCCATTGAATTAGCAAAGCTAGAAATTAGGAATCCCCATGTATTATAATAGTATGTCCAAATGTCCTTGGGGGACAGGGTGAATAGAATAGTATAGAGCTGGAAGGGACCTTGGAGGTCTTCTAGTCCAGCCCCCTGCTCAAGCAGGAGAACCTATAACCAAAGACACAGAGAATTGACAATGGACATATAAAAGATGTGTCAGCTCATAGAAGGAGGGAGAACTTCAGAAGGGACCATCCCTAGTTTTCTGAAGAAAAGAATAGTTCTCTAAAAGTATTTATATACTTTCTGTCTTGCAAGATTGTATTAATATAACCTTACAATAAAGACAGTTAGTCCTCATGGTTGTGTTTATGGTCTGAGGCTACTTGAAGAGTCAACACACATACTGGTAATACAGAATGAAAATTGTCCAGTAGGTAGAACTATTGATAACCAAGAGAAGCCAGGGCACATATATTTGGTTTAGGTTTTAGCCATAATCGTTAAAGTCAAGCAGAGATTAATCTCACCTATGGTGCTAACTGGAAGGTTTTTCTATCCGCCCATCTTCCATTTTATGAGCATTTTCCTTGTGGATTTACCTTAAAAATGATACCTATGGATTTTTGTCTCCTTATTTGGGACTGCACAACAAAGCTCTCCTCCATGACATATCACTTCAGTCTATTATTTACAGTGCCTTCTTGTCACACTCAGGTTTTGATTTTATTTGCTTCCGAATCTATCAGTAGTTGTACATGGATTCTCTTTCTGTGCACCAAAAGATTCATATTTGCTCTCCAAAGTGGTGGAACTGAACAGATTAGATTCTCCACCTGTCCCTTTCTAACTGCTCTTTGCCGTGTGTTTCCTCTTTTGTTCTTTTGGTACTCAACCAAAACCCCTGCATGCACATTTAAAAACTTGTGTTTGAGTTTATTCACTTGAGCACTGAATTCTAAACCAAAGCTGTTTAGAGAATAAAGTTTTCGTAACAAATTTGTGGCAGTAAGCACTTCTATTTAGAAGTATCTCTGTCCACAGTCCTGTGTACTCTGATCATGCCTGTATCCCTATCTGTTTCAGAGAGAGAGAATATTAATGTTAGATGCTGTGATATGAAACACAAACACATACACTTGCCAGCAAGATTATAAATGCACAAACCTACCTACTATTCTTCAAGGGAACCAAGGGCCCCATCTGCTGATGTTTAAATGTACTACATTAACAAAGCGCAACGTTTGCAACCCTGATAAAAAAAAAACATATTAAAACTGAACGCAGGAAAACAAATCATAGCCCAGTTAATGCAAAACCATGGGGGAAACTGCAGAAGAGATACTTCTGCTACCACTTGCTGCCATTATTCTTACCCAGTGCCAAAAAAACTTTTTCATAAGCCTTAAACTAACCTGATAACAAGAAAAACAAGACACAGAATGCAATCCATTCAACACACATATTGAATAAAAACTATGGAAATGCCCTTGGTTTGTTCAGATGAGACTTTTCGAGAAAGATGTTGCACAGACGTTCTCACACAAACTGAAAGTAGTTCTAAATTTACCAGGGGCACCTATTCCATTTTCAGAATAGAGATGTACAGTATCTGTTGAAGGAATTAGTGGTGGCTATATAAGCCCAGTGCACTTCCTCAGTTAATTTTGATTTTCTATAATAACCCCACTGCATAGATTGACACAACGCTTTGAAAAACCATAGGAGTGTTTCTGAAAGGGGGAGGAGTAAAGTGTGACTTAATTTATGGGGGTACCCAAACTATCTTTCTTTCATCTTATCAGGAAATTTAAATTGCAAATCCATTCCAGGTGTCTTTCCTGCCTACCACCTTATCCCATTGCCCGAAAACAAGATACCTATGAAAGAAGAAACATATGGCTAGATCTGAGGATTTTTAAAAGATATATTTTTAGCAAAATTTAGACATAGAAAATCTCTGAGGTAATTTTTTTTTTACTTTTTGCTTCCACAAAACTTCCCTGATTCACATTTGCTTCTCCCCTAATAGTGTTTGTACAACATGTACTATGTTTTCTTGAGCCCTGCAAATAACAGGATTAATGGCAACAGAGCTTCTCCAGATGTGTCATTCTACCTTTCAGCACCCCAAGCCAATAAAACAAATGTTAAAGATTCCAAGGAGCTGCAGTTTAATATCAGAAAACACACTTGTTGTCCATTCTTCTTTTAAGATCATTCTGTGCTGTGCCTTCAAGCTCTTTTCTTTGGTTCAATCCTGTCAACTTTAGCAATCTCCCAATGAGATAGAGAATTTTTGAGAATTGAAGTCCATACATCTGGAAGCTGCCAACATTAGGAAGTACTGCTCTAAACCTAACTTTCTTTCTTTTCTTCTTTCCTTCCTTCCTTCTGCAGGTAACTCTAGCAAGCTAGCTACATTTATTAACAGGGGAATATATAACCTATAGGCCGCTTATAGATGAACAAGGCATGGTGACCAACCTGGGTAATCTTGGGTAATCTCTAACATGAGAGGAAAGCAGACCTTATTCTGATATGCAATAAAAAAGCACATTCACCACCATCCCAAAATGAGATAATACTTGCTTACTACAAGTGTTACTCAATATTATTCCCTCATATCCACACTGACATTTCTATGAAGTATTATTACTGGCAACTGATGAGTAATTGGCTGAAGTCGTTTGATGTTTTCCTGGCTGCTGTGAGGTTTGAACCCCAAGATATTTCTTGGCTCAAGGTTCAAATTCATGTTGTTATCCAATCTGTTGTATCAAAGACTTTTCCATAATTGCAAAGGAGTGCACGGCTAACCTTGAGGAAAGGGAAGAGGAGATGCTACTTAGGAAGCCATTAGACAAGAGAAGTAGGATCCTGCATTTGGTTAACAATCAAGGAAAGAAACTTAGGAAGGACTTGCCTTAATGGAGGTAGAAGTTAAAAGTGGTGAGTGGGACATTTGTAGTTTCAAACTTGCAAGATTCTATCAATGCAACCTTACAATAAAGCAGAATTGGCTCTTCTTGTATTTTTCTGTCTGATTTGCCCAGAAAGGATGACAGTAATAAAGAAACTCAAAAAGATAATCTGAAGATAATTCAGAGGTGCAAAACTATTCTTGCACCAAATTGTCCACGGTCTCCTTGCAGAATTCTTCACCCAAAGGAGAGGGCCAACTTGTTGTGATCTTTGAGATAGGAGGGACAAGTCAACATAGAAAAGAAGGATTGAGATCAGCAGCCATGGTCCCTAAAACATCTGTTCTTGGTTATGATCAAGGATAAAGAGAACCAACCACTAGGTACAGTAGAGCACAGATTCAAATGCAGGAAAGAAGGAACACTAGGCACAGGAGAGATTGTCTTAGAAGCAAAGAATAGAATAGAATAGAATAGAATAGAATAGAATAGAATAGAATAGAATAGAATAGAATAGAATAGAATAGAATAGAATAGAATAGAATAGAATAGAATAGAATAGAATAGAATAGAATAGAATAGAATAGAATAGAATAGAATAGAATAGAATAGAATAGAATAGAATAGACTAACAGAGCTGGAAGGGACCTTGTACATCACCTAGTCCAGGGGTAGGTAACCTCGGCTCTTTTGTGACTCATGGACTTCAACTCCCAGAATTCCTGAGCCCATGGACTTCAACTCCCAGAATTCCTGAGCCAGAATAGCTGGCTCAGGAATTCTGGGAGTTGAAGTCCATGAGTCATAAAAGAGCTGAGGTTGCCTACCCTTGACCTAGTCCAAACCCCCTGCCCAAGCAGGACTCCCTACACCATTTCTGACAGGTGGCAGTCCAGTCTCTTCTTGAAAGCCTCCAGTGATGAAGCACCAACAACATCTGAAGGCAGTCTGTAACATTGGTTGATTGTTCTCACTGTCAGGAGTGTCATCATTGTCTAATGTGTTTTCTCTTGAGTGGCTGTGACCTGGCTGAAGTGAATTAGCAATAAGTTCCACAGAGCTTGCTCTTTAAAAACTTCTACTTGGGAACAGAAAGATAATACAATAGTATTGTCTTCAGTCCTGTTTTCTCAGTTGCTATTCCTGAAATCTGATATGGATTTTCAGGTGGTTCAGGCTTTCTATTGTTTTTGGATTGTATGAGCCCTTTGAATTTGAAGCATTGACCTCTGAACTTGATTTTGGCCATACCAGAGGTCCCTCTCCATCTTTGCTCCCTGTCTGTCTGATTAATGAAACCTCAGTGACCAGACCTCTGATTGTTTTGTGTAGCTTGTGGGTTGTGAAGAGCACATGCATACTTACTGAAATGAGAAACCTAATTTTCAACTGGCCGTTTGGTCTGAGGATAACGAGCAAAGCATTTTGCCACATGGATAAACAAAAAAATAATTAGAAATCAAAATGTTAGCAAATTCTGCAGTGAGCAATAAATGTAATCCACAGGATAAACAGCACTGGCTTGACATTTTATTGAATTTGACTAAATTAAAACTCTAGTAGTTTGAATAAAGTTCAAGATATGGAACTAAAGTTCAGGATATGTAACAACAAACAAACAAACAAAGCTGTCTTTCATGTTATAACCTCTACTGGAGTTTTGTTGAAGATTGCAAAGGGTGATATTTTTTTTCCATACATGTGAGTTTAAGAGACAGTTGGCCAAATTTACCTTTGTCGGGAACCCACTTTAAGAATTTGAGTGGAAGAATTACAATAACCCCCAGCAAGTCAAAACAAAAGACCCTACTCTAATATTGCCTTCAAGCAAATCTAGTTACCAAACTATGAGAAGTGTCACTTGAGAAGCAAAGCAAAAGTATTTGCATAACTTAACATTTATGCAGAATTTTTGATGTTCAAAGCATTTCAGATATATTGGCTTAATGTGCTGCTGTTAATTTCCAAATTCAACTGTGTGGCAGTTGAGCCTTTAAAGTTTGGAATTAGACAATTTGAAGAATCTGCAGCATCCATTCTTACAACAAGGCTCTGAACATTTCATAGGCTTACAATCAAGACCTATTGTACGTGTGTCAGAGACAGGGTTATTTTAATAATAGCTGTGTATCTTGAAAACTTTATTTTTTAAAAATTACATACAGGTAATCCTCAGCTTTCTCTAGTGGACAGTTCAAAGTTACAGTGGCACTGAAAAATTGACTTGTGACTGGTCCTCAAAATAACAACCATTGCAGCAACCTCACTGTCACGTGATCAAAATTCCAGAGTCTGCCAACTGGCATGTATCTACGACAGCTGCAGTGCCCCAGGATCATGTGATTACTGTTATATATTGAGCTCATTTGTAACACCACGTGGTAAGCTGGAGCAGCTAACGGCTCTCCAGCAACCCAGACTCCAGGTCTCCAATGCTGCTATTAGCTGCCCCTAGGTGGCAATGGGTTACTTTAAACCCATTGGCTGCCACCTAGGGGCCAGGCTATAAATTGCTGCAAGCTGCAGCCCAACTCTCTGTTCAGATCCTGCAAGCAATAAACCATGAGCTTTGTTGTACTCACTTGCCTCGTCTCATTTCTTGTGCGAAGAACTGACTACACAACACTGGTGACAAGGGTGGGATTCTGCTTCTCCAAAAGAGCTGAAGTTCACTAGGGGAGAGGCAGCTCACGCCTGGTGGGAAAAGGCATTTCCCCCCCTTCAGTAGGCTAGCAAGCCACGCTAGCGACCACATGCTCAGCGGATTCAGTCCCTGGGCCTTGGAGAAGCAGGATTGGAAACCGCAGGAACCAGCCAAAGACAGAATGTTGAAGGTCAGAAGACTTCACAAATTCGAAGTCAAGCATCCAGAGGGATAGCCTTCCTACTTGTCCCAGGTAGAAAACTACCTCCGGGCAAACCAATTTGCAGTAAGAAATGGGCCAAGCTAAGGCCCTCCAACATAATTTTAACTGACTTTCAAAATGCTCAAGTCAAAGTTAAGGGGGAAGCCACCTTGGCCGTAAAATTTAATGGGTTTTATGGGCACCTGGATGTCATAGTAGTAGGGGGCCAGAGAACAAGTCTCATAGGACTCGATTGGTTTGATGCTTTAGGCATTCAAATAACTGGTATCAACTGGACACAAGCTGCAAACCTTTCATCAGTTTTTGAGGGCTTTGCAGACATTTTTGATTCAGCCCTAGGAACATACACAGGCCCACCTATCTCATTCAAGCTAGATCCCAACGTAGTTCCCATTAGGGTTAAGCCTTGAAGGGTCCCTTTTGCCCTCAAACATAAAATTGACTCAGAAATAGACAAGATTGTAGAACAGGGTATTTTACAACCAGTTGATGGTGCGGAGTGGGAAACTCCTATAGTCACTCCACTTAAGGCCAACGGAGAAATTAGGATATGTGCAGACTATAAATGTACAATTAACAAAGCCCTTAAACAACACGCTTACCCTGTCCCAGTGGTGAACCACATTTTATTTATTTATTTATTTATTTATTAAATTTTTATACCGCCCTTCTCCCGAAGGACTCAGGACTCAGCTTCTTTGCAAGGGGGCACTATTTTTGCTAAATTAGATTTAGCACAGGCCTATCAGCAACTGTCGGTTAATGAGGCCACAGTCATGGCTCAGACGATCGTGACTCACAGGGGGGCTTTCAAAGTAAAGCGTTTACAATTTGGAGTTAGTGTTGCTCCAGGCATTTTTCAGGGAATCATGGAACACACACTTAAAGGCATTCAGGGTGTTTGCCCTTATTTTGATGATGTACTTATTGCTGGAGAATCTACAGAAGTGTTAGCCAGCAGGTTCAGGGCTGTCTTATAGAGGCTTCGAGAAGCAGGCTTAAAATTAAAGAAGAGTAAATGTAGTATTGGGGCTATTTCAACAGAATTTCTAGGATTTCAAATTGATGCTAACGGTATTCACCCTGCTGAATCCAAACTGAAGGCCATTCAATTGGCTCCTAGTCCTAAATCCAAAGGAGAGCTACAAGCATTCTTGGGCCTCCTCAACTTCTACCATGCCTTCCTGCCTAACAAGGCTGCATTAGCAGAGCCTCTTCACAGGGTCTTAGATAAGAAAGCTCCATGGAAATGGACCAGCATTCATGAAAAAAAGCTTCCAGGACTTAAAGGTACTATTGTCAGTTAAATCCACTGTAACTAATTTTAGGGAGTCTAAACCAGTCTGTTTAGCATGTGATGCATCTCCGTATGGGGTGGGGGAAGTCTTGAGTCATTTAGAAAAGAATGGAACACAAGTCCCCATTGCATTTTATTCAAGGACACTGTCCTCTGCTGTGCATAACTATGTTCAAATTGACAAAGAGGCACTAGCCATTGTAGCTGGAATAAAAAAATTCCACGACTATTTATATGGCAGGGACTTCACGGTCTTTACAGACCACAAACCACTGTTGGGACTCTTCACAACAGACAAACAACCACCACCCCCACATACTTTTCCCAAGAATGTTGAGATGGTCTATTTTCTTATCTGCATACACGTTTAAATTGGTTCACAAACCTGGTAAAGAAATGGGCCATGCTGATGGCCTCAGCAGACTTCCACTGCCACTGCCATTCTGCCCATTCAGGACCTATCAGAATTTCTCCTCCATGCTGGAGACATTGCTGCAGAAACAGCTACAGATAGAACACTTAGTAGAGTACTTTCATGGGTGCACATGGGGTGGTTAGATAAAAGCCGAGGCTCTGAGTTTCAGAGTTATTTTGTTAGAAGACATGAGCTATCAGCTCACAAGGGGTGCATCCTATGGGGAAACAGAGTCATAATCCCCTCTTCACTGAGAGACAGGGTTTTACAGTCATTACATGAGGGCCATCCAGGCATTGTCAGAATGAAAGCTTTAGCAAGAAGCTACCTTTGGTGGCCTGGCCTTGACAAGGACATTGAGGCACAAGTACATGGTTGTTATACATGCCAGCAATCTAGGCCTGAGATGCCACATGCCCCAGTTCACAGGTGGGAAGTAACACACACTCCCTGGTCTAGAATTCACATAGACTACGCTGGGCCCTTTCAGGGTCACCTCTTCTTCATAATGGTGGACAGCCACTCCAAATGGCTGGAAGTAATCCCAGTTGCAAACATGACTACTGCTAGGACCATCCAGGTGCTGAGAAAACTCTTTGCCACACATAGTTTGCCAGATGTCTTAGTTTCAGACAATGGGGCCCAATTCACTGCTGCTGAATTTCAGGCCTTCCTAAGAGCAAATCTTATCAGACATGCAATGTCTGCCCCTTTTTACCCATCTTCTAATGGTCAAGCTGAACGTATGGTGAGGACCATGAAGGAATCACTCAGACGCATTGTAACAGGTGACTGGCATCACAGACTGGCAGATTTTTTTACTCTGCCAACATTCTACGCCCTGCACTGCTACAGGCAAAAGTCCTGCAGAACTTCATTGGGGGAGGCGACTGATCACTAAACTGGACAGGTTGCATCCAGATAGAGTGGCAGCAGAAGCCTCTCGACCAAAACCCCCAAGGGGGCTGCAAGTGGGCAATTGGGTATGGGCCAAAAACTATGGACATGGGAATCTGTGGGTTCCTGGTAAAATTACCAAATCATCTGGTCCCCTTTCTTATGAAGTGGGGCTGGAGGGAGGGCGAGTTGTCAGATGCCACATTGATCAAATCAGAAAACGGTTTCCAGAACAGCCACTAAGCGAGGACTGCATCATAAGTCCCTCCCAAAGTCCCCAAGCTGGCAGCCAAGCCAGCCCATACATGGGCTCTCAAGACTCTTCCTTCTTAAGCAATGAGGAACTGGGCGTAGAGGAGGGGAGTCCAGCAGTGCAACATGGATCCCCTGAAGGAGCAAGCCAACCAGACTTTAACAACTGCTGTGCTAACTCTGCTGATCAGTATGACTCTGGGGTGGGCCAACCTGGAGAGGCCAGCCAGGGAACATCTAATTCCTTTGACTCAAGTACATCAAGAGACATTGGACTACCTGGCCCGGTGGGTAAGCTGGTAGACCAGAAAGTGACTGGAACCCTAAGGCGTTCCACAAGGGCACGCAAGCCTCCTTCCTATCTAGCTGATTATGTTGTAAAATAAAGGAACTATAAGTTGTATGTACTGTAATTTGTCACTGTGCTGAAACAGTATTGGAGCTATGTTGTTAACTGTCTTGTGTGCTATAATGGAAGTCTATTCATTCTGGCTAACAGATGCTCTAATGTAACTTGTACTGTTTTACAAAAGTTGCTATGATGTTGAGTATTGTAACTTGTACTACTTGTCAATTATTGCTATGATGTTTGTCTGATCTAAGAGGGGAGGGGTGTTATGTATTGGGCTTATTTGTAACACCATGTGGTAAGCTGGAGCAGCTAACGGCTCTCCAGCAACCCAGACTCCAGGTCTCCAGTGCTGCTATTGGCTGCCCCTAGGCGGCAATGGGTTACTTTATAGCCTGGGGCCAGGCTATAAATTGCTGCAAGCTGCAGCCCAACTCTCTGTTCAGATCCTGCAAGCAATAAACCATGAGCTTTGTTGTACTCACTTGCCTTGTCTCATTTCCTGCGCGAAGAACTCAGTACACAACAATTACCATTTTCTACTATCCCAAACCGCTTCAATAAGCAAAGTCAATGGTGGGAAGCCAAATTCGCTTAACAATTGCATGATTCGCAAAACAACTGCTGTATTTCTTTAACAATTGTGGCAAAAAGTTTGTAAAATCAGGTGTGTCTCACTTAACCACCTTGCTTAACCATGAAAATTCTGGTCCCATTTGTGGTCCATAAGTTGGGGACTACCTGCTTGTTAAAAATGATGCATTGCAACATGTAGCCTCTTAATTGGAGGTGGCTTTAAAATTACTTAAACAGCAACTGTGCACAGTGCTTCTAATTAAAGTTCTTTATTTGTATTTATAAGAGATCCTTGAAGATTTATAAGCTATTATGTTGGCTTTTGTGACTCCTTTTCAAGCTAGGTCAATGGAAGACAACTCCTCATTAAAAGTGCTATGGAAAACCCCTGTGTTTTTCTCTTGTATATTCAGTGTACAATCTATATCTTTTTCTGTATAGATTGGGATTTTTCAATTTTTTTTCTGGCCATGGAACCTGTTAAAAACAAAAATAAAACCCGTACTAACCATGACCAAGAGACAAAGCTATTGTGATAAAAATTTAGCTATATTCAAGTGAAAATTTTCTCCGAAGGAACCTCATCAAGTTGTTGCAGAACTCTAAGGTTTATGAAACACAGCTTAAAAAAAACCCTGGTCTGGATTACCTGGCCAGTCCAGAACTACTTAAAATATTCATGCAGGAATTGAAAATTATATACAAGCATAAATGATATAAATGAAAAGATGAGAATATTTGTAGTTTGGGATGGAAGCACACAGGGTCCTAACACTGATGATGTTCCTTGGTTGGATAATGAAAGATCTGCAAGAAAACAACCAAGCTCAGTGCACCAAGGATCCATAAGTGATATATATATAGTGTCAAAGCTATGTAATAAATTGCAAATGGCAATTATAATTTCTCTAAAACTGGAAGTGATCTGCTCTGACACTAGCATCCAAAGAGAGGGAAAGAAGAAAATGGATATATCTCTCTATGGATTAAGGGGAATCTCTAAAAAAATATCACTGATTTTATATTTAGCTTTTAGATTTGTAAAGGAAATATAACTCCGAACTATATTATAGAATTTGGAATGATATATCAAAATATAATATTTTAATAATTGATGTATGGTTAAGATGCCTTATAGAATATTCAGTGGCTATTTTTGAACTATAGTATAGAATCTAGAATTTTATATATAAAAGATAGCATTTTAATAATTGTTGAACGGTTAAGGCAAAAAATATATTTCTAATAACTGGTGATTTGCTAAGATGAAAATTAGACTTTAATGGTAAAACATATGAATGTTTTGTAATGAACAATACAAGTTTTGTAGACAAAAGAATTATTCTTTATTGAAATAGGGAATTGAGGGTCACCCAAAATTAAGCTTTTTTCTATATGTGATAGGTTATGCAAGAATATCTTATTGCAATTAGATAAAATTTAAAAACAGGATATTGATATGTATTAACAAAAATATATTTTGAATTTTGTTGATTGACTTGGTTATAACTAGAAATATACTAACTTGCTTATTTTGACTATGTAATCACTAAGGGAAATAGAGAGGGCATCTCTGTTGATGTAACCTGAACTATTTACAAATGATTATTTTTTTATTTTAATTACCCAACCACCATATTGTTTCACAAATACGTGTATATGTAAATATTAAAAATCAATAAAACTTGTATTAAAAAGAAAAAAAAGAAAATTGATATCTTGTCTCATATCTCATTATCTGGTAGCAACAGCAACCTCCTATTTCTGTCATATAAACTATCTATAATACTCCCAGGCATCGCAGGCACTTGTGCAACAGTGTTTCCCATGAACATCACTTTTAGCCATCTTATCTGAACATTAATAGAAACACAGGACAGACCAGCTTTCATGTTATCTTGCTTCTAACGTCTGACAAATCATTAGAAGACACCAGAAATTTCACTACTGTCCTTTGAAATCAGTCTTGTTGCTTGTTGAACTCATTAAATCATCATTAGTTTGGAATCCAATTATTCTTTTGAAAAACATTCAGAAGAAATGCTTAGTTCAGAAATCAGTTACCCGTTAGCTGCAAGTATGATTTGAACTGAGGTCTCCTCTTAGGTTAAGCATCAGTGACCAAGAAGCAGAGCTATGTTCCTGCTGTTTTTGCTTGTGGTTTATGCCAGATGCCCTTAAAGCAAACAAGTAAGCAGTAATCTTCAATCATATTGTCTCTGGAAGGCCATGAAGAATGGGTCTAGGTGTAAGATCTAGGTAACCTGAGTCTACACCCAGGAAGAATGGATCTAGATCATGACAAAAAGGTAGAAGGTAAAACAATCAGGAAGACAACCATTAAGAACGTATGAGGAGTCACCCAGAACCTGGAGCCACCACTGTCTCTACATTGCCAATGTATCATGATGCATTTTTAATGGCAGATAAAACATTTATTGTGTTTTTTCTGTTTCTTGTATCAGTGCTAGTGTAACTGTTTGGGCATATCCAAATTGGTTTTAGTATTCACAGAAGTTAGAAACATTTTCTAATGTAACAAATTGTGATAGGTCATTTCTTCCCAAACTTCAGCATGGAGATAATGGTGAAGGAAGTTTTTGTTACCTGGAAGAAACAAAGAGGCACAGTCTAGCATTTATTGCTACCATTTTGCTAATTTTCTAATTTCATTTGTATGTAACCAATAGAAACTAGAAAATGTTCTGGAAGAATTAATATTGGCAAAGTAAAATATATTTACTTGGGAAGTGTGAGGATGTGTAAGTGGGGACAGGGCTGAAGCATTAAACTAAGTTCTTATTTGGGGACAGTGGTGTGTACAACAACAGTTTGCTTTCTTTTCTTTTTTTTATTAAAGAGTTTTACAAAAACAAGATTTTACAATATATCCCCTAATCCCCCCCCACCCCAAACCCGCCCACTTTCCCCACCCCACTTCCCAGAGCTAAATACAGGATTATAGTTATAATAATCATATTCTAAATAAAAAGTTATACATGATATACAATTAACCAAATTCATAATGTGCTTTAACTCCCCTTTAACATAAAATCTACTCATAAGCTAAATGGAACTTTTTAGTCCCATATTTATTCTGAATATAATCTATCCATCTCCAAACTGAAATATATCTTTCCTGTGAATGATCTTTCAAGTAAGCAGAAATCTTAGACATTTCTGCAAGATTCGAAACTTTAAGCACCCATTCTTCTATAGTAGGCAAACTGTCCTTCTTCCAATATTGTCCCACCAGTAACCGTGCTGCTGTTATCATATTCAACATCAAATTGGTTTCTTTAACATCACAATCTACAACAATACCCAATAAAAACAATTGCGGAGAAAACTTTATCTTTCTCTTAAAAATCTTTTGAATGTTCCACCAAATTTTAATCCAAAAAGCTTTTATATTTCTACAAGTCCACCACATATGAAAATAGGTGGCTTCTAAACTACCACATCTCCAACATTTAGACTGTAAGTTAGGATACATGTTAGACAACTTCTTGGGATCCAGATGCCAAGTTTGCTTTCCAATTGTCACAAATTATGGCCAAATAGGACTCAAAGTCCCTGAAAATTAGCTCTTTACCAGTATCATTAAAATAACCAGATTTTATAATTTCTTCTAGCTTCATCAGAAATTATGTGTCTTGGTCATTAAAGAATGTATCAAAAAGAGAGGCTTCAAGAATTCGCCTTCTTAGCATTCTTGAGTAAAATTATGGCATAAGCTCTTTAGGGCATGAAATACATTCAGCCATAACCTTTGGGCCACTCTCCTTTAAAATAAATTGTAGTGAAGACAGACATTCTGGTTTATTATTCATATCTTACATAAATGTGCAAGTGATACAGTTTTGTACCACTTTTTGACTTGCTCGAAGCTATTCAGAAGTCAGATTTTCCCATTGTTCCTCTTCTATCCATACTCGTTCTTTTATTAGTTCTACTGTAGGTAGGTGCTCATATAAATCCAATAACTGGCGATGGAAAGGAAGAGAGAAACCTACAGAATCTGATCTTGCCAGATGGGGAAAATTAAAATGTTACCCTTGTTTCTTTGCCAAGGCAGATCCATTTTGACAGGCTGGAAATGATTTATGAGGGAGAGAAAAACTGTATTTACGCTGGCAGAAACGTTATTAATTGCCATGCAATGTTCAAATCTTTGCATTGTTTTTGAACACGATGAGATACATGGCTTGCATACGTAGCCCAGCCATGCTGCAGGATTTGCATGCCGGTGATTGCATGAGACAAATAAACATACCAAGCCTGCCGCAGTTTATGAATTTCACTTCAACCGTCTCCAGAAGCTGCATTGGCAACGGAATATTGTAGGGTAGCCATCTTCCCAGAGCCTTGAAGTTAAAACAGATTACCTTTGAATAGATGAATAGACAAATGATGCGGCATGTTGAAAATTAATAAAAATCATTAGTATTTTTAAAGAAGATTTATGCAGATCTTGCCTGCTTCTCTCTGCCCTCCCCCTCCCCCAGATGGTAACAACCATATATCCAACTCTAGCAAATTAAAAATAGATATTTTTCTGTCCCTAATTGATTTTACATTACATTAGGCAGCCGGGGCTTCAACCTTCCATGACATAGTATCTAAATAAACATTTATTAAAATATTTTAATTAGAACAAGAGGAAAAAATATTGTTTCCAATTATATCTTCAGATGGGGGAAAAAATCAAAGCAATTAAGAATGAATATAAAAAAGTATAATGGAACACTCTCAGTGTAATAACAACCCAGAGTGATTTATATGTTGGAAGAGGATTTTAATAATTGCTATTTTCTTTCCTTAAAATGAATGTTTAGAATCATGGAGTTGATACATCTGCTTGTGCCCAAAGACTTACAGTTAATTTTGAAGAGGGAGGGGGGGAAATTAATGAGCAAATAATTGCACCCATAAAGGATGTATAAAATCTCTAAATTTCTAGCCCTATACAAGCATTAGGCTTAAAGAAAATACGCTAACAGGGAAAGAATGATGGCACTTCTAGTGTCTCAGTTGTCCATTAATTGATCAGGAAGATCCACTAAGGACTGGAATCTTCTACGATCTTTTAGATTTGTAAATTAGATTGAAAAATCTAGTTATAACTTTTTATTTTAAAAAATAAAATCTTAATTTTACAGTAAAATCCTGCAATTAAATACAATATTTTAGAATCTCGGCCTATCTTAAAATATTATGTAAAATATACAGAAGAAAATAGAGTTAAAAAACAAGGCAGCAATAAAAAATAAGGCAGCAGTAGAAGCTTAAAAATCATCGCAGCATTGTTTAGGGTTCAAATATTTTATTACTTTATCAAAATATAAAATACAGAAGAACAAAGAAAAATGAAAGCATTGTTGTTGGTGTTGTTAAAGAGCCTGGGAAAATAAAAATGTCTTTCCCTCAAGGTGAAAAGGTAATAAATATGGTGCCGGGCATATCTCACTGAGGAAAGGATTTCAGAGCTGGAGGCAGCCACTGAAAAGGCTTGTTTTTCTTAGAAAATTAGCCATACTAATGAAGTAGGGTTCTTATCTAGAAGTCTTCATCTACTACAGTGTTTTTTGAACTTGGCAACTTTAAGATGTGTGGACTTCATTTCATGCAGGCTGGAGAAATCTGGGAATTGAAGTCCACAATCTTAAAGTTGTTAGGTTCAAAAAACCTCTTATCTACTGTATAGAAATCCCTTATCAGCTTGGGATTTGGACAACTACATTATGCAAGATCCATTGTTCTAAATGTACATGACCCTAGTGTAGCTTCTAGAATCAGGCTTCTGTCTCTCAGGAATAATGGATTATAGCAGGGGTCTTCAAACTTGACCCTTTTATGATTTGTGGACTTCAACTCCCAGAATTCCTCAGGCAGGAATTCTGGGAGTTGAAGTCCACAAGTCATGAAAGGGCCAAGCTTGAAGACCCCTGGATTATAGGTTTTGAATCTGCTCTTTTAGTTTTCCAGTGCAAGAATGCTGGTTATCTGTATTTGGTGCCCCTTCTGACCTATTTTCAGTGTATAGGGCAATGTGCTATTGATTTCAGCTGCTGAGGAAATAAAAGTAAGGCCCAAAGTTATCAGTGATAGTTGTCCTGAGCAGGATGAATGGATGGAATAACAAATTTGAAAAAAATTAGGACGTGAGGCAAACATTTTCCACAAGGCAAAGTTATTTACACATCAGTTCCATGTAATTTCTTTTATTTTATCATTTTACAAATAACTCAAAGCAGCAAAGATATCCAACACACCTTTCTCCTCAAATTTTCATAACAGATCATAACAATAACAGATCTGTGAGGTGGGATGAGCTGAGAGAGTGACTGGCCCAAAGTCACCCAGCTGACTTTCTTGGTCAAGGTGGGACTTGAACTCATGATCTCCTAGTCTCTAACCTGGGGCATTAAACCACTAGACCATATTATATGGTTCAAGTTTACACAATGTCACAAAAAATACCTATTCTTTTTCCCCAGAAGTCTCATTCAGATTTCCTGCTATTCAAAGAATTAAAATATCACACTAGCTTCCTTCAGAGGGACATCTGTTAGCACTTTCCAAACTAGATGGCTGTATTGTTATAGAGATCCAGCAAGATAACAGTACCAGGACATCAAATCTATGATCCTCTTGCCAGGACTACATGAGACTTATTGTTCAACAACTATGCTCTGTAGATGAGGATTACAATAATGAAAAAGTAGATATTCCAGCCTCTTGCTTCAAGAGAGTAATATGCTTTTAGCTCGCTGTATGCAACCAAAGAGACATCATTGCAAACATTCTGATACAGATTTTTCACTTTAATCCTGGGGAAAAGAGTAATCCTCCTGCTTTGGAGACTGTTATGAGGTAAATCCTTTTCTAATTCCAGTTTAATGAAGGTTGGATGTATCACCTCCTAATTGCATGTGAGAAACGTGGGAGGTCAGGGGGACCTCCTTCCAAAATTACTTTGCCTGGTTGAAAGTTCAGATATCTCTACTTAATGTTCACTCCTTATCTGTTCCCCTGGAAGGGAAATTTTCAGAAATTCTCCTTTAGACACTAAGCTGTGCACATGCATACACTGCATGTAAAAAACATTTTCCACAGAAACCTGTAATTGTCTCTTGTTCACTGAAATTCCTAGGATATAATTTTTTGGGATAATTGTTAACTTTCCATCTCACTGATGTTTTAAGCTATGTCCCAGATGTCAACGCTGCTAACATCGAATGTTATTGCTTGACAAGAGATGAAGAAGTAGCCATTTTATATGTTAAACTTGCTTTAAGAGATTGAGTTTAAAGTTGGGAGGGGGGAAGAGGAGGATTGTACCGTCAAGGCCATCTCTAACTAGAGAAGATAAGACCTTGGTGGGTTTTCTAACTGAAGGGAAACTGATTCTTTAAATTAATTGGAGAATATGATTAATGACAAAATTAGAAAGGTGGAGAATTGTGTTTTAATATATTGTGCAAGGGGTGGAGATTTCAGATTCCACCTTCCTTCGAGCAAAGGATTTTTAAGATAAACAATGCCTCAGAGTCACTTGAAAAGTCCATACGTTGGAAACTTGACACCAGATAACTTGGATCACCATCCTTATAATTTTGAACCCTGGTAAGTCATAAAAAGCTTTGAGCAAAAAAAACCCCAAACACTCCACTTTCATTGACACTGCTATTGCTATTTCTTTCCCTGTCTATTGTCCAAGTCCTCCTGTGATTTCTTCAGAACTTTATAAAAATATCCTTTATGCACCATCCATCCCCACTATCAAACTATAGTCTTGATTGGAGTTGAGAAGTATAATGTAATATCTCAGTGAATGCTGTGTCACATAATGAATGTGTTGTGATTCAGGGTCAGCCTGTGGGTTCAGCAGTTGGGTCGGACGACTCAGAGGAGGAGGGGGGTGTTGAAGAGCTTGCTGAGGGGGTTGGAGAGCTTGCTGATGAGAGCCCTCAGCCAGGCCCCTCCCACCTGATCACGACGCAGACCCAGCTGTGTGAGCCTGACAGCGTGGATGAAGGTGACCCACAGCTGGCCTTGTTCAAGGACGCCCGACGCAGGAGGCAGTCAATCAGGAGTAAACAGAGGAAGGCAATGGGGTACCTCGGAAGGAGGCAGAGAGAAGCCACGCCCTGAACTGTATAAAAGGGGAATGCGTGGGAGGGCTGGTTTGCTAAAGGCAACCGCTTGAATAGCTCCTGTTTCATGGTTCGTGTCTTGTTCTGTTTGCTTTTGTATCCATAAATTTGGCAGGCTTAGTTCCAACCTCTTGCCTTCTTGTAAAAGGGGTTGTCCCTGCCTTTTCTGCAGGGCCGGTAGCAGGCTGGTACAGAACAGAATGCTGCTATATTAAAAACCAGTCCTCTCTGGACTTTCCCATCATTGTCCCACCACAATTACCTTCGTACTGATCCAATAGAATTCCAAGTGCATTGGGAAAGTGCCTGAGGAATATATGAAAGCATCCTCTCCATGATACAATCAGCTTTCCAACATTCTGCAGCCTTCCTGGTTTTCTGCTCAGAAGAACAGAATAACAGAGTTAGAAGGGACCTTGGAGGTCTTCTAGTCCAACCCCCTGCTTAGGCAGGAAACCCTATACCATTTCAGACAAATGGTTGTCCAACACTTCTTGAAAACCTTGCAATGTTTGAGCACCCACAACTTCTGGAGGCAAGTTGTTCCACTAATCAATTGTTCTCACAGTCAGGAAATTTCTCCTTAGTTCTAGGTTGTTTCTCTCCTTGGTGAGTTTCTATCCATTGCTTCTTGTCCTGCCTTCAGGTGCTTTGGAGAATAGCTTGACCCCTTCTTCTTTGTGGCAGCCCCTCAAATTTTAGGACACTGCTGTCATGTCACCCCTAGTCCTTCTTTTCATTAAACTGGGCATACCCAATTCCTGCAACCATTTGTCATATATTTTAGCCTCCAGTCACCTGATCATCTTTGTCATTCTTCTCTGCACTCTTTCTAAAGTCTCAACGTCTTTTTTAATATCGTGGCAACCAAAACTCATTAATTAAAATCCAAGGGTGGACCCAAATCAGAAAGCACAAGCAGGAGACAAGATTGCAGAGTGAATAAAAATGTATGATACAATGAAAGATGGAAGGCAGCCCCCTCACCTTTTTATATTGTTAGGTAAAGCAGAAAAACAGAAGCCTCTTTTCAAACCCGTCAGAAAACTAATTTCAGTGCAGCAGTGCAAAGCTGTCTGGATCAAAATCCAAATGTGGGTGCCCTTTCTTGCCTTCATGTTGGTTAAACACAGGAAAACAGAAATGGGGCCAAGTCAAGCCAGGGGACACAGTTGTTACGACAATACTGTAAATTTGGCAGATTTCAAAGAGCAATTCGTACGAGTCCCTGAAACAACTCTTTAATTTTAAAAACTGCAAGCCAAGTTGCAAAGCAGACAGAGAGAAGGAGCATTTATTTCAGACCTTTGATATCTCCGTCTCACTGGGAAATCGCCTAAGAAGAGATAAGGGAGAGCTTTAATACTAATGATATTAATTAATTTACAATGAAAATGGTTTCCAAAGCACAAAGGTCAGAGTGAGAAACACTGGAAGAAAATTCCATCTCTCCTCGGCTGTGAACTATCCTGCCTTTTCTGAGCAAAGCAGAATTTAATGAGCATTAAACATGATGCATTTGCTAAAGTTAGGCTAATTTAAGTCTGAAAAATGGTTACAGTTGGATAAGTTACAATGAAGTTGGTACTAATAAAAATTCATGTTGAAATTCAGATGCTGACAGTTTAAAGCTCTGTGCTGCCTATCCGTGGAAAAAGATGGCTTCATTCTAACTAGTCCAATTAGTATTCTTTTATCAGGTAGATAAAAAAATAATAATATAATACTGGACGTGCATCTTAATTTAGGAAGTGGCTGGATTACCTGAAATGGTTTACAACCATTGCTTTGCAATGGTTGTTCATGTTTGTGTCAACTCTAAACCTAAACTCTAAACCCTAAATTGCCTTTCTGGATCCAATTAAAAGTTCATTTAATTAGCATTTGAAAAGGATGTCAGTAGATGAAGATGCATTTACTTGATACTAATAACAGATTTATTTCTTTTTTCCAGGGTATTAGAGCTTCCTATGTGGTGCACCATGTTGTTTTTGTTTGTTTAATATATTGAAGATCACTCATTTCCAAGAAGTCTTGAAAATACAGATGATAAATTCTACTAAACAAGCGTACAGTACTTTTCTGACCTGATGTTAAAAGCAAATGTTTAAGGATCATTTATTGACCCAGCCTTTATTTCCAAAGGAACCAGCAATATACTCCTTAAGCCAACTGCCTCTTGAAATTGGAGAACAGATTTTCTTGGTGGGCAGACAGCACTTCAACTGAACAAGGTGATCCCCTGACTTTGGCTAATTTCTCTCCTTGCACTGAATGAATGAATGAATGAATGAATGAATGAATGAATGAATGAATGAATGAATGAATCTTTATTGTCAAAGTACAACCAGGGCTTTTTTTCTCATAGAACGCTCAGAACGGAGTTCCGGCACCTTTTTTGGATGGAACCTTGTAGGGTAGGCAAGACAGGTTGTATGACATGTGTGAGTTCCGGCACCTTTTTCTTTTACAAAAAAAGCACTGAGTACAACTATGTATACATTGAGATTAGCTGAGCCTCCTTTTGTGCTCCCACCCCCCAACACACAGTGACAACAAACCCTCCATCTTACTACACCATGTGAACCAACTACACCACACACTGGCCTCCCAAGTCAATTCTGCATAAAATCCACACAACTTATTTCTCGTTCAAAAGCCTAACAGCCCACAGATAAAAGGTGTTTTTCAGCCTGTTGGTGCGGCTGGCTATACTCCTATATCTCCTACCCGATGGTAGGAGAGTAAAGAGGTACCGTCCAGGGTGTGAGTCGTCCCTGAGAATTTTCCTCACTCTTCCAAGGCAACGAGCCCTGGCGATGTCATCCAGTGGTGTCAGAGAACAGCCCACAATGTCTTGTGCTGTGCTCACCACCCTCTGTAATACTTTCCTATCTGCGGCTGTCAGACCAGCATACCAAACCACAATACCATACGAGAGGACGCTCTCTATAGTAGACCAGTAAAAGAGGGTCATTAGCCGTTGTTCTACCCTGTTCTTCCGCAAGACCCTGAGAAAGTGAAGCCTCTGTTGGGCCTTTCTAGCCACCTGGGTTGTATTAACTTTCCAGGTCAGATCTTCACAGAGGTAGACTCCCAGAAATTTAAAGGAGGAAACTCTCTCCACACAGCCCTCCCCAATGTAAAGTGGGGCAGGTTCCTCCTTTTTCCTCCGGAAGTCTAGCACCATCTCTTTTGTCTTGCTGATGTTCAGGTGCAAGTTGTTGTTACTGCACCATATGGATAGTTTTTGTACCTCCCCCCTGTATGCTGTCTCATCCCCACTGCAGTCATCTCTTATATGTTATCCCGTTCCAAAAGTCATTGGATTCTTAGAAGATGCCTTCCTGGTTTTGCAGGAGATAAGAACCAGGAAATTATCTTTCAAGTCAGCCCAACGGTTTGGAAAGTCACCACATTTTTTTATTTTTATTTTTTGGCCTCTCACTGTTCAAATACTCCCAGAATGGAATCACACATCATCGAACTGTTGCTTCTGTAAAGTAAATGTATATGGTCTTTCCTTGCAGGTATGAATAGAAATGCCAATCAGGTTTCTGGCTGCTGAAATCCACGCTCTTCTAATATTTTTTTACATTATGATGGCTGTTTCCATGCTTCCAGGTTGGTTTTTAATTGTATCTCAGCTCAGAAATAATTTTCCATGGAAGGGAAATGAATGAGTCATAAAATAATTGCTTCTGCAGTACATTTCTGATGGTGACTTGGTCAGGCCCAAAACCAAGCTGAGTTCTTTGTTGCTTCACATCTATAGACAAAACCTTACCAGACTGAGCATTCTATTATCTGCATCTATTATATACTCTGTAAACTATTAGGGAGAGGCTGTCTTCACCCTCTTTTTCTCACACATAACATATAGACTGAATTGCCTCTTATGTTCTCCCTCCTGGGTATCCTTGTTACATTCCTTGTTACATTCCATCCCAATCGGGATCCTAAGATAACTTATGAGGGTTAGGAGATTTGCCTATTCAGAAAATGACTGTCATGGTAGCAATAGACAATCACCACTCGTCCCTTTATCAGGAAGTGACTTTGCCTCCTCTGATGTTCTTGATGATCCCAGAGGGGCCTTAGTGGTATTCCAGGTCATTTCTGCATGTAATCTTTCATCATTTAAAATATAAATAATATTTTTCTTAAAAGTCAACCTGGGCAGGGGGCCTGAAGGATTTTAAGGAACTGTCTGGAGCTCACCTGTATTTGTGGGCATCACACTGTCTGTTTCTGGTTCACTTCTTAAGCTCTAAGCCAGGGGTCCCCAACCCCCCAGGCCATGAACTAGTCCCAGTCCCCAACCCCTAATCATAATCATAATAGTGAAGTTGGAAGGGACCTTGGAGGCCATCTAGTCTAACCCCCTGCTCAGGCAGGAAACCCTATACCATTTCAGACAAATGGCTGTCCAGTCTCTTCTTAAAAACTTCCAGTGTTGGAGCATTCACAGCTTCTGGAGGCAGGTTGTTCCACTGGTTAATTATTCTAACTGTCAGGAAGTTTCTTCTTAGTTCTAGGTTGCTTCTCTCCTTGATTAGTTTCCATCCGTTGCTTCTTGTCCTGCCCTCAGGTGCTTTGAAGAATAGCTTGACTCCCTCTTCTTTGTGGCAGCCCCTGAGATATTTGGACACTGCTATCATGTCCCCACTTGTCCTTCTCTTCATTAAACTAGACATACCCAATTCCAGCAGCCGTTCCTTATATGTCTTAGCCGCCAGTCCCCTAATAATCTTCGTTGCTCTTCTCTCCACTCTTTCTAGAGTCTCAACATCTTTTTTACATTGTGGTGACCAAAACTGGATGCAGTATTCCAAGTGTGGCCTTACCAAGGCATTGTAAAGTGGTATTAGTACTTCACTTGATCTTGATTCTATCCCTCTGTTAATGCAGCCTAGCACTGTGTGGGCTTTTTTGGCAGCTGCAGCACACTGCTGGCTCATATTGAAGTGATTGTCCACTAGGACAATCCCTCTCACAGTTACTACTATTGAGCAAGGTACCCCCTAACAGGTACCTGTTAGGAACTGGGCCACACAGCTGGAAATAAGTGATGAGCGAGCAAGTGAAACTGAAACCATCCCCCACCCAGTCTGTGGAAAAATTGTCTTCCATGAAACTGGTCCCTGGTGCCAGAAAAGTTGGGGACTGCTGCTCTAAGCTGCCTCTGCTCCAGTCTGCAGTGTTTAGGAAGACCCTGAATCTTTTGGATCCTTTTTCAAAAGAACAGATGATTGTAAGAGAAAAGAGACATTGTTTCCTTATATGAATTTAATGAGTTATTTTGTCTTTGGATCAAAGCCTCTGCTATTTTTTTTTCATCCTGTATTAGATTATAATAAGCAAGGAAATAAACTACCTATCTGATCACTCCTCCCAAAACTAATATGCTTAATAGCAAATATGATGGTTTTGTTTCTGTAGCCCTGGTCTTGGCTCAAGTCACTGTTCACCTGGTCTCCAGCTTCTAAAAGCTTAGTTTTCTTCTTTTCAAACTGCTATCCTATATGCCTCTTTATTTGGCAGGAAGCCCCATTAACCATAATAGGATTTAACTTAGAATAAACATGTGTACAATTTCACAGCCCAGCTTTCGGGGGCTTTACACTTTGAGAACCATTTCCTTGCGTTAGCGATGATGGGCTTGAAAAGACTTCCTTGTGCTGAAACACGCATTAGGTTAGGAGCTTGTTTGCAGATGCTTACTTATGAAACAATTACAGTGTTCAACATGTGATGTGGCGGCTGAGAAGATGGAGGTTTTCTTTCATTCATTCTTTCAAAGGCAATCAAAGCCTATCCTGGAGATTTTCCAAAGAAGGGGGGAAAAGACCCATATGTTATTTCAGGGGGTCATTATTTTCTTATTTACCAGGTTGCTTGTGTGTATTGCTGTCCAAGCCGAAGGGTTTGTGAACTCTTGTCTAAGTGGCACCTGTTCAACAAAATTATCCATCTTCTACCAATAGCCACGCAGAGGCAAAGGAGGTTCAGAAATAATGAATACACATTTTGTGCATCGGCAATCTCTCACTAGCTTTGGGCTTTCTCACCACAGCAAAATTTCCCCATGAGTGAAGACAAGATTGCACTATAATTATAACAGGTAATCATTAGATTTATCTTTGATACAATTTGCAGCGCCTTCCTAGGTTTGGGTGTGCATTTATGTAGCCTCATTATTGCCAGGAGTCCTCTTGAAGTGAGATGATAAGTAAATAAAAGAAGAAATTATACAACAGGAAGAGCTCGGAAGATGTTGTTTTACTCTCTGCCTATGAACTCCCTTCAGCACAGCTAATCTGCACCGCAGTTACCATTATTTCTACTTCGCTGAGCACTTCCTAATTGCTGTGTTATTGCTGGTGAAGGAAATATATTATTAAAGTCCACAACTTATGACTTGTTGCACATAGACACAATTGGGGGGGCACTCTTTTCATTTCATCGAAGCTTAATAGGTTTTGAACAGGGGTGATGATCACACGAGATTGTTTTCCTCTTGAAGATCTGTTCATTACTGTTTTGTAATGTCACTGTCTCCTTCTCGCAGTCAAGATGCATTCATAATTTATTCGAAGAGCTACAGATATTATTAAACCAACTCTATTCTATTCTCTGTGAATCGGCTCAGGACTACTCTGGTGGCTGGTTGCATTGAACAACAAATTATACACCCAAAAGAATCCATAATTCTCTTTTTAGTTGTTAATGTTATTGGTCAGCTGCCAGATAATTTGAGGGAACACCTGCTGCCAGCATCAAATGCCCTTCGTCCAGTGCGCTCCCACAGGGAGGGTCTGCTCAGGGTCCCACCGGTAAGAGATTGCCGGCGGGTAACACCCAGGGATAGGGCCTTCTCAGTGGGGGCGCCTGCCCTCTGGAACCAGCTGCGAGTGGAGCTGAGGACTGCCCCCGACCTCCATTCATTCCGCCGGGGCCTGAAGACCTGGCTCTTCGAGCTCTCTGGCCCAGGCTGAGGAGTAATTTATTTTAATTGGGGTTTTAATTGCACAGGGTTAAGTTTAATCTTTTTTAAATTGGTTTTAACTTTTGTATTGTTGGTTTTTAATTCCCTGTAAACCGCCCTGAGTCCTCAGGGAAAGGGTGGTATATAAATGTAATAAAATAAAAATAAAATAAATAATGATCCAGAAAGCATTGCAAATGTATATTAATATTATCTTTACAACAGCAATAATCCTCAGCAGAAGGGAAAGTGGTCTTTACTCTCTCTCTCTCTCTCTCTCTCTCTCTCTCTCTCTCTCTCTCTCTCTCTCTCTCTCTCTCTCTCTCTCTCTCTCTCTCTCTCTCTCCTTTATATGTCTTTGGTTTGGTTTGGTTTGGTTTGGTTAGCAGAAAAAAGTCAAGCTTCTGCTCAGTTCGGAGACATCAGCTGCACAATATCGATGAAGTTATAGATTCAGTAGCTTGCTGCACTGTGCATTTTGTGCGAAAGGAACCAATGAAGATGTTGACAGACTCAATGCAACAACATAGAATATATGCTGCCATTATTTCTTTGGGCAGGAGGAAAACAATCTTGAAAACTTGCTTGCTATTTCTGAATGGATTCCAGTATGAATTGGAAGGAGCAGATATCATGAAGATGTTTTAAAATCAAAAGATCCTCCTTGGTATTTCAGTAAGAACAAGTGTAACACTTTATTTTGCAAAGAAAAATCCTAAATCATCAGAAGACCAGCAAGATGATTGGCCAATGTTATATAAGACATTACATTTATTGCCTTCAGAGTTCATGCTTCTTAGATTTTGGGAGAAGGCAGAAAAATTACAGTTCTGGATCCGTTTTCCATTACTCTTTGATGAGATCTTTTCTCTGGCACCCAGTCAGTGCTGGGCACCAATCAAAGTTCTGGTTTTTAATTTAATGGCTTCCCCAGAGACCTGCAAGGAAATAAGACATGCAACTTCTGAGTAACAAGTTGCATTTTTGTGGTTTTAGAGAACTCCAAGCTTAGTATTTTTCATGCCAGGAAATATGTTGAACACGGCATATAGGTTTGTAAATTGTAGTACACAGACCACTAGTCTTGCTAGCTATGACCACATCCTCATGGATTGGTGAAGTGGGGGTGAATGTGTGATTCATCACTCTACTACACTGTTTTGCTGAAAATAACCCCCCCCCCAAAGACCTACCCTGATTTGTGGAGGTGGACCTAATATAAACCCTACTCCAAAAATCAGCCCTAATTAGGACCCCACCCTCTCCATCCCATCTGACTGCCGCAATGAGGCAGGAGGCCACATGACACATTGCACCACTGCTGCCACAACAAGGCGAGGCAAGTGGGGAAGGGGTGGAGCTGTCCCACATGCCCCGCACCCACTTCCTTCAGGCTCCCCCTAGCCAGGCCATTCCTTGCTCCCTTTCACTCCCATCCCGAGTCGGACTGCCATGCTACCATATAGAGGATGGAAGGCCTGGTCCTCCTCCGCCATTTCAGAGCCAGGGGGGAGAGATGGTGAAATGCTCCACTGCTGCTGTGGGCAACTGGAGGGGCTTTCTTCATGCTCTGCCCCACAGATCATCTGCCTGGCAACAGCTGCCCCCTCCTTCTCCTCCAACAACTCTCCCGTGGCTTGTGCCATGACCTGGTGGCACAAGCCTCCCCAACCACCTCCCTCCACCAGCCCTCCATCACCTCCACTGGAGAGAACGGAGAGCAGGAAGCGGAGCAACTCTTCATAGTGATGCAGAGCAGAGAAGAGCACTTGCTTGCCACCCTGCATTGCCCCTCCTCTCCCTTCTCTAGTCTCAAAATGGCAGCCCTGTTTCTCCTCCAACAACTCTCCCGTGGCTTGTGCCATGACCTGGTGGCACAAGCCTCCCCAACCACCTCCCTCCACCAGCCCTCCATCACCTCCACTGGAGAGAACGGAGAGCAGGAAGCGGAGCAACTCTTCATAGTGATGCAGAGCAGAGAAGAGCACTTGCTTGCCACCCTGCATTGCCCCTCCTCTCCCTTCTCTAGTCTCAAAATGGCAGCCCTGTTTCTCCTCCAACAACTCTCCCGTGGCTTGTGCCATGACCTGGTGGCACAAGCCTCCCCAACCACCTCCCTCCACCAGCCCTCCATCACCTCCACTGGAGAGAACGGAGAGCAGGAAGCGGAGCAACTCTTCACAGTGATGCAGAGCAGAGAAGAGCACTTGCTTGCCACCCTGCATTGCCCCTCCTCTCCCTTCTCTAGTCTCAAAATGGCAGCCCTGTTTCTCCTCCAACAACTCTCCCGTGGCTTGTGCCATGACCTGGTGGCACAAGCCTCCCCAACCACCTCCCTCCACCAGCCCTCCATCACCTCCACTGGAGAGAACGGAGAGCAGGAAGCGGAGCAACTCTTCACAGTGATGCAGAGCAGAGAAGAGCACTTGCTTGCCAGCCTGCATTGCCCCTCCTCTCCCTTCTCTAGTCTCAAAATGGCAGCCCTGTTTCTCCTCCAACAACTCTCCCGTGGCTTGTGCCATGACCTGGTGGCACAAGCCTCCCCAACCACCTCCCTCCACCAGCCCTCCATCACCTCCACTGGAGAGAACAGAGAACAGGAAGTGGAGCAACTCTTCACAGTGATGCAGAGCAGAGAAGAGCACTTGCTTGCCAGCCTGCATTGCCCCTCCTCTCCCTTCTCTAGTCTCAAAATGGCAGCCCTGTTTCTTGCCACTTCTCCCGGTGCTGCTATAGAGCTTGGCACACCATCGCCCAGCTCCTCCCCCTTTTCCCGAAAGCAAAAAATTTCTTCACTAACCTGCTTTCCAGCTCTGATACATTTCTCTCCTTCTGCCCAGAAACGGAGTTCATGGGACTAAAAAAAGTTCAATCAGACCTTCCAACTTCGTGAGATCTTTTTTTATTCACGAGAAGTTGGAAGGCCTGATTGAACTTTTTTAATCCCATGAACGCCTTTTCCCTGCAGCAGGAGAGAAACACACCAGAGCTGGAAAGCAGGTTAGTGTTGAATTTTTTTGCTTTCATGGAGAGAAACGGCAGGAAACGGGGCTGCCATTTTGAGAATGTAGAAGAGAGACACGGGGTAATGTAGGGTGGCAAGCAACTGCTCTGCTCTGCTCTGCATCGCTACGCAGAGCCACTCTGCTTCCCATTCTCCATTCTCTCCAGTGGTGGTGACAGAGGGCTGGCAGAGGGTGCCGGCAGGGGAGGCCTGTGCTGGCCAGTCACACGGCGCAAGCCACAGGAGAGTTGGCAGAGGAGAAGGAGGTGGGGTGGAGCATGAAGTAAGCCCTCCGGTGGTGCACAGTGGCAGTGGACCCTTTTGCCGTCACTCCCCCCTGGCTCCAAAACAGTGAAGGGGGACCAAGCCTACCCTGCCCATCCGCCGCATGGTACCATGGCAGTCTTGCTCGGGAGGGGAGTGGAAGGGAATAAGGAATAATCTGGCTGGGGGGACCTGAAGGAAATGGGTGCAGGGCATGTGGGGTAGCTACACCCCTCCCCCACCTGCATCACTTCATTGTGGCGGCAGTGGCGCGATGTGCCGCATGGTTTCCTGCCATGAGCAGCTGCAGCAGGAGTGGGCCTGCAGCCATGTGGGCTCCTGCTGCACGAGGCTGTTGGTGCTGCCGTGGCGAGGCGAGGCAGGTGTCACAAAAAATAGAAGAGACTGCCCGAAAATAAGACCCCAATGCTTCTTTAGGAGGCAAAAATAATATAGGACCGGGCCTTACTTTTGGGAAAACATGGTAGTATAAATGTGCAAGTTGAAAGAGACTGCCTCATTATAGGTCTGCTCTATTTCTTTGGCTGACACGAATTCAAAAGAAATATGCAAACTAACCTTCACCCACCTATTTTGTCAATTTAAGATTAATTATGAATGCTCAAACCCCTGCTTTAGTCTACGAAGGAGCTGATGCTTGGCAGCCTTTGTGTTTTTAATCAATTTGTCTCATTATCACTTTAATCCATCCGAAATGGCAAATCATTGCCCACCCTCACAAGTGTAAACTACATCAGTGTATATATAATATTTAGATCTGTCTTTGCTATGTTGTCCTTTGCTGTCATGTTTCTTGTGTTAAATCTTTGAAGAGCGAATCTGAAAATAACAGTCGGAGCTCATTAGCAGATTAGGTGAGGCAGTGAATCCAAGTGTTCACAATGCATTCTTGTTCTCCCAGTCTGATGTGGTTTCTCTTTGAGAGCAATTACATCTGATTGACATGTTTTGATGTGCCTGCAGCCTTGGCTTTTTCTTACTGAAGAGCTCTTGCTCAAGGACGGTGGTTCTTTTATTTATATTTGGCCGCCCAACATTAACTAAAATCAAGAACCCAGTGGGAAAAAAAAGTCAAATACCTTTTTAAGATGCAACTTGAATCAAATTATAAAATATGCTCAAAGGGGAATGTTTTGTTTTGGTTTCACATCCCAAGACTGCTGAAAGTCAAGTAGAAAACATAATTTAGGACTGGGGTTGAAAGGAAGCAGTTAAAGAAGGATTTGACTGCACTTGCAAAAAGAGTCTGTTGAAGCAAAATGAAAAGAATAATTTCAGAAAGAGAAAGATTCCCGCTCAGCATTAGATTTCAAAGACCTGGTTTTATACAGGGTGCCATTCTTCTAAAATTCTTGAACTGGGTGTGATTCAGTGTGCAGGACAAGCCTGCTAATACTATCAAAGGTTGTCGCTTAAACAGTAATTATTCTTTTCAAAGCGGACTAATTTCTTTTTGGACACAGGATCTAAGCCAATCAACACGTCAGGAAGTCATCTTGTTACCATCTCCCAGTTTGATGTCCCTTGTCATCCTCTAATTCTGAAGAAGTTGGCTTAAAACTCAGAGGAACCACTTTGTCTTCAATGCCACTGGAATGAGTTGTTGGTGAAGCAGAAGAAGTCCTGGAAGAGATTTTCTATTGGTGAATGCAAGTTGCTTAGAAGTAAATCCTTCTTTAAATCTCAGACTAACACTACCTCTTCGTCTGCTTCCCTTTTTTATCTCACCAAGCACTGAAATTTGGCTTATTTTTGCTTTGTTTGTCTTCAAAACAAGTCTTTCACTTACTTTGCCATTCCATCACAGGAAACAGAACATTGATTTCTCCTGCCCCGATGCCAGCCACAACTTCTCAGTGCAGCGTTTGTGATCTTTCTCTGTCTCTCTTTGAGAAGAATTAGAGCTGGCTGAATGTCACAGAACAGCATAGTGTTATTTCTCTAACTAACAAGAGGTTCACGTAATTTTGCTCACATAATTTTGCCTACAGTAGCACACAAGTGGCACTGCGGGAATCACAAATAGGATTCGCAGTACACATCCTCATTTAGTGACTGTCTCATTTAGGGCTATTTGCTATTACGATGGAGATGAAAAAGTACTTGCGTGAGCAATTCTCACAGGTTTGTAAAACAAAGGAAAACTAAAATAAGATTGTAAGCAGAACTAATGTAAAATGTAATACGTTTTGGGGAGAAACCTCTGCAATTGATGTGGCAAGAGTTGGTACATTCCAATGATGCTCTGACTCTCTGCCTAACTAAATTTTTTATTTTGACTGATGAAGTTACTTGGATGAGTAACAAAATATCTCAGCTTAACAAACTTTGGTCCAGTTGTCATGATTTTAACTTTTTCCGATACTTTTGGCCTGGATGATTAAGTTTTCTTTGACTTAAAACACAACTAAAGTTTCACCTAGTAACAGCCTTGCTTTAATGGCTATCTTGTCATTTCTAATTGTGGTCTTGACTTATGACCGATTCTTTAACAACCTTTCAGAGTTACGATATCCTCGGAAAGGATGCTTTATGGTCTATAAAGGACCTCCGGCCATTGTAAAATGTTGCACCGGTCCCCTCCCCCACAGTCATATGATAGCATTTCTGTCACTTGGCAACTGCCTCACATTCATGACTGGCCGCAGTATCCCATGGCTATGTGTCCACAGTTTGTGATAGTTTCTAACAAAAAAAAATGCCCATTCAGGAGAATGGGTTCACACTTATGACCGTGTGATTCGCTTAACAGTCTCATGATTCAGACTTGCAATTGCATGACTGACTTCACAGCCACTGTAAGAACCGTCATGAAATCAGGTCTGGTTATGTGGCGGTCTCAACTTATGACTGTCATGACCGAAATGTCAGTCCCGACTGAGGCCATAAATCAAGGACTTATTGAGAATATCAATATTTATTATTTATTTATTCTCTTTCTATAGCCACCCATCTTAGTCAATGACTTTGGGGGGAGGGGCTTATAATTCCAAAAAATATATTACAATTAAAAATACCAAAAAACATTTTAAAACAATAAGAACAATAGAAACAATATAAATACACATAACAGCCGACATACTTGACCAGTTAGCAATAGAGCCCACAGAGGTTCAGGGACTTAGTGAGGTTTTAAGGCCTTACAAAAGCCCTTAGCAGGCTTGGAGGTTGTTCTAATCTCTGAAGGGAGGATGTGCCCATAAAGCAGGGGCCACTGCGAAAAAAGTCCATTTTCTAATCCCTGCCAGCTAACACACTTTCACTGGTGGGATCTGCAGCAAGTCGATTCTGCTAGATCTAGTTGGACAGGAAAAAGGGGATCCCTCAGGCACCCTGGGTGAGAGGTAGGAGGAGGAAGACATACGTGGTATTTATTATTTATTTATTTGTAACTTGCCTTTATCATTTTTGCAAATAACTCAAGGCAGTGACCATATCCCACCACAGCTTCCTCCTCCTATTCTCCCCACAACGACAGTCCTACGAGGTGGGTTGGGCTGAGAAAGAGTGATTAGCTGGCTTTCATGGCTACTAGAACTTGCTATCCCCCAGTTTCTAACCTCGTGCCTTAAACACTAGGCCAAACTGGTATGTGTTCTGCCTGGAGTTATCTATAAAAATAACAAAGGCATGAAATAAATAAATAAGCAAGCAAACAAGCAATCAAATAAATAACCTTATCTGAGATCTCTTCTTAATTTTGCTTTGAAAGTTGGACTTCATTTCTTCCTATTCTGGGCTGCTTTGCCCCTTTTTGCCTAATTGCTTCTCCTTCTATCCTTGAGAAGTGAATCTAGAAGGCCGTCACAGATGAAGCTCTATCAGCCTTCTTGACAGGCCATTGTTTTTGGTTCAGAACCAAAGCAAAACATAATTAAATCAAGCTGAAGTGCCCATTGCCAGATTGCAGATGAACATTTTAATTATCCTGACTTTCCAAAGGGAGGTGCGACTGGGAGAAGAGGAGGGCAGCAATAATGAAGAGAAAATGAACTTGCTTGGCACTCAACTGAAGCAAGCCTACAATATGACCAGATCTATTTGTCTAATCCAGGATCATTTCAGAAAAAAAGTCTTTCCCAGCGACATTCTGGAGGAACAGAAGTCACCCTTATCTGTCACTCGCAAACTCTTCAGCACGGCAGTTGCAAAGACGATCGCGTAATTTTCCCAGACTAACCTTCCTTTCAAACAAAAGTAACATTATTTTGCATTCAACATCTACAGAATAAGACAAAGGAGAAAAACATCTGCCTTCGTGAGCCCAAAGCTGAGTGAAATAAAAGGCTTCTTCACACTTTGATCGACTCATCAACAACCTCTTTATAAAGAAAAAAGAATGACAACAATTAATGCCAGAGGGTTATTTTAAAAAATTATTTTCAAGCAAGTGGAAGGAGCTACAATATCATTTGTTTTGTTTTGTTTTCTCAGTGTGCCGTGGAAATAAAAGGAGTACCGTATTTTTGTTTGCATAATGCAGATGAGGAGAAACATGACCATTGTTGTATAAAATATCCAGGTGCCTTTTCATGACATTCATTTTGATATACTGTAAAATTACTGGGAGCCAGGTTTAACTTGCCTGCCTAAAGTTGTTTTCCAAAATACAGAGAACCCTTGAATTCCTCTGACATTAACAATTCTGTATTAAATGTTGCGTTAAAATCCCTGCTAATATTTTTCTTAATTAATATTTCCAATAGGACAGGTATAAAGCATGACAATCAAGATGGATCTATTTGGAAGCAATCATTCACTACATGATAGATGTTTAACTGCACTTAAGAGAACCCATTTGCTTTAACCACTCAACCTCCCTCCCCCCAGCCCTAATTATTTCCATTGGGGTGGTTCTTTGGCACTTGGCTCAAGTCCGATTAAACATTATTTATTTCCTGAGGACTGTATCTTCCACTGATGGCTGTGTTATAAAGGTAAAGGGGAGGCACAGTGGTCTCTCACTGGGCGAATCTAGAAGAGTCGAAAGAAAGAAGCCACTTGAGGAAAGAAACCGTTGTCTGTTGAAGTTTGCTCCAATTCAAGAGATAGTTATACGACTTTTATTGAGGCCATACGCTCAGCACTTCTTCATCTTGACATCCTGTACAATCATTTGCGAACAGTCTTGCTTCAACATAAGGAAAAGGCATGGGTTTTTTTTCCAGGTCTTTTCATCATTCTGGTTGGGTTGCTTAGGTAGCTAGAAATGGATGGAAGCAAACCACATTATAAGGTTTTGGAAGTGGGACTGGCCCAGTGGTGGGATTCAGCCGGTTCGCACCACTTCAGCAGAACTGTTAGCTAATTTTTTGTTGCCCAGGCCCAAAATGCACTTCCGGAAGCGGCATCCACCCAGAGAACTGGTTGTTCACCTATTTGAATCCCACCCCTGGACTGGCCCACAATGAAGAAACAAGGAAGGTGCTCTGATGTTAGAGAAGCAACTTGAATATTGCTCTAACGTGGGGCTAGATATAGAATTATGTAAATCTGGGAAAAGAAGGGGGAACGTGTATTATTTTTCCTAGATTACTTTTTTGTGTCCCTGTATCTTGCCTTCACATCTCTGATTAGAACATTTTGACAATAAGAGTTGCTAGATAATAGATTTAATTTCTATAGGGCAGGGGTAGGCAACCTCGGCTCTTTTATGACTCATGGACTTTGACTCCCAGAATTCCTGAGTCAGCTATGCTGACTCAGGAATTCTGGGAGTCAAAGTCCATGAGTCATAAAAGAGCCGAGGTTGCCTACCCCTGCTATAGGGTGATGATGGTTCTCTCTCCCTCTAAGAGTCTTCAAATCATAGTTCTAAATTTTCCACTTGAGCTGGAAATTGAACTAACTGGTCATAAAGCCTGAAGGGCTTACAAGCTACAACATTCAATTGCTTATCACTGCTTCTCGGACTAGATATGCAGATTCCAGGTCACAGAATACCTCAACCAATATGACCATTGCGGAGAATTTTGGAAGTTGAAGTCCAGGCTTCTGAGGATATCCAAGTTGGGGAATACTAACCTGGACCACCAACCAGTGAAACATTCAAATCTGTAAGTTGTAGTCAGTGTTACCCACAGACCTTACCTGCTATCTCATTTGCTTTCCCAAGCTTTGGTTACAATAAATTTTTCAGGTAGCACATAACCATGTTGGTATAGAGACTAAAATTGTGTACTAAAAACTGGGACAGTGTGACTTCTAGTTCTTCCTTAAGGATGAAAGCTGGCGAAGTGGTGTTGAGCCACCCATTCTCTCTAAAGTAGCCTCCCTTGGATTTCTTACTTTACATAGTTTTTGCCGGTAATTTAAATCAAACTTTTGTGGTGTTTTTTTGTGTGATGGAAATACACCAAAATTCCATAGCTCAGTCTCTTGCCAATACAACTGATTATCTGATTAACTCATGAGATTTCTTGCACTGAAAAGGGTTAGATGAGAGGATCACCTTTAATGTTCTTCCCAAATCGGTGTATTTATGGATTTGCTTGTTGGAAGCAAAACAAATTGTGAGGCATAAACAAGAGTGTTAGACCGATGGAAATAATTCAATTGTAATGAAATGGACACCTCTGGATCCCTTCCTCAAGCCCATGAAGCTGATGAAGCCACTTGAAGGCAGTCAAGGTTTCTGTGCCTATGCACTTTCACAATGATAGTCAGTCATGTGAAGGAAAGCAATTTTAAAGAGCAAATCCCAAAAGGCTTTTTTTTTGCTACTTGCTTTGTTGAACGATTTGGATAATCTCATTTGCATTACATATGAAAATCACATTTGATAAGAATTGGGCAGGGGAGGGGAACACAACACTTACACAGTTCTACTTGCAAATACCTTACCAGAGTTGTTATTCTTTAATGAGTTTTTCCCCCTAAAAGATTAGGTTATGATTGGGGGTTTTTTCCAAGAGACCATTCTTCCCAGCAGATGTAAAGACTTTTGAAATGTTTTCTTGCCTGTCTATTGATGCTGTGGAATCAGTGTCTACCCATTTCTTCATTAAGGATTTTTCCTAGAACAGCAAGAGGCGCGGTGGCTCAGGGGCTTAAAAAAATCCCAGAGAAGGTCTGTGCAGTGGTGCAAGTCCTACCACTGTGTGATGGAATGAGCTCCCATCACTTGCCTCAGCTCCTGCCAACCTAGCAGCTCAATAGCATGTAAATGCGAGTAGATAAATAGGTACCACTTTGGTGGGAAGGTAACAGCACTCCGTGCTTCGCTTCATGCTCTGTGCTGCAGCATAATGTCATGCTGGCCACATGAACATGGAAATGTCTTCGGACAGTGCTGACTCAAGGGCCTAGAAACAGAGATAAGCACCACCCCTTAATTCAGCTACAACTAGCAGAGTAAAACCTACAGGGATTTCTTTTCCTTTATCTTTACCTAGAGCAGCCCTGCCCTGGTTGAGACAATAAATTCTCTTTTGGAAGAAGTGTTCTGTCTGAAAGGCCATCCGTCCAAATTCAAACTACAGAGTCATAAGAAGGAAATGCAAAAGTCTCGAAATTGCTCACCCATTACAGGTAATCCTTGAGTTACTACTGCAACTGAGCCCAAAATTTATGTTGCTAAGTGAAACATTTGTTAAGTGGGTTTTGCCCCGTTTTATGACTTTTCCTGCCACAGTTGTTAAGTGAATTATTGCATTTGTGAAGCTAGTGACATGGCTGTTAAGTGAATCTGGCTTCCCTATTGACCTTGCTTGTCAGAAGACCGCAAAAAGCTGATCACATGACGCCACAACACTGTAGCCTTCATGAATAGGAACCAGCTGCCAAGCGTTTGAATTTGGATCACATGACCATGGAGATGCTGCCACAGTCATACGTGTGAAAAACAATCGTAAGTCACTTTTGTCCCGTTGTAACTTTGAACGGTCAGTAAATGAACTGTTGTAAGTTGAGCACTATCTGTAATGATATCATAAGAGGCCCAGATACCATCTGAGCATAATACTTACCTCAATGCAAGATGTACTTTTCCATTTGATTTGAGTGACAATGATTCTTTTTCATATTTGCATAAAAATATATTGGTGTATTTGAGGCTCTTTCATTTAATTTATTATTTTTTTGTCTATGAGTACATTGCTGTGTTTCTCAACTTCCAGCATACAGAAATTTAATGCACAATGAACTACAGGGGTAAATCTCTAAAAGACATAGGAGCCTCTTTCAGGAAAGCTGATGGTAACCCAATTCTGAATTAGATCATTGTGCTTTCTGTTTATTATGGTTTGGTCCAACATTTTGTCTTTTATTATTCTTCCTTTCCTCGCTGTTCATTATTTATTATGTGCTTTTAAACTGCAACTGAAACCTTTGAGTGAGTGCAGGTGGTTGCATTCATAAATCTAAACTTAAAATCAGATTACTAGAGCATTTTGTAGGACAGCCCAAAGAAAAGCAGGAGTCAGACTTCAGCAGAGAGAGTTTGAGTAAATGCAGCTTGCCATGCTAGGTAGAAAAAAAATACACTTTAATTAAAAAAAATTTATTTATGGTCCAAAAAAGACCCATCTTTCTTTGCATCTGAACATAAAGACATAATCATCAAATATGACACAACATGGTTGTTTAATTTTACTGTGACTCATTCACAGGCACCAGCCTTTCCCAACAGATTATCCTCAACTAGCTGTGAATTTTGGAAGTTGTGCACTCTGCACATTTGGGGGGTGGGGGGACACCAAGCTGAAGAAGGGTGTCATCACTTTCATTCCTACTCCTTCATATCCGAGTGTTCGATTTGGCGAATGAAGGCAAATATACGTGTCCCAGGATAACATTGCAGGATCCAATCAGAGTCAGTCACTAGGACCATAGGTTTAGTCTTCTGAGCTTTTGGACTCCTGCTGGAGACCATCTTCAGGGAACTTCTCTCTCACCAAAATGTGTGCTTTGGACCAGAGGTCTCCAACCTTTTTTGGTTGGTGGACCAGAGGGAAAGGGAGGGGGAAGCATTTTACTCTCGCGCACATACATTTCCACTGTGCGGCTCCCCATTTTTACCACTCACTGCCCCGTTTTTGCCACACAATGCCCGTGCGTGCACTGGCCAGCCTGTTCCGCAGCACGGTGGCCAGTAGGTCATGGCCTGGTAGTGGGCTATGGCCCACAGGTTGGGGACCCCTGCTTTGGACTACAGGTAGTCTTCGACTTACAACAGTTCATTTAGTGACCCTTTCGAACTTACCACTGCACTTAAAAAAGTGAATTATGACCATTTTTCACACAACCATTGCAGCATCCCCATGATCATGTGATTAAAATGCAAACGCTTGGCAACTGACTCATACTTATGACCGTTGCTGTCCTAAAGTCATGGGATCACCTTTTGCAAACTTTTGACAAGCAAAATCAATGGGGAAGCCAGATTCCCTTAACAGCTGTGTTACCAACTTATCCACTGCAGTGATTCATTTAACAACAGTAAGCAACATCAGCAAGCAGCAGCAGCAACAGCAAGAAAGGTTGTAAAATGAGGCAAAACTCACTTAACAAATGTCTCACATAACAACAGAAATTTTGAGCTCAATTGTGATTGTAAGTCGAGGACTTCCTGTATTCTATGCATAGTATTTATGTGGTGCCTGGTTGGCTGTGACTTATACCAATAAGAAGCCACACCTACTCAGCCACCACATAAATGCCCAAACTAGAATAGCCTAAAGCAGGGGTCTCCAACCCCTGGTCCATGTACCAGTACCGGGCTGCAGCATGGCAGCAACTGGTCCGCACAAACAAGCAAAGCCCCATCTGCAAGATACAGGCAGCACACAAAACCACACACCCTCCGGTCCGTGGAAAAACCTCTCTCCACGGAACCGGTCCCTGGTACCCAAAAGGTTGGGGACCTCTGGCCTAAAGCACACATTCTAGTAGAGAGGAGTTCCTTGGGAATTGGCTCTAGCACTACCACTAAACTTCTGGTCCCGGTGACCAACCTAGATTGGATCCTTTTTGATTTGGGGAAATATTAAAGGTGACCACAGCTTTCCTAAGAGGTGAGGAGAGTCCCTGGGAGACTGGTCCAATGACAGCCTCATGTCTGTAACATCAATGTTTGTTTGGAAGATGTAGCACTTGGAGAAAGTGTGAAACAAAAGAGCCAACAAATGTTTTAATGCTGTTTGGTTGTGGGAAAGGAACTCCTGATTGTGATACATTATATTAGGCATTGGCTGTTCAGGGAATTTGCTATGATTGAGTTCTAGTTCATTACCCAGAGGACTCCAGTGCTATTGTCAAGGCCTGGCACTACAGCAAGATGGCCTAACCCTCAGGTTACAAAGACTGCAACAGCACAAAGGCAATTATCCTGGAAGAGAAATGTTGTCCCCCTAATCAGCCAGCAATCAATGCCTAAGAAGGGGAGATAACCCCCATCTCCACTTCCGTATTAATAGTGCCATCGAGTAATTACTTTCAGCATGGGCAGGTGCATGAAAGGATGAGCTCCGTAGAAGTCTCCATCCAAGATTAATGAGTGCTGTCAATTTGCCCAGCAGACAACTGATTCTCCCACTCTGTGTAGCTACTAGTTTTACACATGCCTCTGGGTTCTTTTTCTTGAAAGAGGCAAAAAAAAATTAGCCAGTCACTTAAATGCAATCAGTTAGCATGGATGGATAGATGTGTGTGTGTGAGAGAGAGTGTGTGTGTGTGAGAGAGAGAGACAGAGACAGAGAGAAAGAGAGAGAAAGAGAGAGAGACAGAGACAGAAAGAGACATGATAGCAGTGTTCCAATATCTCAGGGGCTGCCACAAAGAAGAGGGAGTCAAGCTATTCTCCAAAGCACCTGAAAGCAGGACAAGAAGCAACGGATGGAAACTAGTCGAGGAGAGAAGCAACCTAGAACTAAGGAGAAACTTCCTGACAGTTAGAACAATTAACCAGTGGAACAACCTGCCTCCAGAAGTGGTGAATGCTCCAACACTGGAAGTTTTTAAGAAGAGACTGGACAGCCATTTGCCTGAAATGGTATAGGGTTTCCTGCCTGAGCAGGGGATTGGACTAGATGACCTCCAAGGTCCCTTCCAACTTATTATTATTATTATTATTATTATTATTATTATTATTATTATTATTATTATTATTATTATTATTGTTGTTGTTGTTGTTGTTGTTGTTGTTGTTGTTGTTGTTGTTGTTGTTATTATTATTAAGCATGTCCCTGCGTCCTTATATGTGCTTGTTCTGAACATGAAATAGAGAGGGGAGGAAATGACATCTTGTCATTAGTAATCCTAATGCTCTTTATCGTTTATTCAGAAGTGCAGTGGGACAACTCATCTACCTGACTTAATAGTGGATCCTCATCAGAAGCTTTTTCTCTGGTTTCTATGGAGTTTGGGAGCTGTGGGGCAGGGATTGAGGATAGGAATGGAGGGTTTCTCTTCCCAGAGGTCTTGCACTCCTGTCCCTCTCTTTATTTTGCCATTTTTAGGCCCTAAATCAGGACCCAGAAATTCAGCTGCTTTGGTGATGAATTCCAGTGAAAGAATTAGAGACTTGCAATGGGATCCTGAGGGCTGTGCAAGCAACCTCCCAGCTGCAGATTCTCCCCCTCTTCTTTATGTAAAGTGGAATGAAGAAAAGTACCGTGTAGTGTGACCTTCAAAGAAACTCTGAAGTCCAGCCACATTCTCTTGGCCCAACCCTCCTCACAAGATTTTGGTTGTAGGGAAACTAGGAGAACGGAACATTAGATATGGTGCTGTAGAAACAATGGACTTCCGGAAGTGGCATCCACACAGAGAACCGGTTGTTCACATATTTGAATCCCACCACTGTGTAGAAATATATGGCCCTCCCAAAGTTGCTAACAAGAAACTTCACCTACCCGCCCACTATTGACCATTCTCCCCAGTGGTGGGATTCAAATTTGTGAACAACCAGTTCTTTGTGTGGATGACGTTTTCAGAAGTCCATTCTGGGTCTGGGCAACAAAAAATTAGCTTCCGGTTCTGTCAAAATGGTGCAAACCAGCTGAATCCCACCACTGATTCTTCCTGAAATTCAATATTATACTCCAATTTCCACCTGCTGAAAGTCACTACAGATTTTCTACTGCATGTTGAGCTTCATACTAAAAAAAAACAAACCACAAGACCATGACGAGCTATTGGGGACAAGTCCATGACAGTTGTTTTGTCCCTTAATTCCTCCCCTTCAACTTCCAAACATGCCAACATGAAGAAGTAGGAGATATTTTTGGTCCTAACACTCTGGAGATCAAAGAAAGAATGTCACCTAGACACTTAATCTAGAAATATATCTCATAGCTTTCTTGGGATTTACATAAAGGTAGGCATACACTGCATTCATAGATTCTAAGTTTAAGTCAGAAACACAGACCTTGATAATGAAAATCCCTTTAAAAGCTGCCATGTTCTTTGTTAAGTCTAACACCATTGTTCTTTTCCATCTTTCTGTTTATATCTGTGTGGGAAAAACCACTGGGAAAATTGTTCTCCTGCTTTCTATTTGGTGTCACAACTGACCACCCATGATAACTTTCTTAGGTATACATTTATTGGATATTAGATTTTGCTAATTAATTCTCTGGCTTAATTTCTCCTGAAGGAATACTATTCATTGTTCCTAATAAATACATGTATATATCTCCAGACAAGCAGTAACTTGATTCTTACATAAATGGATTAAACCTACACAAGTGTGTTGTCTACAGATCCATTGATTGTTCTTCACTGGTAGTCTCTTTGATCTAGTAAGAAACAATAGAGAGGGAATTATTTTATATATAGTTAATCCACACAACTGCTTCTAAGAAGATTCTACCAATCCTGCTTCAATTGTTAATTTACAACTTTATACATCACCTACAGATATATAAGAACTCTTTAATGGATATCTTTTCAAGAAAATAATACAGCCTGCCAAACTGGAACTCAGCCACAAAGAAACAGGCATATAACTCATGAGTTATATTCTGGGAGAATAGTATAGAAAAAATATATAATTTAGTAAAGTCACTTAAAAATGTATATTTGATAAAGTTGCATAGGAAAATACTTTTATATTAGAAGGTTGACTTTTTTTAAAAAAAAGTATATTCAAGGTAAATGTAAAGATGGTCCTTGCTTAATGACCACTTGTTCAGTGAATGAACTTATAAACAAGTAGTTCTTATGACCAGCCATTGCAACATTGCCTTGGTCACATGATCATGATCTGGGCATTTGGCAACTGGCTCACAACTGCGATGTTGTAGCATTCTGCAGTCTTGTGTCTATTATTTTCAACTTTCACCTGCAGCTTCCAACAAGCAAAATCAATGGAGAATCTGGCAGAGGGTCAGAGGATGACCATGTAATATCACACTTAACAATGGCACAGAATTTGCTTAAGGACAGCAAGCAGGAGTGCTATAACTGCCATTGCTAAGCAACACAGTCATGTGACATCAAACTTTTATGGCCATGTCACTTAGTGATGGATTCTAGTGCCAATTGCCATCATTAACAAGGACTACCTGAAATAAAACTTTAACTCTCGTGTAAATATTAAGCATATTACCCAATGATGCATTTGTAGCTCAAGGTTGAACTGTGGGGTCGTTGGTGTTTTCTAAGCTTGGTTCCTTTCTTGCAGACGTTTCATTACCTAACTAGGTAACATCATCAGTGCTAGAAGGCAGTGGCGTTTGCTCTCTGTCAATGTTGATGGGAGCGATCTTGGTGGTTCCTTGATTAGGCTGTTATTTATTGTTAACTTGTCTAAGTTGGGGGTTGAAGTCCAACTCCTCTGTAGCTCACAGCAAGCTCCTCTTTACTCTCCCAGAAGCCTCTGGTGCTTGCAGATACTCCCAGCAACCCAGTCCACAGAGCAGAAGCTTGATTCATTGGGCAAGGTCCAACTCCTCTCCCAGTAACCTCTGATGCTGTGCAAGGGATCCCAGTGCCTTGGTTGCCAGGCTGCTAGATTGATCCACTGGACCAGTCGGTCTTCAAACATGGCCCTTTTATGACTTGTGGACTTCAACTCCCAGAATTCCTCAGCCAACGTGCCTAGCTGAAGAATTCTGGGAGTTGAAGTCCACAAGTCATAAAAGGGCCACGTTTGAAGATCCCTCACTTAGACTTATATACCGCTTCATAGTGCTTTACAGCCCACTCTAAACAGTTTACACAATCAGCATATTGCCCCCAATGTTCTGGGTCCTCATTTTACCGACCTCGGAAGGATGGAAGGCTGAGTCAACCTTGGGCCGGTCAGGATCAAACTGCTGGCACTTGTCAGAATTAGCTTGCAATACTACATTCTAACCATTGTGCCAGCATGGCTCCTGTATAAACCCATACAGCAGAATTTTATGAGAAGAAGATCCATTCACTTCCCCAACCTGCTTTTGGAAGGAAGAAGTTTACTGAAATCTAATCTGCCTAGTTTTCCTAGACAACCTTGGCTCTTTTATGACTTGTGGACTTCGACTCCCAGAATTCCTGAGTCAGCATAGCAGGCAGATTAGATTTCAATGAACTTCTATTGCCTATCCTTGATGTCCTTGATGTCCCTAGCTACATCATAAAGAAATTGTTTCTCCTCAGGGAAAGCAACAGCTTAGGTCACCTAACACTTCCCCACTAAATTATCTGGTGGGTGATGCACTTCCATGTGTTGATCATGATCAAGGCCTTTTTCAGTCAATAGAGCTTTATAGATTTTTCTCCCTAGGGCCATGACAACAGCTAGGGATCAGCTGTGGCACTTGTGCTAATCTAGTCCCCTGATGCTAAAGATAGGGGAGACTAATAAGCTTTTCTCAGCTTTTTCTTCTGAAAATGAAGATTTGGCCTTATTGCATTCCACACTACCCAGCACACTGCTGGTGGAGACATTGTCTGCCTTGTGGCTATGGCATCCTCTGTACTGCTTCTTGAGAGAAAGCATAAGATGCTACCCAACCCATTCCTTGTATAGAAACCAGCAGACTGCACAATTTTTCTTGAAATTGGCAATGGTAAAACATCCTCCACTGCGTTCATAAAATAGTAGGGTGGATTAAGTAGCACAAATCATTTTGCATAGTACATAGGCTCTATTCTAATACTTGACCATCCTGGACCATATATATATCCAGGGCTTTTTTTCTCATAGAATGCTCAGAATGGAGTTCCAGCACCTTTTTTGGATGGAACCTTGTAGGGTAGGCAAGGCGAGTTGTATGACATGTGTGAGTTCCGGCACCTTTTTCTTTTACAAAAAAAGCACTGCCTACATCTACATCTACATCTACATCTACATCTACATCTACATCTACATCTCTCTCTCTCTCTCTCTCTCTCTCTCTCTCTCTCTCTCTCTCTCTATATATATATATATATATATATATATATATATATATATATATATATATATATATATATATATATATATATATATATATATATATATATATATATATATATATATATACATATATATATATATATATATACACATATATATATATACATATATATACATATATATATATATATATATACACATATATATATATACATATATATACATACACACACACACACACACACACACACAAATATATATATATATATATATATATATATATATATATATATATATATATATATATATATATATATATATATATATATATATATATCTTTGGTCATTCGGGTTTTTTCCCGCGTAGAATTGAAGGTGTAGGAGCAATGTTTCGACGGAATCCCATCTGTCATCCTCAGGCTGGTGGCTTCAGCTTCCTTCTTCCTTCTTCATACAAACACCCGCGAAAACAATCTAAAAAAAAATTACACAAATATGAGCTGTCACTGTTGTGACTACTGCCTGTCGATGGCCTTCGGTTAGGCTGAAACAGGAAATAAAGATTTGTCCCATGTTTGGGGCCTAGCAAGGTAATCTAAATAGTTAACAAGCATTTAACACATATCTCCCTTGCTTCTCAGCTAACAAAGTGAGATAGAGCTTGTGGCCTAGAGGTAAAAACAACTGCCTAATGTGCAATCAGCCCAGGTTCGAATCTCAGAAGGGTATGGCTGACTGATGAAAACAAATAAGTTTGAAATGCATATCAGTCTCCCTTTAATTCTTTGTTAGCAATCTATATATATATATATATATATATATATATATATATATATATATATATATATATATATATATATATATATATATATATATATATATATATATATATATATATATATATATATATATATATATATATATATATATATATATATATATATATATATATATATATATATATATATATATATATATATATATATATATATATATATATATATATATATATATATATATATATATATATATATATATATATATATATATATATATATATATATATATATATATATATATATATATATATATATATATATATATATATATATATATATATATATATATATATATATATATATCTCCGAGCCGCCTACGGACGATAGAAACAAACCAGTGATATGTTCCATGAGTGGAGCACAAAAACACCAACAATATAAATGTAGTTTCACCACTCCAAAGATTTTATACTGATGACGTTGGCAGTTGGCCAATGAAAGCTCGATTTTATTAAAATGTGCTTTGGTAATGTGCTTTGGTTCTGTTAGGCATATGGTGTTGGGTTGGGTTGAAAATATATTAACCATAATGCTATGACTTTAAGAAGTTAATTGGCCAATGGGTGTGTAAGTGTTCTCATGGCCATAAGAGGAAGCTAGTAACATAGCTTCTCTCTCTCTCTGAATTCACTGATCTCTACTGTTACTGTTTTTGCTCTGCTGTTGGTTTACTACTGTTGTAACCTGAACTGTGTATTGACCTCTGGACCGGTAAGAAGACTTTGTAGTTTGGATTACTCTTTGGACTGTTGCTATTGTGTATGACTTGGACTGTTTATTTTTGACTGTGCATTTTTGTTTTTACACCACCTCAAAGTAAAATACTTTTTGCTTTTACAACTCAGTGTACTCTTTCTGTGTGACTCTTGCTGCTCTCAGTACCCTTCCTTGTCTGTGCAACTCTTTGGTAGCACAAGGAGACCTCTGCACAACAAATTCCTTAACACTGGTTATGGGCCCAGGCCTGTACTGAGAGTTAGTACACACAGTATTCCTAGCTGAGTTTGTGTTAGCTATTTGGTGTAAAATGGCACAAGAACTGTTGTCAGGCAACCCGGTTGGATGGGACAAACTATGTTTCCTGGTCCACGAAATGCTGCTTGTTTTTGGGCAAGGAAGGACTATGGACTGTAGTAAATAACCCACCTGATACTACTGCTTGGGATCCAGATGACGAAGAGGATGCAAAGAAGATAGACAACTTTAAACGTAGCAATGAGAAAGCTCTTTGCATTATTGGACTAACACTGAATGACCAGCAGTTTGTCCATATTCGTGGTGAGGAGTCTGCTGCTAGGTGTTGGGGCATTTTGCGAAGGCTTTATGTTCGAGACAGTGTGGGTGCACATATACACCTTACACGTAAGCTGTTTAGGGCTCGTTTGCAGAAGGATGGAGATATGCTGACCCATTTAAACTACATGAAAGCAATTTTTCAAGAGCTTCATGAAAAGGAGCTGATTTTTTCAGAGTTGCATCAGGTCTACATTATTCTGTCATCTTTGGATGAGAGTTATGATGGGTATGTTTCTTCTTTGGAAGTCCTGACCAGAGAGGAACTGACATTCACTAACATTACTGGGAGACTGCTGGAAGAGTCCAGAGGGAGGCATGACAGAGACCGGCTGAGAGAGACACAACCACGAGAGGAGCAGCAATTCACCACTGCTTACAACGTCAAGAAATGTTATTCTTGTGGGGCTAGAGGGCATATAGCCAAATTCTGTAGAAAGGGTAAAAAACAGAATGTAAATAGCAGTGGGAAGGCTAAGAAGAGCATTGGTTTGGCTATTTCTGGTGAACCAACATCCAGAAATAATGAATTGTGGGTTGTTGATAGTGGGGCTTCACAATGCATTACTAAAGTGAAAAAGAGGTTTATTAATATGAAAAACAGCAACCAATATGTTTCACTAGCCAACGGTTGGAGGATGAAGGCCTCTGGTGAAGGTAATTCCTATTGTCCATGCATTGATGAACAGTTACCTATGTTATATATACCTAAGCTAAGATTCAACCTGTTATCTGTAAGGGAATTGGTTAAAGTTGGGTTTGTGGTAACATTCAGAGGGGAGCAATGCACTATTGAGAGGAATGGAACCTGTGTAACTGCTAATTTGAAAAATGGTTTATTTGTTCTCACAAGTAACCAGGTTAGTACAGTTAAAGCTAATTCGATATGTGAGAACAAGAAGCCACATGACGAGTGTATACATTTATTGCATAGGCGGTTAGGGCATGTAAACTTTAACTCACTACGTAAAACAGTTGAGTTAGTAAAAGGAATTAAACTGAAGCCATGTAGTAAGTATTTGAATTGCAATGCCTGTAATCAGGAAAAGAGTAAGGCAACTCCTGCAAACAGGTTAAACGGCTTCAAAACAACTGTACCTTTGGAAGTTGTGTTTGCTGATTTAATTGGACCCATGAAACCAAGTTTAGGAGGGTCATGTTATATTTTAAGTATATTGGACCACTACTCTCGATATGGATTTTGTTATCTGCTTAAATCAAAGGCAGACTCTTTCCAACAATTTGCAAACTGGCTGAAGTTCGTCGAGAGAAAAACAAAGAGAAAGGTTCAGTGCATAATTACTGATAATGGCTCTGAATTTACAAACAAGCGTTTTGTTGATATGTTAGAATCTGCTGGCATTGAGCATAAACGTTCAGCCCCTTATAGGCCTCAACATAATGCATTTGTTGAGAGACGTGGGCAAATGTTACAAGCCATGATGAGAACCATGTTACAAGATTCAGGCTTAACAGATAGACTGTGGGGGGAGGCAGCAAAATGTGCAAACCATGTTCTGAATATAGTTGTAAATACTTCTACTGGTAAAATACCATATACTATATGGCATGGTAGAAGACCAAACCTTGATTACCTGCACACGTTTGGCACCCCAGCTTGGGTCCACATTCCTGCACAACTCAGGAGTAAAGGCCAACATAGGGCTAGGCAATTATACTTCGTAGGTTACGAAGCTAACCACAGATCCTATCGTTTCTGGGAACAGGGCACAACTAATGTATATAACAGTTCTAGTGCAAAATTCCTTGAGCACGTTGGTTGGGATAGGTTAGAGCAAGTAACTGTTAATACTGATCCTCTAGTGTTTGAGGACTCCTCTGATAACGTAACTAGTAATGATAATACATCTCCTGTAAATATAAAAGATGAAGAGGAGATAGGGGAGATAAAAGATGAATCAGAGTCAGAGGAAGGAAAGGAGTCAGAAATTCAAAACCCTGTAATTCCTTGGCGTTCAACGCGCATCAGACGTCCACCTGATCACTATGAAGCAAGTGTAATATGTCAAGTTAGTTCAGTACCTTCTAACTATGATGAGATCAGGATGTATCCTGAAAAGGAACAGGCATCATGGAAAGCTGCAATGAACAGGGAGTTGAAGTCTTTGCAGGATCTTAAGGTCTATGAGAAAGCTAAACTGCCACCTGGTGAGCAAGCTATAGGTTGCAAATGGATATATAAAATAAAGAAGGGTGTAGATGGGACTGTTACCCATAAGGCACGTTTGGTTGCACAAGGTTTTGCCCAAACTACTGAGGATTATGACGAGGTGTTTGCACCCAGTCTGAGGGCAACTACTTTAAGAGCAGCTTTAGTGTGGGCAGCTAAAAACCAATATATGGTTAACCATGTAGATGTTGAAACTGCATATTTACATGCTCCATTGCAACATACTATTTATTTAAGAATACCACCAGGATTGACCAATGATAGAAACCATGATTGTTGGGAATTAAAGAAAAGCCTCTATGGATTGAAACAATCAGGCTCTGAATGGAATACATGTATAGTTAAAGAGTTAAGTGCAATAGGTTTTGTAGCCAGTAATGCTGATCCTTGTTTGTTTAGAAGAGAACAAAACGGAGCATTATCTTTTCTTTTGTTATTCACAGATGATATTGCAATAATAACAAAAACTGAGTTAGAAGCACAAACTATCATTTCAAGATTGCAAAATAAATTCACAATTAGAAATCTTGGGGAAATAAGCCACTATTTGGGGTTAGATATTGTGAAAACGAATAGGGGTTTTAAGGTGTCGCAAGCCAGTAAAATATCTCAGTTATTAAAGAGATACAATATGGAAATGTGTAAACCAGCAAAAACTCCAATGGCTATGGATTTTAAGGACACTAATGTTGAGAGTCCTGTATTTGATAAGGCTATGTACCAATCTTTGATAGGAAGTCTTATGTATCTTAGTAATTGGACTAGACCTGATATTTCTTACTGTGTAAACCAATTAGCTAGGTACAACAATAATCCAACTGTTAGACACTGGCAATCAGCTAAACGAGTATTAAGGTATTTGAAACAAACTATTCACTACTCGTTATATTTAGAGCCAAATCGTGAGTTAATCCTTACTGCATATGCAGATACGGGTTTTGCCTCTGATACAAGCACTCGTAAATCTACCTCAGGGTTGGCTATAATGTTGGGTGATTCTTTGATTGGATGGAAGTCCATTAGGCAAAAGCACATAAGCTTATCTACAATGGAGGCTGAATTTTCATGTCTATCAGTGTTATGTACAGAACTGCTAGTGTACAGACAATTATTGTTAGATATGGGTTTAAATGTAAATGATCCATTTATTGTGTATGAGGACAATCAAGCTGCGATAAAGATGGCTAACAATGCTGCAGTAAGAACAAGATCTAAACATACTGATCTTCGTTATTTAAATGTCAGACAATGTATCAAAGACAAATTAATACAGCTAGAGTATTGCCCATCTGATGTAAATATTGCAGACCATTTTACGAAGGTACAAAGTGCTGTGAAACACAATGCTAATTGTGAAAGAATGTGCATAAGATTGTAAGGGTTATATATTATTCTACCCAAAGGAGAGAATGTTAGGCATATGGTGTTAGCCTACAATGTTGGGTTGAAAATATATTAACCATAATGCTATGACTTTAAGAAGTTAATTGGCCAATGGGTGTTTAAGTGTTCTCATGGCCATAAGAGGAAGCTAGTAACATAGCTTCTCTCTCTCTCTGAATTCACTGATCTCTACTGTTACTGTTTTTGCTCTGCTGTTGGTTTACTACTGTTGTAACCTGAACTGTGTATTGACCTCTGGACCGGTAAGAAGACTTTGTAGTTTGGATTACTCTTTGGACTGTTGCTATTGTGTATGACTTGGACTGTTTATTTTTGACTGTGCATTTTTGTTTTTACACCACCTCAAAGTAAAATACTTTTTGCTTTTACAACTCAGTGTACTCTTTCTGTGTGACTCTTGCTGCTCTCAGTACCCTTCCTTGTCTGTGCAACTTTTTGGTAGCACAAAGAGACCTCTGCACAACAAATTCCTTAACAGGTTCCTTCCTTCAAAATATATAGCATGTTAATCCTACGCAGCTTTGGAGTCCTTCCTACTAATTCTGTGCTGGGAGACTCTGAAATTCTACTTTTATACCCTGCCTTGACAAGAGTATTGAGAGCAGAATTTTATATCTCTCCAGGATGTCGCAAGCTCTTTGAAAAATAAATACAAAAATCTGTGGACTCTTAATGAATAATTGCTTTTTGCAAATTGCAATCAGCTACTCTAGTCAAATTTAACATTGTCTCTGTATTTATGTGCTCTATGTGTGTGTATATCACTAGCTGTTAAATATCTAATTTCTTAATTTCCTGAAGCTTCACAAAACACATGGTACTTCAATTAATGTGGTTTTTACAGTAGTGGTCTTATATTAATACTGTTTACAAAATAAGGTATACTTTGGATTACTCTTGTGTTAGGAAAAGCTTTTTTAAAATCCTTTTTTTAAGATTAATCTGTAAACATAAAAAAGAGTCAATAGTCACATCACAGTAAATCTATGCAGAGTAAGGACTAGCATATTTTCTATTACACAAATTCACTCCTGCTTCATTGGAATAAAGATTATGTACAATATGTCCCCGCAGATGTTTTTTTTTCCAGTGGGGCCTAGTGTATTTCATTTAAATGCCAAGGCACAAAAATCTAAAACAATGTGACTTTAATAAGAAAAAAAAAAGAAAAAAGAAAAGGGGGGATTGGAGGAGGAATTTGATGAGAAAATGGCAAGAATTCCTGTGGCATTTGGGTAACAGTTTCCAGCCTTCATTTTAATAGAATAAACAGGATCATATTTCATTCAGATCTGGCAATGAGATGAGCTTTGGGTATTACACTGATATAAACCAATAAAGAATTTGCAAATTTGAAACACTAATTAACAGACACAATATTAAATGGAAAAAAGTTTGCTCAAGGGGCAAATTTATTTGAAGACTTCCAACTTTTATTAGAATATGTTTTTGAACAGGCAAATGCAAAAGAAACTGTTCTATCATATTTTTTTTCAGAGAAAATAAGATGGGATAGATCTAGGTGATATAGATAGAAACACAGACAGACAGACAGACAGATAGATGATATAGTTATAGTTATAGTTATAGTTATAGTTATAGTTAGTTATAGTTAGTTATAGTTATGGATAGGGATAGGGACAGGGACAGGGACAGGGATAGGGATAGGGATAGGGATAGGGATAGGGATAGGGATAGGGATAGGGGAGAAAGAGAGAGAGAGAGAGAAAGAGAGAGAGATTGAACTGTGAAATTCCATTTTGGAACACAAATTAAACTATAATCTTCTTATGTAAAAGCAAGGTCCACTAAATTAAATAGAACACATTCCTGAGCACACTAAATTAGATTGTGGTATGTGCTATTAGTGCCTAGTACTTAGGACACGTCAGTAGAACCAGAATAGAATCCTATGATCTCCTGGACATTGCTGAACAACATCTACAACCCTTCGGCATTGGACATCTCAGCTGGGATAGTTAGGAGTTCGACAATAGTTCAATATCTGGAGGGCCACAAGTCCTCCACCCTTGCAACAGGTTAATTTGTATGAAGATAACCATAGCTTCACATGATTGGTTGCACACCATTCTCCAGTAACTCAACATGACCCAAAACTTAACAGACCTTAGGAATTCAGAGGTTGGAACAAGACAGTTAAAGAAATAAGCAGGGCCAATGCAGAAGATTTAACTAACTTGGTTTATATTAGAATAGAACAGAGCTGGAAGGGACCTTGGAGGTCTTCTAGTCCAGCCCCCTGCTCAAGCAGGAGAACCTATACCATCTCAGACAGGTGAATGTCCAGTCTCTTCTTAAAAATCTCCAGTGATGGAGCGCCCATGATTTCTGGGGCTAAGCTGTTCCACTGGTTAATTGTTCTCACTGTCAGGAGGTTTCTCCTTAGTTCCAGGTTGATTCTTTCTTTGATCAGTTTCCAACCACTGTTTCTCGTCCTTCCCTCTGGTGCTCTGGTGAACAACCTGGCCCCTTCTGCCTTGTGGCAGCCCCTCAGATACTGGAGCACTGCTACATCATGTCTCCCCTATTTCTTCTTTTCTTTAGACTGTTGTGCCAGAGAAATACTTTTAGTAGGTTTTTAACATTCAGTTACATTGTTCTACTAGCAATAAAGATCTTTCCAAAAATCCAAGTGGTTTTTGTTTCCTACATTTACCAGACTTGCAAGGGTTGACAAACAAGGGGGATACATTTCAACATATAATCTTACTCTCAGTTATTTTTCACCTCCTATCTCTCTAAACAGTAAAGCCTCGATTTAGCAGACTGATAGGAAAGCAAAGGGTTCAATTCAACATGAGTTATATTAAATGGGAAATGGGATTTTGCAAGTCTTAAACATTTATTTATTTTATTTATTTATTAATGGGACTTATATCCCGCCCTATCTCCCGAGGGACTCAGGGCGGCTAACAACAACAAAACTTAAAGGTCTCTGTACAGTAAATTAAAATTAAAAATTGAAATAAATTAAAATAAATTAAAGAATAGAGTTAAAATTGTAAACATAATTAAAATCCCTGTCAGTCCAGGTCAGCCAGGTGGAAAAGGAGTGTTTTGGGGCCGCGGCGAAAGGACTGGAGATCTTGGGCCATCCGAAGCTCAGGAGGGAGCTGGTTCCACAGGGCTGGCGCTCCCACAGAGAAGGCTCTTCCCCTAGGGGTCGCAAGCCGACATTGTCTAGCCGACGGTACCCTGAGGAGGCCTTCTCTGTGTGAGCGTACTGGGCGATGGGAATTCGTTCCCGGCAGCAGATGGTCCTGCAAGTATCCCAGGCCTAAGCCATGTAGGGCTTTAAAGGTAAGTACCAACACTTTAAATCTCACCCGGAGGGCAACCGGTAGCCAATGCAGCTCACGCAGGAGGGGTGTAATATGGGAGTATCGCGGTGCTCCCATCACTACCCGTGCAGCTGCACTCTGCACCAGTTGAAGCCTCCGGGTGGTCTTCAAGGGCAGCCCCATGTAGAGAGCATTGCAGTAGTCTATACGGGAGGTAACGAGTGCATGGGTGACTGTACGTAGGGCATCTCAGTCCAGAAAGGGGCGCAACTGGTGTACCAGGCGAATCTGGGCAAATGCCCCCCTAGCCACGACTCCAATATGATCTTCAAAACTGAGTCGTGAATCCAGGAGGACGCCCAGGTTGCGTGCTCTATCAACGGGAGGTAGCATCTCTCTTCCTATAATCAAAGGTGGAACCTCTTGGACTAAACGAGATGTCGGTACGTAAAGCCACTCAGTCTTGGCCGGGTTGAGCCGGAGCCTGTTCTTTCCCATCCAAATCTGTACCGCTTCCAGGCAATGGGACATCACATCGAGGGCATCACTCGGTTGGTTTGGGGTGGAGATGAACAACTGGGTATCATCCGCATATTGGTGATACCTCACCCCAAAACCACGAATGATCTCACCCAGCGGCTGCATATAGATGTTGAACAGGAGGGGCAAGAGCACCGATCCCTGAGGCACCCCACAACTAAGGGGCCTTGGGGTTGACCTCTGCCCCCCTGCCAACACCGTCTGCGAACAGCCCGAGAGGTAGGAGGAGAACCATCATAGAACGGTGCCTCCCACTCCCAACCCCTCAAGACGACGCAGCAAGATACCATGGCCGATGGTATCAAAAGCTGCTGAGAGATCTAATAGGACCAGGACAGAGGAGTAACCCCTATCTCGGGCCCGCCAGAGATCATTCACCAGTGCGACCAATGCCATCTCCGTGCTATATCCGGGCCTGAAACCCGATTGGTACGGATCCAGATACTCAGTTTCCTCCAGGACCAAAGGGAGTTGCCGTGCCACCACGCTCTCAACGACTTTTGCAAGAAAGCGAAGGTTGGAGACAGGACGAAAGTTGTTTAAAATAGCTGGATCCAATGCAGGTTTCTTAAGGAGGGGCCTTACTACCGCCTCTTTCAAGGCGGCAGGGAAGTACCCTTCACTCAGTGAGGCATTGATAACTGCTAGGAGCCAGCCTCGTGTAACCTCCCGAGATGCATAGACCAGCCACGAGGGACACAGGTCCAATAAACACATGGCGGCACTTAATTTCCCCATGATCCTGTCCACTTCATCCGGAGTCACAGGATTAAACATGCATTGTATCCCATGCTACAAGTAGTCCTCAGCTTACAACCGTTCTTTTAGTGATCCTTCAAAGTTACAATGGCACTGAAAATATGACTTATGACCATTTTTCACAGTTATGACCTTTGCAGCATTCCCCATGGTCACATGATCAAAAATCAGATGCTTGGCAACTGGTTCCTATTTATGACCGTTGCTGTGTCCCAAGGTCACGTGATCCCCTTTTGCGATTTTCTGACCAGCAAAGTCAAAGGGGAATCCAGATTCGTTTAACAACTGGGTTACTAACTTATCAACTGCAGTGATTCACTTAGCAACTGTGGCAAGAAAGGTCGTGAAATGGGGCAAAAGTCACTTCACAAATGTCTCACTTTGCCACAGAAATTTGGGGTTCAATTGTGGTCATAAGTCCAGGACTCCCTGTACTTTGGCAGTGGCAATGAGGGAAGGAGGCAAAGAATGATGCCCAGTGCACATTTATTATTTATTTATTATTATTTAAATTTATATACCGCCCTATTCCCGTAGGACTCAGGGCAGTTTACAGGGAGAATTAAAATACATAGCGTACAAAAATTAAAAGCAGTTAAAAACTATAATTAAATTACAGTCCCTGAAATTAAACTAAAACCCAATTAAATTAAATTAGTTAAAACCCCTCAGTCTGGGCCAAACAACTCGAAGAACCAGGTTTTCAAGTCCCGGCGAAATGAGCGAAGGTCGGGGGCAGTCCTGAGTTCCGTGGGAAGTTGGTTCCATAGGGCCGGCGCGCCCACAGAGAACGCCCTTCCCCTGGGAATAACCCGCCGGCATTCCTTAACCCTGAGGAGGCCCTCCCTGTGGGAGCGCACAGGACGATGGGAAGTTGATGCCGGCAGCAGGTGTTCCCTTAGATAATCCGGACCCAAGCCATTTAGGGCTTTATAGGTCATTACCAGCACCTTGAATCTCACGTTGCTCCCACAGGGATCATGTGACTTACTAATGGTGGAGGGTTGGTGGAACGATCTCTGGTGGGGAATTGCACACACCCCATAAACAAAGTTCTGCAACTTCACGCTACTTTTTCTTGTACTTTCAAAGAGATTTTGACAACCACTCTTGCCAAAGAGTGAGCAAATCTAGCGGTCACAAGAGAGGAAGAGAGCAGGTGATAAAACAACAGAAAGAGGTTACAGGTAAGTCCTTGATTTACAATCACTTGTTTAGTCGCTCTTCAAAGTTACAGCACTGAAAAAAAAAGTTCCTTGCGATTGGTTTTCATACTTACGACTGTCGCAGTCACATGATCAAAATTTGGACAGTTGGCAACTGGCATGTACTTATGGCCCTTGTCCCTGGGTCATGTGATCACCATTTGTAACCTTTCTGGCCAGCCTCCGACAAGCAAAGTCAATGCCGAAGCCAAACAATATGATTCATTTAACAACTATGGAGACTTGCTTAAGAACTGTGGGTCATAAACTGGGGCACAATTCACTGAACAACTGTCTTGCTTAGCAACAAAAATTTTGGACTCCATTGTGCTCATAAATTGAGGACTACTACAGTGATCTTTATATAACAAAGTTTCCAAGAAATCTTACGGTATTTGGATTGGGATTCTCGGGCTTGTTCACAGTTCCCTAGAGTTTGCACCATGAAATAAGGTGAAGTAGTTTATTAAAAACACCAAATTATTTAGAGAAGTGGGGGTTTATTTTTAGAAAAAAGGGGGAAACGGTATTATTCAACACTGCTATTCACATTTGGATGAATGAAATGAATGAATGACTCCGAAGGGAACTCTTTGAGCTATAGGAACAATATAAACATGAAAAACCCAGCTTTATGCATGCAAGTTAAAGTAATGCATATTAGGTCCAAGCTTTTCAATATCATATATGTGCTGATGAGGTCATTGGCAATGAGTGACTGGAACATACAATTATTGTAACAGGTAGCAGGCAAAATATTTGGGGGAAAAGATTCACAATGCATCTTAGTGTGAGTGACTCACACTTCTGACAAGCATTAAAACAACCACACCATATGACTACGCAGTGCTTTTTTTGTAAAAGAAAAAGGTGCCGGAACTCACACATGTCATATAACCTGCCTTGCCTACCTTACAAGGTTCCATCCAAAAAAGGTGCTGGAACTCCGTTCTGAGCGTTCTATGAGAAAAAAAGCCCTGTGACTACGTACTTTGAAAGTTGTCGCTGTTCGTTTTGGCAAGTGTGTCCATGCCCAGACCACACTTCAACTATGATTGCTGGTGAAGTGAGAGGCCTCTGCTTGCCCATTCATGGAGAGACAGGATCAACTTTGAAAGCAGCTCCACAAGCCCAGCAAAAAGGCACAGATGTTTTACCATTTTTCGTACTCAGAAGAGAGGTGTTTCCTTTGTGTTAACACACGTTGCAAAATGTTCTTTCAAATACTTTGCACATCCTGATTAAATAGCTCCATGAAAATGTCAAACTCATACACAGCCATTGTGAAAAAGCCAAGTTCCAAGTTGGGGATAATTAGGAAAAGGATTTTTGCAAAAATGGACCTGCCAATCATAATAACATGTTGCGCATCCTGATGGGGAAAAACTGTGCTGTTCTGGTCAGTGTATTCACAAAATGAATATTGTAAAGGCTGAATGGTTCAAAAAAAACCACCAACTATTTGGTCAAGGAACTAAAGCATCTCCTGTTTGGTAACGATACTTCATTTTGTTTATCTGATACAAAAGATGAATGGGGAGATGGGTAGGGTAGAGTAGAAAATCTGAATGAAGGTGAATGAAGCTAAGCACTTCATATAAAATTTCACAATCAATGTGATACATGATTAAATCAATGAACAGAAGATAACAGCACCACTCAAATTAGGTAGCCATCATTATATAGGAGAAGGAATGCAGAACTTTGGGGTGGAGTCAAAAGAGGAATTAGCCTGGAGTCTCTATGTTCACACAAGTGGTCTAAGTCCAACCTTTTTTGAATGCCATTAACTCTTATCTAACACCAAAATAGTGCTGATATTAGTTGATTAGATTTCAGTGCATAGGCATGAGCAATATATCAGTTTAATTAGAACTGTTGTGATTCAGGGTCAGCCTGTGGGTTCGGCAGTTGGGTCGGACGACTCAGAGGAGGAGGGGGGTGTTGAAGAGCTTGCTGATGAGAGCCCTCAGCCAGGCCCCTCCCACCTGGTCACGACGGAGACCCAGCTGTGTGAGCCTGACAGTGTGGATGAAGATGACCCACAGCTGGCCCTGTTCAAGGACGCCCGACGCAGGAGGCAGTCAATCAGGAGTAAACACAGGAAGGCAATGGGGCACCTCGGAAGGAGGCAGAGAGAAGCCACGCCCTGAACTGTATAAAAGGGGAATGCGTGGGAGGGCTGGTTTGCTGAAGGCAACCACTTGAATAGTTCCTGTTTCATAGCTCCTGTTTCATGGTTGGTGTCTTGTTTTGCTCTGTTTTATGTTAATAAATTTGGCAGGCTTAATTCCAGCCTCTTGCCGTTTGTAAAGGGTTGTCCCTGCCTTTTCTGCAGGGCCGGTAGCAGGCTGGTACAGAACAAGAACTTAGCGTGTGGTCCTGATCTTTTGCAACTGATACATTTCAGTTTGCAACCGAAATAACATTTGCTTGGAAACGGGGGGGGGGGGGGGGTTGATACTGAATTAAAGTTCTCTTTAAGGGTTTTTCACTATGAAAGTAAGATCAAGAGTAAGTTCTCTTTAAGGGTTTTTCACTATGAAAGTAAGATCAAGAATAAAAATTGTGCACCGTTTAAATGCTGTTTTTCCTATCTCACAAAATATTGCCCTCTCAGTGGAGCAAAAATTGTTTTAAAGAATAGAAACATTCTTTCAGGAGGGGAAAAAAAAGACCCAACCCTCCTGAAAACAATTTCTATGAATTTCCATTTTCATGACACACCTTTGCCTCTTACAACTTTTTTTAAAAAATGCTCTCTGAGAAAACTGTTGATCTCACCCACTTTGGGTTTTACCTTCCAATAAAAGCATTATGATAGACGATTTGATGAACAACAATGGCAGATGAACTAAAAATGCTTTTTTTTCCCCATTCATTCTTCCAAAAGCCTCCAGTAGCAACATTTCATAAAATGAGTGAGCAAACACTGGAGAAAGATACGCACAATTCTTTTTTTTATGTTTGACTCTATTGCAATTGTGGTTAGATTTTTAAATTCCTGCTCACATGTGAAAGGATCCTACGTTACGCCAGGACATGGCAATTTTATTTTAAATGGGTCTTTTCAAAGGTTTCTTTCTTTTGGGGACTCTGTTTTTTAATGGAATATTAATGGGCTATATTTGTAACAGGCAACTGATTGACATCATGTAAATAAAAGCCTTGATTTTGCATGCAGATAAATGGTGTGCATCAAAGTCAAGTTAAAGTACTTCATGCACATTATTAAATTCTACCAAATAAAAATGTGTAGAAAATGGAATATTTAAAAATCCATTAGCAATAAAAAAAATAAATGATAAGACATTGAGAAGGCTGCTCACCGAAGATTTGTGTGTCACTTGGATCAAAAAGTCATAAGATTCATATATAGGCAGTACTTAGAAGAAAGAGGTCTGAATCCTCCATGACAACTGAGAAACAAAGAGAACGCATTCCTTCAACAGTAAAATTACCTTACAAAAATTCTCCTTTGAGTAGAGTAAAGGAAGAGAGTGAGTGGAGAAAAACTAAACAGGACAGAACCAAATATATCATAAACCTCCCAATCACTTTTACCCAGAATCCTTAAAGTTATTTCTAAAATCTTCATTCAATCATGCATTTATTACTACATTCATACACTTACATCTATGTCTATCCCCTATCTCTATCTATTTATCATCTATCTATCTATCTGTCTGTCTGTCTGTCTGTCTGTCTGTCTATCTATCTATCTATCTATCTATCTATCTATCTATCTATCTATCTATCCATTTAATTCTATCTATATCTATCATCTATCTATCACCTATCTTTATTTTATCTATATCTATCTGTCTGTCTGTCCATCCGTCCATCTGTCTGTCTGTCTATCTATCATAAGATCATTGAAGAATCCTGTTCAAACCTGATTGCAATGAGTTTATCTTAAAATTAAGGAGTATCAAGGTTAATTGGACTGATGATGAGAAAGATCATCCTACTTGCACAGTATCTCCAAGCACAAAGAAGAACAAAATATAATCCTCATATTAACCTTTAAAGAGTAAAATTAATGCTTGCTTAATCCTGAAATACAATGCTGAACAATTACATGAGTATACAGAGTCCCATCTCTATGCACCTAAGGGAGAAAAGTACTCCTCGCCAATCTCCTGGTTAAACCACAAATACTCATGTGTGAGTTTAGAGGGACAGTACTTAGACAGGCAGTACTTAGAAGAAAGAGGTCTGAATCCTCCATGACAACTGAGAAACAAAGAGAACGCATTCCTTCAACAGTAAAATTACCTTACAAAAATTCTCCTTTGAGTAGAGTAAAGGAAGAGAGTGAGTGGAGAAAAACTAAACAGGACAGAACCAAATATATCATAAACCTCCCAATCACTTTTACCCAGAATCCTTAAAGTTATTTCTAAAATCTTCATTCAATCATGCATTTATTACTACATTCATACACTTACATCTATGTCTATCCCCTATCTCTATCTATTTATCATCTATCTATCTATCTGTCTGTCTGTCTGTCTGTCTGTCTGTCTGTCTGTCTATCTATCTATCTATCTATCTATCTATCTATCTATCTATCTATCCATTTAATTCTATCTATATCTATCATCTATCTATCACCTATCTTTATTTTATCTATATCTATCTGTCTGTCTGTCCATCCGTCCATCTGTCTGTCTGTCTATCTATCATAAGATCATTGAAGAATCCTGTTCAAACCTGATTGCAATGAGTTTATCTTAAAATTAAGGAGTATCAAGGTTAATTGGACTGATGATGAGAAAGATCATCCTACTTGCACAGTATCTCCAAGCACAAAGAAGAACAAAATATAATCCTCATATTAACCTTTAAAGAGTAAAATTAATGCTTGCTTAATCCTGAAATACAATGCTGAACAATTACATGAGTATACAGAGTCCCATCTCTATGCACCTAAGGGAGAAAAGTACTCCTCGCCAATCTCCTGGTTAAACCACAAATACTCATGTGTGAGTTTAGAGGGACGTGCTTTCACCGCCATGCCATTGTTAAGTTAGCTGGCTGGAAAGAGCTCAAGTAGTTTGTGTGGCAGCATGAGAACACTATTACAAATGTCCAAAAAGGCTGGCTCCTTGAGTTCTTTCCAGCCAACCAGTGGAAAATGCCAAAACCAGGAGTTAGTTGGAATTCTGCCTCTGTCCCCCACTCTACATCACCCTACATTAATTTTTCATGGCAGGGGAAGGGAGAGGATGCCAGCTACTATCAGGGAAAGCAATGCCATCATCCATGGAATATGGCATCACTGAAGCTGATGCCTAAGATCCAACACATCATAACTTCTGACTTTTAGATTTTCAATTGGTGATATAACCTAATTCAAGGTAGATTGGGTTGTGTGGCCTTGAGTGGCAGTTGCACATGTTTGCCAGAAGTGGGGGAGTGGTCATCCTCCAGCCAATTTTTTTTCTCCTTCTCCCTTTGTCTGTCCATGATGCCTTGACATCTAGAAGAAGGGGAGGAATTCTAGGAGGAGGAGGAAGGAATCCCTGCAGCTCCATCATCCTGGAGTAAGAACAATTAAGTCAAGTTGATCAGCTTGACTTTGTAAAAATTCCAGAAGCCCAACAGAATTTGGGGCACAGCCAAGAAATGGCAGCCATCTCTGATCAGCGTTGCTCTCAGATCTAGAAGGGACCTTGACCTTGAAACCTAGTCTTTAGAAGAGCTCAAAAAAAATATCTTTCAAGAAATGTAATGAGAACCAATAGAAAAAGTTGCAGTTGTAACATTCATTCCAAGAAGCATTTCATTATTCTTAATGGGTTTGAGAGGAAGGTTTATGTTTGGCTTTTTATTTTATTTTTCTGCAACCCTTGCCCATTGTACATAATGGTCTGCCTACTGTAGCTCTCAACCAGAAGATAAAAAGAACAAAGGATGCCACAGGTCAATGAAAAGATATCCACTCCCTTCTTAAACTATTGCTGAAACTAAATGAATTATTAAGATACACATCTTATTAACTCACTTTGTTCAAGGCACCTGCACATCTCTACTTTGCCATTGTTCTTCATTATTTTGAAATGTTCTACCACCAGAATATGCAAGCCCAACTTTTATGGACTCTCCTCTTTATTGCTCAGCTGCTTCATTCTGCTCAGAGCTAAACCATCTACCAGCCTCATAATATTGTTTTCCTATGGCAACAGATATCTCAATTCATATCTTTGTTCCAGCTACAAACTGGCACAGTTATTTTCTCAAATCTCTAGCAACACAACAGTCTTATGCAACCTGTGCACCCTCCTGATATATGGGCTTGGATTCTAGAGCTCCTAAGCCAAGCATGACCTTTGCCAGTTTTGGGAAAATGAAAGCTAAAATTTAGAGGGTGACCAAATTGGGAAAATGGCATCACTGGAGCTAATGAAAAAGCTGTAAATAGCAAAATTATGATTGCTTGATCACTCAGTAACCACAATTTCTAATTTTCAGTTATTGCATATTGCTGAATTATAGCACAATCATACTACATATGAGGTACACAGTGCATATATTTGCATAGCAGAACAGATCTTTTGCATCTAAAAGATTACAGGTTCAATCCTTGGTGTTTGAGGTGAGACAGTGAGATGTCTGAAACTGTAGACACTTTTGTGTCAGCTGTCCCCATGTAGGTGTGATCCAGATGTGTGGATTGCAACTCTCATGATGCTCAGCAATGGCCATGTTGAAGGGGGTTCTGGAAGTTGAAATCAACACATCTGGTTGGTGCCCGAAACAAGAAAGACTGCCAAAATTGGACTGAGTTTTATAGCACAACTTGGCATAAAGTATTTTCTGATCTTCTTATATTATTTTTCCCATAATACCATAAGACTCTTCCAGCTTCAATTGTTTCTCACGAAAACATCAGACCTTTTTTAAAACAAAAACAAAAGCGTATTGGAATACAATCCCATAGGAACATGAGGTTGGATGATTCCTTTTGTGGCAATCACTGCTATGCCAATTAAGAACAAAAATGTCTAATCTGAATACATTTATTTTAAACAGTCAAAACTCATGCACATGTGCACCCAACAAAAACATTTGCAGAGTGAACATTACACATTTCTAGTTATAGTAATGATTGACCCCATTTCTCCAACAAGTTCTGCCTATTAACTCTCAACATTTCACAGATGGAAAGAGCTGCATCTGTGCATTTATAACACCAAGAAAGACAATCTGCACCTCTCCCTCTTATCCTATCACGGGAAAACCATATTATGCCTCCTTAGTCCTTCGTTCTTAGCAGCCTGTTCCATAGTGACTTCTCAAGGAGAGTGTATCAGTAAATCCGTCATAAGTGTTTACTGTGGCGAGATATAAAAACATCTGTGATCAAAACTGCTGTCATCTCAACTATGAATTCAAAATGGCTCTCTGTTTTCAACTTGGAGTTGTCTCTTTATTCTAAAAAGGTCCTTCATATTTTTTTAAAGCTGCTGTGTAACAGAAAATACGACCCTTTCAATAGCTGTATTTACTGAATTTGCCTGGGCAAAATGATGAGAATTTGCTTCAGTTTGGTTTTTAAAAAAATTATTCAGGCAAAAAGATTTTGGAATGAATGAATATAATGAAATCTGGGCAAAAAGGAAAAATTAAAATCTATCCTTCCTTCCTTCCTTCCTTCCTTTCTTCTTTCCTTCCTTCTTTCCTTCCTTCCTTCCCTCCCTCCCTCCCTCCCTCCCTCTTCTATGCACGTCCATATGAAATGAAGCAGTGATGGGCATGGGCATATGAAAATCAAACAAAAATCATTTTGTATTCTGCCAGTGCTGAACTTAAATCCAACCATTTATAGCAAGCCTTCATTCAACTGGCTTACAGGACACAGTTTAATATTGATTATGTTCATTTCCATTACATTACATTCATGAATAAATAAAATATTCTGGTTTGAGGGAATAGCCACTGAGATGTTTCAGAGAGCTCTGACAAAAGAGCTTGAAAGCTTCAGCAAACTAGACAACATGCTATCATATATACCTCAGCCATCATTACTCTAATTTGTCTGAAGACAAATTGTTCTGAATTAGCTACACCGTTGATGCTTAAAATACACGCAGACAACCCATTTTTCCATCAATTGGAATATCTTACAAGAAGAAAAGAATGTGATTTCAAAGGCAAACAGATCAAGCGCAAAGTATTTCAGAAGTTTAACTTACACAAAGTTCACCAAAGCCTCTTAAATATAAACGAACCTGGAAGTTTTTCATTTGTCATCTTCTTTTTCCGAGTTCTGATGTTAACAGTTATTTGGAGACCATTGTTTGCTCCTTTGCTCCTACCTTTCATTGATAAAATAAATGCAAAACAACGTGGAAGTTGGAAAGCTCCATTAGCAAGACTCATCAAGCATTTCTTCAGAGTTCAAGACTCAGGTTTATGAACAGCATCCCTCCATGGAATAGCTGCAAGGGAATAACAGCAATAAGGAGTTATGTCTCCATCTCCTGCTTGTAAGCACCACAGAGATATCTGAATAGACATTGGGTTAGACTAGGATAATATTTTGGACCTGATCCACAAGAGCTATTCATGTCCTATGATTGTCTTTCTTTCAATTTCAGCAAAGAAGGGGAAGACAATCAAGAATTTTTGGGGGAGTGGGGATATAGACTAGCAATAGCAATAACAGAGTTATATATCACCCCATAGTGCTTTATGGCCCTCTCTAAGTGGCTTACAGAGTCAGCATATTGCCCCTAACAATCATTTTACCTACCTCAGAAGGATGGAAGGCTGAGTCAACCTTGAGCCGGTCAGGATCAAACTCCTGGGAGTGAGTTGAATTAGCCTGCAATACTGCATTCTAACCATTGTACCACCACAGAAAAGATTGATAGATATTGATGTTGATATTGTAAACTCTTAGCAACTACATATATAATTTTACTCCATGATGATCTGTCCTTAACCTTGTCCTTCAAATCTTCCGATGGTGTACTCATCACCATTGTAACTGAGTCTAAGCATCTTGGCAGGAGAAGGGCTGGCAAAGCCAAGGGGAGAGGTGAAAAGAGGGATCAGCCTATAATCACTATGCAGCCCGAAACAAACTATGCCCAATTTCCCCTGACTGCTATTGACCCTTATCTAATTCTAACCAAGTACCGACCATTCATTAAGAAGATTCCTGTGCATAGGCTTTTAGCAATAAATCAATGAAATTGAACCTCTGTGTGTGGAGCTTGTGTTTCACACCTGGCGTGCTGTTGGTTATCCTATGTTTATCTTTCCTGGATAGAATATAATGTAGATTATTTCTCTGATAAAATGCAAGCAAATTGTTGATAATAGTCAAGAGTTCATTTTCTTTCTCCCCGGGGTCTTGTGGGAGGAAGTAAGCTTACTGAGACTGTTCTCATATGTTTCTGTTTCAAGATTTCTATATCACCCTTCAGAATTGCTCAGGGCAACTTACAAAGCTATTTAAAAACCACTTGGGAAACTAAAAAAGGCAGGTTAAAGTCAACCGTAAAAGAATGATTTTAAGATGTACAGCACAAAGATAAAGTAGCCAATAGAAAGCAGAAACTGAAACAGAAAACATACCATTGATTATAAGGCTCCATTGCAACAGCCACAGAAAGATAATATTGAAAGACTTGAGAAATCTAAAACCTCTCGCCTCGTGCACCAAAGACATGTTGGAACTACAGATGCTGTACCATAGGAGGAATTCCCAAATTGGAAGCTCAGTAATGAGAATAAGATCAATTTCTAGGAAGCCATCAGCTTTACAGGTAGTCATATCTGGTCATGTCTACCATTTGTCAGGCTGCAAGCTAGTGAAACTCCTTAGCAGCATTAATATGATTCCCCACATGCTAGCCCCACAGACTGGAACACCCACTGTATGCATGTTATTGTGGGGTTGGGTTTAGAAACCAGGTCATAGAACATTAAAATTGGCTTGGATTATTTTATATTAACAAAACTGGGTTTGAAGAAAACTCCAGTTTATGTACAAGTAGTCCTCAACTTATGACCACAGGTGAGCCCAAAATTTATGTGGCTATGTGAGACAGTTGTTAAGTGATTTTTTCTCCATTTTATGACCTTTCCTGCCACAGCTGTTACGTAAATCATTGCACTTGTTAAGTTGGTAGCACAGTTGTTTAAGTGAATCTGGCTTCCCCATTGACTTTGCTTGTCAGAAGGTCACAAAAAGGGATCACATGATACCGCAACCGTCATAAATATGAATCAGTTGCCAAGCATCTGAATTTTGATCACATGACCACAGGGGATGCTGCAACGGTTGTAAGTGTGAAAAATAGTCATGTCACTTTTTCCAACGCCGTTGTAACTTTGAGCGGTCACTAAATAATGAATTGTGGCAAGTCGGGTAGTTAACCTGTAGTTAACCAAGGGATTGGCTGAATATCTCAGAGTCTGAGTAGAAATATAAAAGAGGAATCATTTCTTCTGGTAGTGGAGTCCCAGCTTTAATATGCTATAGATTAATGTCAGCACCTTGAGTTGGATCTGGAAATAAATACCTCTGCGTGGAGACTATGTAATAACAGCATAGTTAGTATGGTCGTAACTTCCAGTCCCTGGCTCCCATTTTTTGTACTCACTGAATTTTCAAGATAATCTTCAATAGTAGTCAGCAGATAATAGCAGTAGGAGTGACAGCTGCTTATCAGGGCATGTATTACTGAAATGAGGGATCTATTCAGACAAATAGAGTGACTAAGCTGATCCATGGTGCTTTTTGGCCTGTTGTCTAAGAAAGCTTTCTGGGCCTCAAGACTGTCAAATAGATGGCTTTATCAATGGATACCCCAGTGCTGAGCTATCCTGAACTCTCACCCTAGGCAGGAGAAAGGGAAGCAAAAGATTATGTGGTTACTTCTTCCCCACTGCCACAGTAGCAACAGTCCTGGGCCCCACAAAAATCTCTCTTTACCTCCTTAATCAAACAGAAGAGTCCCTATTGCTGACTATTGAGTCAACAGCTGGCTTGGGAGCAGCAGTGGAAGAAAAAGCAGGATATAAAAGCAACAGCTGCCTTCACTATTTGCACATCCATTTGTGAAACAGAGGACATACATGGCTCTAAAGTTAAGGTGTATCTGGAAGCCCACTGTGCTGTGAACGTGATCTTTTGAAGGAAGCACCATCTTGTTCCAGAAGAATCATCCAGACGAAGAAGCCATTAACACAATCGCTATCTCATCTGCATCAAGCTTCAATCTACTGAGCTTCATGTTATGCTGCCTGAAACAATGAATTAAACATTAAATCAAATCAACATTTTGGGTAGAACACAAAGGAAACAATGGAATCTACTCTTCTCCCTCTCAACACTCGAGTTATGTCTAAAAATCTCTGCAGCCAGAGGGAACTACTTCACACAGTTCAACGGTAGGACTGGCTTTGTCATTACGGTGCTGATAGAATGGTTGATGGCATTTAGTTTGGGTGTAAAGTGGGTTTTTAGTCTATTTAAAGTAACCTCTGCATTCAGTTGTGACCATTGTTGGATGAAGATAGACAAAATAGGGACATTGTTACAATACACGTTTGAGACTAGATTTGGAAATGTTCACGTGGTCTCCCTAATGGCTTTGCTCATTGAATATCATGAGACACTTCTAACCCAGAAGTGTGCAAATTCTACTTCGTCATCATCTCTGCTTTGACAATGAACTTTTGAAGCAGAGACACTCTGATCTTTACATCATAAGGAAGACCTTATGTAGAAGCACATGAAGGTTCTCCTTACAATGAAAAGTCCAGAATCTCAGTTTCAGCACATGGAAGGTGAAGAGAACGGTTATGAGGAGTACTGAGTTATCACAATATGGACCGGATTAAGATGTCTAAACTAAGCACTCTGCCAACTCTACAGCAAAATATAAGTAATCCCCTTGGCATGCAATAATTAAAGTTGACTTATGCCATAATACACTATGGGGAGACAGCTGGTCAGCAAATTGCATCAGTGGAATATTTGCAGGACAGAGCCTCCATTATGATTGCTTCCATTGTCTACTAATGTGTATCAATTTATATGACAGATTATAGTATATAATAAAATTAATGTCCACTGTTGTTTTCTTCTTGTTGACCTGATAACTAAAGAAATATTAACAACTTATCCATCTTTTCTCATTTTGAATTTTTAAAAGAATCTGTTGTCATGGTGGTGCCCAAATAGTAAAATCAACATTGTTTATTCTAAGCCTTGACCAAGACTCAAATTTTCTTGATACTTTAAACATTGTTTCTTTTTCTCCATAGCAGAAACAAACAAAATGAAATAATGTTCTTAAAAGTGGAACATTAGAAGTTGCAGATCAACTCTATGTGTGTTTAGTCTCAAGAAAGCCCTTGAGTTCAGTAATTCCCAAGTAAATGTAGGAAAATAGGCTCCAGATAACTCTATCACGGTCATGACGTGACTGTGAGAGAGCCCAAATCAGTGCTGAGACCAACCCAAGGCAGCATGAAATTCACAACATTTTCAACCATCCGTTTCTACTCCATTCAGATATTTATGTGTCAGAATAAAGCTGGAAGGGAGCTTGGAGCTTTTCTAGTCCAACTCTTTAATCAAGCAGGAGACCCTATATCATTTCAGACAAATGGCTGTCCAGTCTCTTCTTAAAAGCCTCCAGTGATGAAGCATCAACAACTTCTAAAGGCAAGCTGTTCCACTGGTTAATTATTCTCATTGTTAGGATGTATCTCCTTAGTTCTAAGTTGCTTCTCTCCTTGATTAGTTTCCATCCATTGTTTCTTGTCCTTCCCTCTGGTGGTACTTTGGAAAATAAATTGACCCCCTCTTCTTTGTGGCAGCCCCTCAAAGAAACGAGGTCAACTTATTTTAATAAGTTTAAATACGTATTTAAAATATACAGCATGTGTGTGTGTATACACATATACATACACATACCTACATACATACAATACTGTGCAAAAGTTTTAGCATTGCATATTTGTAAGAGATCAAGACATCAGCTTGATTCCCGGTGATTCCATTGAGCCATCCCTACAAAAAAAAAGAAGTAATTTGCCACTGTCTTCTTCTGGACTTTTTTTTAAAAATTCAGTCTAGTCTTCCTGTTACTTTCCTATTCAAGTTCTAAAAAGTATGACCTTGCTTAGCTTTCTGAGGTCAGAAAGGTGTGAGGTCAGCTAGGTATTGTGACAGACCTTTTAGCACCTCAAGATTACTACTGCTGACAATTGCTGCTTTATACGGTTCAGGTTATAGATGTGTCTTCATATAATCTACAAAGGTCTTCACAGGCCAGCAGATCTCCAGATGTTAGAGTTTAAAATAGTGGTATAGCTCATAGGACAATAGAAACCTGACTTTTATGGAATCAAATTTTTCTCTGTTACCATCTTTATTTCTCTGTTAACCATCTCTGTTAGTTCTCTCTCCACATCAATACCAGAATTGCTTGTAGAGTACTTAGCATAATGGTTCATCTGCCCTGTTATTATCTCTAAGTGATCTTCAAGAATTTTATTGTGAAAAACCTACAGGTTTGAGAATCCCTTAATTTGAACATTCAGTGGACAAGTATGCATCAGTCACAGCAAGCAATTGTTTATTTCCTAGAACATATTTGCATTCTTTAGGATATATCTTCTGAAAAAAGGAAGACAATTATTATTTTTATCCTATCATTTACATTTTAATAATGTAGAAAATAGTTTAATACTTAATTTAATAATTTAAAACCTTAACTGATTAGAAGGAGAAATTTTTCATTATAACAAGAGCTGGTAAATGCAAAGGGACAGGAAAATTAACAAGGAACGCAATTTCAATTCTATATACATAAATTGTAACATACAATTTGATAGGTCAATTTGATGAGTGACCTGGGCATCTAGCAGTGTCCTCAGTATTATGAGCAGATCCAAAGTCTCAGTGAAAACAGTCAGGAAAATATTTCCTTAAAAGAAAAAGTTGTAATGGGATGGGGGAAGAAAAAGCCATTGTGGTTTCCGAAAATCCAAGAAATTTAGAATCAGAGGAAGATTTCAAGTCTGCAGTTTCTAAGATCAAGCAAACAATAAACAAACAAACAAACAAATAAATAAAATGAAAACACAGCTTGAATCTGTACAGCAAGATTCAAAGACCAAAGAAATGAACAAAAGAAATGAAAAAGGAACATTTGAGGTCTATTCACCCCAATCGTATCGTTTTAGTGTATCTTTTGAGTTTATTTATATTATGGTTTGTTCCCATCCTATATGTCTATGGAGATTCTCAGTCATCCAGGTCATGGTCAAGGTACATTTTCAAAAGGCAGCTGGACTTTGTTTTTCCTTGAAGAAGTTTCACTTCTCGCTCAAGAAGCTTCTCCCCCATTCAGTCAGAATTGAAGAAGCTGTTTGGATAAGAAGCCAAATGTCTTCAAGGAAAAACAAAGTCCAGCTGCCTTTTGAAAAAGCATCCCATCCTATCTTCTACTTTGAGCAATAACATTATAACCAAGTCTAAAGCTGTGCTAACAGTTTTCAGTTTCATTGTTTAGAAAGTAGCAAGTCGCTGAGGAAATGATTGTGCAAATAATCATGTTTAGGCCACCAATTTTTTATTTATTTATTTATTGCAATGGCTTCCACTTCCTAATTCCTAATTCCTAATTGTTACCTAATTCCCATACCTTCCTACTTCTTGGATTAGCCACAGGCAAGGAGGCTACACCCCCTCCAACCAATCAGATTAAATCATAGGATGACATCAGTTATGTTATGTATATAGGGGATGTTTCCACAGAAATGAGCCACCGACACCACCAGGTGGCAGGGTACCCTGTCCGGATTGGCAGGATGGTCCTTGGCGGGAAATCCTGATAAGGGGATTGGTCCCTGGTATGCATGGCTAGGTGTATAAGTGGGGCTGATAGCCCTTTGTCCTCAGTTCTGTGCTAACCTCAATAAAGATCTATTATGCTGAACCCTGTTGTCCGGAGTCATCCATGCGGTCCAGAACCCACTACACAATAAGTTAAGAAAAAGAAGAGCTAATCGTTCAACAGGGATGAATGAGTGGACATCTTTCATCCTGAACAAGAGGAGTGAAAGAATCAAACACTCTTCCCCTTTTTCTCGTGTTTCCATCAGAGATCTTCTTGTTATTTCCCTTCTTTTTTTAATATGACAGGTAGAATTGCCAGTTTCTGCGTTCAAGCCACCGAAATGGATTTTTTAAAAAAGTCTCAGTGCTTCGGTTTGCAATGCTGGCATTCTCGATAACTTCCCCCTTCTTTTTCAACAAAAGAAATCTGGGCATAATTGTGATGACCTTTGGATTAATCTCCCTCCCTCCTCTCTGTCATTCTAATAGAGAGCTTGGGGAGATGCGAGGACAGGTCATCTGGAAGCGATAGAATTGCCTTTCCCCTTCAGGCACTAATGGGTTTTTGTCAGTCCCTTTCTACCCGGTGGATGACACGTGCAGCTATTCCACTTAGTTGTCCATTAACTTCTTCAAGAGGTTACTTTGTTCTTGCTATAATACCCAAAGTTGAGTTCCAAGCTGCAGAGATTAAATTTCTACAAATCCTTTTGCTTATAAAGGTGCTGTTTCCAATTGTCAGGGATGTTTATTGGAGTGCAACCGTATCCAATAGTAATTAAAACAGGCTGTTTCAGCAAATGCAAAAGGTCAGGTTGGCTGGTGGATCAACAGACTTGTTTGGCTGTCAGGTTTCTTGGGGCATTGCTGCCTGATGGTTTGTTATTTTTTTTTCTTCAAGTCATCTATTTACCTAAGCAACAAGGGTGGAAAATCAGTGGGATCTCCAGCCACGAGATAGGTGGCTTGAAACCCAAGGGCAACAATAAGGCTTTGTGTGTTGTTTCTTTAAGATCAAATAATGTGACTCCCACGTGGTTCTCATAGAAGCGTTGAAGCAATTGCTTCATTTACCTTGAGGTTTGGAGGACCGAGGCATAAACTAGAAAGATGCCAATTTCATTGGATGAAAAAGAACACCTGTTGCTCGGGGTGAACTTTAAATCAGGCTGTGTGCCTTGGATAAATATTTTCCATTGAAATGCAGAAGAGCTGGCCTAGAGAGGAAAGTTAGTAGCATTCTCCAGCAAAGAAGTACGATTGAGACCACTTGTTCAGTGATGGGGTTCAGCCAGTTTGCACCAGTTCGGCAGAACCGGTAGCTAATTTGTTGTTGCCCAGGCCCAGAATGCTGGAAGCAGAATGCTGGAAGCAGCATCCACACAGAGAACTGGTTGTTCACATATTTGCAACCCACCAGTGTGCTCGTTTCTCATCAAATAGCTCAGGGTTTCTGTTTTTACGGTTTTGATATGTAGGTTTTTGTTTTTAGGCCTTATTTAGCTGCCCAGAGTTATTTAATTAAAAGGGATGGCCACTAGAAATAGTTCAGCAGGAAAAAATAGCACAGAAGCCCAGCTTTTGTTAGAGCACCAGTCAAGTAGTACAGGTCGTCCTCAACTTACGACGACAACTGAGCCCAACATTTCTGTTGTTAAGCAAAAGAGTTGTTAAGTCAGTTTTGCCCCATTTTATGACTTTTCTTGCCACAGTCGTTAAGGGAATCACTCCAGTTGTTAGGTCAGTAACACGGATGTTAAGTGAATCTGGCTTCCCCGGTTGACTTTGCTGGTCAGAATGTCACAAAGGTTTGATCCCATGACCCTGGGAGACACTGCCACCATCGTAAATGTGAGCCAGTTGCCAAGAGTCCGAATTTTGATCACCTGACCATGGGGCTGCTGCAATGGTTGTAAGTCTGAAAAATGGTCCTGAGTCACTTTTTTCAGTGCTGTTGTAACTTTGAACAGTCACTAAACGAATGTTGTAAGTCAAGGACTACCTGTACTCACTTCCCTGGTTTCACTTATGCCACAGTTTGGCTTAGAACTCCTCCTCCACTTCTCAGTGTCCCATAGGCAGTAAATACAGGAATAAAGAGACAAAAGATCAAAGAGGCCAAAAAAAACCCCTATCAAATGTTGCCCCCTCCAGAGTCCATAAATTGACCTACATGTAACTACTTGCATTTCTTTGATAGAAGGCAAAGTTCTAAGGGTGGACAGAACAGGCAAATTGGCGGAGGAGGAGGAGGAGGAGGAGGAGGAGGAGGAGGAGGAGGAGAAGAAGAAGAAGAAGAAGAAGAAGAAGAAGAAGAAGAAGAAGAAGAAGAGGAAGAAGAAGAAGAAGAAGAAGAAGAAGAAGAAGAAGAAGAAGAAGAAGAAGAAGAAGAAGAAGAAGAGGAAGAAGAAGAAGAAGAAGAAGAAGAAGAAGAAGAAGAAGAAGAAGAAGAAGAAGAAGAAGAAGAAGAAGAAGAAGAAGAAGAAGAAGAAGAAGAAGAAGAAGAAGAAGAAGAAGAAGAAGACTTCCGGTTTGCCATCGCGGCACTTGCGGACACATGGAGGCGAGCTCCATCTTCAGCATCCGGTTTTATCCCACTGGGGGACCTGGAAAGGGTCAAAAGCAAGGAGAGGACCCCCGCCTGATCATGGAAGGGCAGAAGCCCTACCACTTGATCCGGGGCAGCTCTCCAAACCTGTAGGGAAAAGACTGGCCATAGCAATATGGCTCGGCATTAAGCTGCTGACACCAGAAGTCAAAACTACAACCAGGCACCTTTAAAGTAATGTGGATGAAACTGGGTGAGATCTGATCTTCTCTTTAAGACTTTAAATATTTTTCCTGCAAAAGCTGCCCAAAGTATTTCTCCCTCTGTGAGCAGAGAGGGAAGGGAATTCTTACCCCACCCTCTAAGAACAGAGGCAACTGACTACCCAGGGGAAATAGAGCAATTATAAGAACAACTTTAATTTAATTGGATGCATATACCTTTGAAATTTGGGGACTAAAAGTTTTCCTATTCTTATTGGAGATGTTGGTTTCTATCTAAAAAGAAAAGAGATAAACCTTGACAGACTATTATTAAAATTCGGGACTTAAAAAGTTTTAAATGGCATCGGTGACATCTTGTGGCGAAGTATGGTACTACAACTTGTTATTGACTAAAAGAGACTTGGCTTGAAGCCCAGAACTTAGAAAAAACTCTCTCAACCTTGACAGATACCACTTATGAGAAACCCAGCTGTAAAGAAGGAACTGCAGGGTGGTATATCTGGCCTGTTTGAACTATGAAGATAAACCTTTCTTGATTTTCAGTTATATGTGAGAAATTGTTATAAGACTGCCTACAACACATGAAATAGATGTCACATACCTAGCTATAAAAAACAAAAAAACTATTTTTAACATTTGATTTTAAAATCCTCAACTTAATATATTATCAAGGGAATATGGATGAAGATCAGGAAAAAATCCTTTTTTATGTTGAAATAAATACACAATTCTCTCAGTGTGTAACAAAATGAGAGGCAACACAAAGGAACAAGATGCCAGTTTAGACATACAAACACAGATTTTGTCTACAACCAAAGACCTCACAATGCAGAAAACAACAGAAGTGGAACTAAATACTAAGACAGAGGACCTAACTGACCAACAGATCCAGGCAACGGGAAAATTAGAAAAGAAAGTGACAACATTGAAAATGGAAAAAACTTTTTTCATAAATCAGAAGAAACTTGAGAAAATGGAAGAAGAACAGATTGAATGGAAGATAAACTCATCAGGACAGTTGTGGGAAATTGGAGTAATAGGGAAATGATTAAATGAATACAATGGGGCTAGTGCTTCCAAAAAACTGTAATTAAATGGTCTTTCTTACTTCAAATAATACATATAATAGTAGAGGGAGAACTGTTTGAGGAATCAAAAGCCCATCAGGATCAAACTCCTGGCAGTGGGCAGAGTTAGCCTGCAACACTGCATTCTAACCACTGTGCCACCAAGATTCTTTATATGATCACAGAGGTCTTACCTATAGCTTACTTAGTCATGTTGACCTGGACTGATTATAAGGAGTTGCCTAAAACAGGGGTCCCCAACCCCCGGTCCATGGACCGGCACTGGTCTGCAGCATGCCAGCCACTTGGCCACACAAACAAGCAAAGCCCCATCCGCAGGATATAGGCAGTATGCAAAACCACATCCCCTCTGGTCCACAGAAAAACCTTTCTCCATGGCACCGGTCCCTGGTGCCCAAAAGATTGGGGACCTCTGGCCTAGAAGGCAATGGATAACAGAAATCTTTGCTGATCTTATTCATACTCATACTCAGGAGATTTCAAATGCCTAATTTTATACTTAAAAGGAAAAAAAAACTATTCATTTGTTTTGTAAAGCTAATACAAAATTTTTTTACTTCTGTAAAATTAATACAAAATCTATTTACATTTTTTCTATAAAACTTAAACACATTTTAAATCTAGGGTAAATATATATTTTTTATTCCCATAATGTTCCAGGTACCTACATTAAGCTACTGATGCAACAAGTTATTTTGACAGATCGTATTAAGTTCAAGCCTTGGAAGAATAATACTGATGTTATCTTTACATTGAGATGTTGCCTTTCAATTTTTTTTAGTAATAGAAAGGTGTTTGACTCTATGCTGCTTCCATTTGTCCATTATGGGAATGAAAGATATACTAATTAAAACAGACAAAAAACATAGTTAGCCTTGTAGAATAAAACTATAATCAGATTTAACAGTTTTGATTTTCATTTCTCTTAACTTGCATGGCCTTAAATTTTATACTAGTCTTATTTTATTCCAAAAGATTTGTATTAATGTATTTGAGCATTCAATTTGTACATATAAACTGGAATAATTCTAGTAGCAAATTCCTTTCTAAAACTGATAGACTATAATTCCATAAAAAAATAAGATAGAGTAGGTTTTGATTCCTTGAATGTAAAGGTTTAAGTTTAAAAATTATTTTTGTGTTTATCATTCAAACAATTGGATTTAATTGCATTATTATTTGACAAGTATCTAAAGAATAGGTAAATAGCGAACTTATAACTAAAATTACAGCCTATGTGGAAAATGTCTCCTTTGACATAAGAATTATTAAGTAAATGAGAAGCAATTAAAGTAATGGTTTAAATGTGAATTGGATTTTTAAAACTTGACACAGCTATATTTATTTTTCTCTAAATCCTGCTTCAGCTTTTGGAGTGCAGCTCCAGGCATGCTATTCAAAACCAAATTCCAAAGGTTTTACTTAATTCATTGGCTCTTATATTGAGTCAACATACTTTGGATTGTGCTTTGAATTATGTTTCCTGAAAGATATCTTGCATTGAACTCATAGACTCTTAATTCCAAATAAAAAATCAACTTTCATCATCCTGCTGAAAACATTAGTTTAACATGTTTCTTTGGCTTCATTTGTATTCACTCATAACTAACTTTGCATGATTCATATTTTCTCCATTGTTCAGTCCTATGATTTTGGATATTCCTCTCATATTCGGGTACCCCAAAAATGGTCCAGTCATACATTTTTCAGTATGAAATAAAAGATCTGAAACCAATAAAACTTTCTCATCTTCATAGAAGTTGATTAAATGTTTTTGTTTCTGATTGCTACTCTTCAATTATTTGAGAGTTTCTTATAAATGTAGCAAACTGACATGGTTCTGCATTGATCATTGTGTATTAAAGATGCTTATGTTCTTTTTGCTATATTTCCAATAGTTGTTATCTATCAAGACATCAAGAATTGTCAGCTGGCTAAAAGAATTATCATACAACATTAAAAGAAGAAATCTATACCTCATTTGCAGCAATAGATTCTCGATATATGCTGTTTGTCAACATTTGAAATAAATCTTGTGCTGGTTTTTGTTTTGAAAAAAAGAGTAAAGAAGAAGATATTCAAGCAAGATAATCTAATTTTTTAGAGTTGTCTTGCTTATAACAGAATTATCCATGAGTTTTTTCCTTTTTTTCATCAAAATTACATATTCTGAAGTTATACATATTCTTTCTATTTGTATGTAGCTCTTTGTTCCTCTCTATTAACAAGTTTAACACAATAAAAAAATGTAATGAAAATCAATGCAGCAAAACGCGAAAACTAAAGAGCAAATCAAATCATATAAAAGGGGTATTGTTCAGTTATCCCAAAGTCTAACTTGAAAATTGCTGAATTCTTGGTTTTGAGATCTGGTTATACAATTGAGGAGGATCATATTAACAGCAATCACCATCAGCTAGAAAGCGTTCCTATCTAGTGTGGGTCATATTTAGTTTAAAGGGTCAAAATGCAAAATGAATTGCAAACAGGAAAAGCATTAAAATGAAAGCATTAAAACAGTTCAGTTAACATTAATTTTAACTTGATTAACATTAAGGGAGTTGCATGATATGAGATAAATTATTAAGATGGGCACCAGAAAATGAACTAAAGAAGGTGAGGAACAAAAAATAAAGGCAAGCATGGAGTAGATATTGTATCTATTATAGAATAATAAAGAATTATCTAGGAAATGGATATAGTATTAGAATATCTTTAACACCAATATATGTGCAACTGTATATAGCAGAGATGGATTTTTCTATGACATCCTGGTGTTCCATTAAATGTAAAAAAGCTAGTAGGATAAAATATGTAATACTATATATAGGAAGCTCAGTTAGCTGAAAACTAGAACCTTATGGTCTGTTAAAATGTACATCAGCTCTCAAAGTTTTATCTCCTGAAATGCAATGCTTGTAAAATGCTCATAGAAACAATAAAGAGGGCTGATTGTAATCAGTCTATGACTCAACCTGTAACTGGGAAGCATTTAGCCCTGGTTGAACTATACCTGTCTAAATTATCAGGTGTTGTAAAAGTAACAGGAAGATACAACTTTGTTGTTAACATTGTTAAAATTTGCTGTTAAACAGGCTGCAAGGGGAAGGCGAATCTACTTAGACATATCATGTGTACTTTTCCAAAAATATATATTTTTTAAAAAGCATCTGCCATTTTCAGTAGGCATTTTAGTCCTTGTAAATGCACTGGCATCCTTATCATGCCTTTTTCTTCGCCCTCCCTGTCTTCAGCCACAAATCCCATTGGATCTGATAGAACTCGTGTGCCAATGTTACCCCAAATGTGATGTTTATTTATTTATTTATTGATGGGATTTATATCCCGCCCTATCTCCTGAAGGACTCAGGGCGGCTCACAATAAAACATATAATAAGTGCATAAATCAAGATAAATGAAATTGAGAACATCAGTGCAATAAAAAATTAGAGAATTTAAAAATGAATTAAAAATACTAAATATAAATTAATTAAGATGCCTGTCAGTCTAGGTCAGCTTGGTGGAACAGGTGTGTTTTGAGGCCGCGGCGAAAGGATTGGAGGTTTTGGGCTATCCGAAGCTCAGGGGGGAGCTGATTCCATAGGGTTGGTGCTCCCACAGAGAAGGCCCTCCCCCTGGGGGTCGCCAGCCGACATTGCCTAGCTGACGGTACCCTGAGGAGGCCTTCTCTGTGTGAGCGTACTGGACGATGGGAATTTGTTCCCGGCAGCAGATGGTCCTGCAAGTATCCCGGACCTAAGCCATGTAGGGCTTTAAAGGTAAGTACCAGCACCTTAAATCTCACCCGGAGGGCAACTGGTAGCCAATGCAGCTCCCGCAGGAGGGGTGTAATATGGGAGTATCGGGAAGCTCCCATCACAACCCGCGCAGCTGCATTCTGCACCAGCTGAAGCCTCCGGGTGGTCTTTAAGGGCAGCCCCATGTAGAGAGCATTACAGTAATCAATACGGGAGGTAACGAGTGCGTGGGTGACTGTACGTAGGGCATCTCGGTCCAAAAAGGGGCGTAATTGGTATATAAGACGAATCTGGGCAAATGCCCCCCTAGCCACGGTTCCCATGTGATCTTCAAAACTGAGTCGTGAATCTAGGAGGACGCCCAGATTGCGTGCTTTATCAATGGGAGGTAACATCTCTCCTCCTATAGTCAGAGATGGAACCTCTTGGACTAAACGAGATGACGGTATGTACAGCCACTCAGTCTTGGCCGGGTTGAGTCGAAGCCTGTTTTCTCCCATCCAAATCTGTACCGCTTCCAGACAACGGGACATCACATCGAGGGCATCACTGGGTTGGTTCGGGGTGGAGATGAATAGCTGGGTATCATCAGCATATTGATGATATTTCACCCCGAAGCTACGGATGATCTCTCCCAGCGGCTTCATATAGATGTTGAACAGGAGGGGCGAGAGCACCGAACCCTGAGGCACTCCACAATTAAGAGGCCTAGGGCTTGACCTCTGCCCTCCTGCCAACACCGTCTGCGAACGGTCCGAGAGGTAGGAGGAGAACCAACGCAGAACGGTGCCTCCCACTCCCAGCCCCTCAAGACGACGCAGTAAGATACCATGGTCGATGGTATCAAAAGCCGCTGATAGATCTAATAGGACCAGGACAGAAGAATAACCTCTATCTCGGGCCCGCCAGAGATCATTCACCAGCGCGACCAATGCCGTCTCCGTGCTGTGCCCCGGTCTGAAACCCGATTGGTACGGATCTAGATATTCAGCTTCCTCCAGGTTCAAAGGGAGCTGTCGTGCCACCACGCTCTCAACGACCTTCGCAAGGAAGCGAAGGTTGGAGACAGGACGGAAGTTGTTTAAAACAGCTGGGTCCAGTGCCGGTTTCTTGAGGAGGGGCCTTACCACCGCCTCTTTCAAGGCAGCAGGGAAGTACCCTTCACTCAGTGAGGCATTGATAACTGCTAGGAGCCAGCCTCGTGTAACCTCCCGAGAAGCATAGACTAGCCAGGAGGGACACGGGTCCAACAAACATGTGGCGGCACTTAGTTTCCCCATGATCTTGTCCACTTCATCCGGAGTCACAGGATCGAACTCTTCCCAAATGTACTTGGCCAACTTCATCGTTTTCCTCTCGTTAGATACTGCCCAGTCAGAGTCCAGACCAGCCCGAATCTGAGCAATTTTGTCCACCAGATATTTACTAAATTCCTCAGCCCGTCCATGTAGGGGGTCCTCTCCCGTCTCTTGACTTAAAAGGGAGCGGACCACTCTAAATAGGGCGGCCGGGCGATTATCTGCGGACGCAATGAGGGTGGTGAAGTAGGCGCGCTTTGCCACCCTCATTGCCACAAGATAGGATCTAGAAAAGGATCTTAACTGTGTTCGGTCAGACTCGGACCGACTGGCTCTCCAAATGCTCTCTAGGCCCCTTCTCTGGCGCTTCATCTCCCGCAGGTCCTTGGAGAACCAAGGAGCGAGTCGGGACTTGCGCCGGGTCAGAGGCCGCAAAGGGACAACGCGGTCGAGCGCCTCCGAAGCAGCCTGTTGCCAGGCATTAACTAAGGACTCGGCCGGGTTGTGGGAGAGGGAGGTGGGAATCGGTCCAAGCGCCATCTGGAATTTATCTGGGTCCATCAGGCGCCTGGGGCGGAACCACCTGGTCGGTTCCGCTTCCTGACATCGGGGGGTGACGTGACGGAGGCCCAACCGCAGGAGGTAGTGGTCTGTCCATGACAGGGGTTGTGATGTTGGAGTAACCCCACCCAGCCCATTTAGCCACTGCCCAGAGACAAAAATTAGATCCGGCATGTTTCCTCCCTCGTGAGTTGGGTCCTGAGTAATTTGAGTAAGGTCCATGGCCGTCATGGAGGCCATGAACTCTCGGGCCACTTCTGATGCACTGCCCAGGGAAGGTAGATTAAAATCTCCCAGTACCATAAGCTTTGGAAATTCGACCGCCAATCCTGAGATGGCGTCAGGTAGCTTGGGTAGAACCGTTGCTGTGCAGCTTGGAGAGAGGTATACCAGAAGTAGGCCCAACTGACCACCAGGACCCCACCTTAAGAGGAGGGATTCACATCCGTCTATCTGAGGGGCAGTGGCCTCCCGCGGATGGAGGGTCTCTCTGATAACGATCGCCACGCCACCTCCCCTACCCTGAGCTCGAGGTTGATGTAGCACACGGAAACCTGGGGGGGGATAAATCAGTCAGAGGGACCCCTCCCTCTGGGCCCAGCCAGGTTTCCGTGATGCATGCCAGGTCTGCGCCTTCCTCCTCGATCAAGTCATGGATGAGGGGAGCTTTATTCACAACAGACCTGGCATTAAAATAGATCAGCCTGAGCTCAGGAGTCAGACCTCCCTCTTCCCCAGGGCAGCAAGCGGGAGCCAGAGGGTCAGAGCGCGCCACAGCAAGAAGATAGCGTGGGCGTGATCTCAGAATACGATATGACCCTCTGCTCCTCCATCTGCTGCCATTCCCAATTACTGTGGGGATCGGTATCCCTGTCCCATCCCCCTGATGTTATCGTACAATTATTTGTAAGACAGAATTAAATGGCAACATAAGCAAAAGATGCCAGTAGGTTAATGGACTTCACCAATAATTCTGAAAAGTATTGCCTTGAAATCCTGGCTAAGTGTGTGTTTTCAAAACCAAGCCATCAATGTTAGAATTCATTCTTCATGGCAACATAATGTATCACTTAATGAATGCATATATTAGTCTTATTTACTAAATATCAATAAATATTAAGAATTGGGGTATCCAGAAGGAGATTAAAAAGGACAAGATGATCAGCATATCATCTGTAATAAAAATGGGGCGGGTCTCTCACTAACTTGATTTCTGTTTCCTCTTGCAGTTGATCCTGCTAGTAACTCTTCTTCCAAGTTTCTGTTTGTGCTAGACATAAGCTTATTTTTGACTATGGTAGTGCTGTCATATTTTGAATCTTCCTCTACTGTTTATTGACAATCTCTATAATTTCATATCTTTAAGGGGGGGGGGAAATTAAGCCAATGCAACACCTTTTTGTATGGCCAATTATATCTTCATAAAATGCAACAAATACACAATGCTTTATTGAACATCTGTGTTGGTTATCCTGTGGGGATTTTAATAAAGGACCAAATAGCATATTGATGTTAATTTTACAATACCGGGACTTTAAATAAAAAAAAATCCAAAATAAATAGCATCTATTAAACTGATCATAGTGTTGTAACTCAAATTGTGTTTATTATGCTAATGGAACATGAAATTAAGAAAAAGACCTTTATGCCAGTGGAATTAATTAATGAGCTTTATGAAGGCATTGGGATGTAATTTATTTCTAGATAAGTAAGTCTAATTTGCAGTTCCATGGGTCTTTGCAATGCTGATTGTAATAGTTATTCCTGCAGATGTGCTGCTCACAGCATGCCTTTCCATTAGAACTGAACACCTCATTATATAAACTGTACCTAATTAAACATAATACAGTGGTGACTTGTTAAACTGGCCTTTTTAAGTCAGCAGCTGCTTAAGCTAATAATACTGTACTCAAGATTTATTCATCAACCATATAATACCAATATTAAAATATACAGCCCAAGGGATTTATACGTAATTTACTGCAATGCAACAGGTATGCTTCAGATTTACTGATAAGAGATCAAGGCTTATGATTCCATAAAATTGACTTAAACTGAAGTCCCCGTGTTCTTCTTCATTATCTTTAATGTGTTTTAATTGTTTTTATCTGCAGGCAATCCCAAATTATTATAACTATAAAAGAGTCTGGCAATCTGTTTGTCATGGCACCTTTTAGTCCAGCCTTCCTTAACTCTAGATGTATTTATGGGAGCTGATGGAAAATACATCTAGAAGGTGCCAATTTGGGAATAGAAGATTTTAGGTGTGTTTGCAGAAAGGATCCATGCAAAATGGGGCAGGCTTTGTGCCATCCTATTCACTATTTTTATCCCTTTCCTGCAGAGACCCCTGAAAACTACTTTGGTAGACACAACTAACAAAGGATGTATGTCAAACATGCAGCTAAGTTAATCATACCAAATATGTATTGTTAATAGAACTAAAAAGGTCATATGGAATCCTAAGATTCAAGAGTTCTTGAAGAATGGGTTCTTCTCACAAGAGTTGGGGTAGTCTGAAGCTAAAGGTAAAGGTAAAGGTTCCCCCGCACATGCATGCTAGTCGTTTCCAACTCTAGGGGCCGGTGCTCATCTCCGTTTCAAAGCCGAAGAGCCAGCACTTGTCTGAGGACGTCTCCGTGGTCATGTGGCCTGCATGACTAGACGCCAAAGGCGCACGGAACACTGTTACCTTCCCACCGTAGTGGTCCCTATTTTTCTACTTGCATTTTTACTTGCTTTCGAACTGCTATGTTGGCAGAAGCTGGGACAAGTAACAGGTGCTCACTCTGTTATGCGGCACTCGGGATTTGACCCGCCAAACTGCCGACCTTCTGATCAACAAGCTCAGCGTCCTAACCCACTGAGCCACTGCATCCCTCAGTCTGAGGCTGGAGCCTTGCAAAATGGAAATTTGGTGTGTGGGATAGTGTTGCCCAAGAGCACCAAAATGTTTGCTAAGGTTGTTTGGTTGTTTTTTTTTTAAAAAATGTGTGCATTAATTAATACTAGGCCAACAATCAAGTAAATAATATTCCAATCAAGGAACTACCAAATTAAAGCAAACAAGCTAGCTAACAATAAACAACAAACCAAGGAAATATAGAAATCTCTAGTCTAGGTTACCAATGCCTACTTCTCCTGTCCAGGAGCTAAATATCCTTCTATATATTTCAGGTTAGCAGTCGTTCTATAGGATTTCTTTCATCTAGGGCAGAGGTAGGCAACCTTGGCTCTTTTATGACTCGTGTACTTCAACTCCCAGAATTCCTGAGCCAGCCATGCTGAGGGAAAAGGGAGAGGTTTTGCATGCCTAGCCATGCTGGCTCAGGAATTCTGTGAGTTGAAGTCCAGGATTCATAAAAGAGCCAAGGTTGCCTACCCCTATTCTAGGGCAGTGTTTGTCAACCTTGGCAACTTTAAGAGGGGTGGACTTCAACTCCCAGAATTCTCCAGCCAGCAAGGTGTTTCTCATCCTTCCTGGTTGGGGAATCCTAGGAATTGAAGTCCACACATCTGAATCCCAAGCTTGAGAACCACTAATTTAAACATTCAGCTTCAGAAGATGAAAGTAATGAACTATGGAACAGTTAATAAGCCTAATGACTATATGATATCTCATTACATAATAGTATATTAATATCATTTCAATATATATCCCCCTTTCAGATAGGGAATTCTAAACTATAAATGAGTAGCTATCTGTCAGCTTTCATCAGGTTTTTCCCTTACCTCTGAACAAATGCAACTTCTACAATCCCATCCTCCAGTTGTTTAGAATTAAGGAGCAACAGATCCAGCAAACTATAGTGAATGATGAAGAACCAAACTACTTTTTTCTCCAATCTCTGTGAAAAAATTTTTTCCCTATATTTTTCCCTAATCTCAATGGCGTAAGAGAAGCAGAGAAAACTAGCCAATTGCAAAAGCAGTGCGTCTTCATTCAGCATTGCAGATTTCAAAGCTAAAAAATGTATATCACAATTGCCTTTAATAGTGTTATTTCAGTCTCTCTCTCTCTCTCTCTCTCTCTCTCTCTCTCTCTCTCTCTCTCTCTCCCTCCCTCCCTCCCTCTCTCTCCAAAGAAAGCTATGTGACTCGCAATTAATTTTACAATGAGAAAAATACTGAAGTTAATAGACTTAAACCAGTTCTATTATAATTATCCCATAGGCTTAGGTATGAGAAGAATCTATAATGAATGAATGAAGACAGATTTTTTTTAAAATCAGGACAATTGGAAAACCAGGTTTTGTCTTGATTCTGAAAGTATGGTTCTCTGCACCAAATCAGACCAACTGGAAAGTTGTAGATGGGAAGGATTTATTTTTATGCTGTCAAGACCACAAAAGTTGGCATTCTGTAACAATTGGTGATATCAAACCACAGATTCATAGCTATTTTTGCCAACAGGCCACGAATACAAGCACAGCCTTCGCTTAAGTTTTACATTCTCTAGCCTCGTGCACTCCAGCTGAACTTAAGCGTATCCCATATACATGGGAGATGCTAGGTAGGGGGAAAGCTTCTGTACATAATAAAGGGTTTCCAGATACCGAAAAAGCTTTTTCATGCATTCTCAATAGGGAGGATAGTGATGAAGCCTTTTGACAGTTTGTCTGACTTAAAAAAAGAAAGTCTTACAGCTGTGACAATTTAACCACCACCCCTTTTTTTAAAAAAAAGCTTTCATTCAGATAATGACCCCTGTCAGTTTCATAATCTCTTGTCTTCCTAATATCTGAGGCAAGATATCTTTGGGGCTTCTTGGCAGAGACGGTCTGACATTCGGCTTTAAGTGCTGAAAGCTTTACATCACTCAAAATTGAGCATCTCCAGCAGGTTAAGTACATGATAATTTACGTGCAGTTAGTGTGCCCGCACATCTAATTCTACTTTCCTAATCTGAGAGTGGTCCAGGGTTTAAGGCAGGGGTCTTCAAATGTGGCCCTTTTATGACTTGTAGACTTCAACTCCCAGAATTCCTCAGCCAGGCACCTTAGCAATCTGTAGACTTCAACTCCCAGAATTCCCCATGTTAGCTGTGGAATTCTGGGACTTGAATTCCACATGTCTTAAAGTTGCCAAGGTTGAAAAATGCTTTAGAGGAAAAGGTCTGCCTGGAGGTTTGGCTCCAGTGGGAACAACATGTAGAAGCCATGATCAGGGAGTTCTTTGCTCACCTTGGACTGGTGTCCCAACAATGGATCTACCAGGATAGGGATGCCTTGGCAATAGAATCCTATATCCTTGCCAAGTATTCTTGAAGAGAAGGCTTTCTAAAGATATTATCCCCTCTGGAGGGAAAGGGGTGTGTGCCAATGATAAACCTTCCTTGTAGCTATCCTGCATTGTAGAACCTTCTATCACGATATGGAATGCCTGAATCTCCCAATGTCATAGAAACTTCTTAAAACTTGGCTTTCCATCAAACATTTTGGAACTAATGATGGGCTGGCTGCCTTGCAGATAGTTAACTAGTTATCAATTATGCCTGGTTTTATAATCTGGGACTGGGTTGTTGTAAACCACCTTCAATTCATGGAAGGGTATATAATAAACAACTAAAATGATACTGTATCCAAGCTTAAAAACTCAAATGATAACTGTCACAGGTGTCAAACTCGCAATATCATGTGACGTGTCACAACGTATTGCGACTTTTTTCCCATTGCCGGCAATGGGGTGGGCGCGATTTTGGCGTGACGCATCCGGCCCACAGGCCGGCAGTTTGACACCCCTGCGCCTAGATAATAGCAAAAATATATAGTAAATTCACTGCTGCCATCTAGTGGTCATACAGAGTTTTGCAGCTGACGTCTGATAGATGAAGGACCTCTCACCGGAAGCCTAAAGAGAGATCTCTTAAGAATTCACCATGGGTTCCTCCGAAAGTCCAGTAGGAGAGGGGGTCGAAAACCATATTTGTAGAAAGATTTCTTAGAGCTATTCACAAAATACGGCTCTTGGTTTATTTTTATCTCTTGTGACAAAGAAATGCAAATCTGTTTTAAATAATGCCAAGAAACTTAAAACATCCATTTGCAAATAAGTAATTGCAAAAAAGGCAGTAGTTTTCAAAAGCTGTGCTGAATAGCAGTACTGATTAGTATTTTTAATTAAAGTACTCTGGATACAGATTAATTTTCTACGCTCAAAGTTTATTGTTTTGCTGGCTTCCGAAAGGGAAATATGCACACTCCGATAAATGGATTGAGAGGCTTTCAGATTCTCTGACTTCTCTGCAAATTCAATAGTTATTTCCAAATCCTCGGCTGGAAATATGATTTTGCAACTTATTACAGGTAGTTATTACTTAACAAGAGTAATTGGGATCAGATTTTCCATCACTAAGGGATGCGGTCATAAAAGACTACATTACGTTCTGTGACTGTACTGCTTAGTGACAAATTCTGGCACTTCTAATTGCTGTTGATAAGCAAATCCCACAACGTAATTCAGTGCAACATCACATGGTCACCGTTTGGGCCCTCCTGCCGGCTTCCCCATTGTCTTTGTTCATCGGATCAGAAAAGAAGGTCGCATATGGCAATCACGTGTCTCTGGCCCACTGCAACGTAAAAAAATGTGAGTTGGTTGCCAAACACCTGTAACACAATCCCGTGACCCTGGGGGGACACCCACGATCATAAAGACAAGGACTGGTTGTTAAGTACCACTTGTTCAGTGTCTTCATAGGGTCAAACAATCGTTGAACAAGTGATCATTAAGGGAGGACCACTTGTACAGTTAAACAGCCCCCTCAATGAATTCTCACAGAAAATATTTCTACAATAACAATTAAAAAAAATCTTTTTCCAGTAGTGAGGAAAAGGACTACTATCAGAAAGGACTACTGACTACTAGTCAGAAAAGGCTACTGTCGATCAAAGCACTGATCCTGTATCTCATTGCTAGTTGTACCTGTTCTTCAGGTTCAGGCAAGACAAGAAGCAAAGGATGGAAACTATTCAAGGAGAGACCCAACCTAGAACTATGGAGGAATTTGCTGACAAAACAATTAATCAGTGGAGTGGCTTGCTTCAGAAGTTGTGGGTGCTCCAACACCGGAGGTTTTTAAGAAGAGAGTGGACAACCATTTGTCTTAAATAATATAGGGTCCCCTGCTTGGCCAGGGGGTTGGACTGGAAGCTCTCAGTGGTCCCTTCCAACCCTGTTATTCTGTTGTTCTACAATATAGCTCTAACAAGGGAGAAAAGAGATAAAGAAAAAAAACTTTAGCTGTTTAATATTAAAAAAACATTAGTAATCAAAAGTATACCAGGGGGTATCTTTGCAGATACCATTTTGGAACCTGCTATTTCAATAAGGAATCCACGTTTCAAAGAAATACTTAAGCAGCACTTAACACCAAGAACGCTACCTTACGCTAGTACAACTTTGTTGGAGTAGGTATCAAGAATGAAGCGTTGGTACTCATGTAATGGTCTGGTTTCTTGGAAGGGTACTATTAGCCCATATATTTGGAGAAATAAAATGTCAGATAGAATAATCATTAATTGTTCCGAATAATTTGGATGCAATATCGGAGAATTCAAAAGGATGGAGGAGTCCAATTTCTTGCTCAGTGTGAGAATCCAAATGAAAATATTGCTGACAGATGGCAATCTAACCAACACCCTTCTAAGTAATTGATTCTACTTTAAAATTGCTTTTATAATTAGGACGCTTCTTCTAATGTTTAATTGGAATCTGCCTCCTTCTAAGTTACATCCATTATTCCATATCCTGCATTCTGGAACAACTGAGAACACAACTTGACCTGGATGACTTTCTGAAGTTATTTGAAAAGGTTTACATATCATCCTTTCTTTCTCAACGCTAGAAATCCAGAGTTTTCGATCTCTCGTCATAAAACCCAGTTTCTTACCCTAATCTTCATTGCCTTTCAGCTTCTTGAAAAGTGATATCTCTAGTAGGACTCAGTACTCAATGGATGGGATGCGTAATCTAACTTACACCAAATAAAGTAGAACATTAAACTCTTTTTTTAAAAAAATTAAACTTCTGTTGATAAAACCAAAAAACAATTAAACTTCTGATGATAAACCCCCCCCCCCAAAAAGTTGCTTTTTTAATAGTCACATCACTCTGCTAATTTATATCAACTTCTGAGAGGTCCTTGATGCTCTTTGAGCTTGGTTGTTTTCTTGCAGATGTTTCATTACTCAAACTAGGCAACATCATCAGTGCTACTATAGCACTGATCTAATCTAGCTAGGACTAACACAGATGATGTTACCTACAGTAGTTGGGTAATGAAACTTCTGCAGGAAAACAACCAAGCTCAGAAAGCACCAAGGATCCCTCATTTCAACCCTGAACTACAAATATTCTCTTTTATTTATACCAACTTCTGTTCCAAAATCATCTTCACATGCATAATTACCATATTAGGATCCCACCATCCTATACCTAGCCTTTGAATTTGTTCATTTACGTGATGTATTTTGAATTTCTTTCTGTTAAATTTATTTCTGTTATTTTCAGGCCCTTTTCTCACTACTGAATATGTTCTGCATTTTATGTTTATAAAATATCATCTGCAAATCTGACACTCATTTCTTTCAATATTTCATTCAAGTCAGTAGTAAAAATATGGAAGACTGGGCCTGAACTGAACTTTGTGGTAACTTGATGTCTCTTCCAATTTGATGAGGAATCCCTGATAAGCATTCTTTGAGTGTGTGTCATGGGCCAGCTGTGCATCTTCTAAATTGTCATTACAACCAACCCAAAATTAACAAGATTGTCCTCAGTGGTTTTGTCAAATGCTTGTTGAAATCAAGAAATATTGCATCTACAGCATTCCCAGAATCTTCCAAGGAAATCACCCAATTCAATAATGAGATAGGATCAGTCTGACAAGATTTGTTTCTGATGAATCCATTGTGATTTCTAATAATTACTCCATTATTTTCAGATCGATTTCTTTATGATCTGCTGTAGAATCCAAAACATTTATCTCATAAAGGCCAGGGTAAATCTCAGAAGAGGCATTACGATGGCAAAACAGCAATATAAACACAAGATGGAAAACCACCTAGCAGACAACAATCTGAGGCAAGTGTGGCAGGGACTGCAGCACTTAACCAACCACAAGGGCAGTATGAGGAGCACAGTTAACACCGATGCATCGTTGGCAGAGGAGCTGAATATCTTCTTTGCTCGCTACGAGGTGAAAAGACCAGACCCTGTAGCCTCTGCTGGCCGGCCTTCTGATTTTCAGCAACTCACCCTATTTGAAGATCAAGTGGGAACTGTATTGAAGGCTGTGAATCCCAGCAAAGCCGCAGGCCCAGATGGGGTGCTGGGGATAGTGGTTAAGAACTGTGCCGACCAATTAGCAGGGGTCCTGACAAGGATTTTTAACATCTCCTTGCAAACGGCATGTGTACCATCATGCTTGAAAGCAGCTACCATTGTCCCAGTCCCAAAGAAAACTGCAATTGAGTGCCTGAATGACTACTGGCCTGTTGCATTAACGTCTGTAGTCATGAAATGCTTCGAAAGACTGGTTCTCCAACATCTCAGGACATGCCTCCCACTGGATTTCGACAAACATCAATTCGCCTACAGGGGGAACAGGTCGACAGACAATGCCATAGCTACGGCTTTACACTCTTGAGAAACCTGGAAGCTATGTCAGGATGCTTTTTGTTGATTATAGCTCGGCTTTCAACACCATTTTGCCGAGCACTGTCATCGAAAAGCTGACTGACTTGAAATTTTCCCCCTCCATCTGCGATTGGATTCAAGACTTTCTCAGGGACCGGTTACAAACAGTGAGGGTTGGGTCTGCTTTATCCACCCCACTGAAGCTTTGCACCAGCTCGCCACAGGGCTGCGTGCTTAGCCCCTACCTGTACTCATTGTACACATATGACTGTGTATCATCCGACCCACCTACTGCGATAATTAAGTTCGCAGATGATACTACCATAGTGGGTCTTATTACAGGTGGGGATGAGACAGCATACAGGGGGGAGGTACAAAAACTATCCATATGGTGTTGCAACAACTTGCACCTGAACATCGGCAAGACGAAAGATATGGTGCTAGACTTTCGGAGGAAAAAGGAGGAAACTGCCCCACTTTACATCGGGGGGGGACTGTGTGGAGAGAGTTTCCTCCTTTAAATTTCTGGGAGTCTACCTCTGTGAAGATCTTACCTGGAAAGTTAATACAACCCAGGTGGCCAGAAAGGCCCAACACAGACTTCACTTTCTCAGGGTCTTGCGGAAGAACAGGGTAGAACAACGGCTAATGACCCTTTTACCAGTCTACTATAGAGAGCGTCCTCTCGTACTGTATTGTGGTTTGGTATGCTGGTCTGACAGCCGCAGATAGGAAAGCATTACAGAGGGTGGTGAGCACAGCACAAGACATTGTGGGCTGTCCCCTGACACCACTGGATGACATCGCCAGGGCTCGCTGCCTTGGAAGAGTGAGGAAAATTCTCAGGGATGACTCACACCCTGGACGGTACCTCTTTACTCTTCTACCATCGGGTAGGATATATAGGAGTATAGCCAGCCGCACCAACAGGCTGAAGAACAGCTTTCATCCATGGGCTGTTAGGCTTTTGAACGGGAAATAATTTTTATAAACTTTATGCATAATTGACTTGCAAGGCTGGTGTGTTGCGCAATTAGCTCACATGGTGTAATAAGATGGAGGGTTTGTGTCACTGTGAGTTGGGGGTGGGGGCACGAAGGGAGGCTCGGCCAATCTCAATGTATACATGGTTGTACTTTGACAATAAAAAGGTTCATTCATTCATAATGACTGGTCTATAATTCCTTAAATTCCCCTTTCTCTCCCATTTGAACATTGAGATACCATTTATCTTCCTCCACCCATTTGGAAGTTCTCCTATTCTCCAGAATTTCTTTTTTAAAAAACAACAACATTAATCTTCAGCCATCAGCAAGTTCCTTGTGTACCCAGAGGGTGCAATTAATCTGCCTCTGAAAGTTTAAAATTTCTTCGAAGTAAATAGTTACCCCTTTATTAAGTTTCTGTCAATCTCAAATTCCAGCTCTGCTCTTTCAATTAAAAATTATACCTAGTGCAAAAACTATCTTCCACAACAGGGGTGAATAACTGCCTTTTTCATCATTATGTTATTATTTTGCTAAAAAGCGGTAGAGTGATCCTTTTCTCCTATTTGAACATATCTAAAGAAATTCTCCTTATTGTTCTTCACATCTTTTACAAATCCCTTATCATTTTGAATGTTGTAGTTGCCATCTGTACCGTACTGGGCTATCTGAATATATCTTCCTTGGTAACCTTTATATTTTTCCATTTCTTTATTTATGAGGAATATTGTATATATTTTATTGTCGAATCTTCACTAAGCTTTATGCGTAGTGATACTGATGATGTCTGCTGTCTGCAATCTTCTTTTTCCATTCGAATTGTTTGCAAGTGTGCTTTTATTATCTCTTTTGTTAAAAAAAATCCCATTTATCTTGAGTACTTGTTAGTTTTCTTCTGCCACCAAAACATACTTATCATTTTTTTTCTTTGTTCTTCTTCTTTTTCTTCTCCTTCTCCTTCTCCTCCTCCTCCTCCTCCTCCTCCTCCTCCTCCTTTTTGGCTTTTGAATCAGACTTGACTCCTGGCAACTGTTTGGACAATTCACTGAAGTTTTCTTGGCAAGATTTCAGAAGTGTTTTGCCATTGCCTCCTTCCCAGGGCTGAAACAGAGTGACCATGCTATTATGCACCTAAGGCAGGACCATAACTCACAGTTGCATATTTTCTAGCCTGTTACTTAACCACTACACCTTTAAGATTATAAAAAAAAATCTTCTACAAAGACTGGGTAGCATGTTAGTAGTTCAGAATTGGAAAATGCCCTCCTGGCAGAGGGCGTGTAAAAGCACTTGCAAGAAAGTTAACCAGAGCTGTGGAGATAGAGGTATAACCAAGATGGATGTATACTATACATTTTAATTTCCTTTTCTCAATAAAAACAATTCCTTGCATTCTACCTGGTACCCTCCAAGTGCATTAGATGAAGTTCAAAGATATGCTGAATCGGATCTGTTAAGATGAAATGACTGTCAGATATCCCAAGTGCATTCCCTCGCTAACAACTAAAGTAGAAGCAATTTCTTTTAGTTTGTAGGTTCTAGACCAACAGCACATTTTTCCAACATTAGCCATCTCAGATTTATATATCAGAAAAGTAGTGGGTTGTGGCAGTGGTGGGATTCAGCCGGTTCACACCACTTCGGCAGAACCGGTAGTTAATTTTTTGTTGCCCAGGCCCAGAATGGACCTCCAGAAGCAGCATCCACACAGAGAACCGGTTGTTCACATATTTGAATCCCACCACAGGGTTGTGGTTTTGTTTTCTTTTTCATTTGTTCGCTTTCAAGAAATCTGTCTATTTGGTGCATTCTAGATGGACAGTTTTTAGGGCTATCGGTCAAAAGGCATATATACATGACTGTTCAGTTCTCCTGGGCTAAATAGTGATCTTCATCTAACGGCACAATTTCATTACTCAAATAATCCTCTATATGTTTAAATCAGAGTCCTAATTTGTAGCATTGCGATGCCTTGAGATTCCATGTGAGATAACTTGTTAACTTTCATAAGTAAAACCTTTTGGTACTCTTCATTTGATGAGGATAATTGGAATTTCACTGTTGTCTAATTAACTTTAATGGAATCTATTCATAGCTCCAATATTGCTTCCACTGAAATCAAAGAGAAAATCACCAGTGTGTTCAGTGGGAACAGGATTGGGCCCCTGGTGTGCATATCAAAGGAAGCAGGCATCCTTACCTTAATATTTTCTGAATACATCCTTTTGATTGCTCTGGGGAGATAAGACACCTGATAAATATAATGGATGAAAGCCTATTATCTATACCATCTGTATTATAAGACATAAACAATCTCTGTAGTCTCTCTCTCTCTCTCTCTCTCTCTCTCTCTCTCTCTCTCTCTCTCTCTCTCTCTCTCTCTCTCTCTCTGTGTGTGTGTGTGTGTGTGTGTGTGTGTGTGTGTGTGTGTGTGTGTGTTTACACAAAGTACTATACCCTTCTGAAAAAGTTGGCCTGGTTACTAAAGGACAGGTTTTTAAGTATGATGCCAATGCAATTTTCAACAATACACATTTTAACAATATTTTTCATGCCTCGGCAGATTAGATATATATCTACAGAGCAAAATATAAATATGGTGCCAGGGTTTTATCTTATCCTTTCTCGGGTGCTATCTGTAAAGTAAGTTATTCAATACAGTTTTCTAAATAAACATGAATCTCTGAGGCTGAGTACTTAGAATTTTTGAAAAGACAAGCAATTAATTGAACCTTTTTCCCCCCTTTTTTTAAAAATTCCATTTATATCCCGCCCTTCTCCGAAGACTCAGGGCGGCTTACAAGCTTAGCAGTAGCCTTCATTCTATGTATATGCCTGCTTATTAGGGCTTTCACACACATCCCCAAGCGGCATTATTACAAAGTCAGCTTAATTGCCCCCAACAATCTGGGTCCTCATTTTACCTACCTCGGAAGGATGGAAGGCTGAGTCAACCTTGAGCCTGGTGGGATGTGAACCTGCACTAATTGCAGGCAGCTGGTGTTACTTAAGGAGGCATTAGCCCACTGCTCCACCAAGGCTCCTTTGCGCCTGGAACATTTTGAATGAACATAATGTGCTACCTATCAACACAGGTTAAGTGGCTACATGTATTCACAATGTAGAAAAACATGTAGAATACATATATCCTATTTCTAAACCACCCATCTCAGAGAAACCACTAAAATATTTAAAATTTTTATTACTGGATGGTTGTTTTCAATAAAAGCCCAAACTAAAATAGTGGTTAAAGAACAATAGCAACAGTGGTGGCAAAGCTGAATCTAACTTATCACTCTCCAATTTTAGATGTTGCTGCTTGTTGCTACGTTACAGGGCTTTTTTTCTCATAGAACGCTCAGAACGGAGTTCCGGCACCTTTTTTGGATGGAACCTTGTAGGGTAGGCAAGGCGGGTTTTATGGCATGTGTGAGTTCCAGCACCTTTTTCTTTTACAAAAAAAGCACTGGTTAAAACTCATGCTCAGCAGAACTCCTGAACCCAGGAAAGATCAGGGCTATTTTATATCATTTTTAACTCATCTCAAGTACTCTGGTCTTGATTCAAAATCACTCCAAATCTGCCTCAAATGTGCCAAAAGATATTAATGGGAAAAAATGGTGTTTGCTATCATAGAATATCTTGGTGCTTTCAAATACAAGCAACTCTTACGAGGACTTAGTATCGTTTGTCGAATGACAAGAGCTCTAGGGCTGACTTCTTTCATGCAATCATTTGCTTTCCTCACTATTTCCCATATTCTATTCCTGGAAGTTGTTTTGGCTTGTCTACCTGGCTGGCTTAAGGATATCTTAAATTTTTAAGTTAATTTTTTTTTTTAGGCCTCAGTAGGTGGCAAACATCTGGACAACAATGTTTGGGCTTGCACAAGGATAACAGCAAGTGCTAACAACACTTTGAATTTAATTTAGTATCTTATGAAAAGAGAGGTAATTGATAAAATAAATGCTTAACCCTTGTTCCCTATTCTTTTATGTGTTATTTCATTCTAGTGAGCAAATCTTTGATAGCAATTCTAGTGGAAGTTTGATAGGCAGAAAATATTTTGGACTTAAACTCTACGGAAAACTATTTTTTATTATGCCTTTTTCTGAAATTAAAAACAATTAAATAAACTTACATTTTTTAAATGCTGATATACAGAGTTTATTGATTTTGTTATTATTATCCATCATAGAATAGCTTTCATAACAACTAAGACCCCAAAGACCCTTTTTGTTTAGAAACTCTATCTCCCTACATCTACTGTATAATATACACATATACATTTACACACACACGCACAATATAGACCTACGTACACCCCCAAATATCTTCAATTTTTTTAAATTTTCATTCTAATTTTATTTAAACAAACGAATCTCAAAATCTAGACCTTTTCTTCAGATAAACCTTTTATTTTCCAATTGTGATAGCTGTTTATATTAGGTACTATTTTGTATGTAATTGTGTTACATTTCAGCATCTCTAAATTAATTCACATTAATCTAGTTACCCAAATTACATTTGAAAATTTATTTTAATGTGACAGCATGGCTAATTTATTCCTTTGTTACTCTGTTCCTCTGTCTCCAGGGCAATGCAACTGCATAGCTTCTCTGTCTACTACAGTCTGAGGTCTCAAGTACATTGCATTATTATTGTAAATCATCTAGATAGCATTTTAGTCTGTAGAATGCTTTAGTCTCTCTCTCTCTCTTTCTCTCTTTCTCTCTCTCTCTCTCTCTCTTGTCCTCACAGCAATCTTTGTACTGTTTACTTTCCCCTTTTCAGAAGATATTTTGAAAAGGCAAATCTAGTCATGTGTTATGCTTGAATAAGGTACACGTAAGGGGATGCGGTGGCTCAGTGGGTTAGGACGCTGAGCTTGTCGATCAGAAGGTTGGCAGTTTGGCGGGTCGAATCCCGAGTGCCGCGTAACAGAGTGAGCGCCTATTACTCGTCCCAGCTTCTGCCAACCTAGCAGTTCAAAAGCACGTAAAAATGCAAGTAGAAAAATAGGGACCACTATAGTGGGAAGGTAACAGCGTTCCGTGCAACTTTGGCGTCTAGTCATGCCTGCCACATGACCACGGAGACGTCCTCGGACAAGCGCTGGCTCTTTGGCTTTGAAACGGAGATGAGCACCGGCCCCTAGAGTCGGAAACGACTAGCACGCATGTGCAGGGGAACCTTTACCTTTACCTTTTAAGAAGGACAGAACTGCAGTCCATTAGCTATGTTCCAATGTTGGTCTTAGGCAGGGCTTTTTTGCTCATAGAACGCTCAGAATGGAGTTCCAGCACCTTTTTTGGATGGAACCTTGTAGGGTAGGCAAGGCGGGTTGTACAACATGTGTGAGTTCTGGCACCTTTTTCTTTTACAAAAAAAGCACTGGTCTTAGGTAAGTGAGAAGATGCAGAAGAGAGTCTATTAGATATCTAAGAATGCAAGAAAAAGCCTTCCATCAGGGCTCCCAGGAACCAAAGGTTTCACATTGAAACAAACATAACACCACTAAACTTCCATTCAGTACATACAGTTCACTGACCAGAGGCAGGCCTATGACTACATGGTTGCCTTTTCATTTAAGGTATCCCCGAACTAAGGAACTACCGAGGACTAGGTGTTTCGTGATTGAGGATTTGTAACTGGCCTGCTAACAGTGAGGTGTTTTATGTTATTACTATTTATTAAATTTATATGCTGCCCACTATCATGTGACTCTGGACGGCCCACAATGCTACAAATTAACAATGTAAAACAATTAGAGCATTAAAGACATTAAAAACATTGAGGCTTAAAAGTTAAAGCATAACAATTAGCAACAAACTAGATAAAAAGGACCAATATGTAAACAGGGTAAAGGTCAGATCTTCTAATCTACTAACCACCTCCAGAATGGGATGCTCCCATCAGGGCCCCAAGCCAATCAGCAGAACCATGTTTCCAGGCCTTTTTGGAAAGCTAAGTGGGTAGGAGCGGATGTCACAGAGGGTGGGACATGAGCCAAAATTCTTTTGCCACAGCATGCCTCTTCTGCTGGAGTAGGAGAGTGGACCAATACAATTGGGGTGAGATGATTCTTCGGGAAGCCTGAACCCATGCATAACATGCAAAGTCTCCACGTTAAATGGCATTTTGGGTAGCAGAATGAAAGGAACCCATAAAGGAAGAGAAAGAACTGTGCAGCCTCTGATATTTTGGATTCTTTTTCGCTCCTGTTATTCTTAGCGTCCTATACCAACCTCTGTCCATTCTGACCTTCTGCTTTCCAGACACCATCTCTACATTCCAGGTTAGCTGTTAGTACGTTCAGAGGTTAAATGTCCACCTCTCCTTCTTCTATCTGTGTCTCTTTTTGTTCTCAGAACTTTCGTGCAATCACATTATTTTCCTGTTGTCACGCTTTTTTTTCCCATTGCAGCAATTCCTTTCTCTGAAGGAGAACATTTTCAGCCATTAGATGGGCAGCTCTGCATGCTTGGGATAATTCAAGTCTGCCACCTCTATTACTTTGCACCCTTTGAAATACCTATTTTTGGATGTTCTCTTCGGGTGGGTGATGGTAGACGCCAACAACAATATTGTTTTTAATTTGTTCTTGCACTTATTTTAATTTGTTCTTGCACTTATTTTAATCCAGATGATTGATACAGTGCTGCAAGTTAATTCATTTATATTTTTGAACAGGGGTTGCATACTTTTAACATGCAGTGCAATCCTCACTTTCTATTCTTTCTGTTCCTTTTGAATAAATTGGCTTCGAAGTGTTGGACCAGGGATGAAGTTTGTTCTCCCTTTCTGAGTGAGTTTTTGTGCTCTTCAATGCGTGCACTTATTCTTCTGTTTTGTGGTTGTGTGTCGTTATCGTTGTGGGTTCGGATTTGCTTTTTGAATCGTTGTGTGGTGTTGATGTCATGTGATGTTATCATGAGTTTGGGTCTGGTATCATTCTTGGTGGTTGGGACTCGTCACCTATAAAGCCCTACATGGCCTGGGTGGAATGGAGAAAATGGATTGAGTTTATCCAGAACAAGTATAGGGTTAAGAAGTTTTATGTAGCATTCGAATAAGTCTTCTTTCGTTTTTTTTTTATTTATTCTAGTTTTTTATATATATTTAATATTGTTAAGGTGTGTCTTATCCTATATAAGCTAGAGAGTGATGGATTTTAGAATTTATAGTGGCTAGTATATGGTTGTTTATGATTGCCTTTTTATATATATATACCTTGTATTTAGCTCTGGGAAGTCGGGGGGTGGAGGGGGGGGTGGAGGGAGGGGGGGAGGGAGGGAGGTTGGGGGGAGGTAGGGGGGGAGCAGGGAGGGGGAAGGGGGGCTTTTTAAAGGAAAACTGTATTTTAAAACTTTTCAATAAAAAAAAAAGAATTTTGGGAGGCTGAGATGATCATTTCGAACTCTTTATGTTCTCATCAGTCAGTCATACCCTTTATCTGAGATTCGAACCTGGGCTGATTATATATTAGGCAGTTGTTTTAACTTCCTGAGCCACAGGTTCTTTCTCTCTTTTATTAGCTAGAAGGCAAGGCAAATGTGTGTTAAGTATTTGTCAAGGCTTTTTGAATGCACCTTGAGATATATATATATATATATATATCAGTTCGAAAGCACGTAAAAATGCAAGTAGAAAAATAGGGACCACTACAGTGGGAAGGTAACAGCGTTCCGTGCGCCTTTGGCGTCTAGTCATGCTGGCCACATGACCACAGAGTCGTCCTCAGACAAGCACTGGCTCTTCAGCTTTGAAACGGAGATGAGCACCGGCCCCTAGAGTTGGAAACGACTACACACACACACACATTATATATATATATATATATATATATATATATATATATATATATATATATATATATATATATAACTATGGTAGATATTTTGTGATATCTTACAGTAATATTTTGCACTGTTCAAGTGATAGTAATGGATTCATTAATAGGCCAATGACTATTGAACATTAGAAAATATAAGGTAGATATTTTTTTTCAGTCAGAAACACAAAAGTGCCAAAAACACTCCACAGCAATATCACCTACCTTTCTCTGAAAAATGTTTCAGAGGAACACACTTTCCCTTGCCTCTTGGCTAGTTCATCAACAAGAAAAGGCCACTTTCCCTTCAGACTTATCTGCTAGAGGCCTCTGAGTTAAGCTTTCACAATTTATTTGTTTTTTTCTGTTTTGTAACAGAATGTTTTATTAGACACGCTGCTTTGCTTGAGTAATTGGGTTTGGATTTGATTGGTTCTACACTTTATTTTATGGTAGCCCTTGGCTTCTTTCAGATGTCATTTAAAACGTATTCATGACATTGGAAATGTCTTATATTGAGTTAGATGTTTCCATAGAAAATATTTTCATTAAATATTTTACTCCATCTGATTGGCTTCTGAGCAAACATGCTGTGAGTGAAGCTGTCTAACCACAGCCCTAGAAAAGAGGAAGGAGCGTAGCGGCGTAGTGGTTAGAATGCAGCATTGCCGGCTAATTCTGCCAGCAGTTCAATTCTGACCAGCTCAAGGTTGACTCAGCCTTCCCTCCTTTTGAGGTCGGTAAAATGAGGACCCCGATTGTTGGGGGCAATTTGCTGACTCTGTAAACTGCTTAGGGAGGGCTGTAAAGCACTGTGAAGCAGTATATAAGTCTAAGTGCTATTGCTATTGCTAAGGACAGTACAGAAAGAAATGAAAACTCCTGGAGAAACAAAGAAAATCATCATCATCAATCATCATCACTTTTTATCGCCACGAGCCGTGGTGGCGCAGTGGTTAAAATGCAGTATTGCAGGCCAACTTTGCTCACTACCAGCAGTTCAATCCTGACCGGCTCAAGGTTGACTCAGCCTTCCATCTTGGTAAAATGTGGATCCAGATGGTTGGGGGCAATGTGCTGACTCTGTGAACCGCTTAGAGAAGGCTGTAAAGCACTGTGAAGCATTATATAAGTCTAAGTGCTACTGCTATTGTTGTTACTATTAATATTACATAAGCTATGCAAGGAGAGCTTGACCGCTCTGATAGCATCAGATGAGTCATGGTTGAAATACTTCCACAAAATACAGCTAAAAAACAGATATTGGACTGTGCCCAGATAATCTTGGATTGGGCTTTCCATCAACAACTGATTTTGCATTTTCATTTACAAGTGAATGCATTTATTTTTGCTGCCCTGTGCAATAAAGGCAAGCAGCAACTCTGAGATGCCTCACTGTTGATGTCACAGTACCACATAAGAAATATAGAAGTAATCTGCTTTCTGCCTGTGCTCAGAAAAGTGGAATAAGTCAGCCAAGGCTTGAGGCATAAGCTGACAGAGAGTACAAGGTTTTCATGAAGCAGCCACCACTCGCCTATTAAGCCATTTGATATTTGTCAGTAAAAGCTACCTATCAGAAAAGGAAAAAAAACAATTCTAGATATTAGCCAGATATTTGTCAGTAGAAATTCACTCAATCTTCATGAAGCAACAAAAAAGATACTCAATGTAGCTACTTAATTGGCCAACAAAGACATTGAGTGCTCAACTATTGAGGTTCACATGCTCAGAATAGTCAGAGACTCTGCTGATTCCTTTGTACAAGCAGAAATCCTAGCAATTTATATACACTGAACATTAAAAGCCCGAAATCCAGAGAGGGCCTTATTTTTGAGTAGCAGATTAAACTTTCAGCCACCCCGTAGTTTCGAATTTGAAAATTGTATTGCTACCATCGGAACAAGTCTAAGTAGAATGAGAAACATATATATTTATGTATATTCGTTCTTTTTTCCCCCTTGCCTACCTCTTTCGGTGCATCTGTTAAGATCCCTATCTCACCTGACTCCATTTTGTTTTTCAAAGATTCTTTTAAGTAAAATAAAGAAATAGGAAGTTGGCATGCCATATGGGAAACTGCCAGCTTCTGACATGGACTGTCTTTATAAGATTAACTCTGAGCATCATATAAGCAGCTCCAGCATTTTCGACAAAAGAAACTGTACGGCAGCTGTACTGCTATATATAGTTTGGACATATGGACACGTGCTTTCTTAAGAAAGGTAAGCCAGAGTAGTAGGGTGTTCTAGGAAAAAGAGGCGCACCACAGATATGGAAAGGAGAAGAAGTGTTATGTCATTTGCAATTTTGATCTCTTCACATAAGTGACATCATTGTGGCTTGCACAGTTTGCCTTCTGGTTCCTTGGATTTTTGTCATATGCCACCTCTTACTAACCCAACTGCAGAGATAAAGCACCTTACTATTATTAATTTTTTTAATCCTGCCTTTATTTTTATAAGTAGCTCAAGGCAGCAAACTTACCTAATACTCCTTCCTCCTTTCTATTTTCCCAAAACAATAAGCCTCTGAGGTGAGGGGCTGAAAGAGAGTGACAGATCCAAAGTCACCCAGTCAGTTTCCATGCCTAAACCGGGACTAGAACTCATAATCTCCTACTTTCTAGATCAGCACCTTAACCACTACACCAAATAGGCAAGTCAAATAGTATAGACTTTTGGAAAGTTTTATGTTTCTACTTAGCTCTAAGCAACACTCTGCCCTAGAAAAGACCTCCAAATTATGACAAAACAATAGGTTTCAAATTTGTGGGCTGCAGAGCTGAAGAGGCCAGTAGCCACTTCTTTTAACATATTTGACAACCTATGGCAAGTTTAATCTTATCAAGCGTCTTTACTGAATTACTGTGCTTCTGTTCCGTAGAGGAGTCTGTGCAGTTGACAAAAAAGCAGCCTTTCGTTAAAAACACCACAATAAAACCTACAAACTTAAAAACAGTGAATGCAAACATTGAGATAATTTAAAAAAAAACACAGAAAAGCAAAATAATGGAAAGTGTAGCTAACTTGAAGTAATGTAAAAGATAACTGGTGATGTTTTGATATTCCTTATAAAGGGTCCTTGGTAACTTTCAAAGAACTATAGTTCCCTGGGCGGCCTAGATGAATCACTATTAAACTGCTCTAAGGCTGTGCTATAGCTATACTTGCAGTCTGATTGAAATAGTTTGTGTTTCCCCATATGAAATTTAATCATTCTGTTCAGTGACAGGGAATCCTTTTACTATGATTACTCTTGACATGAATAATCATCATCATACTTTCACACATCAACTTCCTGCCTTGTGTACATATACACGTAGCATAATTTGAACTGTTCCAAACTTTATTTAACACCATCAGTAACTTACCCAGATATGGACTTTTTCCAAGTGAGGCCTTGGCCATTAATAGAAATGTACATTTGCAGTAATTATTGTTCATTTATTTTTGTAATGGAGCATATGTTTCATCTCTGCTTTCCATCTGGGCCTCTTGCCACGTGATGGATTCCTCTGTCACAAACATTCTTCACTTCTTTCTTTTCCTCTCTTTCTTTCTTTCTCTTTCTTTCTTTCTTTCTTTCTTTCTTTCTTTCTTTCTTTCTTTCCTTCCTTCCTTCCTTCTTTTCTATCTTTCTTTCTTTCTTCTTTCTTTCTTTCTCGTATTCTTAGACAAATTTTGCAAAATTGCCAGAACTATATAAATATCCCTCTTTGAGGTTCAGCTATCTATCAAAAACAAATGTTGGTTTTAATTTTTATTTATTTATTTAGGAGTTTTGGGTCCTTGGTATCCCAAATAAAGACCTGTCTTCTGGAATCAGGGTTAGGGAAATTGGGAGGGGGGGAGTTATATCTTGGCTTTGAAAACTTAATTAAAAATATCTACACTGCCTCAAAATCTAAAGAGCCAGGTGACTGCAAAAGACTGAGATCCTGGATTTTTTGGATTGCCAAAAGGAGTCTTTAAGGATCAAATATACTTTCAGATTTGGGAACAAGAAGTTCCTGAGCATATTAAGTTAAAGACTGGGTGGCAGCGTTTATAGGATCAGCATACTCAGAAACAATTTTCCTGGAGCTTGCCAGAATCCCTGATTCATGTGATTTCTTTTCATATCATTTAAATATAAATAAGAAAGAAACATACTGCAAAGGGAAGCACCAACCTCTACCACCAATCTGCTTTGCAAGGATAAGGCTCCACGATGTGGTGGCTGCTAGGATGTCTGCCTTGAAAAAAAAAGACAAAAGTAAGCTAGCATGGTAGAAAGCATCCTAATTGACTAGAGGGCAAACTAGTTCTGTTCATGCTTACAATTCTGTGAATAAATAAGACACACACCCCCAACACCACCACAGTCTTTTTGTAAAGATGCTCTTTGTAATGTATTAGGCTTGCGTTTGTTAAGGGATCACCACGTGGTAATTGCTGGAAGGCTGTTTGAGCAGGGAAGCTAGCTAACGGCTCCCAGCTCCTCAGACAACCCGTCTCCAGCGCTGCTATTGGTTGCCCCTAGGGTGGCAATAGGTTGCTTCAAACCTATTGGCCACCGCTTAGGGGCCAGGGTATAAATTGCTGCATCTGCAGCCCAGTTCTCTAGTTCAGATCCTGCAAGCAATAAAGCATGATCTTTGCTGAACTCACTCATCTCGTCTTCATTCCTGTGCAACAAACCCAGTACACAACACTCTTGTTGCTGGTTCAGAAGGTGTCCAACAAAGACTTACCAAGCTCTTAAGGTTGCCCTCAGAGGTCCTGCACTATGTCTGTGGCCATTTGAAATAAGGAAAATGATGACAAGAGGCTCAGCCTTTCCAGAAGTAACATTCCAGCAATGGAACTCTCTTCCCGAAATACTAATAGAGCGGTATCTTTACTGTGCTTTCAGTACTCGGATGGGAAGTTAAAATAAATGTTCAGGCTTCTTAATATTGTGTTATTTTAGTTTCTCTCATTCTTGAGGTTTATGTGTCCGCTTTATTTAGTTAACAAGTATATGTATGCTTGTGTGCAAGAATCTTCACATGATCTCAATAATGATGCGATGTAGTTCAGATATTTTTCATGCTAAAAGTCCCAGTTGGCAGCTCCAAGTACAGGTAGGAAAAGCTGCAGTCAAAAAGAATTGAGAGATAACACTGACTTAAATGAGCCAACTTTGCAGCCAATTAGAAGCTGCAAAGTCAAAGTCTGTTACCTAAGTAGAAGACTGGTGAAAATTATGTCCAAATAATGCACAATTTCTACTCCCACAGAGCTTTGCTACGTGGAATAATCCCTTAGAGCAGGGATCCCCAACCCGATCCGTGGACCGGTACCAGACCGCAGCATGCCAGCAACCAGACTGCACAAATAAGCAAAGCCCCATCTTTGGGATGCAGGCAGCACACTGCTAAGCTTGTAAGCCACCTTGAGTCTTCGGAGAAGGGCAGGATATAAATGGAATTAAAAAAAGAAAAACCACGCCCTCTCCAATCCATGGAAAAACCTTTCTCCATGTAACCGGTCCCTGGTGCCCAAAAGGTTGGGGACCTCTTGCCTTACAGTTCTTCTAAGAATTTGCCACCAAGTTTCTCAGTTACTTCCAAACTTCTAATTAAAGCTATATTTTACACCCTACCAAAGCTCAGTACAAAACAAAGCCAATACAAAGCTCTATACACCTTCAGCATCATCCGTAATGAAACCCAGAGTGCGTCTGCCTCACTCTGACTCAGGCCTCCTGATCTACATCAAGCCTCTTCATTATTCCATAGGTAGCCATTTTCCTTCCCATAAACAGTTGCACTTCTACTTACACAGTGTGAAGATTATTGCCGCCCTCAGTTTATCCTCATTGCTGGATAATAAATGAACACCACAGTGGAGGTACCAAGTTAGTGGGAATTTATTTTGCTCTGTATTCAGAGCATCTCGGATGTGTGGGAAGCTGGCCTTAAGAGGAAACTCAGTTTTAGTTTGCTAAGCATATTAATTTGCCTTTTTGGGCTAACTGTCTATATTTAGAGCAAGGGTTTCAAACCCCACCCCCCCATCTGTTTTTTTTTCAGCCTTCAAATCACACGCACACCTCAGCAGCAATCTTTTGAAAACCAATCACTCACAACTTTCTACATTGCTATCCTGGGAAGCAATGGAATATTCACATCATACCTGGAAGCACTATTTTACTTCAACAATAATTTGTCTCACCTGGTCTCAACTCAAGACTTTGATTTAAGTGTGGTGAATCAGTCATAAAAAATAGAGCCTAGGTTCATTATAGTTGGAGGAGGATGAGTAGAGCAAAGAATGAGTCTGAAAAGAAAGTGATGCAATATCTGGAAATCACACCCCGTGTCCTCTTCACAGTATCGTAATGCAGCTAAAATACATCCATGAGTACTTACTGTTCCGGTAGGGAAGGTTGAAAGCCAATGGCAATATAAGGAATTTCCCTCCAACAGAGGGCAAAATATAACAAGGGGAGCAGAACAATGATGAGCTTCAGCAAGCAATAAAAAAGAATCTTCCTCTGCAAGATAATGGAAAACTAGCAGGCATGGCTTCTTGCATAACTGAACAACTTCTAATTTGCCAACCCTCTCAACCCCCAAAGTAAAGAAATGTAAAAGAGTAAGGCTCAGGATTTTAGTTAAAGCTATAAGAACCTGGGAGAGATAACACCAACCCTGAAGCAGGAGGAGGATGGCAAACAAGAACTGTACTTTACGTTTGGGGAGTGGAAAGAAGGACAGTCACAGTGGCAGAATAATGATGCAAAGGGTGTAAAATCATATTACCAATGTGAATGGGGTCTGGATTTTTATTTTATTTTATTATTTGTCAATGGGGACATTTGAGGAGTTTCTTTCTTCTTTAACATTCTGTTCATAACTATATAACGTTTATAACTGCGCCACTGTGGTACAGTGGTTAGAATGCAGTATTGCAGGCTAATTCTGCCGACTGCCAGCAGTTCAATTCTCACTGGCTCAAGGTTGACTCAGCCTTCCATCCATCCCAGGTCAGTAAAATGAGGACCCAGATCATTGGGGGCAGTATGACCTTGTATACAACTTAGAGAGGGCTGTGAAGCTTTAACTCTAAGTGCTATTGCTATATTAACTATGCTAATGGAAGAAACCACACTGCAGAGTTTCAGCAATAATGATCAGGAGGCCTCTTGGAGCCACAAATAGAGGTGTTATGCAGTTCTAAGTCACTATAAGCAGTTGTCACCCTGCTGTAGGAGAAGGAAGGACATCTTGGCTTGTCCTTCTCATTGCAAACACCCTCCACATCCTCTTTTCTGAAATCTGAGAGAGGGATAGCAATGAAAAAATCAAAACACATAGCGCACTGTTCAGCATTCTGTACCATATAATGGCTGACCAAGTAGTATCACAAATATGGACAGAAGTAAAGTACAATAACACTCTTCTGATTTGCTATAGGCACTGCATCTAAAGTAGATGGTTGGCTTCTCTTACCCTGTTAAAACTGACCAGGTTTTTGGATTTAGCCTTCCTTATGGAGGATCTCTGTCTTCTTCAGACAAGGACTTTTGCATAGTTTTGGTATGACAAACTCAGCTGAAACTGGGATGAAACATGGTATGTTGCCAGGATACCATGAAAAACTTGTCACAAAGTGGCCTGTGTCTCAGAAGCACATAGTTTAACATTAAATAGCAACGTTATTGCAGTCAATACAGCAACCATGAAGTGATTAATCACTCAGATTGAATAACACTATGGCTCCCCAACATATCTAAAAGATGGTGAGAGAAGAACCAACATCTATGCATTCAGTCAACATCCCCGTCTGCAGTCAAAATCCATTTCAACTTGTGTTTGTGTTGTTTGCTGTTATGATGACCTGCAGATTTCATTTCCACGACTTTAATACCATACAAACCTTGCTAGACATACCATTTCATTAACACTTCATTGTTGTTTCCTGAAACCTTCTTATATGTTTACATGCCCCAGTTTCAACTGTGTAACTGCTAACAAGTAAGCTGCACTAAAATGCTTTTGTTTGGGCATATCTGACCTGGTTTGTTTCTTCGTAATAAAATATTTGCAAATAATACAAACACGTCTAACAGTCATCAAGCATGCCAGAAAGTGACAGAAACGGCTGCTAACTACAGGACATGCAGTACTGTTCACGAGCAGAAGACCTAATGGTGAGATATGTGCAGAAGTCTAGAGCGCTTCACCAAGCAATAGACTCTGTGCATTATTTTGGGTAAAGTCCAAGTTCATATTTAATACTAGCATTCTAACCAGAGGTCAAGATTTCACTGTATATAAAATTTTTGAAAGAATAAATAGGTCTACTTCACATCTCAACTGAGTCCTTCTGGTGACGTTGTAGATGAGTTCATACCGTTTTCTTGGCAAGAGTATTAAAGTGGTTTGCCATCCACAGGCAACCAGTACTGACTGTGAGGATGAAAAATGTGTGTTGCGACATTGTGATGCAAACACCGAAGCTTCGAATTCACATCCTACCTTTGCACACCAGTAGATAAATCATGGGGTTTACGAACTTGTCCTTGTTCACCTGCTCTCCTTATCTCCCCCAGACATGCTGTGTATATATTCCGTCTTCCAAAATGTCTTCCCATTTCTTAATATTGCCTAAAATTGTGATGTTCCTTACAAGTCTCTCTCCAAATACTTCCCATGCTTCAACATTCTTAGTTTCAAAGCCAGCCAAGGTTAGGCAAGTGCTACCACTTGGGTTAAAGTTTAAAGACCCGTTCCCAAGAAAGTCAATAGGAAGTAAATAAAATATCTCATTCAGTTTACTGTTATGTTTACCAAGTCATGCAGAACCTTCCCCAACTGGCACTGCTGGTTAAAATAACGCAACATTATATACTGCAAGCAACCAGTTCTAACTTCACTTTCTAACAGGAAAGCAATGGGTCAGTTGTACTCAAAGGCTCTAAAACAGAGGTCCCCAACCTTTTGGGCACCAGGGACCGGTTACGTGGAGAGAGGTTTTTCCGCAGACTGGAGGGGGCGTGGTTTTGTGTGCTGCCTGCATCCCACAGATGGGGCTTTGCTTGTTTGTGTGGTCCAGTTACTGGCATGCTGCGGCCCGGTACTGGTCCATGGACCAGGGGTTGGGGACCCCTGCTCTAGAATGTAAAAAGCAAGTGTGAGAAATCCAAGCCTTGTGCCAATCTACAGTACAGGTAGACCTCAACCTATGATCATAATTGAGCCCAAAATTTCTGTGGCTATGTGAGGTACTTCTTAAGTGACTTTTGCCCCACTTTACGACCTTTCGTGCCACAGTTGTTAAATGAATCACTGCAGTTGTTAAATTAATGACAGGGTTGTTGAAGTGAATCTGGCTTCCCCCATTGACTTTGCTAGTCAGAAGGTTACAAAAGGGGATCACATGATCCTGGGAAATGGCAACCGTCATAAATATGAGTCAGTTGCCAAGCATCTGAATTTTGATCACCTAACCAAGGTGTGAAAAAGTGTGAAAAACTGTCATAAGTCATTTTTTTCAATGCCATTGCAACTTCAAATGGTCAATAAATGAATTGTTGTAAGTCAAGGACTATCTGTATTAACATTCTAGCAATTTGACAGGTCAATTCAAATAAGAATGGCCTTCAAATACGGATAATATTAAGAAAATTTTATGGCTTTTCAATATATTGAGGAGGTTATTCCTCTTCAACAACAAGCATGTGTGCGCACACATGCACACACACACACACACACACACACATTCAAAAAGATGCCTGATCTATGTTTTCAACACTCATAGAAATTAAACCTAGTTTCCTAGACTCTGAAAAGCTAATTATGCATTCAATTAGAGTTTCTTAATAAAGATTAAAACTCAGAAGTCTATTATGAGCCCATATTTAATTCAACTGCCATTTTATCCATGCCATGAAAGTGTGAGTGGTAACAATGAATATAAATTATAATACATGCCACCAAGTGAATGCTATTTGTTCAAGAACGTTGCTATAAAGAATTAAATTTTGCTATCAGTTCCATAATCTAGTTAAAATAGGTATTCTTTATTTGGTCTTTCAATGTAGTCCAATTTCCCTACTTTGAAAAACAAATTCCAGCAACGAAAGAAAAGAGATTAATTTATCATTAAGACTCTGCCTAATTGAAGTCAATTCTGAACAAACTTGAATTCAATTTCTGCTCATTAAATTGAATGTGCTCTGCGTTTTCTCTCTGCATTGCTTTGAGCAAGCAGCTGAGAACAAGGGACTAACATCAAAATTATTAAATTGAGGAGATTTTATTTGGTCTTCACATGCCAGGGCCGCTTTGATGAGGAGCTGTTTTGGCACTGAAAGGAAACGAGAGCAGCTGGAGGAAAAATCAAATGAAACTAAGCCTTGGAAAATTGAAGAAAATGCAAGCTTAATAATATTTAATAATTAAATTTCCACAAACAATAGCGGCAAATGAAGTAATCTGCAAAGTCTGTGAACTCATTTGCATAATTGATGCCGGTCCCCTGTAAATGAATAATGAAGATAATAAAAGATGTTGCTAAAAATGGGCACAATAACAGCAAAATTTCATCAAGCCGCGCTCTCTGATTAATCTGCTCTTGCAAATCAGCAGCGAAAGGGGAACGCGTGATTAACCGCACTGAGCACTGCAGCAGGCGGCAAGCTGCCCTTTCTCTGTGTGTGTCTCTGGGTACCGCAGCTCAACCTTCTCCCCTGCTCTGCTTTCGTGCTCTTGCCAATGCAGGAAGAGGCACACACACACACCACACACACCAACACCAGCTCTTTTCCAGGAACTACCACGTTTTTGTCATTAACCACATCGCTTCTGTCTTCCCTCTCAGTTTGGCTCAAATTAACAAAAGTGGCTTAGCTTCCCAGGCCAAGCTGCTTTTGCAGTCTTGTTTAGCTTTGTTTGCAACGCCCAGCAGCCATGGTCCAGGTGTTGAGGAGAGGTTTTCTCACCCTACTGCACAGGCAGTGGTGGGATTCAGCCATTTCACACCAGTTCGGCAGAACCGGTAGTTATTTTTTTGTTGTTGTTGTTGTTGCCCAGGCCCAGAATGGACTTCCAGAAGCAGCATCCACACAGAGAACCGGTTGTTCACATATTTGAATCCCACCCCTGTGCACAGGCCACCTCTTCTGGATATGAAGAAGGAACTCTCCCACTTTGGCTACTGCTGCTGAACCAGAACAGGGCCTGAGCAAATGAATTGGGAATGGATTAGTTTTTGGGGAAGTTCTACAATAAACATCTGTGACCTTTTCTCCACCAGAGGTAGCATCTAAGTGAAGTGTCAGAGGCCCAGTTCCAAACACAGTGGAGGCGGCCAGGACAAAAACTAACCTGGACTTCATTTCGGCTAAATTAACTGTAGTTAATAGATGTATTAGCCTGTGAAGTGTTAAATCATTTTTCCCTGATCGTGTTAAAAAGGTGACAATTTCTGGAGGACTCTGGGGGCTACACCACAATTTTCAGGATCCCAGGAATCCCTGAAGCTTCATGTATTTCATCTCTACAAACATTACCCATGGGCCTGAGGAAAGATGCTAAAATTAGTTGACATCCACCACCATTAATAGATAATTATACGTGACAAATGGAGGGTCAGGTTTACGGCAGAGCCCCAGATCAGTGACAAAGACATCGTTCATATGAAGAAGGTGTCGAGTTTTTAGCCCCAGTCTTAGAAATTTGTTGTCATTAAGAGTGGAACGCAGCCTCCCCTCAATATGAAGCCTGTTATATCTGCTATACTTCAGCCCCACCAGCATGGCCACTACCCATCAGGTTGGACTAGATGACCTCCAAGGTCCCTTCCAAATTATTATTATTATTATTATTATTATTATTATTATTATTATTATTATTATTATTATTATTATTATTATTATTATTATTATTATTATTATTATTGCAGGTTAGTGCAAGCCCTTCTGGACAGAATGTGCTGATACTTGGATCTGGTTTAATGCTGCTTTGCCCTCTTGAAATCACATCTTAGCTAATTACTCTCCAGATGGCCTCAGCAAGACAGTAATTATTCAATTTTAGGCTTTCCATCTACAAAAGGAGCCATCTATACCAGCTTGCCTTCCAGAAGTATTGCAAAAATTACTTTAAATCATTAAATATACTACATTACTGCTATGACTAATTAATGTGTTGTTCCACACTTATTCTTTTCCTAAATTTCTGTGCCTTTCTTAAAATGCTTCCTCCTGGCGTTTTAGGAAGCAGCTAACAATGGTGCTGGATGTAGGAGAGAATTGGAATACTTTTGGGTTTTGGATTTCCCGAAATCCCCAGGAAATAGGAAGCTTGGAATGAGGCAGTGGTTCTTGAAGACTCAGTTTTAGCCAAATAAAAATTGAATGGCCGTATCGAGGCACATAAATGTGCCTCATTCATAAGCAGGCTTTGGCCGAATGAATCTTCATGCATCTAAGCCCCCACATTTGTGTCATCTATTTATTTCACTTTGTCCTTCATGTGGTGCATCTCACACAGGTAAAGGTAAAGGATTCCCCTTTCCAGTTGTCTCTGACTCATCTCCATTGCTTACCAAATGTCCTAAGACATTTCCACAGTCATGCAGCCAGCATGACTATATGCCGAGGCGTATGGAATGTGGTACCTATTTATCTACTTGCATTTGCATGCTTTCGAACTGCTAGATGGGCAGGAGCTGGGGCAAGGAACGGGAGCTCACCCCACTGTGCAGCACTCGGGTCTCAAACCTGGGCTGCCAGCTTTCCAGCTGACAATCTCAGCATCTTTAACCACTGAGCCATCATGTCCCCTCCACATCTCACAGCTGGTGATTCTAAAAGAAACATCACATATGTGCAAGTACACCCTGCAGTTGCTTGCAGCCTTCATCTTTAATGAAGTAGTATTCCTACTAGCAGTGGTCATGAAAATAACTGCTGGTTAAACATGTCTGCTTGGTTTACAGGTAGATTTTCCAAAGAAATTAGAAGAAAATAAGTTGCCCCCTCACAAAAGTGAACATGTTATTGGAACAATCTCTCTTCAGCAAAACAACCATAAAAATCAATACTATCCCAGCTGCAGAAAATATTGAAGGTGAAAGGATTTTTAATGTTGGCCATCTCCAGCAATATCCAGTACAACTCATATATGTGATGACTTTTCTATCAGTTCTCTGCTGTGTTGCCTATGACTAGAAGAACTGTTTAGAGAATAATGATGTTACAATACGTGCCTTCTTTTATTTATTATGAGGGGCAAGAAATGCAGGTTAAGCCACTTTCACTTCCTTTTGGTTCTGCCATAACTTTTTATTCATTTTGATCCTTAAATGGTTTTGCATCTTAAGGAAGAACGGGTGGGTCTGCATATCTTTGGATAGATTAATTTTAATCTAATCCCCTATAATCATAGCTGGCCAATGTGAAGGATGCTGGAATCTACTGGTCAACATCCTTTGTCTAAAGCCAATCCATTCTTCTTGGATCTCTTTAATGCAAATAAATGCCAAAAAAAGTATTTGCTAGTAATTACGTATTATTAAATGAATGTAGATACTACTTCATTACCTCAAGATCCATTAAGATCATTTACAAGTATACTAAAATTAGTTCTTAGAACATTCCAATATAAATACCAAACAATGGGTTCATTACAAAACAGCAACCAGGAAGAAAGTGTCAGGAGGAACAACCAGGTCCACATGTGAAGAGTTGAATTAGCTGATTTATTGCTCAAGCCTATACACAGGAATCTTCTCAGACTGAACGTTTGCACCTGAGTGGGACTAGTTAAGCTTCAACAGCATTTAAGGAAAGGTCAGACATCACTCTCTTGTGCCCATGTAGGGGTTCCAAACCAATTCCCTGCTTGACTCATCCCCATGGCTCTGCCAATTTCTCCCTGACAGAAACAAATATATACAATTATTTGGGAATAACCCATGTTGAAACCAAAGGAATTTCCAAGAAAAAATTGGAAAAAGAGGGCTGGAGACTAATTTTATAGTACCCCTTCATGGGAGCAGTAGACCAGCTAAGGACCACTAAATGTTGCTTATCTACCATTTCCAGCAGCTTCCACCAGCATGACTAGTGGAAAGGTGGTACTTATAATTCAATAACAGCCTCAGAGTTACATTTTCTCCACCCCAAGTCATAGTAATGTAATTTCTGGTGTGATTTGCAGCTCCTTCGTTGCTTCTGCAATCATGAGTGATAGGCAGCATTCATTGATAAATAAAAATTGTCATTATTTGATCTGAGAACTGTTTAGGCTAGAGAGATGCTCGGTTGCTTAATGATGTTGTACCTAAGCTGACAGATGACTTATAAAAAGTAAATGGCCAGTATATTGCATAATAACATGTGCAGTTATTTCCAAATTAGAATGACATCACTCACCCTGCAAGAATCAGAAACATACACTACGTTAACAGGGGTCCCAGACAATTCCATGTTGTAGCAGAGGTTTATAACTCAGCAATATAAATTAGCTCCAGGCAGTAATGTGGCAAGTAAGGTCTCAGTCTGGGACTTAATTATTTTGATTAATTTGAGAGGAAAATAATAGTCCAATATTTTTTTAATAATATCTAGAGAGCTGAAAGGAAGTCAATAGGATCTCACTTCTTATATTACTGAGCTATATTAAACAAAAGAGCATGTGAGTGAAAAAGCATACAAGATTGTCTCAATGTATATATAGTGTCTTATACAAAGAAGGTCACACAAATTTTTAAACTGACTATTGTGGATATGTAGATGTAGGCATCAGGCTGGGAACTAGGAGACTGGGAGTTCTAGTCCTACCTTGAGCACAAAGCCAGGTGGATGGTTTGGGCCAGTCTCCCTTTCTCAGACCTACAAAGAAGGCTACCGCAAGCTACTTTTGAAATTCTTGTCCAGAAAACTGTATGGACTTGTATGGTCATCAGGAATCAAGAACGACTCAAAGTCGCACAAAAACATACACAAAAAATGTGCATGTATATAGGAAGCACTGCAGACGTAAATGGCTCTATTACAGCTTTCTCCAACCTGATGCAATCTCCCATTATTTGTGCTATTTAGAAATCGTGGGAATTGATTAATACAACCAGGGATCACCAAGAAGACTGTCAAATTAAAATCTAATCTACATATATCAAAAAGAGAGCAATAACCTTTTTTTTTCTTCCTGCAGCTTCCAAATGAAGATTTATTAAACCTAGAAGGTCTGGGCTTCAAACATTCAGGTGGCCAGTAAATAGCAGCAGTGAGTTTCTTTCTGTACTTTTCTGTGGTCTTTTAACAATCATCTAGATCAGGGGTCTTCAAACTTGGCCCAGCGTGCCTGGCTGAGGAATTCTGGGAGTTGAAGTCCACAAGTCATAAAAGGGCCAAGTTTGAAGACCCCTGGTCTAGATATTCACAGTCCAAATCTGGTTTCACCTACAGAGTTCAAATGCAAGGTATAAAACAGATTTGAAATATGCAGTAAGTAAATGCACCCCCATAAGTGGGTTGATTCCCTTCAAGATCTTTTGAGAGGTTTTACCTAGAGACTAGGAGCTTCCCACTTGTAATAGGATGAAAGGTCTGCTCATTTTAAGGTGGTGACGGATGCTAATGAAGATGAGTATTCTAATCCTTGCCAAAGGGGCAGAGGGAAGGAGGTTGATAACCAAAAAACAAATTAATAATGGGTCATTTAAAATGGCATGATGAAGCAAAGTAGATATTTACTTGGCAGTGATGTATACTATGGCATCAAATAAGGTCTCCTGGCATATGCAGTCACCGTTCTGAAAACAAGTGAATAGGATTGGTAGAGTTGCCATCGTTGTTTCATTAGTCAGTAGATTTATAGCTGTTAGACGTAGCTCATATTGTCACAAATATTCTCGTAACAGATGTCTGCTGGTATTTTCTGTATCTGTAAAAAACGACCTATCCTAAGGTAGGAATTCTAACTAGAAATTATTCCCATGAAACTTACAAGCGCTAAAAACCCTGTTATCTTAGCAAGAGCATTGGCTTGCTTTGCTCTAATTTTTCTAAATGCAGCCTTGATTATCTTATGGATTGTTAGAAGGGTGGGAATAGCCAAACCATTGACTTGCAGAAAGCAGAACAGCACAAAAGTCGTAAGACTACGGGTAAGTCCTCAACTTACAATCACATAACTGAGCCCAAAATTTCTGTTGCTAAGTGAGATATTTGCTAAGCGAATTCTGCCCCATTTTACGACCTTTCTTGCCACATTCGTTAAGTCAATCCCTGAAGTTGTCAAGCTGATAACACGGTTGTTAAGTGAATCTGGCTTTCCCTATTGACTTTGCTTGCCAGAAGGTTGCAAAAGGCGATCACGTGACAACCAGGACGCTGCAACCGTCATAAGCTTGAGTCAGTTGCCAGGCGTTTGAATTTTAATCACGTAACCATGGGGATGCCACAAAGCTCATTAGTATGAAAAACGGTCCTAAGTCACTTTTTTCATTGCCATTTAACTTTGAACAGTCACTAAACAAAGTGTTGTAAGTCGAGAACTACTGTACTTAAAAATCTGCAATAGGTACATACGAGAAAACCAAATTCGCAGATGATTCCCAATCAACTCCATGATATATCAGGTCCAGCCATGGAACCTACTTCTCAACAATTGGGCTGACCAATGGAAAGATTACTGAAGCAAATACACTTGGGAAGTTAGAACACAAGGAGGATGAATGTTCACGCTTTATATGTGTAAGGTCCTTAACCCAAGTCCATGACTTCTAAATGGGTCACAAATAGCATGTGACAAGAAGACAAAAATTTCCTGGCACTTAGTACCATAGGAAGAAGAGGGAGGAGGAGTGTGAGGTTTTTTGTACAAAAAAAAAAGAAATTCAAAATACGTTGACACAAACTTGAAAAGCTTATTTTTAGTCTCTTTTTTTTAAAAGTGGAAATAGGAATTGCCCTGCCAATAAATGTCATTTTGTGACCTAATTTCAAATCTTTGAAAGATTTGGGGTCACAATATGGAATTGTGGGGTTCCACCTCTGTCACAGAATAATGCTCAGATACATAGAAAAATCAAGCTTATTTAGTTATTTGCTTGTTTGTTTGTTAAATTTATTTGCTTGTTTGTTTGTTACATTTATTTGCCACACACCTCATGGTGCATTCAGCTGTAGCCCATATGCCTGGGAATATATCAGTATATTAGAAAGACGACTCCACTGTTTCTGAACTCTTCTTGGTAAGCCTAAGATGTAATTAAATTAGTTAGACTCTTTCTATTTTACCCAAAGGCCTTAAAACGGTGAGCATATTAGTATTATCATGTATGCCAAAAGATTGCCAGAATCATTCTCGCTTAGTATTACACTCTCCGCTGCCTTTGATTTCACAGCTTTTCATTTGTACAGAGGTAAAGTGATATTCTTTGGAATAAGAGATGTTTGTGGGTCATCATGACAGCCTGGAATAATAAATAACTCTTTCAGAAGAAGAATACTTGGAACAAGCCAGCAAGTACTCATAAGCAAGCAAAAGAGAAGGTTACTTCCAAATGTCACCCATTAGAAAAATCAAAAACAGCATTTATTATAAAAAGTGTGCTGGGTTTTATTTCTTCAAATATAAGAGACATTGGATATTGAATCCCTTTGGCAATATAATCTTTTTTTTTCTTCTTCTCTTTTTCGAGCCAAAGGAGATAGTGCATGACATATAAAGTTGTGTTTCATACATCTGTTGTTGCTTTTGAAGGGATGGGCACCTATCAAAATTGTGATACTAATGGCTTAGCCCTCTTTCCGTGCCTTGCCACAGTTTTATGTATCAAAAATCATATCCCACCCACTTTGGAAGCAAACTCCACTAATATAAGTCATGGTAATGGGAAAGGAATTAAAACATTCTTCCTTTATGCCACAAACATTAACATAGCCTCTCTTCACTTTTTAAAAGAGATGTATGAAATCTAGGTTGATCTTCCATGTATTATCTTGCTCAGACCTCAGGAAGGGAAGAAACGACAGATAACGTTTCCAAAACAATTGCTGTGTAGCTTTCATTAAATAATAACTGAAGCCATGTTTATATTAAGTATGAAATGCCAAAGATTACACCTGCATGCCTATTTACTGACAGAGCCCTGGTGGCGCAGAGTTTAGAATGCAGTATTGCAAGCTAACTCTGCCCACAGTCTGAAGTTCAATCCTGACTGTCTCAAAGTTGTTTTCGCCTTCCATCCTTCCGAGATCAGTAAAAATGAGGACGCAGATTTTGGGGGGAAATATGCTGACTCTTAGAGAGGGCTGCAAAGCACTGTGAAGCGGTCTATAAGTTTAAATGCTATTGCTAGTGCTACTTGAAAATAACTACCACTTAGATCCAATCCTTGATGCCCAATACAGCCATTCATTTAGTAACTTTGAAGTTACAACGGCACTGAAAAAAGTGACTTATGTCCTTTTTCCAACTTATGACCATTGCAGCATCCCTGTGATCAAAATTCAAACACTTGGCAACTGGCACATACCTATGACAGCTGCAGTGACCTGGGGTCATGTGATCACCTTTTGCGACCTTCTGACAAGCGAAGTTAATGGGGAAGTCAGTTTCACTTAACAAGTGTGTTACTAACTGCAGTGATTCACCTAACAACGGTGGTGGGAACAGTCGTAAAGTGGGTCAAAGCTCACTTAACAACTGCCTTGTTTCAGCCCCAAAGTCTATGTGCACCATAGTCAGTATTGCTCAGGCCCATTCTAAAACCTATATACAGAAAAAAAATGCAGTCATTTCAATAAGCTAATGTACTCTGTGTCTGATACCAGAAAGGTAATATTTAGCAGTAATAAAAATGTCTTTTTACAGGGCAAGTAGAACCCTGTAAATTAGAGAGATTAAGTAATGCCAGGGTAAGCTTACACAGCTACTAAATATCTGGGTTTCAATAGCAAAAGAAAAAAATATATAATAAGAAGTCACTGGAGATGGTGACTCAAATATATTTCTATTTTGCATAGAAAATCCAACAATACATAAAGAGCTGAAGAGGGAACATAACTATTGCGCCCCAAGGAAATGCAAACACTGTTGTGGACTTCTTGCTTCCTTGCTATAAGAAATTTCTGCCATAAATTGAATAAACAAACAAACAAACAGAGTTTCGAATCTACAGGAATGAATAATTGTGGGTTCTTACCTTACAGTAAGAGGGACGCGGTGGCTCAGTGGGTTAGGACGCTGAGCTTGTCGATCAGAAAGTCGGCAGTTTGGCGGGTCGAATCCCAAGTGCTGCGTAACAGAGTAAGTGCCTGTTACTCGTCCCAGCTTCTGCCAACCTAGCAGTTCGAAAGCACATAAAAATGCAAGTAGAAAAATAGGCACCACTACGGTGGGAAGGTAACAGCGTTCCGTGCGCCTTTGGCATCTAGTCATGCCAGCCACATGACCACGGAGACGTCCTCGGACAAGCGCTGGCTCTTCGGCTTTGAAACGGAGATGAGCACCGGCCCCTAGAGTCGGAAACGACTAGCACACATGTGCAGGGGAACCTTTATCTTTACCTTACCTTACAGTAATGTAAAATATTTTGAACATCCCTGCTGGCAAGGAAATGGTAGCTTACTGCATAGCCTATAAACATTTCTGTCCAGTGCCATATTTTCTACATCCAAGTTTCTTTCAAGAGGGCCAGAATTAATATTCTTATGATCCTTATTTATTTCAGAAATAGAGCATAAGAAAATCAGTAGAGCTAAACACATGGTGTTTGCACATAATTAACTGGTCCATCTTGATCAGAATATATGATGGAATACAGCATGCCTTCAGCAACCATCTGTTGGAAGAAGACGAGGAGTTTTCCAAACTCATCCTTAAACTACAAAACGTTTGGACACGAGTATGCTCTGAATATTCACTGGCAGGGAGGTTGCTTACAGCAGCTAATAACAAAACTGCATCTATATTCTTCTATAACTACTAGAATTACTTAGGCTGTAAAGTAGTATATATAAAATAGCAATAGCACTTAAACTTATAAAGTGCTTCATAGTGCTTTACAACTCTCTCTAAGTGGTTTACAGAGTCAGCATATTGCCCCCAACCATCTAGGTCTTCATTTCACCAACCTCAGAAGGAGGGAAGGCTGAGTCAGGATTGAACTCCTGGCAGTGAGCAGAATTAGCCTGCAATACTATATTCTAACCACTGTGTCACTAAAAGAGTCAGAATCAGAAATTCATTACATATAAGGAGATATATACACAGATGTGAGTTTTGATTTATTTTTTTTAATTATAGGACTGCAAGTCATCACTGAAACATCTAAATAAAGCAGATATTTTAACAGATGCTTGGGAAGCATAACTAAGCTATTCACAAATAGATAAAAGCACCCAGCTACTAAAGTTATATTCATTCCTTTGCACCTTGTTATCCTCTTATTACCTGCCTGTCACAGTGTCATCACAGGCATCCTAACATTTTAATTGTTAAAAAACATAAGAGATTTTGAGCTGAGAATCCTATGAGTTTTTACCACTCATCTTGTAAGCTTAACTTACTATAAATGTAAGTTCTCTGTTATCTATCTATCTATCATCTATCTATCTATCTATCTATCTATCTATCTATCTATCTATCTATCTATCTATCTTTTGTTAGAAACCACCCATTTCCTTCAAAGAGGGACATATGTACTTCAAGATACAATTGAAAAGTTTTTAGCTTTTCCTTTTGCATCATATTATGGAATGAATGTGTCATGTGAAACAGGGGAGAGCCATCCTAAAAAGCTGGCAGAGGGAAACAAGAACACCACTCTGAACATGATGGTAGTTTCCATTTAGAACTGACTTATTTATACACTAGATGGTAGTAAGGCAGGGGTCCCCAGCTTGGTGGGCCAGCTGGCAGGTGGGGGAGAGGGGAACTGGGCTGTACAAGTGGCAGGCTGGTAAGCACACAGCTCAACTTACGCAAGTTGAACTGCACAAGCACATGCCAGCCTCTATGTGCATGCGCCAGCCAGCCACTCGCACAGCCAAGTTCCAAATAGGCCTGTTGATGGGCCAAGGCCCGGGGGTTAGAGATCCCTGTAATAAGGGACTGGAGCTCTCTGTATATCTCTTTACTATCACCCAGTGGTCATATCGAGTATGCAGCCCAGCTGTAGCATGCTAGGGACAATCTGTCAACATTAGCCTGAGGCCTGCCTCAACCAGTAGCTCAAATTGTCTCCTCAATAGCAACATTTTTGAGCCATTGGGCACATTTGGAGTTTCAAAAGTCAGTGTGAGATGATTTAGACACTGGATCAGGACTGTGGAGAACCAGATTCAAATACCTATGGACGCTCAATGAGAACAGTATCTCAGCCCAACCTTCTTTAAGAAGTTAATGTATTATGGAAAATAATACGTTAGTAATAGTGTCCTAGATATAACACTATATCAAGAAACATGGATATGACATCTAACAAATAAAGATTAGTCCATAACTTGTGAGTGCTCTTGTGGCAACTTTGGCCTCTGAATTATTTCACATAAGGAGAATGGATCAAATTCAGTCAGAAATAACTTGGCCAAGGATACTTGGCAAACATGGGGGGGAGGGAACCTGCAAAAATCCAATTATGGATTTGCCTTCCCAAATATGCTGGTTTGGGATGAAGAAGTTGCCGTCCAACACATCTGCAGCTTCCACCGAGAAAATCTTCCTCATTAGGTCCAGCTGCAAGTCATTCAGATGCAGTTAAAAGGAATATGCTGCTCAGGCTTTGCCAGTAAACTGACACTTCCCAACAGCCTAATTTCAGGAACCCCTGAGATATGCCCTTTTTTTAAAGTACAAAATACAAAAATTCAAAATAAAGCTGTTCGGTTTCATTACATCATTAAATTCTGACGGTATTTAACAAAGTCCCTCAAAGGGCAAATATATATATATTAGGCATTCACCTATGAAGCTCTTAGACCAGGGGTAGGCAACCTTGGCTCTTTTGTGACTCGTGGACTTCAACTCCCAGAATTCCTGAGCCAGCATGGCTCAGCTTGGAAACTCTGCCTTTCCCCTCAGCATGGCTGGCTCAGGAATTCTGGGAGTTGAAGTCCACGAGTCATAAAAGAGCCAAGGTTGCCTACCCCTGTCTTAGACCATGAAGTATTTTTGGGTTTACTCATTAATCAGACTTGCTGAAGTAGATTTGTCAATAAAGCTCTAAATCCACATTTTTGGTTCTTGTATTTGCCTGTTCTATCTGACACAATAGCTGCTTTGTTCATTTTTATTTCAACTAAATAAAAATAGCTGGTGATATGCTAAGATTATTATCCAGCTCCTGCTCCTTGATTATGCTGTGTTTCTCTTTTAATTGAAAAGGAAACTCATTCGTCCGTTTTCATCCATTCTCCTCCAAGGGGAAAGCAAAATCTATTTAAAAGCATATAATCCAAACATGCATTGGAGGGGAAAAAATGTGAAACCTATTGCTGCTATTTGCAGGTACATATTCTTGTGACATCACCTTCTGAAGAACATTAAGAACAGGATTTGTCCCTCACCAAATGCAGTCGGTTTACAGTGGCGTAGCGTGGGGGGTGCAGGGGGGGCCGGCCGCACCGGGCGCAACATCTGGGGGGGCGCCCATTAAGCTCGCCGGAGGGGGACGATTCTGCTTCACCGAGGGTCGGAGGAGCGAGCGAGTGGGCGGAGCATAGAAAGCAACCGCATTCGCTGCGCCCAGATAGAGCGGGATCCTGTCCTCTCGCGGCTGCGGATCGCCTCCTTTCTTGGGTGGGGAGGCTTGGCGGCGTCTCGCCTCCCTCTCTTTCTCCCGCCGCGGCTCTCCTCCGCTTGGCTCTCAACCTGCAAGCCCGCCCCCCCCCGACCCAGCCCCCGCCCCCGTCTCCTCCTTTCCCGGAGGTAAAGGTAACAACTGCAGCTGCCGCACCTGCGGCTGCTTGCTGCTGCTCCTTCTCCTCCTCCTCCTGCCGTATTGACTCTCTGTGGCCACTCGGTTCCCCCTGCAGGAGTCGATCAGGACGCCCCCCCCCGACACACGTCGCCAGCAGCGAGAGTTTCCAGCCAGTCCGGCGAATCTTTGGGGCGAGGTGCCAAAGAGAAGGAGGCGGCTTGGCTTGGATAAGCAGCGTCTGGGCAGAAAATAGGTCGGGCGCCGCAGCAAGTATGAATTCCTGGGGTTCAGCCTAAGCAGGCAAAGCTGCAGGGTGGGTTGGTTGGCTTTTCCGGCTTTGGAATAACCTTGGGAAGCTGAGGCATTGTAAGTTGGAAGTCATTGTTTGTTGCCTAACATGTTGGGTCACCCCACACCACATACTAAGCCATAAACCGTGGTTGGTATCCAGGGTTTAGGACAAGATGGAGAAAACTAGCCAATTGTGGGATCATAAATCTTGATGAAGCCCATCATCGCTCCATGTGATGTATGCATTCAATCTACAAACGTAGTCCAAGCCTATTCACATCTGTTGTAAGGTCATTCTCTCGTGGGGTTTATCTTGACATCCACTAAGAGTGGAACAAACATGCCCCATTAACCATTTTCAACGCCATGTCCTCTCTTTGTCTCATCCTAAATCACAGCTGAGGCACCTTAAAGTTGCCTTGTTTCAGTTTTAAACTAGCATTTTCCCTCTTCTCCAGAGACCCTTTTTTGCCTTGAACCTAACTCAAGGGTAGGCAACCTTGGCTCTTTTATGACTCATGGACTTCAACTCCCAGAATTCCTGAGCTAGTGGAAGAGACTCGAGTGCTAAAATCCACGGGTTAGGGGGCGCAAATTACTTGCCTTGCCCCGGGTGCTGACAACCCACGCTACGCCACTGTCGGTTTAGTAAACACTACCTCAGCATTGTTAATTAATCTTAAAACGATTATGATGGGAGAAGCAGATTTTGCAGCCTTGCCAGCTATTTTAAATGCTCCAAGGCATTTTCAGTCCATAATGCAATATATTAAAGATCCACTTCCCAGGAACTGGCAACCTTTTTCCAACTTTGCTGGTTCCTTTTGTGGCCTACAAAATTCTCTCCAGTCATGTCCAGGCAGAGTTTCTGTGGATCAAACAGTGGCTGAATTCAGCAGTTCTGACCCATTTTAGCCACTAAGGCAGATGGTTTCGAAGACATTCTCATAAAGGTTTTGAAGGCATTTCAAGAACTTTTTGGAAAGAATAACATTAGGAAAATAAGAAAAGATGCATTAATAAAAAAAATATTTCCTTCTCAATAGCACCTCAATAGGACCCAGAAGCAGCCTTTTTCCTGTGGCTTCATTATTGGGATTACAGTTGGAGGCAGAAATCAATAAGTTAGAGAAGTAGATAAATGCTGACTGTCCTGGTGGCATCCTTTTAGTAAGAAAAGTAGGAATTGCAGGATCAAGATCGAGTCTTCCCTGCAGATTTACAATTCCTGGAAGACAAGCTATTAACTAATATGGAGAGGATGGATTTGCAGAGGTGTTTTTTTTTTACACATCTTAGAGAAGATACTTGAAAATACAAGACATGGTGCCTACTTGACAAAAAGAGTCACAGAACTACAAATTCTTTTGCCACTACATATTTACAAACAGAGAGATGTGTGTCACAGCTCAGTCACCCTTCTGGTTTTGAACTGTGGTTCTTGGCGTTATCTGTCACACTACAGTTGGCTCTGGATCTCCCAGATTCTTGTCTCATCTGACTGACTCTCAGTACTCAAGTTTTGGCTTGACAGATTAGATGGTTGCTTTCTCTATTACCATAAAACTGGGCTTCTTAGGACTTTGCTCTTTGTATATTTTATTACCAGTTCTGCCCACAACCATGAACGATAAGAAGAGACTGGACAGCCATTTGTCTGAAATGATACAGGGGTAGTAGGCAACCTTGGCTCTTTTATAACTATGCTGGTCAGGAATTCTGGGAGTTGAAGTCCACGAGTCGTAAAAGAGCCAAGGTTGCCTACCCCTGGTATAGGGTTTCCTGCCTGAGAAGGCAGTTGAACTAGATGACTTCCAGGGTCCTCTCCAACTTTTGTTGTTGTTGTTGTTGTTGTTGTTGTTATACTTTTATTCATAAAACATGAAACTCAGTCAACTGAACACTCAAATTGACTGGCACTAATGGTTGACACGGGTAGCTGGCAGCATCCTAGGTATCAACCAGGTACAGTATCTCCTTAAAATGTAAGATGTACCGAGTAGCGCAGTTTTTTGTAGCTTATCTGTTGGGGAGTATATTTTATTTTATTTTATTCTGTCCATTTCCCGCATAGAGTGACTGAATATGCAAGGCTGTGATTCTGCACGCATACAAGCACACACTTTTTTTTTTTTTACTTTCTTTCATTATGCCAAGGCTGCAACGGAAAGGCCAGATCGCTGGTTTCAAAGGGCTCCTTTAATTGAGCTTTTGAAATGAAGGCAGAAAGTTGGCAGAGGGTAGGCAAAAGGCCACAGATGGACTTGGCTTCGTTGTTTGCCTAACGCCTACTAAAAGGCATGTTTGTGGATCTCATTGATGAGAGGACTTAGCCATTATAGGCGGCACTGGACCTGGTTGCATCAGATGAAGTCGTAAGTCATTTTTTCTTGTTCTCTTTTGTTGTACTATTCTGTTCTTGCAGAGAGAGTGGGAGTGCTGAAGTGTTTAGCTGGCTGCAATAAACGTTCCCAGGCTCATTAGAAGGACCCCCAGACAGAAAGGGATTAGTATTCTGTATTCACGTAGCCATATTCCCATTCCATTCCTTCTCCAAGACGTTTGGAGCAACGTGCATGCTACTTTTTTAATCCCGCACATGAAATAGAGTCAGGTGACAAATCCTGAGCTTCAGGTCTCAAGGAGAACTTAAACATGGCTTTCCAGAGCCATATGCAGCACTCTTATTGCCATGATGATGATGGTGGTGATATAATAATAATAATAATAATAATAATAATAATAATAATAATAATAATAATAATAATAATAATAATAATAATAATAATACACTACCCAGGATCTGGTGGAAGTCATGTAAAATCCTGTACGTGGGCATGACATAATGTAACATCTGTATCCTTCTGCTCTGAGAGCTTAAGGGAAGATGGACTTAACATACCACTCTGATGCTTCAAAGCGTAGATCCCTTTGAAGATTTAGCCTGAAGATTACCTAGTGTTGGGGGGGGGAGGTTGTTTGTATACTACATTTAACCCTCTTTTGTAACACTCAAACAGGGTTTTTCAATTTTTTCCATACTTCCTCCTCTCCGTCAATATTTGTTCTCCACCTTCATGCACCACCTTCCTCCTCCTCCTAATTCTGCTGCTGCTGCTGCTATTTCTGCTAGAAGGAAAACAGGAAATATGGGTACATAAGTGAGAACAGTATGGTCTTGTCAAGAAATTGATAGAACATGTAGATGGGGTTCATTTAGATAGGGGTACTTTATTTGACAGTAATTAGTCCTAATTAGTAGTTATGCATTTCATGAATTTTTATCCTGATCCTGACCATTTTTGAAGAGTATCTCCTAGGGGTGGGGGGGAGAAAGACACATAAAAAATATATTAGCATATACAAATGCATCACATCACATCTGTATTGTAATGGAAAGTTAGACACACAGACATGTACATGCATGCACACACTTTCACATATATAGCACAATAGAATCTTTGGATGGGTAGATGGATGGGTAACCAGACGCATACTTATCCATGCTTATACATTCATGTGCCACAATACCAATTTATCAAGATGGACATGAGTGAAGTCTCCTGAGCTGGTTTAGCTGGAATTATCAAAAAGTTATCAAGGTGTAGAAGGTTAAACTAGAACAGATAACATTCCTTTAAAGATGGAGGGAAAATCAAGTTAAACTCAGGGACATTTTTCTTCCAGATAAGTAAGATAGTAAAATCATTAATGTATGAAGACATGATTAAAGAACTGTGTTTTAACCAGCTTTCAAAAGGCAAATGCCATTGCTGGAGAAACAGTTTCATGTCTGCAAACAAGAGAAAACCAGGGATCCTTAGAAGCATCCTCAAGAAGAGTTTTCTCTGTGGAACCTAATGTTAGAAGATATCCATAATGGGAGAGGCAATCCTCCAGATAGTCAGACTTTAAAATCATTTAGAGATTAAATTTAATATCAACATTTTAAATTGGGCCAAGAAAGCAATTGTGAACAAGTGCAGGCATCATATGTTCCCTGGTATACAATTAGCAGCTGTATGTCTCACTGGTTATAGTTCTATTCCACAAGAAGTCCTACATAAGGAGCACAAGGAGTGAATTTCAGCAATCAAGTCGCAATGTAATCAAGACGTAGGTAGATACAGCTAAATCCATCTAAATTAAAAACCGCCACAGTTGCTACGATAGATACAAATATAAAACACACTCATTATGATAACTGCTACTAAGAATTTTGGGAGAAATCAAGCATTATTCCTTGCCTGCCTATTTGCTCTTACAAAGTGAACACAAAATTGTCTGGAACTATTCTTGAATCCAGTCTTGAATCAATTCTTGAACCCAGTCTTGTCATGAATAGTGCTCCCATTTTGTTGTTGTTGTTGTTAGTTACAAAGTCGTGTCCAACCCATCGCGACCCTATGGACAACGTTCCTCCAGGCCTTCCTGTCCTCTACCATCTTCTGGAGTCCATTTAGGCTCATGCCTACTGCTTCAGCTTCCATTTTACCTGGATTTAATTCCAGTATTTGTCTTTATCCAGCCCATTAGTGACCATGCAGTTTTCAAGGACAATCTTTCTGTTTTTAATTAGGTGGCAAGAACTGGATATCATCATCATTCTCACTGCAAGTGATTCCAAAACTTTAGATCACTCTTCCAAATATAGTATTTAAGTGTATATTAATTAATATAGGGGCCAAGATATAATTCTGTGGAACACAATTGACCAACCACTGAAACGTTGAAGAGTTGCTTTCCAGCACCACCTTCTGGACATGGATTAAAAGAAAGAGGCCTCAGGCCTAACTTGCTGGACAGTCCAAAAAGTTACCAAATCCATTATTTTCAAAAACCAATGAAAGGCTCGGGAAATCCACTTGGGTTATTCTTCTCCTACCCAGTTCTCACTCTAATTATTCACCAAACCACCCCATCTCACCTTTTGACTAAATGTCCAAATGCAAAGAGTCCAGGGAGACAGCTAAGGATATTACTTTAAGAAGTAACTTTGTTCTGTTTGTTTTCGACTGTTAATTGAATTTCAATTGTCCATAAAACAGAAAAGATATTGCACCTCTTCTTGAAAAATAAATAGTAAAACAACTCTAGAACTTCCATTTAGATAGTATACTGAGAAGTAATCTAGTAGGACCTTTTCCAACTAATACATGTCATTAAAAGATATAAGCTTTCAGGAGCTGCAGCTCAATTCAGCAAAAAACTTTGAAGTCAAAAATAATGCTATACTATATATACATCTACAATGCATAGATACACAATATAAATATTGGCTCTGCTTTAGACATTGTAGGTGTGTGGGTGTGGGTATGTGTATGTGTAAACAGCAGAGCCAATATTTAAACATTGCATGACTTTGCACTTTCTTGAACTTATTGACTTTCAAAAAGCATTGGGGAAACCATTTCTGTACTAGAATCTTTATTTCCAAAGACATTATTACAATTATAGTCAATTTGTATTCAATTGTATTTCACTTCCCCTGTAATTTGTCACTGAGAAATTTCTAAGTTAAAAGCATAAGCCATAAGAAACCACATTCTAACAAAGCAAGTATCACAAAAAGTACAGCTTAATTCAAAAAGAGCCAATGATGTTGCCTAGTTGGGTAATAAAATATTTGCAAGCAACCAAACAAACTCTTAGAACACTAAAGATTCCTGAGCTTATTTAATCAGAATAACTTCATTGAAGGTTTTTTCCAGCAAATCTTCAGATCCAAAACCTCACCTTCCTAAAATTGTTGTGTAATAAGGACCATTCTGTGCATAATCTCCACTCCGATATTTTCTTGTTCTTGGTAAATGGTGGGTTCTTTTGCTACTCAAACCTCAATCACAGACTAAGAGCCAATAGTCCTTTGCTTTTAATCCTTCAGCTTACACCACAGTTCCTTCCTCAAGACCAGGGGTCTTCAAACTTGGCCCTTTTATGACTTGTGGACTTCAACTCCCAGAATTCCTCAGCCAGGCATGCTGGGCCAAGTTTGAAGACCCCTGATCTAGATGATTGTTAAAAGACCACAGAAAAGTACAGAAAGAAACTCACTGCTGCTATTTACTGGCCACCTGAATGTTTGAAGCCCAGCCCAGCTCAGACCATGCTGGCTGAGGAATTCTGGGAGTTGAAGTCCACAAGTCATAAAAGGGCCAAGTTTGAAGACCCCTGCTCAAGTCTCTGAACTACCCAGAAGGAGAAACAGGTGAAAAAGATGCTCTTTCTGTGACTTCTGCACATTCAGGAAACAACTTGAGCAATATCTCAAAGGTCATTAGTGAATGCTTAGTTATTTCTAAATGCTACAGAAAAATGTCTGGTTTTTAAAAAAAATATCTCAATATACAATAACTCTGTGCACATGATTAAACCAATGATACATCTGTGATCATTCTCAGAACCGTTAAAATGGAATGACTCTATCCTTGTGCGTTCAATCACACAAATGCACATTGTCTGCAAATGAGACTTTGTTTTTCCTGTATGCAAAAGGATGCCATAAAAATACCATGTGAAATGAGAAAGCATTGAATTTGCATATGGAGCTGAATTCTGTTCAATAGTCCTCTGTATCTGTAACATCGTACTGATTATTGGACAGTTGTCACCGGATTTGGCACAGAATACCTTATTCATTTTTATAAGTAAAATTAATGTTCTATATTAATTTTACTTATTAACTCCTAAAACTACACTCACTTTGCAATGGGCTTAAAATTATGTTGATGCCATAATTCCATGTTAGCAACTTTTTATGTCAAAATAGCCTATAGCTAAACTACAAGTACAAGTTTCCCTCTGGTATGAATCTATGAAAAAGTAAGTGCTCTTTATAAATATAAAACGAAGGATTCTATACAAAATTAAAACTCATATAAAAGCTGCACTCTGTGGTACAAATTAACATATTTAATTTTAATATTACCTGCAAACTTGTTTTTTTTCAGCATGGCTTTAATTAGTCAAATCAGAATACTGTAAGCAATTATTATACTAAAAACAGGAAAGGGAGCTGAATTAAAAATTGCATAAGAAAATGCCGTATGGAAATTAACACATCTATTAGCATCAAGAAATATGCACTGTAGTTTAATGATATTAATTTTTTTAAAGCATGTTAAGTTCAAAACAATAAATGCCTCTTTTAAAATATACGCAGAGATTGAAAAGTTCACGTTTTCTGAAGCAGACTCCATGTTAATACACAGAGGTTTATTTGTTTAAATATCTTCACTCACCAAATTTAAACATTTAAACTATTAAGAAACTTGTTTATTTGACAATTACTTCTATTCACTAATACCATTCTGGTCTTCTACAAATGCTTCTTAACACATTTATTACTACATTCTAGATCATTAAATAATTCCTGATCTCAATAAAGAATGGCCAACTTATTCACAAGGGTTTCTCAAACAAATAAACATTGTTATTAGATTTCCCTCGGAATACAAGTGACACAGGAACATTACTGGGTTATATGTTGAGCATCTTTTGTACTAAAAATATACACATCTAGATGAAAGTACTTTTTCAACCTTTCTTCTTGTAATCATTATTTTAAAAAACAGCAACAAGGCTGTATAATTTTAAGCAGGTTATTTTAAATACACAAAAACAAGCCATTTTGAATATTTGCATATTTATTTTTAAATGTAAAGTACAAGACACCAAGTAGGAGTTGTAATACTGTATTCACTTAGACTATCACATTAAACATGACTTTACTATAATAATTAAAAATATCTTTGCATATTTTTCTTTAACATTAACAAAAATCCCAGAAATAATTTTAAATGAAAAAATTTTAAGATTACCTTTTAAAAAAACAATTCAGAACAACATATTTTTGTGTTGTCTTAAGCTAAAGGTGAAACACTACCTGTTGTGCTAAAAGTTTATTACTGGGAGCTGTTTTTTCTATACATGTGTTGCTTAACAAGTAACATGGTTAGCTTTTAAAATAAATGTATATTAATGCCCTCTACTGGAAAGTAGCAGACTTTTCCAAATAATTGTACTGTATTGTAAATGCTTGTTCTCTTTTGCCTTTTATTATTGTCTTTTTCTTCAAAGAAATGAAATTAACTGATAGGCAAGAAAGTGGAGCATAATTTAAGCTTCCTATCCTTTTAATTATTTTCATGCATACAGATTAAGGAAATTCCTGCTTATTGTTTTGTAAAGCAATAATTCCTTTTTGCAGCCAAACAATTAAACGATTTAATTGTTGTTTTAATTATCCCAGTTGCACCATAATTTAAGTAATGATATTGTCTCAAGGAATGGCATTTCTTTTTTAGTCAAATAATGTTGTTTTGAATGACGACAGTAAGTACTCTGATTTAAATGGAATATGAGTGGTGAAGTTCAGGTCTTTAGGTCTAATTGTAAATAAAATGTGACTGAGCAACAATTCTCAACCTCCAACGTATCCAAGACGAAAAGACAAAGAGAGCTACATTTCAACAAGTAGACCATTCTCCAACTTTGACTTAATGTCAATATATTAACTTTAAACAAATTAAACTGAACTGTTTATATTATTTTGCTGTTTGGATGTACACTGAGAGCTTATGCACTGGAGACAAATTCCTAATGTATCCAATCACACTTGGCCAATAAAGAATTCTATTCTATTCTATTCTATTCTATTCTATTCTATTCTATTCTATTCTATTCTATTCTATTCTATTCTATTCTATTCTTTTTCAAAACTCCAAAGTATTATTTCCCATTCAAACATATCCTTGGGGTCTCTGCTTTTTTTTTTTGTTCTGTCTGTTCAAAGTTGTTAAACATGGGGCTTTCTTATTGCTCTCATTTACATTACTTCTGATACTTCCACCTCCAAATCCCATCTAGCAGAATTCATTAGGGAAAGAAAATACTTTATTAATATGTTAACACCAGCTACCATGTCAACTTCTTTGATTTCTGACTCTTGAGGAACAGAATCTAAAAACACATCTATTTATGAAATTTAAAAACTTAATGACTGAATAATTTATTTAGGCAGTTAAGATCAAATAGATCTCATGTCCCGTTCAACCCAAAAGCTCACTGGATGATCAATCACTGATTTTTAGCTTTGCAACAGCCTCATTATTCTTGGTAGATACTAGGAATCTGAAATATTTTACTGCCATTTATGAATTCTAAATCCTTGAGCCTTCCAGTGTCACCAGAACCCAATTTCTTTCTGGAAGACTTTATATCCAAACATACTGTTAAAAGAATATTCAATTCAATATACTTCAGCACTACATGGAGTCTAGCACTAAATGTTAAGAAACCTATCTAGATTTGTTTATTTCTGCATAATTTATCTGCCAGGCAGTCCAGTTTTAAATATGATTACGCTTTAAAATGCCAATATTTAATTGAATGGAATTGAAATATGCAAATTCCAGATACAAAGCAGGGGTTTTTTTTCTTATATGACTTTTTATATTTTTCCATTGGATTTTCTTTTGCTCTGTATGAAAATTGGTGCATTTTTCAGTTTAAACAGATCATCTTGGGACAATGAAATCTCCCACCTACTTTCTTCCTGCATAAGTTTACATGCTATGACAGAGAAAGAAATGAAAGAATCTGTCAGAAACTAATATGTTTAATTTAAGCAATTCCAGCATATGAAATGGCATTGGATCCACTACATTGGAAAGTATCTTTCATTGCTTTTTTTTTCAAAAGCAATTTTGATGAGAGAAGCTAGAAATCAGTGGGATAAAATGAACAGTCTGCATTTCAAAACTGAGATTTGACAGCCATGAGAAAAATTTAGCCAGATGCTAAGGGATTAGAAGAACAAACATGGAAAAATCTGGATTAATAAGTGCTATTGTCCAAATTACTTAAGTAGAAGACATTTTAGCCTTTCCAAGCTAAAATTCTAAATTTCTGTAAGAGATCTTTAGAATAATAATAATAATAATAATAATAATAATAATAATAATAATAATAATAATAATAATAATAATAATAATAATAATAATAATAATAATAATAATTGGATGGGATCTTGGAGGTCATCTAGCCCACCCCCCTGCTCAGACAGGAAACCCTATACCATTTCGGACAAATGGCTGTCCAGTCTTCTTAAAAACTTCCAGTGTTGGAACATTCACTGCTTCTGGAGGCAGGTTATTCCACTGGTTGTTCTAACTGTCAGGAAGTTTCTCCTTAGTTCTAGGTTGCTTCTCTCCTTGATTAGTTTCCATCCGTTGCTTCTCAGGCACTTTGGAAAATAGCTTGACTCCCTCTTCTTTGTGGCGGCCCCTGAGATATTGGAACGCTGCTATCATGTCCCCCTCGTCCTTCTCTTCATTAAACTAGACATACCCAATTCCAGCAGCTGTTCCTTATATGTTTTAGCCTCCAGTCCCCCAATCATCTTTGTTGCTCTTCTCTGCACTCTTTCTAGAGTCTCAACAAGGCATTGTAAAGTGGTATTAATACTTCACATGATCTTGATTCTATCCCTCTGTTAATGCAGCCTAGCACTGTGTTGGCTTTTTTGACAGCTGCAGCACACTGCTGGCTCATATTGAAGTTATTGTCCACTAGGACTCCGAGATCCCTCTCACAGTTACTACTATTGAGCAAGGTACCCCCTATACTATACCTGTACATTTTGTTTTTCTTGCCTAAATGTAGAACCTTATTTTTTTCACCATTGAATTACATTTTGTTAGATAGCGCCCAGTGTTCAAGTCTGTCCAGATCTTCCTCTATCTTAAGCCTGTCTTCTGGAGTGTTGGCTATTCCTGACAGCTTGGGGTCATCTGCAAATTTGATGAGTTCCCCATCTATCCCCTCCTCCAAATTGTTGATGAAGATGCTGAAGAGCACTGGGCCCAGAACAGAGCCCTGGGGCACCCCACTACACACTTCCCTCCATATAGATGCCATTCCATTGAGGACCACACGCTGACTACGGCCGGTCAGCCAGCTACGAATCCATCTGGTGGTGATGCTGTCTAACCCACATTTTTCTATCTTATCAAGTAGTAGTTTGTGATCTACTTTATCAAATGCCTTACTGAAGTCCAAGTAAATTATATCCACAGCATTCCTCTGGTCCACTAATTTTGTCACTTGGTCAAAGAATGCAATAAGATTTGTCTGGCATGATCTGTTTTTGACAAACCCATGTTGGCTTTTAGTAATGACTTTGTTTGCCTCTAGGTGCTTGCTGATTCATTGTTTGATTATCTTTTCCAGAATCTTCCCAGGTATTGAGGTCAGGCTGATAGGTCTGTAGTTTCCTGGATCTGTTTGTTTTCCTTTTTTGAAGATGGGAACTACATCAGCTCTTTTCCAGTCCTTTGGTAGTTCCCCAGTGCTCCAGGATCTTTGAAAAATATAGTTCAGTGGTTCTGAGATCACATCTGCCAGTTCCTTGAGAACCTTGGGGTGTAATCCATCTGGTCCTGGTGATCTGAACTCATCTAGGCTGGACAGATGCTCACTTACCATTTTCTTGCCTATCTTGTCTTTCTCTTCTGATTTTTATGGCACTATTTTTGATAGGTTGGTCTGTTTTTTCCCTTTGTGTAAAGACAGATGCAAAACCCAAGTTAAATAGTGCTGCTTTCTCCCTGTTGCTTGTCACTTTCTTGCCACTTTCACCCACTAATGGACCAATCATTTCCTTCACTTTTTTCTTGTTTTTTACATGTTGAAAGAAGCTTTTTTTGTTATTTTTGACTTTGGTCGCAAGCCTTAGTTCATTTTGAGCCTTAGCTTTCCTCACTTCATCTTTGCAGGCTCGGGCTATTTGCTAATATTCTGACTTAGTTATGTGCCCCTCTTTCTACTTTCTATACTTGTCCTTTTTATCTTTCAATTTATCAGAGAGTTCTTTATGCAGCCATGCTGGTTTCTTTTGAGAGCTGTTATTTTTCCTCTTCATTGGTATTGTGCTAGACTGGGCTTTTATTATCTCACTTTTCAAAATTTCCCAAGCTTCTTGAGTTGTTTTCCCCTTGAGGATTCTCATCCATGGAATGCTTCCCAAGCCCTCTCTAAGTTTATTGAAATTAGCTCTCTTAAAGTCCAAGATTCTAGTTTGACTGTGTTCTGTTGCTTGTGCTTCCGTAATATTGAATTCCAGTATTGCATGATCACTTCCTCCCAAGGTTCCTGTGACTTCAACATCTTCTATCATTTCATCTCTGTTAGTGAGAATTAGATCCAAAATGGCTAATCCCCTAGTTCCTTTCTCTACTTTTTGGGTGAAAAATTTGTCTGCTAGGTTTGTCAGGAAACTGTTTGGTCTTCCACTTGGTGCAGAGTTTGTCTCCCAGTTGATGTCAGGGTAGTTAATCCCCCATTACTATTGTGATGTGCTTCCTACATACCTTAGTTAGCTGACTAGCAAAAAGTTCATCTATTTCCTCTATTTGGTTGGGCGGCCTATAGTATACACCTATGGCAATGTCATTTTTCCTCCCTTTTATATTGACCCAAATACATTCAGGCATTTCAAATACACATTGGCCTGTGACTTCAAAAGTTTTTTTTCCAGAATTTAATATTCTATCATTTTAACCTACAATCAGATTTGAAGATAAGGAAAAGCACTGTAATGTTAGACAGGGCTACTCTTGAAATCTCTTCCTGGTGAATGAATATCTGATGTGAATGCTCAAAGTCTGAGAAATAATGATCCCTTCTTCCATCCATACTCACCAATTTCTCATAAAATACTACTTTGTCATTTATGTTTTTGGAAGAGGATACAGAGCTGGTAAAATCAGAATATACAAAACCAAGTATTTTGGGGTGAGTTAAGTTTAAATGGCTCAGTTGTACACAGTTGATATTCCAATATATTTGAGCTCTTTTTGCTTCTTGCATAACAGTCCGGACCAGCAGTTGAATGCTGCTGTTATACAATATCATGTGGTGTGATTAAGTTAATCTCTCCTAGATAGTCATCTCCACCTCATTGCAGGCACCTTCTGAAGCCATAATAGCAAGAACAAAGCTCGGCAAGACACCTGTCAGCTGATATACATTATCAGTATCAGACCCCACAGTTCAGCAAATGGGAAGGTTCTATTACACCAGGGGTGTCAAACTCAATTTCATTGAGGGCCGCATCAGCATTGCAGTTGCTCTCAAGGGGCCGGGTGGGTATGGCCAGGGTGGGCGTGGCCTACTGGGTGGGCATGGCTAGAGTGCGTATGGCCTATTGGGTGGGCATGGCCAGCTCTACATCGTTCGCATCAAGGGTGCCTATGGGGGCCTGGGCAGGAGTGGGAGAGATCTGAGGGTCTCTGGCAGAAGGAGGGTCTCTGGGCCAGGGCCAAAGCAGTGGGGGCCATTCCCTCACTGTTTCCAGGATGGCTTTGCGGGCCACATGAAACCACTTCGCGGGCCAGATCCGGCCCCCGGGCCTTGTGTTTGACATGTCTGTATTACACTGTTTCTTTCAATTGACTTCCCAGTGTCTGAGCTTAAACAAGAGACGCAGATTCATCTCAGCTTAACTTCGGAAGAGTCAGGCTCTCCAAAAACTGAGCTCCCTGTGTACAAGTGTTAACCGTAGCTGTACAAAACTTTACATTTGAAGGTTTAAAACTCAGGATATGAATGGAAAAACCTAGCAACTGTGCCTTTTAACTTTTGAGCTGGCTCTTTCAGCAAAGTGGTTTGGGAGGGCTGACAACTACTGTAGAAATAAGCACCCGGAGATTAGCCGCAGGGTTAGTTTTGCTTTATTTTATTTATTTTGTGTGTTGCATATTGTGTAGGCCACAGAGCTAGCTAATAGTATCTTGCCATTCTTTCTAACTGTATTTCAAGCAGTGATCAGACCCAGAAATACAAAATTTCTGATTTGTATGTCCCCTGTTTGGTGATATCTGTTAATAAAGGTATCATTTTGGTCATTTGAAGGAAGGCTTAGCAATGTAAAAAAAAGCATTAGTTTGGCAGAACTGATAAGTTCTCCTGCTTTATTTCAGTTTCTTAGGCCATACAGTTCAACTGTTTTCCTCAATATTTCCAATTCTGACATTCCAGTCTCCCTAAGCAGCATGGCTTGCTATGATGTTCTATTGATTTTAGGTTTAATTTGACCATAAAACTCTTTAGTGTCCTCTTCTTCTCCATCAGTGGTTGAACATAAACTTGGATAATCATATTAAAGTGTTATCCGTGAAGTCTAATTGATATTATTTCATCATTGACTGCGATTTGCCCAAATACTGTTTTACTATAGGCTTCCTATAAAAGAAATACTATTCCTTCTTTTGTAATAAAGTATATACGGTAGTACTAAACAATATCTTTCAATTAAAAATGTCCATGTTCAGTCCACATTCAATGTTCTGATGCTTAAAATGTCAATGTGAAGTTGATTAATTCCACCCTTCACTATGCTAACTTTTCAGGCTCCTTATGTTCCATGATCTCAATGTAGTTCTGTCTTTATTTTATTTTTTCAAGTTTTCTTTCCTTGCACGGCCTCATTAGCAACTAGATGTCGGGAAGGCTTTAATCAAGCCACATCATTAACACTATTAGTAGTTGATTCCAAGTGATTAGTAGCTCTACTTCCATAGCATGTTGAATACCATCCAACCTGAGGGGCTCTTCATCCAGCCCTTTGTGGTTTTCTTGGTAAATATAGAAGTGGTTCACTACTGTCTTTTCCATTGCAGTATGAACTGATGCTTTTGCCATTGTCACTACAGTGATTATTCATCTCCAGCATGTTCTGTTATTGCTATTGCCCAATATTAGTGCCTGTTACTTTAGCTGGACAGCTGGAATGGCTTCTCTTTTGGATTATGCTGCTTTCTTCACTCAATCCCCCAGGAACACACCAACATCACTATCATAATGAGATAGCACAGCAGAACTTGGGGGCAGAGAGAAAGGTGACATTAAAAATATGGAAAGATTAAAAGTAGAAGGAAATTTTCCACTGAAGAAAATTTAAGGAAGGACTCTCTGGTTCCTTAGAAACCTAAACAAAATGAATCTTGAAAACCATTGCCTTAAAGTAAGGCACCATAACAGAGGCTCAGATTAGAAAATAATGGACATCCAAAAGTTATGTAGAGTATATAGGGACTTTTATGTCATTGACTCATATAACTGAATAAATAGTGTCCCTTCAGACTGCAAACAGAGAATGAATTAAGGTTCAAGCCAAAACTAACTGAATATCCAGCTATCATAAACTAGAATGTGCTAGTTACTATCATCTATATAAGATGGTCAATGCATCCAGGAGCTTGCACTTATAGAGACAGAGAAAAGAGGTGCCCAAGTCACTGAAATGCATTCCAATTGACCAAAACTGCAATACTGCCAGTCTCAGCCATCAGCACCTGAGTCTTTGACTGGAAGGCTGTCCCAGTTGATAGCCCACCATCCTGACACAAACCACAGCAATGGCTGCATGTCTTCTCCACAGAAAGCTATCCACAATGCTTCAACTCTTCCTGCTGGCTGGTTATTACTGCACCTGTGACTTCTTAAATTAGCCACAGCTGGACTAGCTGAGACCCCTTGGCTGCCAATTCAGAGGAAGCTATACACAGACATCACCATGGGGCAATTGTAACTCTGTTGTTCAGTGATAAAAGCCCACAAAGAGGGAGGAACCTATTATATGCAAGCAGCAAAGCTTTCTTCTTTTATACCTTTGGCTAGGCAATGCCAAGATGGTTAGAGGTAGGTAAGTTAGCAGGACAGAGACATTATGCATTCAAATGAAAGTACTGCAAATCTCTCATTGTGGATAAAGGAGAACAATTAGAAAATAACAATTAAAAGTTATAAATCTGCTAACAGGGACAGTAGGCAGGCAGCTGTAGCCATGACAGCTCTGTGCCAGACATTTTCACACTGGTAAAATGCTGGGCCTCCCCACATCCCACAATATGAACCTCCTATGGTGCAACTTATTAGAGAACAAGTATGAGAGCAGGTAGGTCTCAGTCTCCTGCAGAGCCAGGTATTAATGCCCGACCTCACATCATTGGCAGAAGGGGACGATTTGACATCGCACATTGTAGGTGTAGAAAAGTTTTAAGAAACATAATGTGGTAGTGTGCCGTGCTAGGCTTCTCATTCTCAGAAACCAGGCAATTAGAAGCAAACAACAAATCAAAGTGAAACACAAGGTGTATTCATAAGAGAAAACTATCTTCTCCCATAATCACATATTTACTTAGAGATAGTCTCACTGAGTTCAGATCAGGTATGTAGTTTTAGCAGGAGTCTAAATAAAGTTTCCAGGAGCCTTAGATGTAGCCAAACAGTATTTCAGTGACCTCCACCGGGTCCCAGAATTCTCAGAAACATAAACCATTCTGCAAAAACAGTATTTGTGTAACTGAATATGTAGTATAACCATAATGGTGCATACTGGTTTAATGCTCATAATTTAATAGAAGTCACAGAATTCAGATTTCTTGGTACAGGATTTTTAAGTTTCTTCTTTTGCTCACAAGCGTATTTCCAGCAATCACAGTGAGTCATTCACCACATCTTCTTATAGTTACTCAAGGGCATGGAATTGCCTATTCCTGTTGCTACACTTTTCACTCAACTACATTTTTCTCTGTTATTGGCTTTCAAATCAACCAATACAATAATGTGCTGCTGCTTCAAGAATCCCTGCCTTGCCCTTGGTCTCCCTCCCCAAATAAGAATGCTTAATTTAACTAGTAAAAAGACAGAAATTGCTTTGAGCTACGAGAAGGTAGATGCAACCATTAAAAGGTTGACTGCTCTCACCATAAATGTCCATTATTGTATTGGAATTCAAAGTGGGAAGATTTAGCTCTTATTTCACAGACATCAAAACAGCGCTTCTGAGAAATTCCAGCTGACTTGAGCCTTGATGTCATTTTAGAATGTCATATCCTGGGTTATAAGATATGGGAAAAACAAGTGGGGATAATTTAAGAGGATATTAAGAAGTGAGAACCAGTAATAACTTTGTCACATGGGCTCAGGTTACCATTTTTACCAAGTATATTGGCCTTTAGAAGGGTTGTGTTATAGAATAACATGGAACTGGATAAGCCTGAGAGTTCCAATATGATGGTAGATGTTGGGCAAATGAGTCAATTGATCTCTTTGCATGAAGCTCCTGTTGGAGTTTTCCTGCTAAGTGCCCTTTAAAAACCTTTTTATGGTGAGCAATAATTCATCCATGAAAAGGAATGCTCCTTGGCGTAGTACTTAACAGCTCTTAGAAACTTTCTAACCAACTAAGATACTTCTCTATGCAACTGTGCTGCCACCACGTGGCTGTTTTGGAGAAATTACAATGTGGGCAGTCAGACCCTCCTACCTTATGATGTATTTCCTCTTCCCTCCCCTTTCTGGGATGGACTTCCTCCTCCTTGGTCCCTTGAGAAATTCCTCCTCCATTAACCAGATAACATGTGACAACAGCAGACATGTGCAGACGCTGGGAGTATTACCATTTTCTGACCTTGGAGATACCTTGGAAATATCTTGGAAATGCTGTACAAACGTCATCTTAATGCACCCCACCTACTGCATTCGACTCTGAAGATATATGTGATACTATCGGTACTATCCTCCCATCTTTCAGTCTCAGTTCTCAGCAGCCATCTAATTTTCAAAATGAACATCTCATCAAGAGGTCTTGATCAGAGACAAGCTTCTTTTATGCGAGATACAGAAGACTGCAAGCCTATACGTATAGAAGAGGCTTCCCACTTAGAAAGGCTGTCCTGAGCATCAGAAAGTTAACAAGAATGGGTATTATATTTCCTCATAGATGCGCCATCATATATATATGCTATCTTTCACATCTTATAACTGAGACCCATAAAGAATGAAAAGGGCTTAAATCAACCTAAATGTTGTGCCATTGGCAAAGTGATTCTCTCAGGGCTCAAACGAGTTTATGGTAAAATCTTGTGTCTACTATGATACAAATCCCTCGTAAGTGAATATGGGTTTGTATATTTAATATCTTAGAAAATTAAATCCTGCCTAGTGAAGAGAAAAATCCTGAAGAGAAAAATCTGTGGCTCTGAAACCCTATGCCGTGTTTGTATTTGTATTTAGTTTTTGTTTAGCAATCAGAACTGGGACCAGAAACCTACGTAGTTATTAAGCAAAATGGTCAGTAAGTGAAACCAAAATTGTACTTTTGATGTTACTTCAGCCTTACTTTGCTTTACAGTGCTGTGGAAGGTGTAAATGCTGGGATTGATCATAAAGTTACTTTTTTTATCACTACTGTGACTGTGAACAGTGGCTAGGTGAGGTAATTTGCTAAATGAAAACTGTCTGTATCCTGTGCCTTCAACGGTACCTTCTCTCTCTACATTGCACTATGACCTCTGTAAAAAGTCAGTCAGTATAGTAAAAGTCTAGCTGCCTTGGTTTACCCACATATGCAGGGCTTCAACTCACAGGCTGCCCACCACAAACAATGAGGTTATAACCTTGCTGTCTAGCTCTTCAGTTACATCAATAAGATTGCTTAAGAGCAGGGAGCGGGGTTGCTTACGACTACTTTGCCCTTACACATGAAGATATTGCTTGCTTTTATTAAGTATAATGGAACTTTACTACATGTAAGTATGTATAATATTAAGGTCCACTTGGCTGACCAAACATCAAAAATACAGATGCAATACATGGCTGGGATGGGAGAATAGAATAGAATAGAATAGAATAGAATAGAATAGAATAGAATAGAATAGAATAGAATAGAATAGAATAGAATAGAATAGAATAGAATAGAATAGAATAGAATAGAATAGAATAGAATAGAATAGAATAGAATAGAATAGAATAGAATAGAATAGAATAGAATAGAATAGAATAGAATAGAAAATACAAAAATACAAATAGGACAATATAGTGTGTTCATGCTAAGCCATCACCCCTACAGTTAACATGTAACACATAACATCTAATGAATAAATAAAAAATAAAAAATAAATATTATATATATGCAGCATTACCCTAATCCTTGCAGATTTTTAAAACTCACCTCTAGTTAGCATTTGTATGTGAGACCCCCAAGAAATGCCAGCGGCTGTCAAATAGTCTATAAAGTTTAAAAAAAAATCCAGAAGACAGTGGCAAATCATTTCCATACTATTGCCAAGAAAGCTCATAAAACATGACCACCCAACTATTCCAGATGATAGATTAGGTGGATAACAAGGTCAGCTAAATGGGTCCATATAGCTGTGTCTGCCTTTTAGATTTCTGTGCTGCCAGCTAGAAGGTGTGATATGGGAAATCAAGGGTAGTGTAATCACATGCCCACAATCAAATCTATTAATCCCTCTCCTCTCTCTTTGTTCCATCCTATATTTAACCTAAATAGCAAAGATTTGGGGGACATGATCATTTTTTATCCAATTACCATAATGTCAACCTTTGGAGCACATTACAGCTCATGAAAACCTAACAAGTATAAAGCCCCTTTACTCATGACATGCAATTAATTGGAATAACCACTTTGCCTTAGTCACAGCAGTTTCTAGGCTCCTGAAGCAGTTGAGCCTGAATAATATAAAAATAAGAAAAGAGGTAGCCAAAAATATGTAAATCATAAAGACTTTGATCAGCACCCAAAATATTACAGATCCCAGGAGCTTTTGCATTTTTCTTGTTAATTCGTATTAGCTTACCATATTTTCTAATAAGTCGCTCCTGAATTTTGGGTGGATTGTAGAAAGCATATTATGCTGCTACTAATAAGTCTCCTGTGCATGCAGAATTCCTGAAGTCTACTGTATCCCAGCTTTTTCAAATCTTGTGAAGCGTCACTCATACATACATTATGTTACATACAAAAACCTGTAGCACACACTGATTGCAACGTGAGAGAACAAAACCGTGAGATCTTGGCAATAGTATAGAGACTATGAATACCGAGAGAAGACAATATTTGTAGCTCAGGATTGGACTGTGGGGTCTTTGGTGCTCTCTGAGCTTGGTTGTTTTCTTGCAAACGTTTCATTACCCTACTAGGTAACATCATCAGTACTAAAAGTGGGGTTTGGTCTCTGTTTTGTTCCCTGTTCCGTTTCTGAGTACATGAGCACACGGACAATATACAAACTTCGAGCTATTGCTTAGTTAAGAGAAAAGCAATAATGAACACTAGCTATATGAGTAAATTTTGAATGTGCTCCCTACACTCCCACTTAAAAATTTTGACCAGATAAATTTTTAGATGATGCAGCTTTCTCTTCTCATTAAAATCAAACCACAAATCTTCTTAACAGAAGCCTCAAAATTATACAGGCACCAGAAAGAGTTAATATGAGTGGAGATTGCCAAAGTCGCCCTGGAGATTGTTAAATCAACTGAGTATCATCTCTTTTTCTATAGGGATTTTTTTTTCTTAACAGAGACAGAGCTGACAGTGCCAGAAGTTGTCAATGCCATGCAGAGAAAAGATAAATTTAGAGTGAATGATTTCCCAGTTAAGCAGAGACCCACAGAGAGTTTATAATAAAACAATTTAAACACAGTTTGGAATATGACAATGGCAGTTTTTCTTATGTAGAAAACAAACCATTACAGATGTGTGTTTGTGGCCTAGCAGGAAATTTTGTAATATAGAGTTCTTTCACATTTGCCAAACAGAAAATATTTATGTCCAACTTCTTGTGCAGCCTGTTATATTCTACATTATTATTTCATTTGTCTCTATGTTATAACTTCATCTCAAATGCTGGAGGAAATAGATCATCCAAGAAGTTACTGGGAATGTCAATTACTTGTCTTTTGAAAAATGTATGTGTTTTCCATGTGAGTTGATTGGTGGCTTTGTATTCATGGCATTGTATACACAACCACAAATAGCTTACAGCTTATATCCCAGGAACACCACAGACTCTCAAACTTTTAAATTTCTGAGAAAGATGGAATTGGTTCTGCATCTAATCTCTGTATCATTAATGAATGATTCTACACTGTAGCAGGAAATGTGGGTTCTATCATTCTGGGAAAATGAGCTTTTTTAATTTGATGTTTTCAACTCGCTCCATCTCCCATTCTCTCACAGGTATGAAGGTTGAAATGCAGCTGTTCCAATGTCAGAAATACCTATTATGTACTCATCAATTTACTGGCTTGTTTCAAGGCCACCAAATGCTGGGCTAAATGTTTTCCATTCAAACAGGGTAACAAGAAGAAGCCATGTGTTCGAACCTCATGGTTAAAACAAACCCAAAACACATCCACATCCTCTCAATCACGGTAGCTAATCAACTGCTGTATAGTGCTTCATTCTTGTCTCCGGTAAACATTTTAATCTAGCTAAGCCATGTTTGTAAGTTTTCTGCCAAACGTAACAACCTAAAACAAATAATCTTAACAGAAAACCCTTTCTTCATGACAGGTTTCAAAATGTTCTGAATACACAGTCTGTTGTGTAGTCGGTTCGTTGCAGGCAAGAAGCGAGACGAAGGTTCCAAACAGTAACATGCTTTACTGCAGTCAGGCAGAACAGAACTGAAACAGTGGCTGCTACACAGCTATATATACAGTTGGCCACTAGGCGGCGGCCAATAGATTTGAAGGAAGCCATTCCCGCCAAATCTACCAATGATAGTCCTGGAGACAAGTCTGGCTTAGTCAGTAGCCGTTACACATACACACATAATGAACAACCGTTAATGCAGCATTTAAACAAACATGTGAATCAGTACAAGCAAAAACCCCAATACATTACACAGTCATTCTTCATAAATGTTAGTGTACACACAGGGTGGACCAGGGTATTCAAAAGATTAGCAACTAAGTAGTCCCCTTACAGGAAAAGCAGCTTTAGTAGCATTCGAACAGGACACTCAACCAAAATTCCTTCCTGTTCCTTGCCACACTACCTCATCCGCCATCTTATCCATTAGCCCCACCATGTCTTCTCCTGTAGCAGCCCATATATAGGTAAGGTGTAGTTTATCTAAAAAAATAGAGAATATCTTTGCAAGATTACCAGTCCTGTAATAACTTGTCTCTCCTGGGTTCCATAGTCAAATATTGTACAGGAGCCCTGGTGGTGCAGTGATTAGAATGCCGTATTGCAGGCTAATTCTGCCAACTGCCAGCAGTTCGATCCTAATGGGACTCAAGGTTGATTCAGCCTTACATCCTTCCAAAGTTGATAAAATGAGGACCCAGATTGTTGGGGGCAATGTGCTGACTCTGCAAAACTGCTTAGAGAGGGCTGTAAAGCACTATGAAGTGGTATATAAGTCTAAGTGTTAGTGCTAAGTGCTAATTCTGTACTAATAGACACACTGTGATGCACAGCTTTCCAGGAGGTGGGGCTGTTTCCAGATGAAACTTTTATAAAAATAAGTGGCCTCTGATATTCTCAGAATTTTACACAGGCTAAGCCTAGACACAATTACCGTATTTCTATTTAGAACCCAGCCTTTGAAGAAAAAGGCAGAATGGTTGCACGTTTTTTTGAAGAATAGCACTAGAATCTGGCAAAATGTTCTCTCAAAACACACTGGGATTGTCCTTTTTTTCTTGATACTTAATAGCTCTCATCTCTGTGGGTCCAACCAACCTCCATTTTTATCTGTTCATTCTAGATCAATAAGAATATCAAACCCATATGAGTGAGTTTGAGGAAGGTGTAGATTCATACCAGCTGTAAAATCTGAATACCACAAAAGTACTTCAAGTATCTTGATACAGAGACGTAGGAAGAGATCAAAGAAGGCAATCACATATAAACAAGAAATAAAAAGATACAATCAGGCTAATTTTATATATAGGCCTTCATGGGTAATAATAACAGTCAGTCTTACTAATTACACTGCAAAGAAGTTCTTCAATTACACAGAATTTTCCTCAACCTACACTAAACAGAAATATGAAATTTCTGTAGGCTTTTCCCACTACAGAGATCCAAAAATATCACAAAGACTTATTTCTTCGATCAGCTACTGATTCAGTATACTAATTCAGATATTTTTTTAAAAAGAGCATAATAAGAACCGTGTGATTAAGACAAAGGCTTTCCAATGCAACATTCTGTCCTCACAATAATTAAGCAGGACCTTACAATAATATCTGTTCATTCATGTTTTATAGTAACAGTTCATTGACCGTGAATGGGGAACATTTAAGAGTGTGAAGATGGTACCAGCAGTATGAATCAAGACCACAGTGATTTAAATTTAAATTTACTGACAAAGAATTAAGGAAAGACCACAGTGATTGGTTAGCAGAAACTGAGAAATGAAGAAAATGTCCTCAAAACAGGGTGGACTGGGTCAAGAATATAGGCATCACAAAACTGCAAAATTATTCAGGTATCTTCAGGTCCTACATATAAAACAATTCAACAGTGTTTCAGGTTTCAGGAATCAATCTTTTTGGAGACCAAGTTCTCTTGGAAAGCATTGGTGTATTTCTATAGAAAAACAATGATTAATTGGTTAATTATGTGCCATTAAGTCATTGTTGACTCTTAGTGACCACATATGTAGATATTGTGGGTGATATTGTTGGTGATGATCTGTCTCTAACCTGGTCCTTCAGCTGTTCCAATAATGCCCTCATCACTACTGCAACTGAATCTATCCACCTTGCTGACGGTCATCCTCATCTTCTTTTTCTGTATATACAAATGGATAATATAATAAGTCTAGACCAGGGGTACCTTGGCTCTTTTATGACTCGTGGACTTCAACTCCCAGAATTCCTGTGCCAGCCATGCTGGCTCAGGAATTCTGGGAGTTGAAGTCCACGAGTCATAAAAGAGCCAAGGTTGCCTACTCCTGGTCTGGATTGATCCAATTCTTGCATAGACAATATTCAACATTTCATATTAGATTTTTAAACATTCCATGGAAAATGCTTTTCCTGACTTTTGTCCCGATACATGCAGATTAATAATAATGAAGAGAGCGAGCCCCTGGAAATCTACTGCATTTGCCCAAAATTGGATTGCACTGCCCAAGATGCACTGAAAGTTATTGGCTGCCTGACCCCTGGCAAAAGAAAGCAGTCTCAAAAGTGACTTTTCAACATAGTTGTATGCATAATTGCATCTTTGTTACAGATTTTTAAAAGGTTTGCTTCTGGGAATGGCAATTCGGGCGAGGCTCATATTGCACTCTCTAATAGAATTCTAAGCACATGAAACAGATTATGACTCCCAGGAGCCTGTACAGAAAAATGTAACCATTTAAATGGTACAAATTAAAATAAATACATAGAGTTATAATCATCTCCTCTTCGTGGTGAGTTTCAGCAGTGAGTTTAACTACCAATCAGGTTAGTACAAGGTAAAAGGGAGTGTTAAACACAGCAGTATCTGCCACGTTGAAGTATATGACCAATTTAATGGTTAAGCATTCACTATGCTCAATTGGATCCCTCAGATCAACTCGGTATGATCCAGCGAGGAAGGTATTTTCAGCAGCCATCCATCCTGATCCTACATTATATATATATATATATATTTAAATCCCTTAATGCTAAATACTACTTTAATCTTTTTACAGTTTGTATTTTTGGGTCCCACAGGGCATGTGGTCCTCAATGGGCTTTTTAAAAAGTTTCAGACAAATAAATAAATAAGGCAAACAATGTCTGAGAAGACTGCTTTTGTAATGATGCTTCACCACATCCCAATCATAACACACTGCTATGGAAAGAACTACTAGGAACCAATTGCTGCACAAATTCAATCTGGAATATTGATTTTGTCCTTTAAAGCCATTCCCCTTTTGTTAGCCTCCTGCTTAAGTCCTAATACACTATCCAAAGTTATTTGCAAGCCAAAGAAGAGCTTCCATTTTGCCTATTTTGGCCTTGCAATTAGGCCACTTCGGTCAACTTTTAGGAAGTGCATCAAGAAATATCTTGTTAGTCTCATTGTTTGAACTATTCCATAATATCTATACTACATCACCATACCTGAATTTGTTTGTTTGTTTTTAACCCTGCTTTTTTATATAAACAGCTCAAAGCAGCATACATAGACAATACTCCCTCTTTCTATTTTCCCCTTAACAACAATCCTGTGAGGTGGGTTGGGCTGAGAGAGATTATGCTTGTCATATGTATTTTAGAGTATTCAAGCTACATGTAATTGATTTGTTCTGCAGTCTGTATTTTTGTTATCACTAAGTACCCATTGTGGACAAGATGGGATATAGATCCAAATTATAACAGCCGGTAGAAGGGTGTGATTTCACTCACAACTATGAACAGCCACAAGCTCCATTTATTTCAAGAGCAAAGCCGCAGCTTAAAACGTTGTCAAAGGGGGGGGAAAAAGGAGGGATCAAAACCAGTCATAAACTGTATCCTACTGTTAGATTTAATTCCCTCAGTCTCCTTGATAAAACCTTGAGAAGGGACAATTCAATCTACATAGCAGACTTTGTACAGATGCAAGTTGCCTGCCGATTCTGATTTCCTTTTTATTTCTTAGTCTTAATCAAAGCAGGCGATTTGTTCCCATGAAAAAAAAAATGGGTACAGAATTGTTTATACATTAAGCCAGAGTCTTTAATTTATTACTGCCCTGGATCTGAATATGAAGAGAAACCTTATATGCTAGAAGTAAATATTGTGACAGTGGCCTTTTAAAAATGCATTTATTTTTGAGGTGACCTATATCTATTTCCTTTTTAAACCTCAATGGCAGCTATCAATTACTTAATTTTAAACATATTAGGAGGATCCAATAGCCTCCTGTGGGCTTATGCATATATAAATTGGTTTTAATCAACTTAGGCAAGAAGAGTTTGCCGGTGAGTTGTTCAAATGCCATGAAATAATACACAAAAATAACATGGTTGGCAAGATAAATAGAGGTCATTGTTACAACAAGTTGCCCAACTGAAGCTGCTTTGATACAGTTTTAATCAACCTGAAATGTCATGGAGGTCTGTATAAAATGAAATGACTCCTTACTCTGTAGCTTATTTCTGTTCCTGCTAATCCTCTCTCTTTATTAAACATATCTTTACCATCTGCACTGGTCAAAATGTCCAACACCTTCCCCAAAGAACTCTAGCTTGACTGATTATTCTTGTTTTTTGTTGTTGTTTTTTAATGGGCAACATGATCTCTGAGCCTTATGCACAGATTTAGGATTATCCCAAGGACAAACAGAGAGAGTAAGAGGACAAATAATCTATTAATTATAATGAATGTGTGTACTGATGCAGCTTAAACGTGTTTTCTTTCTGAAGTAGAAACTGAGTTAAAGGGAGATACATCACGAAATAGTTGTGCTTCAGTATTGCTCTCCCTTCCCAATGCTTCAGACTAATCTCCAAATATTAATATCATTTTGATATGAATACGCTTTGCGAAACAGGACGTCTCACCGAAAATGATGTTTTGGTCTTTGTGTATTAGTCTTTTCCAGTACAAAAATGTTTCTTTTCAAATCTGCTAAAGGAAAACAAATGATCCTTTGGGATAAGAACATGAGAAATACCTTTCCGAGTCAGATCAAAAATATATCAATGGGGGCATTCTTCTAACATGTTAATATTTTTCTGGGAAGCTCATGCACAGAGTACTAGAGGGATGTGCATCCTTAGCCATTTGTCTCTAGCACATGTTATTCAAAAATATGCTACTTCTGATCATGGAGGCCCCATTTAGCTGTCACGATTAAGAACTATTAACACAATTTAGCATAAATTTCTGCATTAGATATAACAATTAGCGCCCCTCCCCTGAAATCCTATTACAACCTGCCAGATACCTTGTGAAGATAAAGGCAAGGGAGCATCCACGTGTAGAAAGATTCTTTGGCTTGGGATAGCAAGCACAGTAATGGCGAGCCTATGACACACATGTCCAAGGTGACCCACCAGCATTCAGCAACTATTCTCAAAAGCACAAGCTATTCTCATGCAATTTTTGGAGGCTGCAGAGGCCTCATGTGAACGGGGTATGTTTTCATGACTCCTTGGGAGTCATACAAGAGAGCCATGCTCTCATGTAGCCCCCAGAGCCTCTGAAAATCGGGCAAGACTGGGGCATGCTGTTGTGTGGTTTTTCAGAGGCTGCTGAGCTGCAGAAGAGCATTCTCCGAAGCTGTTTCAAAACACAAATGCCTCGTGCAACCCAGTGCAGCCTCAGGTAGGCTGCAGGGGCCTGCCAGCAGAACAAAAACCCACCACATGAAGATAAGCAGTGCCTGGCAGACGCTGAGGACTGCTGGGCAATTGTGCCATTCTCCAAAGCTCAGTGCCTAGGGGAGCAACATGGCGTGGCCTTTTTCTGAGTGATGGTGCTAAAGCTGAAGATGAGGCCTGGGCCTCTACTTCAGGCCCAGCTTCAGGCTGCAGCCCAGCCTCTCCTTAGTGGCCTAGACAGCTGAGGAGAGAGAGATCAAGAATTGTTTCTCTTCTGTTCAGGGGTGTATGTGACACAATAGCAGAGACAAGTTAGGCATTTTCTGAATTTTTGACACGTGAGCACAAAAGGTTTGCCATCACTGAATTAGCATATAGTTATCAAAATCTGTAGTTGAAAAGGAGGGCACGTGAAGGAGGTAGCCTGTGTCATTCCTTTCTATAAGCAACCATTCTTTGGTCTATGCAATCCTTTGGGAAAGAGGTGCTGCTTGCATAGTGTTGTTTTTTTTTCAACTAACAGGTGCCAATTGCTCCATCATGTTATTCAGACAGAAAGAAATAAAGTCATGAGGTGACTCCGAGAAGGAGATTTAAAACAAACCGAGACTGCCTTTTCCATTCTCCCCTCTATCCTCCAGGACACTTCCTACTGCTTTGTGTTTTTTTTTTCCTTTTTAAAATGCGGTTTCTCTTCTCTTGAAGCAGGAGAGCAGATTTCTGTCCTGGTAAATAGTGGGTTCTTTGGTGCAGGAATGAAGACACGAAGCTGAGTACAGGATAACTCATACTTTTATTCTTGCTGGAACTGTACTGAAGCAAAAACTGCAACCAGCCGCAATATATAGTGTAGCCCCTAGGCGGCAGCCAATAGGTTTGAATCAACCATTGCCACCTGGGGATAGCCAATTGCAGCACAGGAGACTGGCAGTCTGGGTTGCTGGAGAGCCGTTAGCTGCTCCAGCACCCATGTGGTGTATCACGAGAGCCCAGTACATAACATGTCCGAAGCTTTCTCTCCTTGCATTTGGGAACATGTGGGTCACATGGTTAGGATGCTGGGTTGGAGGCTAGCAAGCCCACATTCGAGATCGGAAGCCTGGCAGAGTGAGCAGAGTGACATTTGCTCCAGCTCCTTGTTGTCGACATGAAAGGAAACCCATGGGCTTCCCCCAGGCAACAGTGATGTCACCAGCTAATTCTTTCAACCCAGAAGTGCCTTAAAATGGTGACTCAGACATGAACGGGAGCTTTTTAGGGGCAGACCTCATCTTAGTGTTTCTGTCCTTTGTTTTGCCAATTGGACTCTAAATTGGCTTAAAAAAATCTTGTCCTGACTGAGACTCTGTGACAACAGCTTGCAAGGTATTCAGTTTGGACTGCAGGCCATCACATCCTGCCATTGGACAATTCTCTTGTTCTTATGCTCTCCCACTTTACATTTTGTATCTAAGGCTGAGAATACTTCCTGGGAAATTCTGGAACAGGAATGAATCTTCTTTGGCCTCAGATGGAGACATATAAATAATCTTATTCCCCTAGGACGTCTTTCAATTTCTACAGGACTGAAGCTAACCTAATTATTAAAGGTTATGTGTTGCTGTCTCCAAACCTAAGCAATTTTTAATTCATGTTTCATCATTTAGATAATATAATATATTAATCATAATCATGAGATCTGAGATAGAAAGCTTTCTTCTTCATAAAAAATATATCTGTAATGACCCTTGACCTTGGCTGAACACAACAGGTTCATACATAATGGATTTCCCCTTGATCAGTGATTTTGGCTGGTCCTTCTGACCAGAGGTATTTTCTTCTCCTTAAAATAAAGTGTTATGGACTCACAAAGGAGAGGGTGTCAAACTATTCTCCAAAGTACCAGAGGGCAGGACAAGAAACAATGGTTGGAAACTGACCAAAGAGAGAAGCAACCTGGAATTAAGGAGAAATTTCCTAACAGTGAGGACAATTAACCAGTGGAATAACTTGCCTTCAAAAATCGTGGGCGCTCCATCACTGGAGGTTTTTAAGAAGAGACTAGACAGACTTCCAGTTTGCATCAGGGCGGGACGGCACGCAGGAAGGCAGGGCTCTGCCTTCTGTGTCGATTTCATCCTGCTGGGGGCCCTAAAAAGGGCCTAAAATCACCCCAAAGAGGCGGATCACAGAGAAACAGTGGTCTTTACGTTCAATCCAAGGAAAGCCCTCCAAATCGGCAGGGGAAAGTCCGGCTACATTCCTGTGGTCAGCCATTAGCTGCTGACAACCAAAGGAGAAAAAAGCATTACTTAAGACATCGTAGACATCATGTTTGGAACTGGGTGAGGATATTGATCCTTTCTTTACTACATTACAATTGAATTTCCTGGGAAAGGTTCCCAAGAAGTTAAAAACCTCCGAATGTAAACAGAAGCGGCATTTTAATTTTATGGGGGACAGAAACATACAATACTGAAGTGGAAGTAACATAAAACTATAGTTTTAATAAATTTGAGAACTGAGATAACTGTTAAGATTTTCTCTTTAGAAAAAAAATTGAGGCGAAATATAAGAAATCAACCCTTTGTTTTAAGAGTAGAAAATGGACTTTGAATGACATCTAGTGGTGGATTGGTGTATAGCACTAATTTGCTTCCTGGCTGCTTGGTGATTCCTAGCTCGGGAGAACAGCTGGCAATAAAGGAAAATATTTTGGCACACTTATCACCCTGACCTTCTTGGATTATAAATACCTACTGAGATTGGACTTTTAACTTCAAGAGAACCTATACTTTGGAATGTATTGGATTATAAAGGACACATATAAAGACCAGAAAACTAGAGGAAACTTTGATCTACTCTTACTGAGACTGGTGATACTACAGGATCTCCAGGAATGATGCCTCAGCAAAAACCTTTCAGAAAGAAATATATTCTATGCTACAACTAATTCACCAAACAATTGTTGAATGCAAAGAGGACATAAAAAAACATAATGAAACTAAAAACAATTTAGACAATTTAAATGAGAAAATCTCCAAATTAAATCTACAACTAGAAAGTTCTCAGATAACAACTAAAAAGCATGAACAAACAATCCAGAAATCAGAAGACGAAACAGAGGAAATGGATTTAAAGATGGAAGAGAAAAAAGAAGGGAACTATAAACAACTATATACAAACAAAATACTGCAAGACCTAGCTAGAACAATGAAAATGCAAAAGACCTTTTACCCCTTAGCTCTGCAAAATATATCTGATGGCAAGGAAGAAGATTTTAAAAAATGGAATATAGAGCTGTTAGGGGAAATGTCATGAAAAGAGAAATGGAAGGAGAAAGGAACTGGGAGCTGTTTAAGGAATATAAATGGGCAGAATTCCCCCCTAAAAATACCCTACCTAAACTGTCTTCCTCATGCCAAGCAATTTTTACAAAAATAGAAAATTCCTGGATGATTTAATTGCCATGGCTTGGAAAGCTACTTGGCAAAGAAAGAAAGAAATTGAGAGTCAAATTTAAAAAACAGAAGTTTTGACCTTTTAGAGGGGGCATTATATGCTTAAATACTTGTTTGAATAAGATTAAAAGAATGGATGACCCTTAGATATATTTAGACTTTTATAATGAAAGATATGATTTAGAATTAAGATGGCATTTTTGTCTTCTTTTTTTGATATGGGAAATATGAAGATAAGAGGAGGATTGATTTAAATAAAACTTTTAGCTATATAAATGTAATTAATATTGAGAAAATCGTAACTGATAAAGATAATTCAAATACTGATGGGAAATAAAAAGCACAAAAAACAGGATATTAATGAATTGACATTATTGACGTATGAATTACATTATTATTTGTATGGTATTAGTAAAATATGATGAAGATGCTTATATTTAACTCTGTATACATTAACAGTACCAAAAATTGTAATGGTGTAATGAGGGGAAAAGGGAAAAAAATATGGAGAAGAAAGGAGGATCAGGGAAAAAATACTCGATTGTGTAGTATTGAACAGATTTATATTGAAGAAGTTAATGTTAAATATATTAAAGTTAACATTAACCATATTGTTTACTAAGCACTAAAGACTATTTTAAAAAAAAATTAATAAAACTTTTACAAAAAAAAGAAGAGACTAGACAGTCACTTGTCTGAAATAGTATAGGTTCTCCTGCTCGAGTAGGGGGCTGGACTAGAAGACCTCCAAGGTCCCTTCCAGCTCTATTCTATTCAATATACAGTACCACACCTGAGCTATAAAAAACTGATGACCGGCATTGTTATAAAAAAATAAATATGCAGCTATGTAAATAAATAAAATGGTAAGCGGTCTTTTTTCTAGCAGGTCTATTATGGAAAGAAAAGAACCTTTTTTCAAATAAGGAACGTTTTATCTGAAATTTCACTGAGATGTTTTTCTAATCAGTGCAGATGGGAGCTGGTTTGGAGTGTTATTTCATACAGTCTATGTTGTGTACTGGGTTTCTTGCAAGCAAGAGACGAGGTGAGAGGGTTCAAACAGGAACATTGCTTTATTGTAGAACAGGAACAGAACTAGTAACCAAGGCATCTACACAGCTACTTATATGGCTGGCAACTAGGCGGGGGCCAATAGGTTTGAAGGAAACTATTCCCGCCCCAGAGCCAACCAATGATCGTCCTGGAGACTGCATGTCTGGGCAAGCAGCGACCGTTACACAGACCCCCTGATTAAGCAATCTCAAGCAGCATTCAAAGACACGTGGAAATAGTTCGAGTAAATAGGCCCAATACATGACAGTCTATTTGAAAAATCATTGGTGGCTGCCCCCCAATTTTAAAATGGGAGTGGAGAAATCCAACCAAACTTTTTGAACCAAAGCATATGTGTTGTCAGTAATTTAGTTCTGAAAACAAATGAAGTGACAAATTGCCTGCATTTTGACCAGTTCAAATATCTGATGGCCCTTCACTTACCAATTCTGCTGCTTGCCTTCTCATAGCATCTTGGTTTCTCGTGTTCCTGATTTCTTCATCTATATGCTAAGATAGTCTATGCAGAAAACCCACTCCGAGAGTGCGACTGCCATTGGGGCCTAGCCAAGGGAAGGTTAGCCTGCCTATATCAGCAGAAGATCCAGCTTTTATATTAATTCAGCCAAGAGAGGGTTTATATTCCTTTCAATCTATAAACATGTGCATAATTTAAAGTCAAATACCACCCAGATGGCCTAATGCAAACATGCAGGTTAACTGTGAAATTAAAATGTATTTGAACTACTGCCCAAAGTTTTCTGACTGATTACTTTGCCTTGATGAAATACACCAAGTCCCTGGGTGTTACAATTTTCAAAGGCGTCACTCTGTCCTCATACCACAAACACCACCAAAATTTGTGAGAGTTCTTTGCCCATTAATTTTAGGTAGCTAGCCTGGGGACTTCCGGATAAAACTAAGCCCATGAATATACTGAACAGGCATCAAACATCTGGGTCAGGATCCTCTGTAGTGAATTAAAAATGAAAGTATCTGCTGCAAAATAATTTTTCCAATTTTTTGAGGCATATAACATGTGTGCAGGCTGCTGTATGTTTAGATTCACAACAGGTATTCTGTAGTTTACAGTATCTAAATCTGTTTATGACAAGGGTCCACAAAAAGACAGACATACAACAGATAAAAAGTGCTGTTATGTTAACTATAGCAAGTTTTTTAAAATAAATAAATAAATAAACTAAATCTGGGTATATTTGTTATCCTAACAAATGCATAGATTTCGTTTGGATAAAACAATTTCATCCAGATTAGCCAGACAAAGAACATCTGGTTTAAGTAAAGACTGCCATGTGGTCATCTGTAATCAAGTAATATGAGGATTAGCCTTATCTGACATTTTAAATGGATGCATGCAGTGGAAGGCAGAGGAGTCAAGGGGAAACATTTAATTTTTTTTAAAGGTCAGAATCAGGGTTTTTGGCTGGCCTCAGAACCCTAAGCCATACTTGTTCTGCTGCTAAACCCCCAGAAAAGTTCACCTTCTCAAAGGAATGATCTTCCAAGATTTTCAAGAGCAATCAGCCATTAATAGTTTAGAAAATCAATATCACTACCCTACGTTTGTAGGGGAAGAGGAGGCAGAGCTGGGGGAGGACTTAAACATGGCATCAGCTTAGAGTCCTTACATTGCCACAAATGATGCACGTCCACTCCCCTTGAATTCCATTGACTCTTATCTAGATGGTTACCTAACTAGGTTCTTGTGCATACGTTTGAATAAATTATGCTGCAACTTTATGAATGGTTCTGATCTTTTGCACCTGACAAGTTAATTGCTATAATTATTTGCATTAAAGTTATGGCAGGTATTTTTTTCCTGTTTTTCTTTTTTGCAAATATTCTCATTCAAATCCATAGAACTAAATCATGAGAGTCGAGGTGTTGAGGAGATTTGCTTCCAAAGGAGAAGAAAATGTAATTCTCAGGGTGGTATTATATTCTTGCACTTCCCTCCACCAGCACAGACTGGTTGGTGCATGTTAGGTCCCCTGAAAACGTATTCTGAAAGCAAAACTTTCCATTTTCAAAATTCCTACCTCAGAATGGCCGTTCCATTCTTCATTCATTCATTCATGCATTCATTCATGCATTCATTCTACTTTGTTTTCCCCTACTTGATGTCTTACTGATGTTTTGTCCAGTTGTGATCCAACAAGCATATTTATAGGGCAGCTGTTTGGGGAAGGCAGACACTTGTCATCCAAGTAACAACTTTACCAAACTTTACCAAGAGAGCCACATTAATGCAGTGGTTAAAGTACTGGGCTAGGATGACTATGAGCTCAAGTCCTGCCCTTAACTATAAAGGCCAGCTAGGTGAGCTTGAGCCAGTCACTCAGTCTCAGCCTAACCAACCTCACAGGGTTGCTGTTGTGGGGAAAATAGGAGGAGGCAGGTGTGTTGGATATGTTGGCTGCCTTGAGTTATTTGTAAAAATAAATAAAAGATTTCCAAACCTATAAATCTATCTCTCAAAATCTAGCCTACCCCTTATAAAAGGTTTCATGCTGTGATAAACTATAACACATATGTGCATATAGGAAAAAAAGAAAAAAGAAATCACACATTTTAATGCCGTCACATTCCTGTTACCAGGCAGAATTATAGTAATGAGAACATTTTTTAAATGTGTGTGAAGCATCTTTTATGGCACATGCTGTGTTGGCACCAGTGCCCAACACAGATGCAATTACTTTTTGTAGTTGTTGTTGCTGAGGGCCAAACTCTAACAAATTAAATTCTGAGAAGGGAAATAGGTTATATGGAAATGGAATTAAATGCTGACACAAGGTAAAATAATACTGGGTTTTAAGCAGAGTGTTTCTAGCCAATCGCTAAATCTGAACTGAGGTGACAGATTCATCTCTGGTTTTTCATTGCTATCCACGGAGTTAACCAAAGTTGGCCCAATATGTGTGTAATAGTCTTGATGCAATGAAATTAAGCAGATAATCAAAACTAGCATTAAACCAACATAAATTAAAAGCCTTGCAGCAAGGAAATGACTTATTAACGCGCAAGAGATAAATATAATGGGCACTTATCCCAAAGTTGGTCACTGTCCACATGTTGCCGAAACCCAGATTCATAGCGGTGCCAACCCTTAAGTGTATTGCCTGTAAATGTATGCCCCAAATAGGGGTTTTATAAGATTATCAGTAAAACATTAAATAAGACTAAAAGAGAGATTATGCTATTTTTAAAGCATTTTACTCAGCAATAGAAACTTCCAGATTTCACTGAACTGTAATTCCTTCTTATTGGACAATCTGGTTGAAACTATGCTAGCTCTAAATCAGCAATATATAGAGAACCTGACATTCTTTAACCCCAATTTACACGGAGGTTTGCTAATGTTAAAAACTGCTTCTAATTCATTACCTCTATAACTTAAAAAAAATCTGTTCAGAGAAAAAGATAGGCCACATTTTTGTGTCCTCTAATTGTTAATCATTCTTAAAGGGCATGTCTTTATAACACTGCATTCACTACTTCAACAGTCTATGTAGTTTTTCTAGCAGAAAAATAGTGTTTTCCCTCTTCTTCTGATGAGGGCCTTACTATGGATGGGCATGGTCTATGATGCTTCATCAACAACTGATGATGATGATGATGTTCAAGAACTGGGATCTGTACAGTTTCAACTGGGTACTTTAAGCTGATGTAGCCAATCCTCTCTCCTTCAAGGATTGGCACTATCCTGTACAGCAGTTTTGACTTGGGCTGCTGCTTTTTGAAGCACTGATTGGGTATTATGTAGATTATTTATAAACCCAGATTTATTATCCTTTCAAGAAAAAAAGTTAACTTGTCTTTAAAAAGCATTTTCCTGGATGCATGATAGCAGAGCACAGAAACTAACAAGAGTCTTGTTTGTTTGTTGAATTTATGTGCTGTAGCAAACAACTCTATCAGAACCGCAGAGTCTAAGAGTAGAGAACACTGTTGCCAGCCAAACTTTATGTCTTAATAATAAGAAAATGATAGGAGTCCTGGTACACTATTGCAGTCAAACTCTGCCCACAACCTGGAGTTCGATCCTAACGGGACTCAAGGTTGACTCAGCTTTCCATCCTTCCAAGGTCAGTAAAATGAGGACCCAAATTGTTGGGGGCAATATACAAATAATGCTTTGACATTGTAAACTGCCCAGAGAGTGCTGTAAAGTGCCATGGGACAGTATATAAGTCTAAATGCTAGCACTGTTGCTATTAATTGGTAACTCTAATTCAAGAGATGAATAAAGTGTCTAAAGGTCTGCTCAACTCAGCAGGATCTGTAGGGGGAGAGCAAGAGGGTCAGAGTAATGCAAGGAATAGCATACAATCACAACATAAGTTCTGCCCTCTTTCCTATGTGAGACACAGTGTCACATGCATGCTCCAAAGGAGTGGAATTTACAGAGTGACACTGTGACGCAGCCTTTGCCCTTCTGACAAATGTGTGGATCTGCCACACCACTGTCCCCATTTCAGTTAAATTTACTAGTGAGCTGCTTCTTACATCAAACATTTTTACTCCAATGGGGAAAGGAAGACCCATACAGGTAGTCCTTCATTAGCAACCACCATTGAGAGCAGCAACTCAGTCACTAAGCAAATGAGGGTTACTAAATGAAATTGTGACTGTGCTTATAATCTTATTTCAGCTTTGCTTTGCTTTGCAGACCTGTGACGGTCATAAATACAAGGATCGGTTGCAAAGGTACTTTTTCATTGTCATCATAATGGCAAACAGTCACTAAACAAGGCAGTGGCTCAACAAGGACTACCTGTATGTGTTTAAATACAATGGATTGTCAACAATGCATCCTCCCGTTGACATTTTTAAAGGCTTTTCTGAAGCAACCTGTAGCCTTTCACTGTTCAAATTTAGCAAGCAGCCTTTCCCCCTACCCCTCCCAATGACCCCCTCATTTCATTTTGCAACCACGTCCTACCCCACGTATCAGCCAATTCCCAAGCTACTTTTAAATACACATTTATTGCTATCCCAGAATAGAGCTATTCCAGGTATAATGCTATTTTGGGACAGCACTGTTCTCGAGGAACGCTGTCCCCAAATAGTATGTTTTGTAACAGGGGAATAGACCCGCTTGAATACACCCATACAAAATGGTTGCCCCAAATCAGAGCAAGGTTGATCAGGTGGCCTAACCCACAGACTTGCCATCTGTCAAGCAAAACGTCCTTCGCAGCCCCAGCCCAGGTTAGGAAGTGCAACTGGGGGATATTTCTTCCCAAAGTTTGGTGCTGTTTGCTGGGAGAACAAACAAAGACAGGGAAAATCCACCAATCATTTTCCTTAAATTGTTCCTTATTAAAATTGTAAGGCCCACACTACTTCCAGGCCTTGGCAATGAGGGCAGTGCAAAGCATGCTAGCATTTTTTTCCCTGCTGTATCAAGGACTTTTAGTGCAAGCAGGTGAAAGAAATAGGAGAGAGATTGAGATCTGTTTACATTATTTTTGCTCCATTTTTCATTTTTCCCACAAGTGGCTAATATTAAAACAACATGATTGTTTTTTGTCACATGGTACCACAATAAAGTGAAACAGCACAAATAAAAAAAACAGACTTGGGTGTCTAATATTGACATCCCTGTCTGGGCAGGGCTCCTGTGGAACAAGGCGGTCCAAAATATTCAAATTGCAAATGGTTTTGCCAGTTACACAAGAACCACAGAAGGCTATCTCCAACACAAACAGAATGACCACTTTCTAACGTTATAAGCAGTTATCAGTAGTTTTAGTCAGACCAACATCCTTAAGTACCTTTTAAAAACCCAGAACCACAACCACGTTCATCAGCACAAGACGTAGTTCTCCTACAAGCTATTTTAATTTCCAACAATCCTCCTCAGCAATGCTAGATTGGGGTACTGTGCAAAATTAAAACAGCAATCTTTATTTGGCTACATAATGAAAATGCATTTGTGTCCACTTGTGTAGGAGAGGACCAGCACAGAGTACTGTGCTTAATTAAGCCAGCCTTCAGAAATAAACTGGATTAAAATCTTTATTTTTCCCCTCCAGCACATAGTATTCCATGAGACAGATGTTTTATACCAAAAGCAGTCAGTCGTGTCAACTTTCAATAAGGTGAACCAGTGTGATTCAGCCACTGGATTATGAAGAAATAGACTCTGGAAGAATTCCAGTAAAGGCCATACTTGCCCTTTAACTGGCCAAAAATAAAGGGTCAAACCAGACAAAAATCAAACTTTGATCCATTTCTCTTCGGGTTAGGTTTACTCTAAATTACATGTTGTTAATATGATTACTGTGCAGATGGAAGCATTTCTCCCTTCTGCCACACTTAAAATTACATTTTTGTAACAGTTTTTGGGGGTCTCTTGGACCACATCCAAGGTATTTTTTAACTCCACTGGCAGCTGTGGGGCTTCCAAATAGGCAGCTCAACTGGTAAGACAGGATGATTGGAAGTGGAAAGCTGATTTGAGCAACCATGATACAGAGGAGAGGAGAAAATTTACCCTCTGCTATGGTTCCCAGCCAAACACTCATTAATATAGAGAATTAATGTAAAGTTATTTCTTTTTAATAGCTGCTCATTCAGAAAATTAGAGCTCTAGGACTGACTCAACTTTCATCATCATAAAAAGCAACCAGTCCTTCCACAGAGTTTGGTATACTTTACAATAAAGACTTTTTCAGGGAAAACTTCACTTTTGATAGAGTTCACATCAGTATGTTTTCTGTTAGCCCTTTCCTGTTAGCCCTTTTCTGTTGGTACACATAAACAAGGTTTATTAGATGGTAGGACTAACACCTGCAGATAGCATTGCTATATATCCCCAATGCCTCAGAACACTGCTACATCAGGGGCATTGTGGGAAATTACAAATGGCATATCACAGACCTAGTTGCCCGATGTATAGCTCTGGCAGTTGCTTTTAAGTGCAGTGTCAACACTCATCTCTGGATTAAAAAAACATCCCAAAAGGAAACCATGGTTTATTCTCACAAATGCAAGCATATACAAGTAGTCCTCAACTTATGATACCAATTGAGCCCATTGTATCAGTCATGACAGTCACAAATTGGGACATCCCAATTTTACATTTTTTGTGAGGTCATTAAGCAAACACCACAGTCATTAAGTGAACCCATTGTTTGCTATGAGATGTTTTACTATGAGAAGTAAAATACTGGATTCTGGAAAAAGTCATAAATTGCAGTCACTTGACTATGGGACACTGCAAACAGCCGTAAACGTGGACCAGTTACCAAGTGCCCAAAATGCAGTTATCTGAATGCAGTTATCTGAATGTGGGGGCGGGTATCCGAACTTCAAATCCAGGTCATAAAGTCCATGGGGTCACGATGGGTCAGACATGACTTCGCAGCCAACCACCACAACATCATTCTATTGCACCAAAGGATTTTATTTTTTTCAATTCCATTTATATCCCGCCCTTCTCCGAAGACTCAGGGCGGCTTACAAACTTAGCAGTAGCCTTCATTCTATGTATATGCCTGCTTATTAGGGCTTTCACACACACACCCCAAGCGGCATTATTACAAAGTCAGCTTAATTGCCCCCAACAATCTGGGTCCTCATTTTACCTACCTCGGGAGGATGGAAGGCTGAGTCAACCTTGAGCCTGGTGGGATGCGAACCTGCACTGATTGCTGGTAGCTGGTGTTACTTAAGGAGGCATTAGCCCACTGCTCCACCAAGGCTCTTGGTTGGAAGTCAATGCCTTTTTTGGGAAGTCAATGCCTTTTTTTCCCCTTTTTTTTCTCCCTTACCTCACTTGTCTACTCTCTTTTCCCTTCCCCATCTTTTCCGCTGTTTGCTTTTTGCATTTTCATCGTATCGTATATTCTAAACTGATAAAACTTTTGACAGAAAGTTTTATTCCTTTTCGATTCTCAAGCCAAATTTCCTAGGTTAAAATGAAGCGCTTGACTTCACCTCCCCTTGCAAGAAAAGGGATCTTAAGCAAGGTAAAAGATGGCTAAGCAAGTTAAAAGATCTTTCAAGATTGTATTCCGCCCCTCCCCCCCCACCGACTCTGGCTAGGATTGTATATTCATTCATTCTGTGTTGCCGTTCCCTAACAGATATGGAAATGCCCCTTAATACAGAGTAGGTAATAATGCCACTCTACACCATTCACAGCACTTCAAACCCCCACTCCAAAAAAAAAACCCATTTGTGTGATATCCAGTACCTAACGCATTTGCTTTGCTATAGAAATTTAATTTGCATCATTCAGGAACTGACCAGGATTTGGCAAAATGTAATATACTTGTGGATAACATATTTTCATGGAAGTGAGCTAATTATAATTTTGAATCCTAATATCTAGTCCAGCTGGCACATCCGCTTCCTGCCTGAAGGCAACAATCCCCATTCTATCACAATGAGAGAGAAAAAGAATCATATTGGCTGATGCTTTTTTAATTGTGCGTTGAATAGTAGCGTGTCAGTTGACTAGAAAAGGCTCTGATCCCTTTCCGAATCAAGGGGTGGGGGGGAAGAAAGGGGAGAGCAGGAGAAAATGGCTTAATGGGGAGGCTTTTCAACATTGCAACCTGCTTTCTTTGCTTTTTAAGGGCCGCTCAAACTTGAGTGAAAGGAAAGAAAATCGGTCAAGCAAAGATTTTGTGACTCACGCGGCCCGATGCAATTAAGAGGCCATTGTCAATTTTAAGATTGTCATAAATGCATTGGAGAATTTGAGACAATCCACAAAACAATTATGATAGAATGAAAAGTGGAGATTGCCCAATCTGGCGAGGTGAAACCCAGCTCGCTGAAATACAACATAGGGGCCAGGGATAGAAAAACACTCCTGAAATACATTGAGAGAATAAAAGACATATGGAATGGATTGATTGTACAGTCATAGTCTTTTAATAACAATGGTTATTTGGCAGGAAAGTGGAAGGATTTGCCTACCTCTGAATGACACTTGGCTAAGTGCAATAGGTCCTTTTTGCATCCAATTATAGGGTAAATGGGAAAGCCTACACAAACGTTTGGGGAAACAGCTGTATTATTTTGCCTGTTGTACCTTTAGCAGCAAATAAGCAAAATCTCGCTGCATTTTAATTATAAAGCTGTCTGAATTAAGGCAGTAGGTCTCATCCAGCACCTGCAAGGACAAATAGATCCATATAAATTACACTGTAATTTGATGTACAATATTTCTGCTGCTTCCAAGAATTGGAACATATTGTGCATGCATTTGTTTCAAAGGAACAGGAGGCTTTTGGATGAGGGATCAGAAAAGCAGCAAAAGGCCAAATTTAGGATTACAAGCTCAGCAGTTGTGAGGTCAGGAGCGCTTTGCACACTTAATGCCAATGGTAAGTTGTTCAAAAACAAAGTTGTTGTGAGTGAGCCAGAGTTCTTTAAGAGCGGCGGCCATTTAAATATTTTAAATAAATAACAGATTAGTATAGATGCTCTCCTGTAGTAAATACATCTTTCCTGGTCTGCAAAAAAATCTGGACAACCATTAGAGGGCAATAAAAGGCATTGCTAACACCAAGTGGCCATCCTAGACTTTTGCAGCCAGATACGGGATACACGCTGTGCACTGCATGGATGCGTTAAATTGAACATGAGACAGCTTCTGTAGTTTTACTTAACACATATTTTCAAATCTGATGGCTCCCTGCCTCTTTACATTATTATTTTTTTCCATGCAGATGGGGATGGCTTCTTCCACAGAGGCAAAGAAAATGAGTTCCCCTCTTAAAAGTAAAGATTTCTTTGGTGAAATGAGCAGATCAATCTAATAATCGTTCAAGGCAGAAATAACCAAGTAAAATATAATCCAAGGGATAATTTTAATACTGTACAATTCCCCCAACAGTCCTGTTTATTCAGTCAGTGACTTCGGTTGAACAACAAACAAAAAAAGAGGGAGAAAAGCAAAATTACACTGACACAGGATGAGAGAAGAGACCTATATTCCTATGAACATTCTACCCCTGAGCTCTTCTAAGTTTTTAAAAGGTGCTGTTGAGCATCTCAATTGGTGGGTATTATACTGAGGGTAAAGGGGACACGGTGGCTCAGTGGGTTAGGATGCTGCACTTGTCGATCAGAAGGTTAGCAGTTTGGCGGGTTGAATCCCGAGTGCTGCGTAACAGAGTGAGTGCCTGTTACTCGTCCCAGCTTCTGCCAACCTAGCAGTTCGAAAGCACGTAAAAATGCAAGTAGAAAAATAGGGACCACTACGGTGGGAAGGTAACAGCCTTTGGCGTGTAGTCATGCCGGCCACATGACCATGGAGATGTCCTTGGACAAGCGCTGGCTCTTTGGCTTTGAAACGGAGATGAGCACCGGCCCTTAGAGTCGGAAACGACTAGCACGCATGTGCAGGGGAAGCTTTACCTTTACCTTTTATACTGAGGGTATGTTTTTTACTTTTCAAAGGACAGACACTGGTGATGTTACCTAGTTTGGTCATGAAACATCTGCAAGAAAATAACCAAGCTCAGGCAGTACCAAGGACCCCAAAGGACAGAACTTTCTTTGAACACGTTGTCCAGTTTAAGCTTCAAGGTAAAATATCCTAAAATAGGAAACTTGGGAGGTTTGAAATTTGCTCCCATTCAGCTAATAGCACCTAGTGGCAGACTATGGAGAAGGCACATATCCTTGGACCATTGGTCTTTCTCTCTGGAGTGAAGACGTATTAAATTTCTATTCAAATATATATTCATTACACGTGCAGATTCTATACAAATTGATGTCCTCTTTCAGGTGTTTGGGGGAGATTAAATTGATTTTGCGTATAAAATCATAGATAGAAGGGTAGTAAGAAGCCAGGATAACAATGAGGGGTATTAGTGTAATCTCCTCCCTACCAACTTTCCGAATTGAAAGCAATTCTGCACTGCCATATCATACCAAATTATTTCTAAAGGGCAGCATAAGGGTAATTACAATGCCCTTGCTTTCAGGCTAAAAGTTAATTAGCATATGCAGATGACCAGGAGCATTCCATCTCCAACTTTGCAAGAGGAAACTTGGTGTTTATAATCAACAGAGATGGGGAAGGATCAAAGGATATGTCCCACAGGGCATCTTCAGTTTTGCAATTCAGCACTAAGGGGAGAATAAAGAGAAAATAAAATGGTCCTTCTACCGCAAGAAAGTCACTCAATTAATTTTGGATTGCAGAATTGGAAGAACAAAAGGAAACATTACTGTTACTTGGGTGTCTATCAGCACTCCAACAACTTGGTCAAAACTCACTGAAACCTGCTCTAGTCCTCTCTATTATTTTTTGTGACCTGGTCATTTTGATATTGTTGGTAACAGCCACACTTTAGACTCTTATGAGAAATTGAAACAGCACTAGATTTAGCTGTTCAGAATGTTGGTTGACCTCATGATGCCCTAGAATGGAGCCCATCAATGTTTCTGAATGGAGGGGTTTTACAGCAGCAAATTCTTTCTAAGATGCTCCAGTCTGAAATTGGCCCCACTGTAGAAAACTTTAAAATAAAATAAATCTGAGGAATATGTTCATTTCAAATACACACAAACTCAGGCAATAATCGAAAGATTAATAAGTACAGACCTTACTGAGACCAAACTGGTCCTCTCGAAGAGTATTGGGATTGAACTTTCCAAAATCCTCAAACAATAAAGACTAATGAAAAGAATCTAGGTGCTCACCTGTTACTTTACCAGGCATATACTAGGCATATGATTCAATAATTTAAAGTATAAAGTCAAGAAACTATTTCCAGCAGAGGTCATTATTCTGACTGAAGATGGATGTGTCAAGGATTTTTGCCAAATTTTAAAAATCAAGATAGTAAATACAGAAGTAAAACACCCCTGGACTACTCCTATAAAATTGTAATGCTGTTGACTTTCAGTCCTGTTGAGAATCAAATGATCACAGAGATTCTATGAAGCCGTTCAGCATTTGTTCGGACTGAATATTCATCACACTTGCTTCAGGGATACAGAAATTCAGGGGGTTATCGCAGATCAAGCGACATCAAGCAGTATCTCATATAAATATATATTTTACCCCATACTTCTTTTCTTATACATCCCTAGGGTTTATCCCATCGCCAGAATAGAAACCAATTTATAGACAACTACTGAATTGGGAAATGCGGAACAACACAGAAGACTCCAATAACTAAATCACTGAAACAGTGAAGTAAAAAAAAAATAGTTGTAGGCCGTAAGGTGAAATTCAAGAAAAAGAAATGCTTAACACAAGAACTGAGAAGTTGTCACAAGGAGGAAGTTGTAGCATTTGTGATTGTCCACTGTCATCTGGACTGGATTCCATACGAATCCTGGAAAAGGAGAAAGCAACAGGCTTGTGCCTTGCCACCCGCTGGCTTTGTGCCCATGAAGCAAGGCGCTTCAGGAAAGAGCTGGGTGATCCGACAGGATGGAGGGAGAATTCATGGAGCTGGGATTTGGAAGAGCTGAGCAGTAACTTGATAGAAGAGAAGTAAAAGATTCAGGAGCGAAGATTGTAGGAGATGTAGAGAACAGGTGAAGGGAATGGAGGGTGGGAGGAATCTGGAAGCATTGTCCTTTTCCTCAGGGGGGGGGGAAACTGGTTCTAAATGAGTTGGGGATGGATTAACCTTGCATGATGGGGATAAGAGAGGAAAAGGCAGTGGTGGGATTCAAATATGTGAACAACCAGTTCTCTGTGTGGATGCCACTTCCAGAAGTCCATTCTGGACCTGGGCAACAAAAAAAAATAGCTACCGGTTCTGCTGAAGTGGTGCGAACTGGCTGAATCCCACCACTGGGGAAAGGCTTTGACAGGAATGCGCCACTATTTTACATTCTGGATTTCTTGGGTAAGTATCTGTCTTTGAGTTGTATTAGTTCATCTCTGTGAGAAATTGTGATTTTGTGGCTAGCCGTGCTCCCAATGCAGCCACTACAAGTGTCTGTCTGTCTGTCTGTCTGCTGTCTGACTGACTGACTGACAGACTGACTGACTGACTGACTGTCTCTCTGTCTCTATTTCTGTGTTTGTAATGCCACCACTGAAGGTCATTTTGTGAAGATCCCAGTGACACATTCTCAAGCTTTCACTGTTCCAAACACATTGGAGACTTGTTTTTAGCACTGTAGCTGAAGTGTGCAATCTGTGATCCCCAGAGTGCATACAGACTTCAACTCCTTATTTGTAACCCTAGTGCACGGGTCGGCAACCCGCGGCTCTAGAGCTGCATGTGGCTCTTTGAGCCGTCTCCTGCGGCTCCCAGCCGCCCGGTGCGCGCGCACCTCTTTGAACATGGTGCGCGCGCACCTCTCCAAATGGAGAGTGGCACCGCCCATTCTGAGAGGTGAGCGCGCACCTTTCCGAAGGGCGGAGGTGCGCACGCACCTCTCCAAGCCGCCACCGTCCCGTCCGGAGACCTGCCACGTTCGTCAAACATTGACGAACATGGTAGCTGTGCAAACGGGATGGTGGCGGTTTGGAGAGTGCGCGCGCACCTTTCCCAAGCCGCCGCCGTCCGGAGACCTGCCGAAGTTTGGGGAGGTTTGGGGAGGTGCGCGCGCACCTCCCCAAACCTCCCCAAACGTCGGCAGGTCTCTGTACCGCCACGCGAACGGGCAGCGGCCCCGCTTCTTGGGAAAGCTGCCGCAGCCCATCTGCAAAGCTGCCGAAAGCAGCAGCTTTGCAGACGGGCCGCAGCAGCTTTCGCAAGAAGCGGGGCCGCTACCCATTCCGAGAGGTGCGTGCGCACCTCCCCAAACCTCGGCAGGTCTCCGTACCTCCGTACCTTTCCCCCCCAACCCCACTCCCTCCACCTCTCCCCGCCGTCTCCAGGCCCGGTTGATTCGCTTGCCCGTGGTGGTAAAGGAGGAGAGAATCGAGCGAGCTCCCCAACAGCGAGGAAGCCGCAGCAAAACGCCCTGCCTGCCTGCTTCTTTCCGCTGCCTGGCTGGGCTGGCTGGGCTGGCTGACTCTCCCGCACGGCTCGCTTGCCTTGGGATCCAGTGTTGTTTTGAAGGGAGCTAACATGGCGACAGTGCCCGTCTATTGCATCTGTAGGCTGCCCTATGACGTAACCCGCTTCATGATCGAGTGCGACGCCTGCAAGGACTGGTTTCACGGCAGGTAACACAAAGCGATCGGGCCTTTCCTCCCCCCCCTTTCCCTCCCCCCCCACTCTAGGGCAGAGATCCCCTTCCTATCGCTCGGGGCCTTTCGTCTCTTTCGCAGCCACACAGGGTATTCCTTGCCACGCAGGCTGCTGAAGCCTGGCTCTGACGCCACTTCGCCTCGGCTAGACTCCGGTATGGAGCGAGCGAGCGAGCGAGTCCGCTCTGCCAAACAGGGGAAGCAGAGTCCCCGGCCGCCAGACTCAGCCCGAAAGGTGGGCGAAGGAGAGCACAGAAGAATAGGCGAGACCCCTTTCTGGTCTTCCTGAGGTAGCGCTGTCTTGTGGAAGACAGGCCCCCCACCCCCGGTTGCCACGTCCACCTCTTGACACTTTCACGGTACCCCACCCCCCCTTTTTTGTTTGTTTGTTTCTTTTCACCAAATGAGATACAAGGGGGGGGTGTGGCTTCTTGGACCCAGTCCAGGAGACAGCTGGGGAGGTTAATTCCCCGACGCTCCCCGGTCAAAGCTTTGGCTGCCATCTCCTGGGCGGCAGGCTGCTTTTAATTCGCCTTGTCCACCACCGTCAGCAGTGGAATCTGAGACAATGTAGGCGCAGGGGCTGGAAACTCCCTCGGCCACCCGCTCGTCTCCTTGGCTTTTGATTATTTGATTTGTGCAGGAGGGCTCCCCGCCCCGCCGCCTTTGTCAGGCTTTCTTGGCGCTTTAATTATCACTTCACCTCGCCCGCGTCTGCCTTGTTTGCAGGGACTCTCTGGATACCATCCGAATATCAACCTGATCTTTGTGCCTCGTTGTGGCGGGGTTGTGTTGCATGCGGAAGGCAGACGCGTCACTCATTTAAAATAATAAAAAATAAAAAATGGAGCTGCAGGAAGAAGGGGAAGGGACTTCAGCTGGATTTCCTAGGTCGCACGGAGGTACGAAGACCTGCCGACGTTTGGGGAGGTTTGGGGAGGTGCGCGCGCACCTCTCGGAATGGGTAGCGGCCCCGCTTCTTGCGAAAGCTGCCGCAGCACGTTTGCAGGCTGCCGAAAGCGGCAGCTTTGCAGACGGGCCGTCGCCGTCGCGCAACCGGGAACCGGTTCCATCACACATTAAAAAAAAGGCAACCGCGCGCGTCCGCGCATGCACAAGAAATGTTTTTTGTGCATGCGCGTGCATGGACGCACGCACGCGGCTCCCACTTTTTTTATGTGTGATGGAACCGGTTCCCAGTGGCTCTTTTCCTTTTTCGGGTTGCCGACCCCTGCCCTAGTGTTACCCTAGTAAGGGTAGGGCCAAGCTTTGGAGGTCTCTTTCCATGGCAGGGAGGTAAATGTTGAAAGCTTTTGAGGAGTATAAATGGTTAAAATTCTAAAAACTGAGGTCACCGCCACCACCACCACCACCACTTTGGTAGATTGTTCTTCTGCTAGCTTAAAGCACACGTTTCTTCCTTTGAAACATCCCAAACAGAACCATGTTAAAAGGTCCAAAAATTGTTAGCAACATTCATCCCAGCAACTTTATTGTCTATGCCCTAAGCTGTTCTCATGGGTGGAAAATGTGGTCAATGCAAAAAAGGTTTTCTCAGCTTTGCATTACCGGTATATTAGACTGAATGTTATGCATTTCTCTCCTTTCATCTCTAACATGACTGCATGAAAATAAGCGAAGGATCCATTCCATGACTGCAAATTAACTGCAGTTTGGAGTCATAGCCTATCCATGATACACTGGATACACTGGAGATAAACTATAGTTTATTGAGACAAGCCAGTTTTCTGCTTTTGGTCTGTTCCAAGATCCCATCACAGTTTCCCATTCAAATTACATTCCCAAGAGGAGATATACTCAAGCTTCTCATTATGCAATCTTAAATTCAATCTACAACATTCTAAGCTCCACTTCAACATACAGCTATCAGCAGGGATGTCTGCAGAGACAGGAGTCAAAAAAGTCAAGATGGCGGCCACAACCTTGGAACCAAAGCATTCTTTTTTTTATTCCTCCCCTGCCGTGTCTATTAGCATCCTAATAATAATCCCTAAATCATGGTGGTTATGGACAGTAAACCTAAGGTGTTGTGGTTCCGATAGATGAAACTCTTCGAAAGAACTTCAGGGCATTGTTTACCTTAAAGAATCTTTTATTCGAGAAACAAAGTATCGGCACTACATAATTGAAACCAGAAACTAAATTCCCTTCCCCTGGATACAAAGTAACAAAGTGCAATTCCGTCCTCCAATAAACAGTCATAAATCACATTCCCCAATTAGCTTGAAGCTCGGGCTTTCTCCCCAGCTCTCCAGCCTGCCAAAACACTATCAGCTCTAGGACCAATGTCCTTGGGTTCCCACGATTAAGTTATTATTGTTATGATTAGCTGGACTCTCATCCCTATTCCCCCTCCCAGCAGCAACTAATTCTAAAAGCAATAGAGAAAACGGCTGCATTTCCATCTGTTGTCAAAGCAAGAACATCCAGTGTTAGGAGCGTTGACACAAGGTGGAAAAGGCTACATCCGAATTTGGCGACTCTTCAGATTGGGATAGGGATTAGAGTTAGATTTACTTCTCTCGCCTTTCCTCTGGCATATGCCTGGTCACAAAATGAAGAGCAGGATGACAAAAAAAAATTGTAATATTCAGAAACGATCCTAAATCTGGTAGCTGGTGAGTGAAACATTGTAACAGGGAAATGGGGGGGGGGGGAAACCCAGGCGTAAAATATTGATTTCATTTAAAATGTTAAGGACTACTTAATCCAAGTATTTTAGATGTGTGCATATTTATTTCCAAATTTGCATATCTGTTTGCATATATCTTATAATGATTAATGTTAATTGTACTTTGAAATCATTTCTAAATTGTAAGCAAACCTATTCTAAGGATGTGAGACTAGGAGCTAGGGAAAACAACTTCAAGTACCATTAATTAAAAACTGCCATTGAAGCCCTGATGAAGCAAAACTCATATCAGAAAAATATTGAATTCTTGACAAATAATAATAATAAAAAACAAGCACAAATTATTAATGCGACGGCCTCATTAAATGGCATTTCAGAAGGAAAGCACTAAGAATTTATAAGCACTCTTCACTTCACTCCATAAAGACTGGGGAAGAGTCAACACTGACCAGTTTTATTCTCACTATATTTCACATTTAAATATTTTGGGGGGGGTTATGGGTAGGTGAATATTCTCTTTTCCCACCTAGCCCACATCTTAATGATTTCCTAAAGAATAGGAAAGGTGAACTAATGCCTTGAAGAATCTAAAAATAAAAAGGGCTTCAAACGTGCAGGTTTTTGCATGTTCAAATGGTGTCAGCTGAATCCTCTATTAAATAGATCTGAAAGATGACTCCAAATAATTTAACGGAATAACAGAATAACTGAGTTGGAAGGGACCTTGTAGGTCATCTAGTCCAACCCCCTGCTCAGGCAGGAAGCTCTATACCTTTTCAGACAAATGGTTGTCCAATCTCTCTCTGATATTTGCCAATTTCTTAGTGAAAGACACACCTGGTCATTTTCATCCCAATAGGGGAGAAAAAGGTTAAGCCATCCTTGGTTGGGGATTTACTGACAAATGGTGAGCAATTTTGAGTGGTAAGGCATGCATGAGAGTTTTGTCTTCTCACATGATTAAAAGAGGGAAGCTCTGCTGCTCCCTCTTCCAGTATTGGAATGTACATATCTAAAATCATTTCTAAAAGAAGCCAAACAAAACTAGAGTGGATTAGCCAGTCACAACTTTTATTTGATTTGCCTTTTTAAGTATGAACTCCAAGCAACCTGTGGGAAAAACAGCAACACTGAGGATGCACGGCAATGGCCACTGTTTCATGGATAAATGTTGCACTTCTGTGATTCCATAACATCATGTCTGGTTGCAATTAATCCAGTTTAACTTCAGCTCAGATGTGATTCGACAGGAAATCCACTATATCCAGTTTTCCAGTAGAAACTCTGATGCTCTTTGGCCACTCATTTTTCCATTGGCAGCAATGCTTGTCTCATCTTGGTTCCTAGACTCTCTCTCTCTCCCATCCCCACAGAGTTAAGTGGCTATAGCCTCATGCTAGCTGTTTTTATCAAATTTAGCAGAAGAACATTGGTATGGCATATTTACGGTTTTGCAGCTAACTCTGATTGCAAATGCTCAAATGCCAAACCCAACATACCATAGACGAAGAGAAAGATACTGTCTGGGTAACATTTTCTTCAGTCTTTCCGATTTTGAAATTGTTTGTGGTGAGAACGGTTATGGGTTCATTTCAAAGTGTTTCTAAAGCCTTGGAAAGCCAAAAAAATAGCAGTAACCATACATTATCCATCTGCGGATGGAGTTGAATGGGAGAAAGGACGTTTCCGGAAATGCCTACTACATGAGCACATATCCAGATACCACTCCATCAGTGAAATAACCCTGACTAATTGATTTGGGAGAAAAAGCTCCACGATGGCGGTCCACCAGTCTATCAATGGACAGACCGACATAGGGCCAAATTCAGAAATTTTGTGAGATAGTGACAATGCAATCTAGCTGAGGCCAAGGAAATGAGAGTTTTCCTATAATATTTTTTCAGGGAGATAACAGCAAAGATGTAGGACGGATTAGATAATATGGGGAAAGAGGGACAGCACTGTTCTCTTCCAATTTTGTAGCTGCTCTAGTCAATATATATTTGCATTCTAACTGCCACTTCAAATGCCTCTATGGAGTCTCTGCGGGTTTGCAATGAACTGCTGTCACTTTATAGCATAGCAGAGACATAATGCTGTGTTTAAGGGGTCCCTCTATACCTGTAATGAAATGATGTTGTTCTCATGCTGTATCTTAGGCAACAGCATCCCAGTGCTAGTTTAGCACTTGTCGTATCAGTATGATACCATGTTGACATTCCATTTCAATTCAGAAGGGCCCCAAACTATATATTAGCACGGAATGCTTGTAGATTTGGGAATGGAACAAAATCTGAATGCAGCTTGTCAAACATATTGTGTCCAAAGCTGTGTGCAAAACATTAATGGGTACTTTTTACAAGCAGACCACTCCTTGTTCTATTTAGCAACTTTGCTATGGTAATGAAACATGCACACACGTGTAGCTTCTAACATGCAGTTCCTCTTCCTACTGACCTGTTGTCCTTCTTTTCCTGATAAAAGTAGCACAGAGGGATCCTTAGTGCTCTCTGAGCTTGGTTGCATTTATGCACAGAGTAGATGATTGATGGCCCACCTGGTGCTCCCAACATCATGTAAAAAGCCTCAGAGTCACTCAAAATAATGTTACCCACTTTTGATGTTGACTACCAACATATACCGGATCAGTGGTTCTCAACCTGTGGTCCATGGGCAGTCGTGATGTCATCACAGGGGGTCTACAAAGGCTTGAAGAAATGTTATGATTTAAATCTTAGATTTTGAGGGTTTGAGGATTTTGAGATATATCTATATATCTCAATATATATCATTTATTGTGTCAGCAAGACATAATGAGATTCCTTTAAGGTCAGTACACATTATTCTGATTACCCACAATGGATACCCACAAAAGGTATTTAAAGGGGGGGTGGGTTCCATGGTGAAGAAAAGGTTGAGAACCACTGTACTAGAATGTTTTCCCCTCTCTCTCTCTCTTTCTTTTCTTTCTTTCTCTTTTTCTTTCTTTTCCTTTTTTCTTTCTTTCCTTCCTTCCTCTTTCCTTTCTTTCCTTTCTTCCTTTCATTTTTCTTTCTTTCTTCCTTCCTTCCTTTCACTCATTCTTTTGCAAAAAGTGGGGGAAATATGCTTTAACCTTCAAAGTATAAAAAATTAGGGCTGAGCATTCTATTCCAGTTCCTTCCAGGGATGTCATTACATGGCCACCCAGTTTCCTACGCAGAAGTGCGTATCGGGTCTATGAATTCCTGTCCTGAATTCCTGAACAGCCACCAAACATGGCAGCATTATTTGCACTCATCTTTATGTCTTTATGCTCAGTTTTGTTTTCGTTTTTCAATTATTTATTGCTGTTCGCCAGAATGTGGCTTCTTCCTTTTCTGCTGCCCTGTGATATTTCTCACCAGACGGGTCAGACTGAAAAAACAAAAACAAAACAAAAACCAGGGCTTAGAAACAGAGACGTTACTTGGTTATCCACTTGTGGACTGAGTTTGGAACTATTAGACGGGCCTGTAATGTAGTGGGTCCGACGCAAGGAAGAGACGCCAGCCGGAGTACGTGTTCAGCTCTTTATTGGGGGGGGGGTTTGCGTACTAAGGAACAAGGGTTACCTGGCCTCCTTAAATACCCAGCCAGGTAGGCGCGCAGCCAATGGGGTTGGCCCTAGGTTTCCCGCCGAAACTAAGGTTCCCGCCAAAACCGTCCAGGCCAACGCCCCCTGGTGGCTGTTGCTATGCAGATACATAACAGGTTTGACTTTAGCTTTGACAGCTGAATCTTCTTTTCATTAATAAGCAACAAGTCCATTTTGCTTTGGGTTGTCTGGAGAAAATCTAGCTGGCACCGCCCCATTTTTCTTGTAAATGGATTAAAGTAAAATGTTTGTTAAGTGTACCACATCACCAGTAACTAAAAAGCCTCATGAGGCATCGGATGACTGCATTTGCTTTATTTATTTGCCAACTCTAAGTAATGAACTGCATGTGTTAGCTGCAGTTGGTCCATCATTACTTGACCAAAACTTCACTCATAATTGTCTTCTTTGTTTACATATTCTGACAGGTAGTATTCTAATTTCAGGAAACCTATACAGGGATTTTCTTTCAATGAGTAGTAAAACCAAAAGGGAATACACTTTCTGAAACTTGAGACCTTCTTTTTCAACTTCTCGATGATAGAATATTCTACTCAATATTTTTATATTTCCATTTAGTTTGTTCTGTGAAAATCAGGAGAAACAGCGAAACTTGCCTTGAGCTGCACGTACAGAAGCAACTCTTTTGATTCTTTGCTCTTTTTATGCTTTTCTTTGTACATTTGCATTCAGCTTGGGCAGGAGATCTGTGGCAGTTCTACAACTTCCAGCTCTTTAACAAAAGCAGCAAAAATTATTTTCAGCTGACAAATTCATGTGTTCACCAGAGGTTGATACTTCTGCGAAAAAGACCGAGAGCACGGATCGGTCCTGAAAAATCAATCTTGACCTCATAAAACACTGAAGCATTTTATTTTGAACTTGGTGGAGCAGTGGGCTAATGCCTCCTTAAGTAACACCAGCTGCCTGCAATTAGTGCAGGTTCGAGTCCCACCAGGCTCAAGGTTGACTCAGCCTTCCATCCTTCCGAGGTAGGTAAAATGAAGACCCAGATTGTTGGGGGCAATAAGCTGATTTTGTAATAATGCCACTTGGGGGGGGGCGAAAGCCCTAATAAGCAGGCATAGACATAGAATGAAGGCTACTGCTAAGCACATTGGTTTGTGCTTAAATTGTAAGCCGCCCTGAGTCTTCGGAGAAGGGCGGGATATAAATGGGATTAAAATAAATAAATAAATAAAAATATTTTTCGCATCAAAGTTTGTTTCTTTTTCTTTGTACCGAAGGCCCAATTTGGTAAGGGTTCAAGTTCTACTAAAAAATGAAATAGATCCAATAAGCTTGATTTCTGTTCATCACGCCGCCTGAATGGAACAGCAATAGAACCAAATAAGACAAACAGATCCATCAGTTTCACTCCATGAGTGAGAAGGGAACAAGAGCAGATTTTAGGAATTTTATTCATCAACCAAAGCCAAAACCAAAAGATGGGCTTAGGAACAAGATTGCCGCCAAAGGTACCCTTAACCAAGGAGTGTATTTTCATTCTCAAAAGAATGTTTTACTTGACATGGTTTACTCACACATATAAATAGAGCGTAAAGTCAAATGATAAGTTAAATATAAATACTGAATGAAAACAAATCTAAGAGAAAAGTCATTTATAAAATTAGAAATATGAATCCTGAGTGAAGAAAAACAATCCAGCCATATAAACAGAGCAATGACTCAAGAGTAAAAAAAAATACTGAGATCAAATCTAAATCACATCCTTTTCTGTCTGAAATGCATAGCTAAATGCTTAGCTGTGTTAAAAGTAATGGATTTGTTGGCCCCTTGTGGTAAAAATGTTTCATTAAAACTGGATAGTCTTCTAGGTTTTTTACCCTAAGATTTCTTTCTTTCTTTCTTTCTTTCTTTCTTTCTTTCTTTCTTTCTTTCTTTCTTTCTTTCTTTCTTTCTTTTCTTACCGAATAGTGATATGGGAAACTATTTTATAGATTATTAATTACAAGTCAGAAAGCTTTGTTGATCTACTGGAAAACAGCTACAGTGGAGTCAAGTTTACTTCCTGTTCATCACTCATCTATATCACTCAGCTAACTAAGGTATGTAAGAAGCACATCACAATAGTAATGGGGGACTTTAATTACCCTGATATCAACTGGGAGACAAACTCTGCACCAAGTGGAAGATCAAACAGATTCCTGTCAAACCTAGCAGACAACTTTCTCTCCCAAAAAGTAGAGAAGGGAACTAGGGGATTAGCCATATTGGATTTAATTCTCACTAACAGAAATGATAGAAGGTGTCGAAGCCACAGGAACCTTGGGGGGAAGTGATCATGCAATATTGGAATTCAACATTCTGGAGGCACAAGCAATAGAACACAGCCAAACTAGAGTCTTGGACTTTAAAAGAGCTAATTTCAATAAACTTAGAGAGACCATGGGAAGAATTCCATGGATGAGAATCCTAAAGGGGAAAACAACTCAAGAAGCTTGGGAAATTTTGAAAAGTGAGATAATAAAGGCCCAGTCTAGTACAATACCAACAAAGAAGAAAAATAACAGCTCTCAAAAGAAACCAGCATGGCTGCATAAAGAACTCTCTGATAAATTGAAAGATAAAAAGGACAAGTATAAGAATTGGAAAGAGGGGCACATAACTAAGTCAGAATATCAGCAAATAGCCCGTGCCTGCAAAGATGAAGTGAGGAAAGCTAAGGCTCAAAATGAACTAAGGCTTGCGACCAAAGTCAAAAATAACAAAAAAAGCTTCTTTCAACATATAAAAAACAAGAAAAAAGTTAAGGAAATGATTGGTCCATTAGTGGGGGAAAGTGGCAAGAAGGTGACAAGCAACAGGGAGAAAGCAGCACTATTTAACTTGGGTTTTGCATCTGTCTTTACACAAAGGGAAAAAACAGTCCAACCTACCCAAACCAGTGTCATAAAAAACAGAATAGAAACGCAAGTTAAGATAGGCAAGAAAATGGTAAGTGAGCACCTGTCCAGCCTAGACGAGTTCAAATCACCAGGTCCAGATGGATTACACCCCAAGGTTCTCAAGGAACTGGCAAACGTGATCTCAGAACCACTGAACCATATTTTTCAAAGATCCTGGAGCACTGGGGAACTACCAGAGGACTGGAAGAGAGCTGATGTAGTTCCCATCTTCAAAAAAGGGAAAAAAATAGATCCAGGAAACTACAGACCTATCAGCCTGACCTCAATACCTGGGAAGATTCTGGAAAAGATAATCAAACAACAAATCAGCGAACACCTTGATGCAAACAAAGTCATCACTAAAAGTCAATATGGGTTGTCAAAAACAGATCATGCCAGACAAATCTTATTACATTCTTTGACCAAGTGACAAAATTAGTGGACCAGAGGAACGCTGTAGATATAATTTACTTAGACTTCAGTAAGGCATTTGATAAAGTAGATCACAACCTACTACTTGATAAGATAGAAAAATGTGGGTTAGATAGCATTACCACCAGATGGATTCGTAGCTGGCTGACAGGCCGTACTCAGCGTGTGGTCCTCAATGGAACCGCATCTACATGGAAGGGTGTAGTGGGGTGCCCCAGGGCTCTGTTCTGGGCCCAGTGCTCTTCAATATCTTCATTAATGATTTGGATGAGGGGATAGATGGGGAACTCATCAAATTTGCAGACGACACCAAGCTGGCAGGAATAGCCAATACTCCAGAAGATAGTCTTAAGATACAGAAGGATCTGGAGAGACTCGAACACTGGGCACTATCTAACAAAATGAAATTCAATGGTGAAAAAAGTAAGGTTCTACATTTAAGCAGGAAAAATCAAATGCACAGGTATAGTATAGGTGGTACCTTGCTCAATAGTAGTAACTGTGAGAGGGATCTCGGAGTCTTAGTAGACAATCACTTCAATATGAGCCAGCAGTGTGCTGCAGCTGCCAAAAAAGCCAACACAGTGCTAGGCTGCATTAACAGAGGGATAGAATCAAGATCAAGTGAAGTACTAATACCACTTTACAATGCTTTGATAAGGCCACACCTGGAATACTGCATCCTGTTTTGGTCACCACGATGTAAAAAAGATGTTGAGACTCTAGAAAGGGTACAGAGAAGAGCAACCAAGATGATTAGGGGGCTGGAGGCTAAAACATATAGGGAACGGTTGCTGGAATTGGGTATGTGTAGTTTAATGAAGAGAAGGGTGAGGGGTGACATGATAGCAGTGTTCCAATATCTCAGGGGCTACCACAAAGAAGAGGGAGTCAAGCTGTTCTCCAAAGCACCTGAAAGCAGGACAAGAAGCAACGGATGGAAACTAGTCAAGGAGAGAAGCAACCTAGAACTAAGGAGAAACTTCCTGACAGTTAGAACAATTAACCAGTGGAACAACCTGCCTCCAGAAGTGGTGAATGCTCCAACACTGGAGGTTTTTAAGAAGAGACTGGATAGCCATTTGCCTGAAATGGTATAGGGTTTCCTGCCTGAGCAGGGGGTTGGACTAGATGACCTCCAAGGTCCCTTCCAAATTATTATTATTATTATATAGGAATTTATCTGTTTCTTAGCTATGCCATGTAGGATTATAAGTAAGGAATCTTTCCTTCTTGTGGAAAGCAATTTTATTTTCTTTTTGTTTAACTTATGAGCAAACAATGGATAAGTTTACAATTTGGCAGATTCATTATGCAGTAAGATAATGTTGTTAAAGGGGTAGCAGCAGGTAGTTGTTGTTGTTGTTGTTGTTTTTGCATTAGAGAACAAGCTCTTCATCTTGACCCTTCAAAATAGCTGAATAAAGCTGCTACCCAAGGGGATTACTTATAATTATGCTTTCAAGCCCGCTATTTCAAGTGTCAAGAAAAAGTCCTCCTCCCCACCTCACGTCATATCCTTCCCAGCAAGATGTATGCATATCTTGAACAGGTTGTCCCAAGTCTATTCTTACACACCCAAGTCAGGATTTTAGAAAGACTGAGACTAAGCACAAAGAGTCCTTCTCAGGATGTGTACTAGATCTGCAAACATGAGTCCCAGCTAGAAGATGCAACCTGCTCTAAAATCTACTGGGACAAAGTGGTGACTAACAATGTTTCTGGAAAAATGTGTGGTACCTTCACACTCTTGACGCTCATAAAATACAGTATCACAAGTCTTGATCCTTGATGGCTCCGATAGCTTTTATTTATTCATTCCTTCATTCCTTCAGGTTTTTTTATCATTTCATTTGTACTATCCACATTATCTATGGCTCACTTAACTACGATTAACTCATGAAAAATAAACTCAGTTTCCAGGGTCCACGCAATGCTCTGACCCATAAATTGACTAGATGGGTTGGTCTTACCAAACCCATCAGGTTCTTTTAAGACTCGACGTAGCAGGATAAAGTAGCTCACCTCGGGCCACAGATGGTGACTTTGGTGGATCAAGTTGTGGGCTGCGTGTTAAGCTCCCCTACTGTTACTGAGTGCACTGGAAAAACAGATTGATGTGAGAACACTGTACAAAGCATTTGGCCATGTGCATTTGAACAGATGGAGAACTGAAGCAGATGGTCCCTTTTCATTCTTAATATGTGATCACCCTCTTGTTTCATGAACTGTACGTAGCACAAAAAGTACTGTATTCAGTGCAAAATCTAACCTGGGCGAGTTCCTTTGGCAATAAGAACATGATAACCCTTTTCATAAATGGTTATTAGAAATGGTACTTAATTTTACGATAGGTGGGGAAATAACAGTGTTCTGAAATGTCTCCAAGAGTGAAAATCATTTTGCACTCTCATTATATTTCTCAAACTACAATATTAAAGAGACATTGGTTGGGTAATTTTAATCATCCATCAAGCATGAAAGTGGACATTATCCACTTCATAATGATTTGTGATGTTCTGAATCAACCAATATACCAAGAACATGCAAATCAGATGAGCCATACATTAGGGTTTCGGGATCTGTAATCAGAGCAAAAAAAAAAGTACAGTAATATTAAGGAAAAAATAATCAACAAATGAAAAACAAACAATATGAAAGCTATATTAAATGCATACAGTCTTAAGTCTGAATCCCGCAGAACTATAGCATTGGTCTTGCTACCTAATTCAGGTTTAATTCATTTTATAGTGGCTTCAAAGTCCTATAACTTGTGCCTATTTTGATACTAGTGCTGAAAATAGACAGGATTGTTTCGATGTATTGAGGAAGGAGATGCTTGAAAACTATAATGCAGGGGTGTCCAACTCGATTTCATTGAGGGCCGCAGCAGAATTGTGGCTCTCCTCAGGGGGGTGGGGGCAAGGCTGGGTGGATGTGGCCAACTTGACATCGCTCGTGTCGGGGGACACCTGTGGGGGGCTGGGCAAGGCTGTGTGGGAGATCTGGAGATCTCTGGTAGAGGAGGAGCCTCTGGAGGAAACTTGTCGTCCCTCTCAGGCCATGTGGGCGAGGCCCAGACAGTGACACAGGCTGCCCGGGAACCTAGGCAGTGGGGGGTGGGCTCCTGCCCCAGTCCTCAAGTTCCAGGGACATTGGAACCCCACAACCTGGCCCGGCCCCACTTCCCATGGGGTGCCCCACCACATATGGGGCTGGGCTCGGGCGGAGGGGAGAGGGAAGTCCTTGGGGATAGGGAGCTCACCACCCTTCCCATTTTCTGGGCCTGTCGGGAGTGTGGCAGTGGGCGGGAGGCTCATCCGGTGGGTGCGGCAGAGTTGGGGGACAAAGTTGGACAGTGGGGGCTGAGCAGGTATGGCAATGAAAGTGACCGGCTGAGATGCCTCACGGCAACCCCACCATTTACTTGTCTTTGCCTGTCATTGCTGGGACAGGGCAGGCGGCTGCCCGGTGCCACCCCCTATGCCTCTGCTTCCCGTGCTGCTTGGAGGGCTGGCCCAGTGGCCGTGAAACTCAGACCCGCTGTCTGTCTTTGCTTGCCTACACCTGCTGTAGCTGGGACAGGGTGGGCAGCTGGCCATCTGGCATATCTAGCGGGCTGGATAGCATGCCTTCCCCCATGCCTCTGCCTTTGCCTGCTGTGTGGCAGGCCAGCCTGGTGGCCGAGGCACTCAGATCCACTTGCACTGCATGGGCTGTGGGATCCCAGGGTGCGCCAACCAATAGGCTGCCTAGGGGCGGTGGGCTGTGGTTGCTGCCAGGCACCAACAGCTCTGCACATTAGCCGGTCCTGTACAAATGCCTGGGGGGGGCCAGCAGGGCTAGGGTGGGCTGGGGTCAGTCCCTCGCCATCTCTGGGGCAGCCCTGCAGGCCGGATCTGGTCCCACTGTGGGCCAAATTTAGCCCGTGGGCTTTGAGTTATACAAGTCTGTTATAATGTAAGCACTACAACAGTTTTAAAATAGTTTGAAAAATACCCTCCACTAGTAAAACCCAGAGAAAAATAGAAACTCATATACCCGGTAGATTTCATCACTGACAACTCCCCCACCTTCCAAAGATCTGTTTGCCATAAATCTGAGTCATGGAAATTTTTACTCAGCCCTGAACTACCTCAAGAATGAGGTGGATTTTTGTGTACCACTTGTGTGTTCCTCAAACACCCTTTTTGCTTCATCTCCACTGCCCTGCTTCCAATTTTACCTCTAACGCTCAACTCACATGATGAGATTGCTGATGGAACAGATTTTAAGAAAGGTACCGATTTTGCACCCACCACTACTCAGCGGCATCTCTGCGGTGGTTACTGTGCTCCACATTCCCTTGATCTCTAGCTGGCCACTGGAGGAACAACAAAAAATATCAGCCAACTCTCAGTAGCCCTCTGTCCAGTAAAGGTAAAGGTAAAGGTTCCCCCGCACATGCGTACTAGTCATTTCCGACTCTAGGGGCCGGTGCTCATCTCCGTTTCAAAGCCGAAGAGCCAGCGTTTGTCCGAGGACATCTCCATGGTCATGTGGCCGGCATGACTAGACACCAAAGGCGCACGGAACGCTGTTACCTTCCCACCGTAGTGGTCCCTATTTTTCTACTTGCATTTTTTACGTGCTTTCGAACTGCTAGGTTGGCAGAAGCTGGGATGAGTAACAGGAGCTCACTCTGTTACGCGGCACTCAGGATTCGACCCGCCAAACTGCCGACCTTCTGATCGACAAGCTCAGCATCCTAACCCACTAAGCCACCGCGTCCCTTTTCTCTGTCCAGTGGTGGGATTCAAATATGTGAACAACTGGTTCTCTCTGTGGATGCCACTTCTGGAAGTCCATTCTGGGCCTGGGCAATAAAAAATTAGCTACTGGTTCTGCTGAACTGGTGAGAATTGGCTGAATTGCCCCTGTCCTAATTTTTCCTTCTCCCTATTTGCATTTCACTGTGGGGAAAACAAATCAAACAAACAGGTCTCAGAACATTCTAAGCAGCAAGCAGGACTAGAAATGAGCAGTCAAGGAAGGTCTGGGTTTGGTGGGTACAATTTCTTAGGTAACACCGCAAGTCTGAAGTTGAAGCTCATATACGTTGGCCACCTAATGAGAAGAGAGACCTCATTGGAAAAGAGCCTGATGTGGGGAGAGACTGAAGGTAAAAGGAGAAGGCGACGGCAAAGAATGTGATGGTTTGATAGGGTCATTGTTGCAATGAACATGAATTTGGACAACTCCGGGAGACAATGGAGGATGTGGGGGTTGGCATGCTGTGATCTATGGGGTCATGAAGAGTCAGACATGACTTAGCAACTGCACAACAACAACAAAAACTGCACAAGCATTGAGATAAATACTTTTGCTTTCTGACAGAAGTCCTACCTTTGGGCAATTCTCTGCTACTTGCTTTGCTTCTCCTGCAATTTCAATGTAGCACCTGCTTCTTCCCTGGACAGGGCTGTACCTGAGTGCTGTTTACACAATGACTGCTAGCTTTTCTGTTCATGAAGAAATTCACTTTCACAGAGGGAAAGGCAAAGTTGCTCCTTATGGTAGCTGGAAACAATAATGGGATGCATATTGTGCCTCAGCTTCAAGATTTAGGGAAATCTGGAGAGTAAAGCAACATCAGCATTTCCTAGTTAGAAACCCTGAAAAATTATCCTCCCAACATTTTCTTTGGAACCAGGCAGAGCCAGATGCTAGTCAGCCCAGGCAATAAAGATCTCAAAAGTAATTAAATCCTAGAGCCCAGAGGTGCAGTGATGAACTTAGATTGGGTCAGCCCTGGAAATGGAAGGGCCTCATTTATTCACAGTGAGCAACATCAACATCAACCAACATCAGAAAGAGAGAGAGGGAGATTAACTTTACCCTAGCAATCAGAATTCAGCTGAGATAACTGGAGAGGAGAAGGCCTTAGGTGTCTATCCCTAATCTTATAAAAGTCCTCAGAAGCTGCCAAGCTTCAAATCTTTCTCCACTGCATGAAGAACGACTTGTTCTTCCACACCACATAAAGACTTTATGGAAAGTCTTTGTGTGCAAGCATGAATGTATAAATAATAGGTCATGCTTTGGGAAAAAAAATACTGTGTCAGGCTCCAAAAACTGAAAAAGACACAGAGCTACTTCTAAGTAGTTTTCTTTATTGTTCTTCACCTATAGGCAGAAATCTTGCGAAACTAAAGCGATTAGTTGCATCAGTAAAGATATAATCTGAGAAGTTCTAGGGAGGAGCTATCTTGACCCTCTTTTTCTCAACCAAACTATCGAAACTTCACAGTCTCTTGGTCCTCTTGAATGCAGCCCCTCCCTCCTGGGAATCCAGACTACCTTCCACCACAGCTGTACAGTTAAAGGGGCCAGAAGGAATGGTTGGTCTATTCAGAGATGTACCTCTAAATAGATAGGGTTAGTATTATGCTGTTACAACATAAAATATGGGAACTCTCAAGATTTTCTCAGTCATTTTTATAGTACAAAATCTGTCATCCTTGATAAATATTTTTTAGGCCAATGTACAATATTTTACCTGTCTGGTAGAATTCCCGAATGTTTATATACTTCTATATAATCACAGGCTATTTTGTACAAACAGTCAATAAGATGAAAAATCTGCAGAATGCAAGTTAGGGACTGTCAAATTTTAAACTTAAAAAAAGAAGGAAGATGACTAGTATTAACCTTTTCCTTTATATGCTAGTTGTCCATGTGGGTCTTTTTTGTCTTTAAAAGCATTTCCATTCTGTTTGGGGATAGTTTTTAATATCGAAAAATCATAATATCAGTTTGAACAAGCAAACTTCAGACCTGTAATCTGAAATACTAAACTTCAAGCAGATGTGTTTTGTGTGAACATAGCCAAACTAGCGATCAAATAAATCTCTTACAGCATAAAACTAAACTGATATTTCATACTAAAGATGTATGCAGAGGTCTGAAACATGTGGCCCACTTGAGTGTTTTGATGGCTCAAAAACTTAACTTAAGACAAGCAGCCACCATAGAGGGCAGGCTTAGCAGGATCCCAATGCATAGGATTTGGATCCACTGCGAATGATATGCCAGCATGATATGGGTTCAGAAAATTACAATCTACTGGCCCTCAAATCTCACCATGGCAGTTTTGCAGCTATGCTTTCTTCATGCTACCATTTGTCTATTCTAGTTGGCACCAGGGTCTGTCCATGCAAAACAACACAGTGGTGAAGAGTGGGCAAACACTCAGATCAGAGATTGCAACCACAGTGATAAAGTATTTAATGTACTTTTGTTTTTATTGATGACATTTTAAGTTATTTTTATTCATAATACAATAATACCTTGTTTTAATTTAATTAATTTCATTAATGGATAAGTATTAGATTTTAATGGATGTTACATTTTTGCACAAGTGGGTACACAGCCCACTGAGTAGCTCATCATATGTAATGTGCCCCCATATTTGAATCTGAGACTTTTGGTTTAATGCCATATGTACCTTTATAAAATGACTCATATTAGTAGATATTAATGGCTATAGACTGGGAAGCCACTGGAGATACTTTTCAAATGCAAGTGGGTAAATTTATTTTATCTATCTATCGCAAATTGTGTGTTGCGTGCAAATTATATATGGTCCTGTTTCAAATTCTTACTTGGATTTGAAAACATTTTTTTTAATTGGGGAAAAATTAAGAGTTATCTTCCCTGTGTTCTGGGGTTTAATCTTAACTTGCACGCCCAACAGCTGATATTTGCTGCGTATCTCTAATGGCACATACAATTTCTCACTTATTCTTGGCTAGTTGCTATCCCAGCTAGCAAAAATAAGCATCACACGGATTAAATGAAGCCACTGCAACAGATAAAGCTACATCATTAGAAACATATAATGAAACAATTATCACAGCATCTCTCTACAGACTGAACCATGGCAACTTTCACATAAGGGTTATAGCTCAAAAGGTTATACGTGGAGATAGAAGAAGATGGGGAACTGATGTACTATAAATGTCATCTGCCTGCCACAGGATTCTACCATCCTTTTTTTTTCAGCATATGGGAATTAAGCTATAGCAGTTTGAAGAAAGGCAGGGCCAAGTTACGCCTCTTGGAAAAGCGAGAGAGCTTCAGTCCAAGTCCATTAATTTTGCAGATGTGAAAATGTAACAGAAGTTATTGCTCCTACTTGAAACATCTGCTGGAGGACACTAGTATCAGTACAGTCCTGATGGCATCAATCAGATCTTTTCAGAGATGCTTCATCTCATTGTTTAGATGAAAAAAACAAAGCACTGGGCCAAGCAATTTTAGATTCTTATACTGCATTTATCACTGTAGATTGGCTTGGAGACTATCTAAGCAATGCTCTGTAATAATGAAACAAATATCAGAAATGCTGTATTTAAAACACAGAAGGTTACTTTAAAGCTTATATAAGAAGGATGGGAGGATGAAATGTGTCTACATATTAGAGTTGGTTGTTAGGCAAAACGCATAAAGAACATTTTTCTTTCCTTCTGACCTTGAATGCAACAAAACTTCATGTAAGGGGTTAAGCTTATGAAAGAGCTTCCATTTACAGTTATCTAAACATTGTTTAAACTAGTTTTCAGAATGAAATACTAGCAGGAGTTAGTATTTACTTCATACACAATCACAATCACTTTAACCTTGCCATTTGCACAGTGGCTGTCTTCTTCACAAGACTACAGAAGCTATGGGCTATAAATCTTTATAAGATAAGTTGCTCATTCCTTGTTTGTCAAAATGCCACAGTGAACTACATCAAAGAAAACAATTGCCAACTCAAAGCAAATACTAAAGTGCTGATCCAGCAGTCCTTACTTAAATTCAGTGAATTTTGTCACATATGTGTATGTGTATTTCACATATACGTGTTTGTATATATGTATGTGCATATGTGTGTGTATATCTCTTTTTTGTGTGTGTCTCTCTGTGTGTGTGTTTGTGTGTGTGTGTGTGTGTATATGTGTGTGTGTGTACTGTATACACAGACACAGCATATACAATACAAATATATACACAACCATAGATATGTAGATATACATACCTACACACACATATACACACATACTATTTAGCTATAGCTATCTCTATCTATTCTATCTATCTATCTATCTATCTATCTATCTATCTATCTATCTATCTATCTATCTATATCTATATCTATCTATAGCTAACTATATGTATCTATATATAAATATCTATATCTATATATCTCAATATATATCATTTATTGTGTCAACAAGACATAATGAGATTCCTTTAAGGTCAGTACACATTATCCTGATTACCCACAATGGATACCCATGCATTACTACTGCTTTCAAAATATTGAAAAAAATCTATCTTTTCTATTTGAAATGTTCAGGCATATTGACGAGGCATCATCAAAAACTGCAGTCATCTTAATATCATGAGGGGCATCACACAACACCTTCTCCCTCAAATTTTGTATCAGCTCAAATGATTAAGATGTATATGTTATATCTTATAATCACCTGCTATATTAACAAAAATATTTCTTGAATGTAAAATCTTTGTTTGGCCTTCTATTTTAGACTTTTATTTTATTATTATTATTATTTTAGATTTAAATTAATCTTACCATCTAATGAATTTGGTGTTCCTGGATGTCTTTCTTGGAGCAGTAATCCTCCATAACAGCTTTTCTTTAACTTAAAGACCCCGGACATGTTTGACTTCAACTTATATGATCCAAAAAATCAATGAGGAGATTTTAACCATAAAGTCATCCAACCAACCAAAAGAACATTTAGTGCAAGTATAAGTTGAGGCAGAGAAACCTGAAGTAAATCCATCTCATCTACTCTGCCTTTCTTGTGAGTCAATGGATGATATCACCTCTCAATTTAATTAAATTATGTTTGCCATTTCTGTGAGATTTGGGAGGGCCACGCTATAAAGGAAACAATCTTTGTCTCTTATAAAACATGAAAAGATAATTAACAAGCAATCCCTGGAAGTCTAGGCATTCAAATGACAACAAATTGCTGAGAGAATGTAGGTTTGGATGTAGGTCCCTACCAAAATAGTTAACAGGCAGAAGCTATGTGATGTATTAATGCTTTATATTTTTAAGTCAAGTTCAGAAGCAGCATGGGAGAGCAGCAACTTAGATTGCTGGGTGAAACTGCCTTGTGTCTCCAGTCCGTCATCTAATTATTTCCTTGGACTTATCCAAACTCCACTTCAGGAGAATCTCAGGAGACATACTAGTTAGGCATATTTTAATTATCATACATGTCCACAATCTAGATTTAAATTTCTCTCTTGTAATTTGGGAAATCAGCTTTGTCTGAACCAGGTTGATCTCTAGCTGTATAAACAGAATTTATTTGCAGATCCTAGCTTGGGGCCTTGGGGAACATTGTCTCCAATCTGAGTTTTGCACTGGATGCACATCTGGGCATAAAAAAAGGATCTCAGGAAACCCAGACTGTCCTTTTTCATAGCATAAGGTGACCAATGTTAGTTACCTGACTTTAACATGGGACAATTTAAGAGAGATTGGGAAAAAGTGCCCCCTCCCAGGCTCCATTGGAAATTAAATGGTAGCTATAAGATTATCAGATACATTAGGAGCATAATCTGAGGAACCTTGTTTTTTTAAAGTGTTGGAACACTCTGCCTAAATATTTCAAACTTTTAACATCAGCTCTGGGCATCTAGTTAGCAGGTTGAGACGGTGTTATCAGCTTTGAAAGGTGTTCCCATTATGGGGGTGTGGTACGTTGTTGTTTTGCTACCTAAGGAATTTGTAAATATGTATATATGCATAGAAATAAATTTAAATTGGTGTGGAGGAACAGGTTGCATAAAAAAGTTGCAGGCACCTGTGTTGCTTTCTTCCCCTCCCATGGGACAGTTTACCTCAGGCCAGCACAGCAGAGTTGCCAATAAAGCTTCAGTCGTGAAACAGATGTTGGAAGAAACAGGTGTTGTGGAAGCTCTGCAGCCACTAGCAAACAGAGAAAAAAAAACCTGAATAAAATAAGGTGGTTTTTTTTCCTTTAAAGCAGACGTGTCAAACTCGCGACATCACATGACATCGTGCAACGTATCGGGACGATTTTGCCATTGCTGGCAATGGGGTGGGCACAACTTCCGTATGACGCGTCTGGCCCAGTTTGACAACCCTGCTTTAAAGGGCATGGATGGTCCAGAGCAGGGTTCTTCAAACATAGCCATTTTATGACTTGTGGACTTCAACTTCCAGAATTCCTCAGCCTGGCATGCTGGCTGAGGAATTCTGGGAGTTGAAGTCCACAAGTCATAAAAGGGCCACGTTTGAAGACCTCTGGTCCAGAGGGGGGAAAAAAAGACAAGTAGTCCTTGATTTATGACCACTCATTTAATGACCATTTGAAGACAGTTTCAGTGGCACTGAATAAAGAGACTTTATGACCATTTTTAATACTTATAACCGTTACAACATCCCCATGGTCACGTGATCAAAATTTGGTTGCTTAGCAACTGGTTCATATTTAGGACACTTGCAGTGTCCTGGGGTTATGTTATCACCTTTTGCAACCTTCTGACAAGCAAAGTAAAGATTCACTTAACAACCATTTTACTAGCTTAACAACTACAACTGATTCACTTAACAATGGTGGCTAGAAAGGTCATAAAATGGGGCAAAGCCCACTGAACAACTGTCTCAATTAGCAATATAAATTTTGGACTCAATTGTGGTCGTAAGCTGAGGACTACCTGTATAGATTTGTAAGTTTTACATTTCATTTTTATAGCTTGGTTTTTTCTCTCAAATAAAACTAAGTAAAACAATAAAATAAAAATCCCAATCCTTGCTCTGGGTCCAGTGCTTGTGTGATTCTTTGGGCCAATCTAATTGACTGGAGTTTAAAAATAAAATACAGGACAATTAGCAAATTTTATGCAAAACTGTGTCCATTGGCCCTCACATTCTTGTAATGCATTTTTTTTACTGTCCTGAGCAAATGATCACCTTATCAATTACCTGAAGCATTTTTTGGACAGAGACTTTTCTCTAGATTATGTTTGAGGCTGTTTCATATACAACTGGATATCAAGTGTATTAACCATGTTACGTCCTGCAGAAACTGAAGACAGAATTGTTGGAACACCCCCACCTGCTGTATTTAACTTTTTAATTTTTCACACTCTTACCTGCGGTTCACTAATTATTAAAAGTTGTCCAAATATTGATAAGTGAATTAATATAGAATAGAACAGAGCTGGAAGGGACCTTGGAGGTCTTCTAGTCCAGCCCCCTGCTCAAGCAGGAGGACCTATATTACCATCTCAGATAGGTGATTGTCCAGTCTCTTTTTAAAAACTTCCAGCAATGGAGCACCCACGATTTCTGGGGGTAACCTGTTCCACTGGTTGATTGTCCTCACTGTCGGGAAGTTGAGTCCTTATAGATGAGTTGCTGATTTACTTTTTACTATTTTATTATACAGAAATATTTAACTTATTAAACAACTTTCAATTTAAAGCTTTAGTGTAAACCTTTTCACTATAACCTGTAATCTATTAGTCATAAATTAAAACTTTGCAGTATGTTGGAAGCAATTAGAATTTGGGGAAATAGGAGCAATGGGAGAATATTCTTTTCATTTAGATCTTCTACAAGTTAAATTGAAATTTCAGAGATAGTTGTGTGGGAAGTCAGCTCCCCAGAGAAGGAAAAAGGGCAGAATATATTTCCTTAAAGGATTTTAAAAGCAGAAACCAACCCTGCCCCCAAGTCTCTCTGTCCCAAGCACAAACCAACTCTATAGAAATGCAGATGTGATAATCTTGTCAGGAAACTGGGATTAGGAAGAAAGATCTCTAGAGTCAACATCAGCCACAGCCCCAGGGAAGCAGGGGACATAATAGGACATACCCACAACCATCAAGAATCCTAGAGGGGCACACCTAGGCTCAGGACAGAATACGTGACAAAGGAAATACAAAACTTGAAACAGGAAATAACTCCAGACAATAGAGTCCAGGGGGTATAAAAACCCACTACCCACATGTGCTCAGCCCTTCTTTTTCTGTTGGATCCATCTTTCTGTCTGGCTTTCCTCTGCAATAAACTACAACCTTCTTCCCAAAGCAGTTGCCATGTTTATTCCCCGCTTGGAGGAACCATGATGAAGACTTTTCTTCCTACAGTTGGGAGGCAAATAAAAACAGCTCAAGGACATGGTGATTAATATGCCTTTTCTCAATCTCGTACTCTAGTTTTTCAGCGTTGGTAACCTGAAGATATGTGGACTTCAACTCCTAGAATTCCTCAACCAGCATGCAGGCTGGGGAATGCTGGGGGTTGAAGTCCACACATCAAGTTGTTTTGTAGATATATCAGCCCTGATGGGCTCAGTTCACAATGGGGATGGCAAGGCATTGTGGGAACTGTTTTTCAATATAGCTGGAGGGTAGTAAACAGAGAAGCTGTCAAAAATCTTGAAATGGAACATTTTTGAACATTTTCAGTTGTTTTCCATATGTTCATAAAGTCTGCAGCTCAATTCAAGTTGACTCTTAAAGAATGAGTTGCAAAGTTTTCCCACTTTTGCTACACAGGTAGGCCCTGGTAGAAATGCCAGTGAATAAGCTATGGTGCCTTTCTAAAATCAAATTTCTCTAACTAAGCACATGGCTACCTTATCAAAGAGTGAAATTCAAAGAGTTAAAATTCAGGTGGAGATAATCGGTTGTCAAGTTGACAGGAACCATCAGAAGAATCCACGGAGTAATTTATCACCTAGTCTTTTTTCAAGTGGGCAGCACTGCATTTTTTTCAAGTGGGCAGCACTGCATTTCTAATTAGAAAACCTACGGTAAGTACTTTCCCTCACACTGAAACTCAACTAATTAGAAAAGAATTTATTCTGTGTACCTTAGTTTTATCCCAAATTCTCCCCACTTGTTAATCCCTTCTAGGCTTCAGACTTATCTCCCATCATTTTCAGCCTTCTTAGATATAGTACAGATGATGGATGATTAAAAAGCAGTTCTCAGTGCTAATGGACACTAGGCGCCCAAGAAAAAGCACCAACAGTGTGTCCTGAAAATCCTTGACTCATAGCAAATCGTTCCTGCCTGAGGAGAAAATTATTTTGGCCACATGAGCTAAAACTAAACAAAAGAGATTATGTCCCACCTTCTGATTACAGTACCTCCCTGAACTCATTTGCAAGATTGCTGATAAATGTTTTCCAACAGGCCCCTACAGATGCACTTACCAGAAGGAGCTTTAAAAAAAAAACAGCATACCAAGCATCAGAGAAAAAGGTACACAGTTCCAAAGAAAGAGAAGGCCAACGATAACTTTGGATGCAGAATTTCATCCAGTGACTTTCAGATTGAAAAATGGCTCGAGCTGTTCTATAGTAAAAATTCAGTGACTGATATCAAGGGCTGCTGCACTTCAGAAATACAGATAGTCCTTGATTTACGGCCAGTCACTTAGCAACCATTCAAAGTTCTGTCTGATCTACCTGGGAGTATTGGTTCACTTACCCATAGCATTTGCTTAATGACTGCAGATCTGCACTGATTTGCTTAACCAGAAAAAAAGATGGTAAAACTGGATCAGTCAAAAGACTGACCCATTTTATGACCATGATGGGCAGGTGCCATTAGAGTTGTAACTTGAGGACTACTTGTACTAAACCCCACAACCTTGAATGCTAACTGGACAAAGATATCTTATTCAATCTTGTGTCACTTCATGCTATATATTATATCAATGCACTGTATGTTTATATGACATACTTAAAATGTTAATGTTCCGTTAAGTACTTTAGAACATTGAACGTAGAAAAAAGCGGGTATTCTATCAATATGTGTTACAGTTTAAGATATTAATATTACCAGCATTATAATTATTTGGCTTTTTCGTTCAAAATTAAATGTAACGCTGAAAACGAAATCAAGAAAAAGCAGACATCAAGGTATCTGTTGTGAAATAAAAGTTTTATTCTTAAACTAAATTACTTGTCCTTGCCATGGCAAGCCCATTCCATTCTTATGCTTCAATGCATCGATTATTTTCCTCTTGATTTGGATTTCAAACTCTCTGTCTAATTACAATTGGCACCAAATCCACTTAAATTTCAGCTTCAGCCACAATAAGACAAGCACGGGATTTTGGCTGAACTTATGCTGCTATGTCAATTGGCATTTCAATCTTTATTGAGTCGTGATACTTTTTCTGGCTTTAATCTATTTTACTATTGTGTGTGGCATTACTTCAACCAATCTCTAGAAAGCACCAAATGAGTACTGGAAGACAGAACCTGGGTGTGCCATTTAACCTAAGCTGCCCTTAGATGCAGTGGAGGACACTGGGCCATCACCAGCATTGACGTATGATTTAACTGCCTATTTTAGTCAGCTTCCCAACTAAGGAATGGCTAGATGGGTGAGGAGTTTGCAATGTTGTCCTGCAAATCAAGCAGCAGTGTGCACCAGGCTGAACAGTGTTTAAGGCTGAAGCTTCTGGGTGTGCATGTGAGCATTCCCAAGAATGGGAATCTAACTTGAGCAAACGATTGCAGGTTTTATCATTATAACATTATCTATTTATGTATGGGAGTAAGCACAGCCTATCACTTACCAGCTACATCCTATCAGGAAAAGAGTTAAAAGAGTACAGGTAATCGTCAACTAACAACTGTTCAAATTTACAACGGCACTTTAAAAAGTGACCTGTGACCATTTTTTAGTTACGACCTTTGCAGCATACCCATGGTCATCTGATCAAAATTCAGATGCTTGGCATCTGATTCATACTTATGACAGATTGCTGTGTCCCGATTGCTGTGATCACCTTTTGCAACCTTCTGACAAGCAAAGTCAATGGGGAAGGCAGGTTCCCTTAACAGCTGGGTAACTAACTCATAAACTGCAGTGGTTCACTTAACAACTGTGGCAAGAAAGGTCATAAAATGGGCCAAAACTCACTTAACAAATGTCTCACTTAACAACTGAAATTTTTGAGCTCAGTTGTGGCCATAGGTTGAAGACTACCTGTATTTGCTTTGTGGATGTATGCCTGGGAAGATATAGTTGAAACAAGTGGCCTCAGATTAGCTCACCCATACTTGCATGGGTTTTGCAGCAGGATAGTCAATAAGAAATAACTCTATGAGTGTTATGAGTATGCAGCTGTTACCATATCTGTAGCTCACTTTGATTCTCTTTTCTTCTGGCACAAGCACACAAGCTTTGGAACCAAATACTTTGAGGTGCCTAAGCTGGGCTTTCTTCCATGTTAATATTGAGTTATCCCAAAGATGCTTTATTGAGTTCTTGGTTCTCTGAACTGGCTTGTTTTCCTGTGGATGTTCCATTGCCAGGTTTGGTAACATCATCAATGTAGGGAGAGTCAAGTTTGCTGGTTTATATATAATGTTTATATATTAGCTTGCCCTGCCAGTCTTGACTGGGGTGTGGTTATTTTGTTGATGGCTCCTTGATTAGGGTATTGTTTCTTCCTTGACTGTTTATTTGGTACTGTTTCCTGCATATCTGGGTGTTGTCTGCTCTGGTTGTTTGCTTCCTTTCTTGACATTTGGGTGTACCTTTCAAATAGTATACAGATGGAGCTTCTGGAGCTACTGCCACAACAGTTCAACTCTTAGCTACATAAAACCGTTGCAGGATCCAATCCGGGTCTGTCACCAGGACCAGAGGTTTTAGTCTTCCGAGTTTTCAGATACGTGCTGGAGACCATCCTCCGGGACCTTCTTTCTACCAGAATGTGTGCTTTGGGCTATTCTATGCTTTGCATTTATGTGGTGCCTTCTTGTGTTTGACTTTTTAGTTGATGGGGGGCATTTAGGTCGACTTTTAAGACATAAATACTATGCATAGAATAGCCCAAAGTACATATTTTGTAGAGAGAAGTTCCCTGAGGATGGGTTCTAGCATATGTCTGAAAGTTTGGAAGACTAAACCTCTGGTCCCAGAGACCAATCTGGACTGGATCCTGCAACATTATCCTGGGACATGCATATTTGTTTTCATACAAACATTGTCTATTATAACTTAAATGGCATTGGGAGCCTCTTTTGAATATAGTTGTCTGAGATAAGTACTTTTCCTCAGTATTATCCTGCAGCATGCATCTCATTATCTCAGTCATCAAAAAAATGGGGGGGGGGAATCCTCTCTGATACCCCATTTTGTTCTGGGGTATACAGGTGAAACTCAAAAAATTAGAATATCATGCAAAAGTTCATTTATTTCAGTAATGCAACTTAAAAGGGGAAACTAATATATGAGATAGACTCATTACATGCAAAGCAAGATAGTTCAAGCCGTGATTTGTCATAATTGTGATGATTATGGCGTACAGCTCATGAAAACCCCAAATCCACAATCTCAGAAAATTAGAATATTACATGCAATCAATAAAACAAGGAGTGTACATAGAACAATATCGGACCTCTGAAAAGTATAAGCATGCATATGTACTCAGTACTTGGTTTGGGCCCCTTTTGCAGCAATTACTGCCTCAATGCGGCGTGGCATGGAACCTATCAGCCTGTGGCACTGCTGAGGTGTTATGGAAGACCAGGATGCTTCAATAGCGGCCTTCAGCTCTTCTGCATTGTTCGGTCTCATGTCTCTCATCTTTCTCTTGGCAATGCCCCATAGATTCTCTATGGGGTTCAGGTCAGGCGTGTTTGCTGGCCAATCAAGCACAGTATTCCCACGGCCATTGAACCAGGTTTTGGTGCTTTTGGCAGTGTGGGCAGGTGCCAAGTCCTGCTGGAAAATGAAGTCAGCATCCCCATAAAGCTCGTCTGTGGAAGGAAGCATGAAGTGCTGCCATGCTGCAAGGCACAAAAACAGCCACAACGGCGCCACGGGGCACCGAAACAAGGTGCTGCACCACACAAGAATGGGGTAGGGCTAGTGAGTATCATGCAGATGCTAGCCCCACTCCATTTGCGGTGCACACATGCTCATAGGCCCGTGCGCACATGCACACATGCATGTAAAATGCTTCCCCCTCCCTTTTCCTCCAGTCCGCCAAGCGACAATGGTTGGTGACCTCTGAGCTACACAAACTAATTCCTGGAGGGAGCCTTTCATAAGTGATTTTCCATTCTTAGCTACATACGAATGCTTTCCTTTAAATATTATATCCCTTCTCCGTAACATATTTTACTGAAAGCAGACTTGACTTCAGATCTGGAACATAAGAGTCAGCGTTCCAAGTTAGACCAAACTTGGAAACCAAAGACACACGAGGTAATACTACTTTTATTATAAGATTACAGTAACAGAACCTCCTGAGTCTGAATGTGCTTCTCCTGCTCTCTCTCTCCCTTTTTCTTCATGAGAACTATCGTGTTTCCCCGAAAATAAAACTCAACCGGAAAACAAGCCCCAGCATGATTTTTCAGGATGCTCGTAGTCTAAGTACCACCGCAAAGATAAGCCCCGGTTAAGATCGTCAGTCAGACGGACACTTTTAGTATCATATTTCCCCAAATATAACCCCTTATCGGAAAACAAGCCCTAATGCTTCTTTTGGAGCAAAAAATAATATAAGACCCGGTCTTATTTTGGGGAAAACATGGTAGGGAAAGCCAGGTCTGAGTTGCTTTCTCAAATTACATTTCTGTCCTGGACTTAGATTTCTTTTATCTGACTGTTGTCTTGGTTGCGACTCCTTCTCCTGTTCCAGGAGGTTATTCCTTTTCCCCCTTACAGACATATAAGGCATTTTAATTGTTAAACAAGGTACTTCTCTAATGAATTACAGAATTTTATAAAGCCTCTCTAACCTGAGATGACCTTTTATCTATAAACCCTTCAAGTTTATAGACTTGCTGTATAAACTGTAAGTCTATAAACCTTCATAAATATGATGTGATTGCAGAAACTTCTCCTGTTTTCTTATACAGGCTACAGTACATCATGACTTTTAAAAAGAAATCTAGCAAGTTTGCCCTGCCTCCTTTTTCAAGGACAATTGGTTTGCAAATGACCCAAGCCCTTGCAAATGAATTATTTCCTTTCTTTTCTCTTGAAGGGTTTTAACAGAAACCACATCTCATTTTTTTAAGAGTTACAAAATACAAATTGATAAGTGACTTATCAACAAATTGAGATCTGCTCTCTCTTTCTAGTGCAGGCAGGTCAAACTGCCGTCCCACGGGCCAGCTGCGTCACGCCAAAACCGCATCCACCCCATTGCCGACAATGGGGAAAAAGTCCCGATTCATCGCACTATGTCACGTGACATCGCGAGTTTGACATGCCTGTCTAATGTTTCCTTTACTTGCTCAAGGAGATTCACTCTTTCTTTCTCCTTTGTGAATCTCTTTTTCACAATTAGTTCCATTTCTGCAGCCCATAATCCTTTTGGAGAAGTGTGTCTGTGTTTGTCTGTGTGTGTTCCTGAGACTAGGAATTTAGCCACAGCAATAATGAGTAAAGCTAGTTTTATAACCAGATCAGAAAGGAGAATCATTGTCATTGAAGGGCTAGGCAAAACCTAGCTAGTTACATCTCACGAAGAGAATAATCAAAAGAGCATTAGTTCTGCATTGATGTGCCTGAGAAGAAAAAGAAAGCAAGTGACTTCAGATTAACAAACTTTTAGAAAAGGAATAGAAAGAATGATGGATAAAGAGGGGACACAGAATATATATACATACATATATATATATATATATATATATATATATATGAATAGGGGACACAGAAAATATATATATATATATATATATATATATATATATATATATATATATATATATATATATATATATATATATATATATATATATATATATATATATATATATATATATATATATATATATATATATATATATATATATATATATATGTTTTCTGAGGTTATATATTAGAATAGTTGAATAGTATATATATTAGAATAGTTGAAAATTGACCACCTCGTACCTTATTAGTTTCGAGAAAACAGAATTGTTTCAGAGGAAACTTGATCCTTAATGTCACCATCTTGTTTCTTTATTTATGATTGGTTGTTTCTTTTTTGAAGAACACCAAAATTTCCAGGATGGTTTGTTAATCTGTTCTACAAAAGCAAGGAAGAATCTTGTACAGATAATCCTCAACTTACAGCTATTTGTTTAGTGACCAACGGCACTAAAAAAAAGTGACTTATGACTATTTTTCACACTTACGACCGTTGCAGAATCCCCATGATCAAAAGTTGGATACTTGCCCACCAGTTCATGTTCTTGTGACAATTTCAGCATTCAGGGTCATGTGATCACCTTTTGACAAGTAAAGTCAATAGGGAAGCCAGATTCACTTAACAACCATGTTACTAACTTAACTGCAGTGTTTCACTTAACAGCTTGGTAAGAAAGATCGTAAAATAGGGCAAAATTCAAAAACAACTGTTCTGCTTAGCAACAGAAATTTTGGGATTGACTGGTCACAGGTTGAGGACTATTTGTAGTGTGTTTCAGACCAACAACCAACATCATAGGCTTCCAATCTACTTCATCTTATGTACATTGCCTTGAGTTACAAGCATCATTGAAATTATTGTTCTGCTACTCAGGAAATAAGATATAAATATAATTCATTGTTATTATTTCTTCATTTCAGCTCTATATTATAGTTAAGTCTTTTTGGACTTTAAGTTAAAAGAACATATGCGCTAGCTGGCCACTAGATGGAGGAATTCAATTTCAGTAATTCTGCATTAGAAGAAAGATCCTCAAATTTCAAATCTGTACAATTTCTCAGTACTATTTATCTAATTTTCCCATCTAAGAACAAAAAAAATATCTGATGAAATGTCTATCTTTGTAGGATACGCAACTGAAGTTGTGTACTCTATATACCATGTGAAGCCCACAGGGTTTTTTCTGAATCCTAATTAGTAAATATAACCTTTTTTTTTTACACTCACATGAAACTAAGTTTTGTTAATGCACACTTTATTTAAATTAGCAATGCAAAAGTTAATGTTGTAATATTGTTACAAGCATGTGTCAGGCCGTTACTATATGTGCAATTTGATCTGAAATCATATTCAGTTTAGGTGTCTCACACACACTATCTGTAGTCTTACAGTTATGGATTAGAGCTGGTGGGAGATAATGGATGGGAAAACTATCCTAGCACGGTAGGCCCATTATCTACTGCCATTAGAAATAAGACATGTTTTGTCTTCATCAGAGTGGTTGGAAATAGAGGTTGCATGGTTGCTTATTTTTCCCGCAGTGCTCACCTAGATCCCCTGTTCCCTCTACTAATAACAAAAGCAGTCTGCAGAAGATCATGAGGAATGAGAAGTATACTGTTTTTAACTCACAGGCCCAGCCATCTGACAAATAAAACCAAACATTAAACCTTCTGCAAGCTGGCTTTTCTCCACTGCTGTTGCTCTACACTCCCTCTCGCTTTTTCGAGTTGAAGTAAAACTCCAATGGAATTAACCAGAAGTAAGTTGAAAACAACTTTGGATCCTACAAGCCCCAGAACCTTACAGAAAATAAGTTGGCAGATCACTGGTTTCCTGCTGCTTTAGTTGGAAATTAGCAATCTCTTTCCTCTTGGCTGCTGATCAGAAGCACCACAGGCAGATTTCGTGCACTCTGGGGCCATGATTTGTCCACCTATATATATTCAAATAACGCACTACAGTTAGCATTAGAGTAGACATGCTCAATACCTGTCAGATGTTTTGGACTTCAAAACATATCACTTTTTAGCTTGGCCAACAGCAAGAAGACAAATTGAGAGCCAACTCCTATATTACAGCAAAGATTTCTTGACAAATTACCTCTCTCCAAAAATGTGGCGCTATTTGAGCATCAGTGAAATGTGTTATGAGCTGTTATGCCTCTCCTAAATCCCATAAGAAGAAAAAAAAATCATAAGTATTATAAAGCTGTGCGCTTGCTCCAGGGTAGTTTAAACTGATTACAGTATACTCTTAAAAAAAAACCACTTACTAAGAGCACATGCTTTGGCAGAGTTGAGATTTAAGTAGTTTTTCCTCTTCCGGCACTTTACCAATTCCAAGCAGGACATTCACAGTTTCACCTAGAAGACGACAAGTGAAAAATATAAAATAAACATAAATCTGCATCTTGTTAATTAAGAAATCGTCGTTTTAAAGCAGTTATACCTGTCACGCCAAAGAGAAGGCAGTTCCAACGACAAGAGCCATCTGCCAAAAGCAGAGGCTAAAATAGTTCCAGCCAATCTGAAACCATTTGTGCTAATTAGCCTGCCTAACTTTTATGAGGTTTGGAATTGTCAGAGAGACCAATGCATGGGACCTAACCATGGTACATAACTATTGTACGCTATTGTGCATTCCTTTGCAGGCTGGGAAGCTATTGCATTTCAGATCAATTTCAGTGGAGCACCCAGACTTGTTAATACTACTAATAAAGGAGAATATTTGTAGCTCAGGGTTGACATGAGGGGTCCTTGCTGCTCCCTGAACCTGCTTGTTTTCTTGTAGGCGCTTTATTACCCAATGAATGATTGCCAATGAGCACTGATGATGTAATCTAGTTTGGGCAATGAAAGTCTGCAAGAAAACACGCAAGCTCAGAGAGCACCAAGGACCCTTCACACTTATTAATGTCCGAAGTGTGCCAGAAAGAACTCAGGTAAGGCATTATTTCAAGGCCTGGTTTCTGTCTGACAGATAACAGTGCATGTGTGATGTGGGGAAGATATGTCCATAAACCATTATTACCAATTATTAATTATGCAGTGCTAAATTACTACTAATTACGACTACATTCCTACCGCTTCTGCGAGCAGAAATATTCTCTTATTTATTCAAATATTTCAAGATTGCAAAGTGCAGCAGAAGTTCCCATTTCCCAGGGCAAGTTAGAAAGCTGCTTGTGACCTTTCAGTTGCCGAGATATCTAAATTACAGGTTGTCCTCAAGTTACGATCGTTAATATAATGCCCATTACATTTGAAAGTCGGGAGGATGCTAAGCGAACCACCTCATTTAATGAGTTCCCGTCCCTGCTCTCCCCAGTGCACTCATTAAATGACTGCATGGTTATTAAGTGGAACGTGGGGTGTCTCAGGGGTGGGGGAGGCCTTGGGAGACTGGAGGCAGGTGGGATTGTGCCCCCTGAGATACCCCGTGCCCCACTTCCCACCCCTTGGGGTCCCCATAGCTGCTTGGGCCTCCGCTCCAGTCCCCACCCGCACCACCTTTGGAAGATCTCCAGAGGTCAGAAGGTTGGGATACAGGAGGACAAGCCGCTCAATTGCTGGGGCCATGTAGTAGAATTCTACTAGCGGCCGACTTTTTCTGAGATGCTGGTGAAGCTCTTGGTTTTCCTTTCCTCACTAGTTACTAGCCTTCCCTCCTTCAGCATTAACAGTGTATTGCAGCTATTGCTGGGGCATGGAAGGGGGGGGAGGGAACAGGTGGTTAATCCCTTGCAAAAGAGTAATGAATTTTGGAGGAGTGCTGTTCCACAGGGCAGACACTTGCAACAGAGCCAAACGAGACATCAGTAGGTGAACCTAGGACATACCAGTCAGTTGTAGCCATTTATCAAATCATAGAGGCCCAAAGCAGGAAGACTAATCTGCAAAGAGCATTATGTTCAATAGTATTTTATGATCGTACTGTTGAACAAGTATAAAGTTGTCAGTGCCACTAGGTGGACCAGACCCCCAAAAAATCAACTCCACAAAACTAATTTTTATTGAGATTGGTTATACAGTAGTAAAACAATTTTGCAGGCCTGATTATAGGTTCCACTGAGTTAGGAAGATGTCTGTCTTAGCTGCTTTTAAATATTATCTGTTATGGACGTAAAATGTTTCACCCCCTGGGATCTGGCAAAGTTATGTTCCTTACTCTCGATGAAAGGGGATCTTCACAAGATTGCAAAGATCTCTGGACTCAAGATATTTCCCACATTATTTGTCAACGTCCTTTTATCTGCAGTGTTTTCAGATATAATATTGCTGTACTTGCTTCTCCACTTTGGCATGGCCCATAAGATAGCTTTCCTCAACCTGCTGCTTTCCACATAAATAGAGACTGTGCCTATGCTGCTGATTGGGAATCATGAAAAGCTTCATGCTGACAAGTAATTTTAGTAATAAGCTAGGGGGGGGAGGTAGAGATTTGCATTCAGACAAAACATAACTTTGGTACTCAAAAAACATGGCCAAATTTCCATCTGGAGCAAGATCCTCAAGATGTACTCTACAAAGGGTGTGTAGTGAGGCAGATGTGAACAAAGTACCATATTGGGGACCTCAACACAATGTTCATTCTGAGTCCAATCTTGTTGATCACTTCTATGCTGGAAGGAGATGGAGTTCATCCAGCTTTTTTCTGTCACTGAGGCAATTACAGAGGGAAGTTTTCTCACACCCTTCCTATTACCCATAATTCGGTTTTGTTTTGTTTTGTTGGCAGGTTCCCACTTGTGTAAACAATACATTTATAGAGGAAGAATAACCTCAGGAAGAAATTCCATCCCAAAATGAAGCCAGCAAAGCTAAAAGGATTCGGCAAAAAGCCTGAACCAATGTTGTATTTACTGCACATAATTCAAAACACACTTTATTTTGCGTGCTGAATGCTAAGGTTTTTGCAGATGTTGTGCCATCCATTCTGTCCTCTGCCCCACCAAAACATGTTTCCCTTGGGCTACTGTTATGTTCCAGCCTATGAGAGCTTTCTGGTTAAACTGACTTGAATGCCAAATTTCCACTAATTCAGTTAGGTCTGCCAGAATATTGCCCACTGTCTCCTTTTCAAAACACATTCTTCCTCCCTCCCTCTCTTTTTCTTTAATACAGAGTTGTTCTCTTGATTTGAATTATAGCTCCAGATGCCAACTCTTTGTTTTAATCCCTCTTCTTCAATCTATTTCTTCCAAACTTATCTAAAGAGAAATGTGTGTTTGCAAAACAGAACCTATGATTTTTTTTAAATGATACATGTTTAGTGAGCTTCCCTTAAAAGCTCATTAGTTTAGTATTTTGTCTTCCAAATTCATTAAGCAATAATTTTGAAAAAGCAACTCTTCTGGAAAGTTAGCAAAATTCCATTTTTACAGAAAATAGCGGGGGGGGGGAGGGATTTGCTTCTTAAAAAATCCATCTTGTCATTTGTCTCATACTTGCCTCAGATGAGGTTAAATGAAGAAGTTCTAAAAATCAGTGGAAAAAATATGGTTGCTGAGTCAATACTCTCCACCCTGTTTTCCAAACCTAATGAGCATGCTCAAACCAACGGGCTTAAATTCAGGCTCTATAATTCTGTCAACTTCTAAAAAAGCCATGGGAGTGAAAGCTGCAGAAGGGAATCTCTGGAATTGGGGAGTATCAAGGAAGAACAAACACTTAAATTATTTAAAGGTAAACTTTAAAAGTTCTTCTTCTCCTGATAAATGCTACAGCATGCTGTTTTCCCTTTTTAAGAAAATTTTGCCATCTTCTGAATCCATTATTTTCCTTTAATATGGGAAAGTAATTTCTGTATTTACCAAGTCATGAGATTTCCTAACATGTTAGACCTTCTGTGTCTGCTTCCTTAAGAAAATAAATCTGTATTGGGCTAACGAAGAAGAAATCTATCCACAAGACAAGGAGAAAGGAATCTAACAAAATACTTAGCATCAATTCCCCAGGTTTTAATAAGCCAATTCTATACTTAATCATAGTCAGACAGTCTTGTTTTCAGGTAACAAACACATCATCTTGTGTAGCATCCCTGATAAAACTCAGAATCACCTTTGCCACCCAAATCTGGTTGAATGGTGAAAACTATGAATTCATAAACTAATTGCACAGTGTGAAGCAAAAAAAGCTTTTCCATTTGAGATAAACTGCAACAAATAAATTTGCTCAGATCTTTAGAAAAGGTCTACTTTCTGGCCTGTTGCACTCATTTTGCAACAGTTGCATTAGCTTCAAATTCACCCTTACAAGGCCACCTTACTTTTAGCTTTCAAAAGAGGCAAATTCTTCTCCATATCCAGATTGTAGTGAAAGCATCATGCTGATTGATAGGGAAACAGGGAGGGCTTTGTGGAATTTCTTACCCAGGTAGGCTCATCTAACACCTACCGTCTTAGCTTTCTGATTTAATTAAGGAATTTTAATGGGACAATGTCATTATAAATTATTTTATCTGCTGCACCTATTACTATTTTTACTGTGTTATTTTTCTGTGTATTTTTTTAAATAATAATTTGAGTTGTAGAGTTAATAGTACAACTACTCAATACTTGCAAGTCAATTCCAAAGCAGAAACAAGGGCCCAAGGAAAGAGAACTACTGCCTAGGTTCTCATAACACAACAGCTATGGTCTGCTTCAACAGAGGTTTGTTTCAGCCTTGGTTTATTGGATAAACCACAGATGGATTTGTATCCATCAAAGGAATCAAATCAGACCACTATATGGCTTAGCAAAATGAGTGGACCCAGCAACTATTTATTTTGCATATGTGAATGCAAAACTTAAGTTTGTGATTATGTTTGAAGTAGGATTTAGTCTCTGGCTACAAAAAGATTTAATACTTTAGTTTTTAGTTAGGATTCCAAATGTGAACATAGACTATTTAAAAAGTCCCAAAATCTTTGCATGAAAGAGTTGCAAACACAGTGAAGAATGCACAGGTGTATTAGATTTTGTTCCAATAAGCCATTTTTATTGGACTATTAAATCTGAATCAGCTCATTCTCCAAAACAGATGTAAATGATCTTTACAGAATTTTGATAACCTTTATCTCTGGCAAACAGACTAAAACAAATATTTGTGCACTGAAAGTTCATTCACAGTAAAGTCTCACTGAGTTCAATAGGACTTCCAAGAGTAAACTTGGACTTATTGTTTTCATTTGTAAACTAGGTTAAGTTGCTCTATGATTCACTGCATTTTAGAAAGGTCTTTGTTCCTAGAAAGTGTTCTTAGGACTAACAAAGCATTTGATAGAATTTGAAATTTTTTTTCACAATAAAATAACATTATTGGGCTTATTCAGTAAGGCTGGATATGCTAAGAGGTATAACTAAGCTCCCAATAACATTAATCATTTCTTTTTTGAGGAAAAAATAGAACCTACGCTTAATATTTTTCCCCTGCAGATGATAATAGACTATTTAAATTCAGATTAGGTGAACAACATCAGTAAAATGGCTGGCTGTAATGGCTGTGTCCTTAATGTTCAATGTTAGCAAAAAGTCACTTTATAGAGAATCATGAATTAGTCATGAATTCTGACTACTGCTCACTTTTATTGCAAATACAGAATATTTAACAGGATCTAGAATTTTCCTACAATGGAAACTATTCTCTAAAAGAAGGGTTTAGTTTTTTGTTTTGTTTTTAAGAAAATGACTGTACAGGTCTTCGGGATCTATTTAAGCAATTTAGAAACAAAATAAAGTGCAATGGGATGGTAGGGAGATGCAGAGATGGCATATAATCAGCCAATCATACCTGGTTTAGAGCTAGTCCATGTGAAAATGATATTGCAGTGCTGTAGTAGTTTACTGTATTGACAAATTGAGTATGTATGTCAACAATGTGATGTAGATGCAAAACAGATAAATACAATTTTAACCTGCATCAACAAAAATATAATTTCCAAATTATGGGAAGCAATGTCATATCTACCACATCAGGGTAAAGGACATGAAATAATAGTTAAGGAAGAAGATTCTGGTTGAATGTTAGGCAAAACATTGTTGGACAAAATTAAGAGGAGTTGATGTGACAGTTACCCCAAAAACGTAGATGGTTCTTCCATGGACATATTCAGCTAGGAGCTAGACAGCCATCTGCCTAGGATACTATAATTTGGATTTCTGCATTCAATAGTCTCAAGTGCTTCTTTTGGACATTTTACAGGCCAGGAACAAATTGCTCTATGGAGTAACCTATACTTTTAACCCCGATAAACTAATTAATAGCAGTGGACAATAATGATTAGGACCATACACTTTAGTTTTTTAATTTATTTATATCCTACCTTTATTATTCGTACAAATAACTCAAGGCAGTGAAACACATACAATATCCGTTCCTTCTCTTATTTTCCTCACGTCACTGTGAGATGAATTGGGCTGTGAGAAGGATTGGCCCGTGAGAAGGATTGGCCCAAAGTCACCCGGCTGACTTTCATGCCTAAAGTAGGATTAGAACTGCTCTAGGCCAGCAGCTTAACTACTACACCAAACTGGCACATTGTCTTTAAAATATTTATTTCTTAATGTAGATTTTTATATTGGTTGCATCTGTTGTTTTTAATACCTGTGGGTGGTTGTTGTTTTTTTAATCTCATCGTTCTGTGATGCCCAGAGTTGCTTTAGGGTGAGATGGGAAGATGTACAAATTTGATAATAAAAGATGAATAAAGCTTTTTTTTTTAACCTTAAAGGAACACTTCGCTACTGTTCATATTACCTTGGCTTAACATACCCAGGCTCTAAAACTCTGGCAGCAAAGATACACAGCCAACTGTTGGCTGGCATCTGACGGTCTGAAATTTACTTAGAAGCCTAACATGACTTCTAACATGGCACAATTCCATCTTTTACTTCCAAATGATGGGGAAAGGGAGGGGGGGGGAATGCCTATGGTTGTGATTAAAAGAGAAAGGGGAATAGATAGATAGATTAGATAGATTAGATAGATAGATAGATAGATAGATAGATAGATAGATAGATAGATAGATAGATAGATAGATAGATAGATAGATAGATAGATAGATAGATAGATAGATAGATAGATAGATAGATGGATGGATGTAGATGTATGTATGATGTATGTATGTATCTATATCTATATCTATATATCTATCTATATCTATCTATATCTATCTATCTATCTATCTATCTATCTATCTATCATCTATCTATCTATCATCTATCTATCTATCTATCTATCTATCTATCTATCTATCTATCTATCTATATATAATCTCTCTATCTCTATCTCTATCTCTCTATCTCTCTATCTCTCTATCTATATTCGCCGCCTCCTCGAGGGCAACTTCCTCGACATTCTACGATCCCTGGAGGTGGATTTCCCCAGCCTCCAGGGGGCTTCTCGTCCTCCTCCTTACCCCCCTCCCGGCAGTCACGTGTTCCGGGGAGCCGCAAAGCACTCCTCCTTTTGCGGCAGGGTGACAACCAAAGGGTGCGACAAGGAGCGGCGGCAACAGCAGCAGCGGCGGCGGCGCCCAAGTTAGGGAGGAGGAGTCGGCGCGTGGTGGGCGGGAGGAGAAAAACGGGAGGGCCGCGCGGGCGGTGGGCGGGAGCGACCGCGACGCCCGTCCCGACGTGAAACTCCCCCCCCTCCCTTCCCCTCATGGGAATCTAAGTCGAGGGGGTTAACACCCCCCCTTACGCGCACACACACACGCACACACACACACACTCTCGTGGCTTTCTGCTCCTCCGGCAGCCCGAGAGTGCGAGCCAGAGCCCCCCCCCTCCCTCCCTCCCTCCCTCCTGGCCCAGACCCGCCTCCCCGGCGGCGGTGTCCAGGTGCGAAGCCCAGACCCAATAGCAATGGCGTCCAACGCGGCGGAGAGGGAGATTTTCTTCACGGAGCTGCAGCAGGTAAAAGGGAAAAAAAATTGAAATGGAAGCGGGGGTGGGGGGAAGAGGGCAGCTCCCCTCCCTCCCTCCCTCCCTCCCTCTCTTCCTTTCCTCTTCTTGTCAAAAAAGTTCCTTCCTTCCTTCCTTCTCTTAGTCCAAAAAGTTCTTTCCTTCCTACCTTCCCCTGATCCAAAAAGTTCCTTCCTTCCCGCCCCCACCCTTCCCACCTTCTTCAGCTCCTGACTGGGGCGGTGGAGCCAGGCCCCCTTTCTCGCCTGGCTTGGCGCACCCTCCGTCCTCGACTTTAATCTCCTTTGAGGGAGTAGTAGTAGCCTTGCCTCCCGGATTGCCCTGCGTCGAAAGACCCCTGGAGTCCTCCCCCCAACCCCACCGCCTTTCTTTTTCCTGGTTTCTTTTCATTGCAAGTACAACTTTTCATGTCAAAACAAAACAACCCACCCCACCCCCCACCCCACCCCCAAAAAAATCCTCTCTCCCCATCCTGCCCGGACTTTCTTTTCAGCTTAGGAGGATTCTTAACCAGGGAAATGGTAAAAGCTGCACTGGATTTTGGTACCCACCGTTTTTTGTTTTTGTTTCCTCCCCCCCTCCCCCCCTTTAAAAATGTTGGGTATCACGTTATCTTGACCGTTTGAGGAATAGAAGGAATAAGAACAGATACGTTGGGATTTCAGCCCCTCTTTATTACCAGCAAGTATTGTTGGCTGGGCATGATGGAGTTGCAATCCAGTACATCCAGAAAGCAAGAGTTAGGAAAAAGCTGATCTAATAGCTAAGCGATGGAGGGGAAATGATTAGAGCCATTGTTTAACGTGCATCTCCTAATTTAGGAATATAAGAAGAGGTATTCCAGATCAAACCAAAAAAAACAACCAACAACCTGATCTGGTCATTCATTCTTTTCTTACAGAGACCAAATTAATTGCCTGTAGGCAGGACAGAAATGTGCAACAGTATGTTCTTGTTTAGGTTTTGCAGCAGTTTTCCGGTAAACATTTTCAGAGTTGTGGCAGCATCCCGTTCCTTCCACAGTATTCAACTGAGACAAACACTTGTGGAAATTTTACAAGTTTTGTAAACCAACTGAATGTATATCAATAATGTGATCTTTCAAATTTAGATTCAACTCCGTTCAAATCTCATAATATTGTAAGACGGCAAGAGTCAGTGCAGAGATGGGTGGCAAATAAATTTATTCCTAGCTGATGATACCTTAGTACTCAGAACGGCATTGATTTAGAAAGCTTGATTTTTACCAACCGTAAGACTTAATTTTATTCCAGATTGCATTAATAATTTAAATAACTCTTCACATTGAACAAGTGTCCTTAAAGTTTATGATTTTAAAAAAAATCTTGTATCAAAAATTTCTGTTGCTCAACGAGACGTTTCTTAAGTGAGTTTGCCCCATCTTACAACTTTTCTTGTCACAGTTGTTAAGTGAATCACTGCAATTATGAAGTTAATAACCTGGTTGTTAAGTGAATCTGGCTTTCCCATTGACTTTGCTTGTCAGAAAGTCATAAAAGGTGATTATGACTCCAGGATACAGCAACTGTTATAAATAGCCAATTGCCAGCATCTGAATTTTGATCACCTGACCATGGGGATGCTGCAAAGGTTGTAACTGTGAAAAATGGTCATAAGCCACTTTTTTCAGTGCCGTTGTAACTGAACAGTCACTAAATGAACTATTGTAAGTCGAGGACTACTTGTATGAAATGTTAATAATACCCTATAATGGGCAAATGATAGAAAGGCAAAGATTAGGCTGATAACTGGAATATAGCCATTGCCCTAGGGTGTGAAGAAATGGCTATGATGTTCTTTAACCTGTCAGCCTACTCTAAACAAATGTTGGATGTTTTTGAACTGCTTATGGTATATATACTATAGTACTTGCGTTATGATGGATATTGTTTTTTTTTTAATTAAGAACAAACTCAAAAATATTTGGTTTATTCTCCATCACAAGACCATACCATATGGAAAAATTAAAACTTTTGTGAAAATTGAGCAGTTTTGCTGATAACACGTTGTTGAATTAGGTGGTATTTTACACATACTAATCTCAGGATATAAAAATGAATAAAAAATCAGAGAATAAAAAGTTCCATGCATATGGTCACTGAGATTACTGAAGATTTGGGGATCTAAGGAATGATTTTTTATCCATTGAAAAATAGAATTAACAGTAATTCTGTAATATTTGCTTAATTTACTAGGTTTTAGAAAAAAATAATTTGCTTTAACAAATTATTATAAGAATAATAAAGTTAATTTTTTGAAGTGGTAAGAAGTACAGCAATGGTTACTGCTATTCTTCCCTAAGTAACATCATCCTCACTTAATCTATGTCAGGGGTCCCCAACCCCCGGGCCATGGCATGCCAGCAACCGGTCCACACAAATAAGCAAAGCCCCATCTGCAGGATGCAGGCAGCACACAAAACTGTGCCCCCTCTGGTCTGTGGAAAAACCTTTCTCCACGTAACTGCTCCCTGGTACCTCAGAGGTTGGGGACCTCTGATCTATGTGACAACATTTTGGTTGGGTTTCCCCCCCCCATAAATGGGGAATCCAAAAGAGTTGATCATAGCAAATTCACTGCAAAGGTGGTTGGGACATCAGGGAATAATAGGGAATGGCAAATGATCAGTAGCAACAGTTTGCTTTCTTGTCTAACAATGTGAACTTAGGGATAAGGTTGATAAGGAGATTTAGCCTAAGTATAACCATTTTATATTCTAGCAATAGAAGCAGTTGTTGGACTGAAAGCTAGTAGCAGAATTCACATGTTCTCTGCTGTTCACTTTCACTTGGGCTTGGGAATTTGGGGCCCAAGAATTTTATATTCTGATAGAGCATAACCCTGATCTAAAAAGAGAAATTCTGCAAATAGGGTTTTTTCCCCTTCTAATATGCCCAGCAAACCTCCCCAGTGTAAATAACAGTAAAGATTCTATGAGCATTTACCTCTTACACATAAGTTGTAATCTTTCTCTGAAAGCAAAATTTAATTCAGTAGCTGAGAAACATCAAAAGAATTCAATAGGGCCTTTTTTGCTGTCCATTTTTAAGGGAGACATTATTAAAGAATCTACACATTATTAAAGAATCTACATATTTAGTAATCAGTGGGTAGAGCTCCTGTTTCTAATTTTTCATTTCTCAGTTTAAATTCTTTAAATATATATATATCATTTTTATAAAATAACATAAAGCAGCTCAAGAAAAAAAATCATAACATGTCCAGAGTTCTATTATATATTGTTATTGCTTTGTGGTCTGGCTATTTGAAGGTTAACAGTGACCTTTAAAACATCTCCCCACCACCCCAAATATTATTTGAGTACTAAAACTTGTTTGTATAACAAAAAAATGAGTTGCAGTGTGTCAAACGTGGACATTTTCTCTCCATACACTTTAATTACACGAAAGGTATATAAATTTTTGTTTCTATTTATTTTTTTACTTATCAGGCATCTGAATGTTTATAAGCCTGTAAATTGTGTAGGCACTTAATTATGCTATATAGTACATTTTGTCTAATATATTACAATAGCTTATGTTGCATTCAGTGTTATTTTTGAATTCCAGGAGGAGTGAATGACCGCTTATTGTTATCCATGTTGCTTTTGATAGATACCATTCATTCAAATGTTTGATATATACAAACTTTGCTAAATGCATATTTGTGTTGGGACTATGTACGATGTTTAATTGGATGGTGAAATATTGCTGCAAAATGTTACTGTAGAGATAATACAGGATCTACTTGTTGTACACCAACATCATCTGACCCCCTAGACCAGGGGTAGACAACCTCGGCTCTTTTATGACTCATGGACTTCAACTTGGTCCTACATGAGAAAGGATTGAATGGGCACAAATCTATTGAAGAAGACAGATATGTAGATCCCAACTGTCGTGATTGATTAAAGATGGGTTGTGAATAAGGAGACTCTTCCTCTAACATGTATATATCATGTTGGAAATAAGTATGGCTGCTGTCTTGTTAGTTTAACAACTAAGGAAAAAAATAATTGGTGAGCCCAAATAATAAGTGTTCTTTAAAAAAACAAAATGAAGTTCTTCTTGCAGTTATTATAGCTAGGTGATGGCAATCTAAATATTATAGAAATTAAATATTATACTATATTAAACCATTATAGAGAAATAAAATAAAATTTATATGTGTTTAATATTAGTTCTTGGTTAACTATTTTTAATTTATGACATGCTATTTATAGAATCTGATATTTAGAAACTTATATTGACGTTTGATGTACTCTAAAGTTAGAAGCAGCCCTGGAAATGTAAGAGTAGTGTAAATCAAGCATGCCAGACTACTTCTGTAGTTCTTGAATCGTTGCCCATGTAGAGCTCTGTAATCTCCTTTAATGGAGACATGTTTTCTTTGATAGCAAAGTTTGTTTGTTTGGTAAGTTGAATCTTAAACCCAATATGGTAATTGTCTCTTTCTGTTTTGTGATTGGAAAACTCCAGATACTTTTATCAGTTAGATTTTTCCTCATTTCTTTTTAACGATAAAAAATTATCTACTTTCATTTGTTTCTGACATCATGAATTTTAAATGCAAAGTATTAACAATGAACTATTTTAAACATAAAGATTGTGAATGAACATTACAATAGAAAGTTTCTTGGAAGCATTTACTGTAGATTCTTGAAAATATCATTGGCTAAGATTATAAATGCTGTCCCATGACTTGGATTCTACTTAACACTCTATTGGCAGGAGCAGCTATTCTGGAGAGATCTCTCTTTGTGCTGTTGCCAGTGGAGGACTAAGATAAAATTTAGTTTATATTTATCTCCCCTTGTGTTTCTGAATATCTGCTCCAAAAGTTCTATAGGAATGGATGATAGTGTAGGGATAGAATTGCACATTCAATGAAAAATCCATGAAAATCATCTCCTTTCTGCTGAAGCTTCCGTTGAATCATAGTCTCTTCCTTGAAAAGAAGAAAGTTTTTAAATGCATAAAACAAAATGTAAACATCAGTCCCAGGACTGGTCAGTACTGTCCATAAATAAGCTAAATATATTTGCAAATTTCAGCAAGTAACTTAAGTGTCTCACATTTATTAGGAATGTGTAATGATTGGTAAACAATAACCACATCAGGTAAAGTGAAATTAATATGGTTTACTAAACTAGTTAAAGATTTGAGAGAGACCTGTTTTTTCTTTCTATCATGTTGTAGCTATGTAATTGAAATCAACAAGTATAAATTTGATTGTTGAATTAGGTTTTGCTATTCTGTCTCCACTTCAAGGCAGCCTTTATACATTCTCCACTGCTGCCTAAAACTTGGGGCTCCTTGAACAGCTGGTGGAGAAGACATAGGAAGTAGTTCTAATTGAACAATTAGAAGATATCTTGAATCAAAACTATTATTTATATAATTTTTATAATTTGGGGGAGTTTGTTTATATCCATACCTGAATTTGTGCATGCCAAAAATCTATGTAGTTCTGTATCAGTCAGTATTTCCTCACTACAGGCTTCGTACACATTTGTGTTTTATCTGTAGAACAGTTTTAAGATGACAGTCAAATGACTAAAACCAAACATTTATTATCTGTATTTAATTATAAAACTTTCAGAGCTGAGCTAGTTAAGCTTGTTTGCCTCATGTAAAGAAGTGAAATGATTAATAGTAACCTATTTGGGAAGAAAAACTGGAAAAAGTGAATGATAAACTGACATATCTCTCAGCAAATATCTAAAGTGCCTGAGAACATAAATTTTAAAAAGAAACAGCAAGTTGGTTTATACTTAACCTACAGATAAACTCTACAATTCTTATTAGGTTTCTACAACATTCTTTGGGTTAGCTGAGAAAAATTCATATTCCTTCAACAAGGATCAAACGTTTTACCATATCCTTTCTACATGTATGTTATTAATTAGAAAACTTTAAAAATATTTTTAGTATATAATCATTTTAGGTTGCAAATGTGCTAACGGTGTCAATGAATGGTTTCAAGTGTGTTTCGCAAAGATAAGGGGAACACAAGGAAATAAAAAAACTGGCAGCATGTCTATCTCTCAGTGTAAGGAGACTCTAGTATATGATAAGATGATTAAAAGGGGTAGTGTAATGGATGAGATATTACCAGACACCCTTCCATAGCTGCAGTTCAGGAGGCTGGAGTTAAGAACTCTGCTGAAATCTTCAGTGGTGAATTATGGGCAAATTGGTCATATTTGGCCAGCCTCCTAGCCAAACCTTACTTTCTCCTAACTACCAACAGATGTAAAGATACAGAGATTTGTGAGGTGTTCTAGTGTTCCTGATCTATGGATGTGGCATTTAGGAAAGGCTGTTTTGCACTTCATTGATACAGTGGTTAGTTGACAAATAGATACTACTTGTTTCTCATTTCATTGGGACATATAAACGTTCTCCAGCTCTTCCTCTGAAAATAACAGATTGTATTTTTTTTCCATAGAATAAGTGTGATTAAAAAAACAGGTTCTTGCCTAGAAGGAGTTGACCTTTTTAAAAAATAATAAAGTCATAATAAGCAGGGACAAATCATTTAAGGGTATCCAGTTTGTCTGATGCATTGCTGAGGTAAGACTGAAAATATCCCAGGTGAACACACCTGAATATTTATACTGATACGTAGAAGTGGGTATTACTCTTCTGGTTGCAGCTTGAATCATTAGACATATGAATATAAAATGGAATATTTGGGAGAAATTATTATTTTTTCTGGTGAGAAAGTGGTAGATTACTAATTTAATTAATTCTACAAACTCCGAAACAAGTATCTTGGTCCACAACTCTAGATTCTTAAAGTAATCAATGAACAAAACCTTTCTAGTTGACCACTGACACGTTTGATTGCTTAAATTATGGAAGATAATGGCGGAAGATACAAACATTGCATTAAGCTATAATATGATTTGTAAAGCAGGTTTAGGTTCATTGTTTTGGGTGAATCCAGTCGGTTGTGGTATATTCAGTAGCAAGAAGTATGAACTAATTACTATTTTTTCCATCCCACACTATGTATATCCCAAATTGTAAAGCACTTGGTATATTTTTTCTTTAATAGTTTATTCTTTTTTTTACATTTTTAGAATAAATGGATAATAAGTAATAAAATTAATGGATTCATTTCTTAAATTATTAAAGAAAAATTAAAATAATGCATTATATATATTAATGTATTTATTCATAGAAAGCTATAATTTAAATTTTTGACATTGTTAGGCAAATGCTTAATATGATAAGTTTAGATAATGTGAGAATAGAAAATCATACAGGATGAGTTATGACATATTCCAGCCCTTCTTTAGTTAACAGGTTAGTGATTTAAGAACTGTAAGATTAATTTGCAAAAAGATCTAATGGTATAATTTCAGTTACAATACTTATGAGGTTATACCTGGAGCTGCTATAATTGATGGAGGTCATATTTTTCTGATATATTCAACCCAGTGATTCTGTAGGTAATTTAATACAGGTAGTCATCACTTAATGACCATAAATGGGCTTGGCAACTCCATTCTTAAACAAGATATCATGACTGCAACACACTCATAACCTTATAACTTCTGCCATCATCCTTCCTTTGATTTCAAATGATAACTCACAGTAGTTGCTTTGATAGTTCACAGTTCATGCAAGGTCAAAGGGATAACGAAAGAATGCAAACCAAAACAGAATCTTTGAAAGACGCTTGTTTGAATAATTAGCTTTTTAACAAGAGTGTGCAGAAAAGTAGTCCAAAATCAGTCCAAGATTCCAAGAGTTGGGTCAGATTTGTCAGCCAGTTCTGAGATCTGAATTTTACAGGAAGAATCCACCCAAATTATCACATGTACACCAGAAATCAGACAGTTGTTTTAAGCAAAGGAATTTGGGTTAGGGCTGCCTTTTTAAATCAGGCTGCAGCCAGCTGTTGCTGATCAAGAAATTTATTCCCTTCCTTGGCAAAAGGCCTTGGGAAAAATTAGAGAAGTCTCATCTCTGTTCTTTCTACTCGCTGGGTGTGGGGGCTGGGGAGGCCTTACATCATTTTCATCTGACACTCTGGCTGTCCAGGTGATGCCTGTTTTTGATCAGCCTCATGTGATGCTTGGCTTTGTGTCTTCTGAGCCTGATTTTCCACAAGTTCTGCTGGGAGTATCTTCTTCAAACTCAGAGTCAGCATCTACATTTTGGGCTATGTCAGTTGCAGTATTAAGCAAACCACCTATGGTCATTAAGTGAGACTTCACATGACCACAATTTGCAATTTTACTGCCGACTTCTCCATTGACGCTACTTGTCAGAAGCCATTTCTGAGGCACTCAGATCGTGATCGCATAATTGTGGGAAGGTGGGAAGATTGTAAGAGCCCAAGTTTTGTCCTCATGTCCACGAGGACACTGTAAATCCACTGCAAATGTAAGGACTGGTCGTAAAGTTCCTTTTTCAGAACTGTCATAACTTAGAACAGTCACTAAACAAGGCAGTTGTTAAGGGAGGACTACCTGTACCAACCTCTACTGGAAATGTTGCTATTGGTAGTACGGGTAATAACAACTATTCCATTTGTATCTTCTCACCTCTTGGAAGTTACAATATTTCAATTAAAACAGTTAAAATCCAAATCACAAAAACAAAATGAAAATGAGAAAAATAAAGAGGCACAAGCTTAATTTTTGAAAACTTTCTAAAAACTATCAGAGTATGCCAATTTAATCTCAGGAAGGAGCCAGTTCCATAGCACTGGCATAGCGTCTTTGTGGCAGCACTTTCAGCTCTTCTAATATCCTAGTAATGTTAGATATTGGGAAAGCCTCTCCCCAGTCTATATCCCCTATTATAGGATACTATTTTATTGCAGGAAAAGTACTAGTCAATATATTTTTTAAAACTATTTTAAAAATCTTTTAGGAAGCAAAAACAGCTAAAGGAAAACAGTAGCAGACTTTAAAAAATGTAACCAAGTTATTTATTTTTTTGTTAAGATTTTCTGTATATAAATCTTCAGGGAATTGCTTTATTTTGAGAATATACTCATAGAGCAGTATGGAGACAGCTTTGAAGAAAATAGGTGGCAGCCATTATAAAAACTTCAGCTTAGCCTAGAAAGACAGGAGAGGATGATGAAAATTGTCTTAATTCTTAATTTTCAAAATTCAGAAGCCTATATCAATAAATCACACTACTAGCATTTCTTGTAGTGTCTTGTTTTTGACCTGATCTGCTTCAGAAGGCTTACAGTACACCTTCCTCGCGTTTGGCAATTTCAGTTTTTCCCTTAAATCAAAAATGAAATGGTTGCTAATTGGGAAGATTAGCATTGCCATTCCATTCAGATAAAATTCTGTGGTACAGTGACCTATGCCTGACTGCTCCACTCGCTCGGCTAATAGGTTTTATTAAAAGGTTTTGCAATAGCTTTTATTTAAAGATCTCACATAATAAGAAATACATTTTGAAAAAGTAGACGGGAGAAAGAAAAAGGAAAGGAGGAGACAAAATAAACAAAATTTGTGTCTGTGTGTGTGCGTGTAAAATAAAGAAGTGATCTTCCTCTTGGCAAACCTAATCAGTCCTCTCTCTAAGTCTGCATCATAATTCCATTCTTACTATAGCCTATTCTTTCCAAACATCAAAACCATGTCACAAATTCATTTTCTTTTTTTATACCAAGTCCATAAGCCGTTTCCGTTCATTGATGATGTCCCTTTAATTGGTTGAATAAAACCTTGCCCACTGGGGTTACTGCCTGAAACTGACTAGACCTTAATTGATTTCATACTGAATGCTTTTATTGTCATGGGCAGGAAATTTGGTAACAAATGCCTCAGAAAATGATTTTTTAAAAATTTATTATACTGTTGTATTTGTGACAGGTTGTTGAACAAGGTAGCCACTAAATAAGGAGTGGCGGTAATAAGTAATGTTAAATATTTCTTCTTTTTTTAATTTGCTTTGATTTATACAGATGTGTATGTGTGTATACACACACACACACACACACACACACACACACTACTATACTATGATTCATAGTGTTTGTTAAGACTGTTCAGAGTTTCAGATTCAAAGGGAAAAGGAAGTTTAGGAATATACAGGATCTCATGTGACACTTGTCAGCAACTCCTTAAAGAAGCTGTGTCTTTTTCTGGGCTTATGCACTGCAATATGACCTTCAAAAAAGATTAATTTGGTCTAAGAAATTATCAACAGGTGCTACATATGTACCCACGCATGTTCCGAGACACAGATTTCCCTTTGAATTTAAGTGTTGCACAACCTTATTATACAGTTTGTCCATTGAACACCTGAACTGTTGGAGCTTTATTATTTATTTCTATACTTTCTATGGGATCTGTGTAGTGGCATAAACTTTGTTCTGAGTCATACATACTTCCCTTGCAAACTTGCTTAACTAGCTATACGACCTGTAATTAAATCTTCCTCTGTATATATATTTGCTGCTTCTCCAGGGCAGTACAGTCCTAGTTTAGTTATTTCTATAGATAACATATGAAACAAGAAGAAATCTGGATTAGGAATATATTTCTGTAATATAGATGTGTGTATTATGTTGTATTACATACTATTATGTATTGGGACCTTGGAGGTCAGGGTGACGTTTAATTCTGAGATGAGGAAAAAAAATAGTTTCTGACTCCCACTTATACAATAGCAGTAACAGAATTACAGTACTGTACCCCAGGGCTTTTCAACTGGTGGTACGCATACCACTAGTGGTACGCGAGCACCTGGCTGGTGGTACGCGTAGGACGGGTTCCGTTTCTCCGTTCGCTTCTCAGTCGCGTGTTTGTGGGACAAAAAAAGTTCCATGAGACTTTCTAACTTCTCACGAGATCTCGTGAGAAGTTAGAAAGTGTCATGGAACTTTTTTTTCTTTTTTACCGATAGTCCCACAAACATGTGGCGAAGGCAGAGAAGCGGAGAAACGGAATGCAGCTGAAAGCAGGTTAGTAAAAAAAAACACGCTTGGGGGTGGTGAGGGTACCGACAAGTGGAAACCTAACGTTTAGCCGGTGCCCAGTTCCAGCTGGCAGAACCTGGCTAGGCTTGTTCCGTCCAGACGTCTTTTGCGCTCGCCGAAAGAAGGGAGGGAGCCCTGCCTTTCCTCCCGAACATTCAAGCGGGGTTTCTGCGATCACCCCTCCACAGAAAGCAGGTGGTTCGCGCCTTGCTGGGCTCTGCCATCCTGTTGCTTGGCTGCTGCAAGACGTTGTCAAAGTTCGTGCAGGACAGGGAGGCTCTCTGGCGCGCCAAGGAGAGCTGAGCCCAGGTCCGGCGGGCATTTCCCAAAGGGTCCCGCAGCCTCCCACCTTCCCTTGCCCAGGGGTGGGGAGATCATCCCTGCAGGGAGCGAGAGCCAGGGAAAAGATGTGGCGGTGGTATGCTGGAGAGGCTGGCCAGAAAAGACCGGCTATAGGAAGGCTGGACTAGCGGCCAGGCGAGAGAGCTTTGAGGCTGCGGGGGCGCCCTCAGCCGGTGCCAGACTCGCCTGTGCTGAGCCATACTGTGGCTGAGAGGCGGCGGGCAATGGAGGAGGAAGAGGAGCAAGCCTCGGCAGGTCACAGCAGCGGCATCCCCGAGAGTTTCTCCAGGTTCTGGACGGATGTCATGGGTCTCTTGGTGAGCAGCTGCCCTACGTAGATGGGAAAGGTGACCTGGGTGGTTCGCTGGGGGCTTTGACATCCTTTTTTGAAAGGGGACTCTTGTGGACAAAACGGGCCAGTCTGAAGAGTCGCTTTGCTTGTGGGGGGGGTTTGGATCGGGCGCACTGGTGATGGTGGGGAAAATGTTTGTTCAAAAGCAGCACCTCTTCCTTTGCATGCTGATGGTGCTTCGTGGCCATCCCGCTTAGCTTGAGCAATTCACCCAGGAGGGTGTCGGGCGGGTTAGCAAATCCTAGCAGTTTGTTTTGTTTTGGTTCCTGAAGCCCCCTTTCTTCTGCAATGGAAGGGGACAGTTTTGGGTGGGTTAAATGTGTGGGCTGAAAGCAGCACTGATCCTGGCGCGTCTGCTGAGCCCCAAAGAAGCACTTATCACCTGGAAAGCAGCACAGCAGGTCACACGGGCAGCCCTTGGCCGCTCCCCTCCTGTCCCTTCAGTCAACTCTCTTGTCAAGCGGCTTGTAATTGGGTGATGCTGTTAAACTCTCGTGCTGAGCAGGAGGGTATGCCGCCGTGGTTCTTGCTCTCCCATAGGCTGTGGGGGCCACCGCGGAGGGGAGGGTTATTTTACGATGGGGGCGAGTGAGAGAGAGATGGGGAGATTATGGCAGGAGAGACGAAAACACTTCCAAGTGGCCTCATCATGGCTGCTGCCTCCCGTTACGGGTTGTGGTTCTTTCAGTCCTGGTGCGCAGCTCCAGTAAGCAGGCAGGTGAGCACGAGACAGTTCAGGACATCCCCAGCTGTCCCTTTTCCTCTTCAGCCTCTTTCCGGTAACGGAGACTCAGAATGCCTAAGTGGCCTTATTGTTAGGAAGCAATGATGAGCTCATGTTGATTTCTTAACAGGAAGGAAGGAAGGAAGGAAGGAAGGAAGGAAGGAAGGAAGGAAGGAAGGAAGGAAGGAAACAATAATGAGAGTGAGGGAGGGAAGGAGGAAGGGACAAGGAGGGAAGGAAGGGAAGAAGGAAGGGACAATGGGAGAGAGGGAGAGATAGAAAGGGAGAGAGGAAGAGGGAGACAGGGAGGGAGAGAAGGAGAGAGAAAGAAAGGGATGGAGAGAGAGAGAAATTGAGAAGGAGGGAGGGAGAGGGAGGGAGAGAGAAATAGAGAAAGAGATTAAATTAGCAACATGGTTGTTAAGTGAATCTGGTTTCCCCACTAACTGTGTGTCAGGAGGTTGCAAAAGGCGATCACATGACCCTGGAACAATGTGACCATCATAAATATGAATCAGTTGCCAAGCATCCGAATGTAAATCACATGACCCTGGGGATGCTAATAAGTCACTTTTTTCAGTGCCATTGTAACTTCAAACAGTCACTAAGAGAACTGTTGTAAGTCGAGTACCTGTACTATCATTTCCCCCCCCCTTTTTGGGGGTCAAGTTTTTGACACCTTGCTGGGCCACTGGTGGTACTCGGATATTGCCTTATCCTAAAAGTGGGACAATGGGTGAAAAGGTTGAAAAGCCCTACTCTACCCTAACCTAGTTCTCCAGAAAATTTTGATTTAGGAAGTGTTCTTATTGAAATTTACCTAGCTTAAGAAACCTTGTTAACTAGGAATGTGGTTTTTTTAAAATATAAAAATCATTTTTGGTTCCTTAAATTGCCTTAGAATCACTGTGTTTAATTTAATTTTATCCTACCTTTATTGGTTTTTATAAATAATTCAAGGCAGCAAACATATTTAATATTCTTTCCTTTTCTGAATTTATATATGTGTGTAAATAAAAAAATGAAATCTACCATAATCTCTATTAATTTCAGACTAACTGTTTCCATAATGTTGATCTTTAGTATTACTGCATGAATTGGGCCATTGCAATCAAGGATATTGTTCTTGATTATTGTTTTCAGCAGAAATAGTTCCAAAATGTTTTTACTATACTCTATTTGAATATTATTTAGAGGAGACAAAATCCTTCTCAAAGGGTTTCAAAAGTGTTATCCACTGAGTGGGGGAAGGTATCGAATACAGGTGCCGCAAAGATCAGTTCTGGATCCTTTACACTTCAGCAGTTTGATGATTTGAAATTCTCCCCCGCCATCTGCGATTGGATTCAAGACTTTCTTAGGGATCGGTTACAAACAGTGCGGGTCGGGTCTGCTTTGTCCACCCCCCTGAAGCTTTGCACCGGCATGCCACAGGGCTGTGTGCTTAGCCCCTGCCTGTACTCTTTATACACTTATGATTGTGTATCATCTGACCCATCCACTGCGATAATCAAGTTCGCAGATGATACAACTGTGGTGGGTCTTATTACAGGTGGGGATGAGACAGCATATAGGGCGGAGGTACAAAAACTATCCATATGGTGTAGTAACAACAACTTGCACCTAAACATCAGCAAGACGAAAGAGATGGTGTTAGACTTCCGGAGAAAAAAGGAGGAACCTGCCCCACTTTACATCGGGGAGGACTGTGTAGAGAGAGTTTCCTCCTTTAAATTTCTGGGAGTCTACCTCTGTGAAGATCTGACCTGGAAAGTTAACACAACCCAGGTGGCTAGAAAGGCCCAACAGAGGCTTCACTTTCTTAGGGTCTTGCGGAAGAACAGGGTAGAACAACGGTTAATGACCCTCTTTTACCGGTCTACTATAGAGAGCGTCCACTCGTACTGTATTGCTGTTTGGTATGCTGGTCTGACAGCCGCGGACAGGAAAGTATTACAGAGGGTAGTGAGCACAGCACAAGACATTGTGGGCTGTTCCCTGACACCACTGGATGACATCGCCAGGGCTCGTTGCCTTGGAAGAGTGAGGAAGATTCTCAGGGATGACTCACACCCTGGACGGTATCTCTTTACTCTCCTACCATCCGGTAGGAGATATGGGAATATAGCCAGCCGTACCAACAGGCTGAAAAATAGCTTTTATCCGTGGGCTGTTAGGCTTTTAAATGGGACATAATCTTATGCAGAATTGACTTGGGAGGCCGGTGTGTGGTGTAGTTGGTTCACATAGTGTGGTGGGATGGAGGGTTTGTTGTCACTGTGTGTTGGGGGGGAGAGCATGGGGGGAGGCTCAGCTAATCTCAATGTACACATGTTGTACTTTGACAATAAAGGTTTATTATATTTATTATTTGGATAAAGAAGTGAAACTTACGCTCATCAAAATATAAACCTGAATGGGTTATTGACATGCAGCAATAAAAAATGATATTGCTTTTATAGTTTGGCAAAATGGGCTGAAAATAGCATATCAAATTTCAGGAACAAGTTCCAAATTCTTCACTCAGGAAACAAAAAAGCATAGGATGGGTTATATCTGGCTTGGTAATAGTACTTGCAGAAGAGTAATTGCAAATTTAATACGAACCAGCAAGGACAATGAGGCTGAAAGAGCAGTACAATTTTGGGCTACATCAACAACGTATATTTTCCAGATAAGATAAGATAATCTTGTCATTTTTTACTGTGGGCACAATGGCGCACATCAAAAATGAAATTTAGTTGCCCGCTCTCAAAGTGAGACACATTCATGACACCCCCCCAAAACATACTGCATACAACATATGTATAGACCCACACCCCTACCTATACATAACAATATTAAATACTGTCCAACTTGAATATATAACGGAAGGAGGAAGCTTGAGAGTTCACAAGGTTAATGCTGTATGGAACGAAACTGTGACTGAATCCGGATGTTCTGCTACGGATACCACGAAGCCTCCTCCCAGATTGTGAAGAGGATGAGTAGTGTCCCAGATAATCTTATGGACCCTGTTCAAACAACGCTTCTGTACTATGTCCTGGATGGGAGGGAGGGAACTGCCAATGATCGTTTCGGCCATCCTCACCACTCTGCACCACCTTCCTGTCTGAAGCAGTGACACTTCCAAACCAGACTGTGATGCTGTATGACAGGATGCTCTCGATCGTCCCCACGTAGAAAGTGGTCAGGACAGGGGAAGGAAGATGAGCTTTTCTCATGCGACACAGAAAGTGCAGGCACTGCTGTGCCCACTTCACCAGTTTCTCACTGTTGAGCGACCAAGCCAGCCTACTTGTTCGCTGCACACTCAGGAATTTGATGCTGGTAACCATCTCCACAGGTGAATCATTAATGCACAGGGAAGTGTGGCTGTGCCTGTCTTTTCTGAAATCGACAATGATTTCTTTGGTTTTACTGGTATTTAAAACTAGGCTGTTTTCCTTACACCAGTTCACCAATCCCTCAACCTCCTTGCAATAAGCTTCCACATTGTCATCATGAATAAGGCCCACTACTGTTGTATCATCGGCGAACTTTACAATATGGTTGGTGGCAAACCTAGCACAACAGTCATGGGTCAACAGGGTGAACAGCAGCAGACTTAATAGAAGATAAATTGTTCTCTTTTCTTTTGGTCAGCCCCCTTCAAGAACTATGTTCAGTTCTGAGCACCCCATTTTAAGAAAGATTCTAACTAATTGGAACGGGTGCAAAGAATGACAATGCTGAGCAGAGAATTAGAAACGAAGCCATATAAAAGGATTGAAGGAGTTTTGAGAACGGATACCTGGGGTGGCATAATAGCACTCTTCCAAAACATGAATAGATATTACCTAAGACAAGTCGATTTGTTTTCTCTTGTTCTCAAATGCAGATCATGGAATAGTGAATATGAGCTTTAGGAAAGCTGATTCTAACTAAATGTTAGGAAAAAAGCAATGAGAGGAATTTGACAATAGAACCAATTACCTTGGTGGTGGGCTCCACCTCATTATGCATCTTCAGAGTAGAAAGCTATCTGGGATGCTTTAATTTGGATTTCTCCACAAAGAAGGGAGTCCATCTCAGTGGCCTAAATGCTGTCCTTCATTGTTATGATTATTCATGTTAAAGATTTATTGGTTGGTTTCGAACTTTCTAGAAATAATGTGCCGGAAATAGGCGTTCTCTCTTCTCTTTCAGGGTTGCACTGCCGCATTGGACTTGATTTCAGCTTAATGTGCATTCACATAATAATCTTAGGGAAGCACGCTTTATAATTTAATATAGAAATATAAAAAGGGAAATATATTTTGTTATGAGCTTTAAACAAAACGGTCTCGTTTGATCCTTTCTGTACATTTGGTGGAATAAAACTGAATGGTGCTCTAGCCAGGAAAAAAACATTGAGAATTTAGGACCAGTTGCCACTTACTTGTTTTTCAGCCAGGACCACAAGTAAGGGTGAGGTAGTGTCTATAATGAGTTGCTATCTCTTATCATTGAAATCACAGAAAATCAGACAGCTGTCATTTCAATTTTAATAAATCATTTCCTTCACCAGTCTTTATATATAATCTCTTTTACTAATCTGACCTCCCATTTACTAAGCAATATAAGCAGATTTGATATGTATCTTCTTTTTGTAGCTGCTTACCAAATGCAAGCCTAGCAAAATAATTTGTGTGATTCTCTGCTGATTTTTCCCCTGCACATATTATAATAGTGTTGCTAGCTGCTGGTATTTCTTAATTACATAAGAGAATATTAATCTTACAACAACAAGACAGGCATAGAGTTTAACAGCTCATACCAATATTGTACTAATAGTACTATGTAGAAAACCTCAGTAGGATTCACTGTGCACACTATCTACAAAATGAAGCTTAATATAATCCATCCACACGAATCTTAGCTTTCTTTCATGAAAGTGGTTTTAAAAAGTAATTTATTAGTTGGACTCCAGGCATGCAGCTTTGTGGGATCTTCTTTTTTTCTGGCAGTAACTAGTACTACTCAAAATTTTACATTACACATCTTAGCTAATCAGAACAGGAATATAACTGGGATCTGCTGCTATAGACTACTAGACTGGGGGGGGGGGGGAAACTGGATTGTCACAAAACACAGTCCAGTGGCAGTACTCAGAATGCTGAGAATACTCAAAATAATTATTATTTTTCCCTGTTGGGGACAAAACATGTATTCTGAATTAGAAACAAACTCTCAAAAAACATGTTGGTTTCAAACTTAAGAATACATGAAATGTCTGCCTTATGATTGGAACATTATGAATCCCCGTAGTTTAATGTGCTGCGCAAACCAAACCATTTATAATTTACTCCAAACTGGGATAATTTTCCTTTCCTTCCTCTTGCCTATCTAGTTTTCAGTGCATAGAGAATAAAGCGCCTTGCAATATTTTATACATTTATTTCCCACTGCAGCCTTTGCCAACTCTGAGTGGATAACACTTAAATAAAATCTTTTATACACATAAGCACATAAACAACATATGAAATGTAGAAGGAAATGATTTGTTCTTAAAGGAAGAAGCCCCAAAGCACTACTCTATATACCGGTAAGTGGTATCTCATTTCCCACTTGATCTGTTCTTTTGCAAACCACATGATCCAATCTTTTCTAAACTGGACAAGTGAGTATAATATTTTGGAACCCATACTAGTTTAACAAATATAACAAATATTTGAAAGGTGGATTATTGATTTTGGGGTGGTATTGTATTTTTTATAATCAGGCATCCACTTCCGATAGATGTAAAATATACTCAATAAATTTGTAATTGTTTGGTTTTATGATACAAAATTTTCCAAATATCTCACTGGTGATGCTGGATGACTCTAGCCTTTTCTGGTTACTAGATGAGTAGAAGCTATTGCAGAATTCACTAAATTTGGGGGGGGGGACGCTCAAATTTTCTTAAAACCCTTTATTCAAAAAGAGAAGGAGGGTGGATACAGTGAAAGGGGAAATGGACGAGCAGCACCCAAACTTACGTGTACGTATTTATGTATGGCGATATATTTGTTGACTTGTGTGTGGAAGAAATGGGAAAATAAAATTGAATATATAAAAAAAATTCAATCCATTTAGGATCAGCTTAGAAGCGCTTACTGATTTTATACAAAACGCGGGTAAATATTTTATTTAGAAAATCTGTTAATTTCTAAATCATTAGTTGGTGCAGTATTCCCTCTTCCTTCTCTTTATGGTTACTGATTATTTTAACTTTCGACCAATGCAAAGTGAATGTGGAAAAAACTCATTTTCAAGATGGTCAGAAACTGAAGGGAGTTAAAAGAAAAACTAAATCACCAATATTTTCCTTGTTTATTAGATTCATATCCCATTTTCCATTCAAGAACTTAAGATCAGTTATCTGTTGTCCTTCCTCCTAATACTATGAAGTGAAGTGTTCGGAAGGGTTTCCTCTCTTGGGATTTTTACAACTGAAAGAGCAATCTCCGTTTTCCCCCCCCCCTCCCTCTTTAGGCATTTCTGTTTCTCTTCTGAAGTTAGCTGAAAGCCAGGTTAGGGGAAAGCCCCGTCTTCAAAGCCAGCAGCAACAAGGCTAGATCTAGTAATTTGGAAAGGAAGACAGTGTCAGTGAAGCTACTTGTAACATACATTCTGATTTATTTTATGAACTGAGATAGATATAGGGCAGGGGTCTTCAAACTCGGCCCTTTTATGACTCGTGGACTTCAGCTCCCAGAATTCCTCAGCCAGCCTGCCTGGCTGAGGAATTCTGGGAGTTGAAGTCCACGAGTCATAAAAGGGCCAAGTTTGAAGACCCCTGATATAGGGCATGTGAGATCAGGTGGCTCAGAAAAAAAAATTAGTCCTTCAGTAGACAGCAGCTGTTTCTTCTTCAGAAAACCATTTTTCTTTTCTTTTTTCTTTTCTTTCCAGCCTTCAGATTAAGCATAGAAAGGGATCTGCCATTTTCTTACCGGAAAACCAGCTGCTCTTTAAAAAAAAAAAGGTTTCCTTCAGAATAAAGTGACTAGTGGGAGATAACAGAGCTTGCTATATTTGGGGATTGCAAGGGGGTGTAGCAAAGTTTTGAGAAGAGGGTTTGGAGGCCTCGTTGGAATCAGAAGGAGGTCCAAGCCATATACAAACAACTTTTTCTTTTTTTAAAAAAAAACTGCAACAGTTGTCAAGATAAAGTTCAAACCACTACATTAGATTGAATTTTACAAATAATGTAGCATTACAGACTACGTGATAGAAAATACCATGGCTTTGGAAAGAATTTTAGTAATAGAAGAATAATGGTTTTCTCCTTAGCTACTTGCTGTATTTATAATTTGTTTTATAATTTCTCATTCATTCTCACCAGAATGTCAAACTACCTCAACATATTCTTTCATGTGTTACTCTGTTTTGTATTTAGTGTACATTAATTCAGTGCCCATTAATTTTTGATCCCGTCTCTTCTTATTTTATCACACGTGTTCTTCTAAGTCAGACGTGTCAAACACAAGGCCCGGGGGCCAGATCCGGGCCGCGAAGTGGTTTCATGTGGCCCGCGAAGCCATCCTGGAAACAGTGAGGGAACGGCCCCCACTGCCTTGGCCCCGGCCCAGAGACCCTCCTCCTGCCAGAGACCCTCAATCTGTCCCACTCCTGCCCAGGCCCCCATAGGCACCCTTGATGCGTATGATGTAGAGCTGGCCACGCCCACCCAGTAGACCATACGCATTATAGCCACGCCCACCCAGTAGGCCACACCCACCCTGGCCATACCCACCCAGCCCCCTGAGGGCAACTGCAATGCTGATGCGGCCCTCAATGAAATTGAGTTTGACACCCCTGTTCTAAGTGCTCAATTACCAAAATATTCTACTTTTTACATTTCACCTAACATTCCCAATTCACACTTACATATTTTGAAAGGACAGAAGCACACCCTTCCACACGTTATACTTCTTTCAACAAACTTTCAATCTTCACAATCTTCCTTACATTATCCATTAACTTTTTTATATTGTTTGTATGTTTAAAAATTCTGCATCCATTTCCCTGCTTTTAGTAAACATTCTATCAAGGGCACAAATTGCTCTTCTTTTTCATCATTTATGTATAATTTTCCAATATTTACTCAATTTTCTCTGTTAAACTCAGTTACCCTCCCCTTTGATAACAATACTTTAAATTTTCAGATCTGCACTTTCGGCACGTTGTTCCAACATATAATCTATCTAACATTTGCTAGAATTATTTAGGGTTGTGAGCTTAACAACATGAGGTCATTTGTATACAAAAGTATACATGCATTTAAATCCCAACCAACACCCTTCAAACATTAGCAGAAGCATTCTTTATGCATTTTTCCATAAATACATTAAACTCTCAAGGGGATGTTCCTTATCTTGCCGCCTGTTGAATCATTCTCTAAGCATTTCACTTATTCTTACACAATTCTTACAGTGCATCATATACACTTATACAGTATTCAGCAAGCAACCTTCACATTCTTGCAGACAATTCTGTAATTCAAACTTATGTACGTTATTTTATACTTCTTTTAAATCAACAAATGGTCAAACATCCTGCTGTATAAAACATGCAGTAGTAGCTCAAGTGACATATTACTATTTAGTAGACCAGTGAGTAACCTGTAATAGTACAAGATTATATGTGTGCTTGCTTTTCCTAATCAGATTTGATCTCATTACCAACCAGCTTATAAAGTGGTTTATTTTTATTTAGGATTTGGACTTCAGCTCTTAGTTTAATTATCTGTTTTGACAGGAAGTGTTTTGAACATTGTGGAATCAGTATTAAATGGACCAATGGATAATTGACATCTGAAAAATATGGCAAGTTTCACCAATGTCTTATAATAACTCGACTGTGTATTTGTTATCTGTAAGTGTGTGTATGTGCTCATACAGTTAGAAGGAAGATGAAAGAATGAATTGTCTATAAAAATGGTTTTTGTCTTTGTAATATATAAATGAGATAAAACTACAGATACACATAATTATGTATGATTGAGGTTATCTACAAAAACAAGTAATAGCCAAATATCTTTGGTTAGTCCATATATGTGACTTACTAGGCATAGATACTGAAATATCTTGATATTCAGTTGTAATTTTTGTTCCAAACTGACTAAAAAAAGTTTTATAAAATTGAGTACATGTGACTTTATATTTCAGGAGAAAAAGAAAAAATATGAATCTTTAATACATTAATAGTACACAGTATAATTGCTTAAGTTTATTTCCCAACAAGTATTAAAGTTGATATGGTATACACATTTAACTAGGAAAAGTTCTCAGGTAATTCAGTGGGACTTAGTTTTGATATGTGTAGGATTGATTGTATTCTTAAAGCTGTGGTTGTCAGGGTTATTAAAATAAAATTCCTGTGTTGCAAATCTTGTGGAATTTTAAGGCATTTAGGTTAAAAACAGACATACAACATATTCGCTAAATCCGACATTTATATTAGTGTTAGTCAGCATATGAAGCTCTGTGACTTTTGGGTAAAGAATGTCTGAAAACAAATGAATAGTAGACATTCACATAGTTTTGCAAACTAGCGAATTAACATTATATTTTTCTGCTTAATATAGGGAGATGTGCGAAATATCATTGTTCCTGAGAACGTGAACATTGGACAGAAATTGGACTATTCGGACACAATGGTACAACAGAATTTGGATGAAGTGAAGGACCAAATTAAACGGGAAATAAGGAAGGAACTTAAAATCAAAGAAGGAGCAGAAAACCTCAGGAAGGTCACTACAGATAAAAAAAACTTGGCTTATGTAGATAACATTTTGAAAAAATCAAACAAGAAGCTAGAGGAATTGCATCATAAATTACAGGAATTAAATGCTCACATTGTGGTAGCAGAACCTGAAGATGTTACAGGTATGCAACTGTTTTTCTTTTTTTCTTTTTGACAAAGGCCTTAAACGTTTGCAGCAATTTAGGTGAAAACAGATGCCTTCTTTAGTGTTTTGAATATATTATTCCTATACATTTTACCTGCTTTTAAATATTGTAGATTTTAGCAACATTTGCAATTCATTACTTGCAGATGTTTGTACATAAAAAAAGTGGTCATCCTCATGTCTGCTTAGTTATATGTAGAAACGTCAGAATTTGGAATGTTCAGGCCATCTGCTTGTGGTTAACTCTCTTCTGTATCATTATTTATGCCTTTTATTAAATATATCTGATACTTCTCTACCAAAGCATTTCAAAGTGGTTATCAGCAAAAAGAGCAGAATACTTCAAAACAATAAAATGCTATATATATATATATATGGCTTTATGCTTTCGCCATTTATGCTGGCCAAAGAGGCTACTAGAATATGTTATATTTGGTGCCTCCAGAATTTCAGAGGAGAAAGTGTTCTAGAGTGAGATGCCACCACAGAGAACAGTTCTTTAAATATGATTTGAGAGATTATGCTTGTAAATCTTAAAAATATGCTTAGCTATGATATAATATTAAAAGCAAAATTTAGAAGAATGATGGGAATTCATCTTGTGCTAATTATAGTTCTGTATTTCAGTTACCAGGTCTATAATTTGATGGCTTGAATGATATGCAGAATATTTTTTACTCCATAGTATTTCCCCCTAAAATGGAATTTTAGTTCTGCAGTCTTGTTCCCTGACTACATTATGTTAATTTGCTGTAATACAATATGATAGAAATGCTACTGTTTTCCTTACATTCATCATTTAGTCAAGTTTTTGATACTGAAAATCAATAGTTGCAGAACTTCAGCATTTGAGTAAACTGCTTTTCTACAAATTCTGATTTTTTTTATTTTTATACTTGTAAAGTTCATTGTTGAATCTATAGGTAGTCCTCAACTTATGAACAGTCATTTAATCACCGTTCACTAAATTAAACGAGTTAGGATGGACTCACCCAAATGTGTCGACTACTTGATTTCAATATTAAAACAGTTACACAAATACACTCTCGTAATCATGTGATCATATTTTGGGCACCTGGCAGCTGACTCACCTTTTGGCTGTTTATATATTTTTGACTTTTTTGCCAGTTTGCAGCAGTTATTTCCAGCAAAAACGCCCATTGGGTAAAATTGATTTGCTCAACAACCACGGCATTCATTTAATGACTGCGGCAAAATTGTCATATACTGAAATCTGATTATGTGCTTAATCACCACAATCACTTAACAACTGAATTCTGGGCTCAATTACAGTAGTAAGTTGAGGAGTAACTATATATCATTAAGTAAATATCATTAACTTTGGAATTGCCCAAATTTCATACTTCTTTTTACTGTGGCATGCTGGTAGGATGAGGTTATTTTTCTGCGAGCTAAGACAACAGTGTCTTCTGGGATTTACCTCAATATTCCAATCAATATTCCATGGTGAGAAAAGCAGGAACTCATGGTGTGCTGACAGATTAGCAGTCTGAAACATTTATACTCTTAGCCAAACAGCTATACTTGATGCTTTCTGCCATAAAGATTAGTATAAATGATGATAACATTAAAGATGAAGTGATAAGCACCGTAGTGGTACAGTGGTTAGAATGCAGTATTGCAAGCTAATACTGCCAGGAGTTCGATTCTGACTGGCTCAAGGTTAACTCAAGTCTTCCATCCTTCTGAGTTTGGTAAAAGGAAGACCCAGATTGTTGGGAGGGCAATATGCTGACTCTGTAAACTGCTTAGAGGGGGCTGTAAAGCACTATGAAGCAGTACATAAGTCTAAGTGCTATTGCTATACTGCCGATAACCTAAAACTGGTATTGGCAAAAATTACTTAAAATTGGCAATACTAGGGTTACCTTGAAGTTAAAATATACCGCTTTGTTCTTTCTTCATTATAGTGTTGTAATACCTTCCCAATTTACAGTTGCTGTAGGTTTCAAGATCAGATTTTCACCTTTTATATTAAATCACTGAGATTTGATTTGGAAGAGCGTCAGTGTCACTCTCACTGAATTCTGTCCTATAGCAGCTTTGATCTCTAGATGGTGGAGGTAGTGTCAAGGATGGCCTAATGACAACGCATGGTCTTGCCATGTATGTGGTGATCAGTATAATGTTGGGCTAGTGGGACAGTTAGCATCCTGCTTGTGTAGTTCATTTTGCTGCATTGTCACGCTTCTCCTTGACTTCTTCGGACTTACTATAGGGCTGGGCTTTGGGTAATGAAGAATTTAAACTTCCATATGTGTGAAGAAGGTTTTGGGGAAAGTTTAGGATCCATCATGGGATGGAAATGCCATTACACTTTGGGTCTGGGTTTTAGGTCCCATCAGCTGATTGGTAATCTGAAATTGGAAGGTAGAAGAATGAGTCCTTTGGCATAGTCAGATCAGATTGCTCTGAGATTTGTCACCCCAGAATGCTTCTGCTCAATGGGTAGACCAGGTAAGAGGTCATTTTGGAAGTGGAAGACGTAAGTAACCAGGCTGAAATTTTCTGACCTGGATCCCACATGGGCAAGATCAGAAGAGGTGACTGTGATCAAATATTGCAGTGGAGAAACAGCTTGAAACTGAACCAAGCACAACATTGTCCATTTAAAATTTTGGTCAGATCTAGTGTTGTCTCTTGATAATGTGGCACTGGAATAGTAAGTTAATGCCATATTTAATATATTTTATTTTGAATTTGGCTGGATGAAGTCACTGAAGCAGTAGGCGTGAGCTTAAATGGACTCCAGAAGACGGTAGAGGACAGGAAGGCCTGGAGGAACGTTGTCCATAGGGTCGCGATGGGTCGGACACGACTTCGCAGCTAACAACAACATTTTGAATTGTTTGCATTGATTGAATTGTTACTGTTGTATATGTTCCTTCCTATTACTTTATTGTTTCATTTTATATTTAAAATGAAATATGGATAGCAATAGCACTTAAGACTTATATACTGCTCTGTAGTGCTTTACAGCCCTCTAAGTGTTTACAGAGTCAGCATACTGCTTCCCAGCAATCTGGGTCCTAATTTTACCAACCTCAGAAGGATGGAAGACTTTGTTGACCGTGAGCCGGTCAGGGTGGAGGGAATCGAACTCCTGGCAACGTGAGCAGAGTTAGCCTGCAATACTGCATTCTAACCTCTGTGCCAAAATGGGCCCATGTGGTCAATGTTTTGTAAACTGCTGGATGGTTGTTGTTAATGGTTTTGTAAACTGCTGTGAATCTCTATTGCTTTGGCAGAATATAAATGAAATGAAATGAAGTAATTACTACTCAGCACTCTAGATTGGTACTCATTTAGAAACCAGAATTGGGACTGGCAACACAGTTGTTAAGTAAAGCTGTCACTAGTTGAACAATCACATGATCACAACTATGCTTACAATTTTACTTCAGTTTTCTTTTGCCTTACAAAAGGGTAAGCCCTCAAACAGTCAGATAAGCCTAAATGGCAGGAAAGATTTCTGGAACCCAGCTCAAAAGGCTTCAGGGAAAAGGGGACAAATTTTACAGCCTTTTCCCCACTCCTGCCCTTTGGAATGCTCACCCTGGCATTAGGGTAATTAGCAAGAAGAGAATTGATGTTTGTATTTACCTTTATTGGAAGAGAAGGGATTACAAGAGAGTAAGCAGACACACAATGGTGAGGACACATAGAAAGCAAACCAGCACATTTTTAGATGATAATTATCAGATATCCAATTGCGATATACATAGCGTTGACTGTTTGCCTATTGGGCTCACGACTGCAAGCCCTTTGTGTGAAATTGATTAGGGTTTTTCAGTGTCAGGCAGCACTGACAGCCGGTGGGAGGACTTTAATCAATTAAGGTCACAGCTGAGGTTGTTAACGTGCAGTTATTTATTTTACCTTCAAGTTAGTCTTGGTATAAACATGGATAAGGCTGTGCAGTCTTTTTGCTAACATGATTCAGCAGTGGCTTGCCTTTACCTTGTCGAGGCTAAGAGAGAGTGACTCCCTCAGTCACCCAGCAGGCTCTGTGCCTAAGGGAGAACTAGAAGTCGTAGTGTTTGGCTTTCTATCTCAGGGTCTTTATAAGCACTACACCAGATAGCTTATGTATATTGCAATTGGATATCTGATGATTATCATCTCAAAATATTCTGGTTTGCTTTCTAATTTGAAGCTTTGCCTTCCGTTTATTTTTTTGTGCCTCAAGGACATGTAGAGACAACTTTCCAAAGTTTTTTGTATATTTATTTTTCCTATTTCTTTGATTACTGAATCAAGTATAATATGTTGTGTATATGTGACTAATACCAGTAAATGTTTGTGTGTGTTTGGGTTAAGGAGACTTTTAAGGAGTAATGATAGAGAAACAACACACAATCATACTCTCATATATAGCTATTTTCAAATCTTTTTTAAAAAAAGATTTGAAAAACACAGTAAAATATAAAATAATATAAGTAAATCTGATAAATAGGTAAAGACAGGCATAATCACTAGTTGTTTCTCAGACCACATACTATCCATGACATTGCAATCAATATTTACCTATCTTAAAATTTATCCATTTCCCCATTTTTAGTAAGCATCTTACAAAGTGCAAAGATTCACTCAGTTGCTCAAGTTTTTTGGCATTTGTATATAACAGGGGTCTTCGAACCTGGTCCTTTTATGATTTGTGGACTTCAACTCCCAGAATTCCTCAGCCAGGGCCAAATTTGAAGACCCCTGCACTAGACAAAGAAATCAATTCTCTCCCCCCCCCTCCCATTTTCCTTCATTCTTTTTGCAAGTTAATTTGTTTGCATGCAAAACAGACTTGCTATAGTTTTACTTTAATTGTAGTTTCTTTCCCTTTTTTTCCCATATTCACATCAAGACCTATTCTTGCTTATTACTAATTGAAAAACTTTACACTAACTTTTCCTTCTAGGATCCAGCATTCCTAAACTAAGCTGATTGTTCATAACTTCCTTCAAATCTCTTAAAAGGTAAAACCCCCAACAAGGAGATTCGCAACCAACTCCTGTTGTAAAGGGGAATTATCAGCAATTAAGATCATTCAAAGATTTGTCTGTGAGTTTTTATCCTGAGGCCTCAGAAGGAATATTTAACTAAGGCCCTGTTAACTATGTAAACTAATAAAAACAGAAGTGCTCATGTTTTGGTATGTTTTTATGCACAACAAACTACAGTGCCTTCCCACTCCATAACATGATTTCAAAACAGCTTTACAACACTTCCAAGTGCCAACAGAGTGACATGAATATTTAAATATATATTTAGATGTTCTGCCTGTAAGTAATCAATAATTTAATTGGTCCGTTATTCCGCATTTGCAAATCCACCTGCTTGATAAAATGTATTTGTAACCACAATATTAGCGGTGTTTTCATGATCATTTGCAGGCACACACAGAGTCTAAACATTTGAATGCACTTTCCAAACTGAGATTTTAGCATATGCTAATTCAGTGTTTGCCTCAACTTTGTAGAACATAACTTCCATGAATAATGAGAACTGACTGTATATGGAGACTTTGGAAGTGCTCCCATAATGGTGAACGTTCATTAATTACTAAACATAATTTAATAGTAATTTGCTAACAATGATATAAAAGAACTAATATAAATGGTACCGCATTATAATTTGTAAAATCACAACTAGTTCTGTTTTTGCTTTCTTAAAGTAACTTCTTCAAAGCTACTTATAATCAAGAACAGGGGTGTCAAACTGCTGGCCCGCGGGCCGGATACATCATGCCAACACCACGCCCACCCCATTGCCGGCAATGGGGAAAAAAAGTTGCGATACGTCGCAACATGTCACGTGACATTGCAGCTTTGACATCCCTGATCAAGATATACTATGTATGTGTGTTGATGAGAATTTCAGTGGATGATTGATTAAAGTAAAGCTATAGTTTCCCCTTTAAGTAATCAGTGCTTCCTTCTTAGGCCACAAGGTAGCAATATCAAGCCAATGAGAACTCATATACCTTCAATATATCATTTGCTATCCTGTAAGCTTCCTGTACCATGTTTTTTTTAATAAATAGTTTAAGTATTTTTAAAAAAAAAACTGAACAGAAAGTTAACTTGTTCCAAAATAAAACATTTTGCAACAATACCATTGCAACCCTCAGTAATCCCACTGGTATAGTGGAGACAGTCATGCGGGGCTAATACATCTTTTTGTGAGTTTCCATTAGAATATTGTATGATCAAAACTTCACTTAATGTTATTTATTTCTTTTGCATTATAAAGTTTTTAGTTGAAATACCTAAATATTAATAATTTGGTAGCCAAATTATTCCTGTAGGGGATTTTTTAAAATAAATATTTTAATTGTCTAGCAAAAGTTTTGTAAAATGGCTGTTTTAGATAACTAAAACAAGAGATTGTTCCATAGAACTATTGTTGTACTGCCTTAGTTTTACATGAATAGTTTGTACAAAATAGCCCTCATTTGAGAAATGGAAAGTAACTACACCAGATAGAAAATATGAACAGTATTAGGACAAAGATATTAACAGCTTAAAGGGTACTGTAAAATTGATATTTTGACTGATACAAACTTAATGCATTCCTTTTGTTGTAGAGTATTATTTAGAAAAATTGATGATGGGCATTTGTTTCAAATTTACAGATTGTCCCAGAACACCAGATACACCAAATAGTGATCCTCGCTTTCCTACTAATAACAGATTAATTGCCTTAAAGAAACAGTTAAATATAGAATTGAAAGTAAAGCAAGGAGCAGAAAATATGATTCAAATGTATTCAAATGGTCCATCAAAGGTAAGACCTATTAGCTCACACAGTTAATAAGGTTTTCAGATGAGGGATTTAAAACTTTACAGTCAAGATAGACGATATAAATAGATCTGTACCAGAGTAATGGATAATATCCTATCCTGTTGCTGATTACAAATAATGCATGTTTGAATTCAGTAATACACTGTTTAATTTTCATGTTGTTACATGAAAATGTTAGAGGTTGTTACATTTTGAGTATCTGACATTACAGAGTGGCCATTTGGGAAGATATAGAAATCATTATATGCTATGTTTAAAAGTCAGTTTCTAAGCATATCAGATATTTTGTTGGTATCTATTTGTACCAAGGGGGAGTTTCTGCTTCTTTTGACAGGATGTGTTAGCCATAGATCATCTAGGGTTATGATACAATTTCCACAACCTCCAGTAATATGCTCTGATAACATTACCAGTAAATCATATTTGGAAATATTGTTTCTATGCCAAACCATGGAATGGTGTTTATCAGCAATCATAAATAGGAATTTGGTTTTGGCATGTAGAGCGTGAACTACAGAAATGTAGATTTCTACAACAGAATCGAATGGATTACGGTGACAGAGAGTTGACAGTTTGAATTGCTTCTTGATGGTTCACTGACCTTTCTGAAAATCAATTTGTAGCTTTCCAGACACTTTCAGTTATATGTTAAATTACATTGTTAATCTTGTTGCTGAGCTACTAACATTGAAGAAAACTTCTTCAAGTCCTTTCCATTACCTTCCATTTTTAAACTGTGTATGTGTTGTGTGACAGAAAGGGAAAGAGTAGCTTTTTTAAGATTTTTTTTCCCTTCATTTGTATAAATGATCTCAGTATTATATACTACAAATAAATGCTGACAGCATTCTAGTAAAAATCCTGACAATTTCTTTTTGGTTCTGTCTCTTAGAGGCTGCATTATTCTATTTGCTGTAGTGCTCTAATTTCTACATTAGTCTAGATGAAATAAAAATAATAAAAGAAATCTAAATAACAAGGGTGTATTTAATGCCTATGCCCAATACATCCAAAATTTAAATAAAATGTATTGGTAGTCATTGCACATTAGTTTTCAAACCATAATGATTTCTGAATCTTGTTTAGTTTGTCAGAATTCATATTCTGAAAAGACAATGTGAATTGTACTTGAAACTCATTGGGGAATTCAAATTTTAGTATCGCATAACTTTTTTTCTTTTTTTAGGATAGAAAACTGCTCGCAACAGCTCAACAGATGCTTCAGGACAGCAAGACAAAAATTGAAGTTATAAGGATGCAGATTCTTCAAGCAGTGCAGACTAATGAATTGGCTTTTGATAATGGTGAAACATTAGAGAGAAAACCTTCCACTAAAATCTTTCTAGAATCTTCTAACTCAAAACTCTCACGGAACTTTTTTTTAAAAAAGTCCCAAGTCATGACCTCCCCCACACTACTACAAGGCCAGATCAATGCTCAGTCAGTCTTTCTCTTCCCCCCTTAGTCTAGGAATCTGTACTACAGTTTAACATAAGATATTCTGAAAAGGCTCATTAACCAGGCTCCTGTATTCTTCTTCTACAAGTGGTTTACAAACATGGGTATGCACACAACGCCTTGAGCAACTCCTAACTTCCTGCCTGTTTTGACTCCCTGTGGCTCATGTCAAATCCCTAATGTTGTCATATGAATCCCATTTTTGTAGGAATGTCTCTGGACTGCTCAGAACTCTCTGTGTTCTTACTCCTCATTCTGGATAATGTTTATGCAGAATAGATTATTCCGTGGGGTGGGGGGGGGAGGGAAGGGAATTCCTCTTATGAATGTAAGCTTTCCATACATACCTCATTAACAGTTTAAATGTTCTTATTTATATTGTTTGTTATTTACTAAACAAACTTACATAGCTGCCAGAAGAAACTGGGCAATGAACAGAATAGAACTACAATACCGTAAAAACAGCAAGCCATTTAAAATAAGAAACAACATTGAAGGCCCAGTAAAACGTGCATTCTTCCACCAGCCACTCCATGCCAGGTCCATTAGTATCCTGGCCCAAGTGCCTGGTGGAAAACACAAATCTGAAAGCCAACAGGGTCGTATCTCCAGGGCAAGGCTGTTCTATAAGGCAAGTACCGTAACAGAAAAGCATGCTTCTGAGGCCTCCAGGATCTGAAGTATGCCCAGCCTGCCAGATCTAGTAGGATAAGCAGAAACCATTGGGCTGTCCCACAAGTAACTCTCCCCCATTCCAAGTGAGAGTTTTAAAAGGTATGCATGCCTAGTACATTTGGATGTCGTGACAAATCCATCAATCAGTAGGCTTGGGTAAGGGTGCTATTGGCTTGCGACTGTTTCTCCTAGATGAGTCAGTGCTGTGAGAAATCCTATTTAAACTAGCCTAGGAAAGATGGACTAATAACACTGCTGAAAGATTTCTGAATACTCGGAATCCTTTTTATACGTTGCATGTCAAAGATGGTTTCCATCTGTTGCAGCCAGCTGAATCAAGACAGGTGTGAATTACTGAAAAAGCGACACCATTGTATATTGTTGTCACTAAATATAACAGGCATAACTAAAGGGCCAAGAATAGAAACTTAAGAAGGAATAAAGACACTAGTGGTTTTTTTTGTTAAATAAAGGGAATTGAAAGGCCAGTAGTTTATGCTAGATGTAAACGATTGCTAGGAGAGGAAGACAGAAAAAGTAGAAGATAGGGAGTTGTCAAAAAAAAAGCAGTTTATCCAGTTTAGAAACTGGGAGACCGTGAATTCTAGTCCCGCCTTAGGCACAAAGGCAGATGAATAACCTCGGACCACTCACACTCAACCCTAGGAAGAAGGAGGCAGTGGCAAACCACTTCCGAAATCTTGCCAAGAAAAATGCAGAGACTTGTCCAGGCAGTCACCAGGAATCAGTACTGACTCAAAGGCACATGCACACACACAACGATATTATCCTGTGCTCATATAGTTATTCTGTAGTGTGCAGGTAAAAAGGTCTCTCCTGTTCAAATGTATAGGTGTTCGTCTATGTGAAACCCCTTCATGTACTTTGTAACATTTAGAAAATAAATGCAGTGGATGTCTGCCCCCAGCAAGATGGATTTTTAAAGTTGATTTAGTTGGCATTTGCTCTGCCGTGAATCTGCTGGCAAGTGAAACAGCCATATTCAAAAAATCTTGGTGGACTTTTGTTAATGTGTAGCTGAATGTCACATTATGCTCTATACAGCTTAGAGAACCGTCCCTTGAGTGCTTAGTTCACTTCATTTATCTGTCAATCCATCCAATTTTATATGGCTGGTTAGTAAATTTGTATTAGACCTATGAAGCAGAAGCCATGGGATTGGGTTCAACTTGGACAAGATAACAGATGTGGCATCACAACACCAACTCTTCTTTTGTGTGCACATGCAACATTGGCACGCATACAAAAGAGGACAGACTTGCCTGCTTTAATGCCCTCATTGCCCAAGAAGGTAACACAAACTGTAATACATGTATTAAATGTTTTCTCAGTTTTGTGCCAATATTCTGGCTAGTGTAACATACTATGCTAATAGTTTGATATACTAGTTAGTACTAATTTTTTTTTATTTTTTGTATGTATAGCAAAACCTGTGATAAGCCCACTTGAGCTTCGGATGGAAGAATTGCGACATCATTTTAGGATAGAATATGCGGTGGCAGAAGGAGCCAAAAATGTTATGAAGTTGTTCGGCTCTGGAAAAGTTACCGACAGAAAAGCTCTTTCAGAGGTAATTTTTATGTAATAAGTGAAATTTGAATGTTATTGTGTTAAAGGAGTTTTTCCTAATGGATTCTTTTTTCTCTTGTTTCACTGAATAAGGCTCAAGCAAGGTTTAATGAATCAAGCCAGAAGCTGGATCTCTTGAAGTATTCATTAGAACAAAGACTAAATGAACTCCCTAAAAATCACCCGAAAAGCAGTATTATTATAGAAGAACTTTCACTTGTTTCCTCACCAACACTAAGTCCACGGCAAAGTGTGATATCCACGCAAAATCAGTATAGTACACTGTCCAAACCAGCAGCTCTAACAGGTTGGTTGAGGCAGTAATAGCTACGTATTTTGTGTGCTTTGGTTTCTAACTTGAAAATATTTGTTGCATTAAAAAGAAACATTGCAGTTTTGTACGTTTGGATGTTTTTTTAATATAAATGGGCATAGTTAAATCATAGTTAAATATGTATTATCTCTAAGAAAATGTACAGTGGCTATATTTGGCCAAGTTCTTGTTTGCATTAATTACATCATAGCAAGCATTTCAGTTGCTTGACTAAATTCAAACTTTTAAAGGTGGTAATATTGTTTATAAAGATTATCAGTGAAGGGGAAATTTTTATTTTAATACAGTGGTCTCTACGTATTTTCATTATGGGACCCAGCCAATGAAGCAGTCACTTATTATCTGATAAGTTAAAGAATTGCACTGTGTAACTTGCTAGAATCTACAACTCTAGTTATTGCCTAAAGGACTCTAATTCAAAATGTTTGAATCATTTATTTAATGCATCTAATTTCTGGAATGTTTTAAAAAGTTTTTGTATCATTATTGCTTATATTAGAAAGAATCGCAGTGAAATCTGGACATAACCTCATAGCCATTCAGTTATGATGAGAATTTAGGTTTTTCCCTAAAACATTAAAACTTAATAATATGAAGAGAATTTTAAACAGGCAGTGCATAACACTGTATCTCTCATTTACTTGTGCTAATGTGTTTTTAGATTAAAGTAATTAAATATAAAAAAATTAAGAGTAGACATTACAGAAGAAAAACTCTGCACGAGGGTTATGAAATTTGAGATGCTGTAGTCCAACAGTTCCCCTTGACAGTCTGTGCGTGCTTCTGTAATTGCAGCATTTCATAAAGGAAATAAATTCCAAGGTATCTTGTATGCTTAATGAAGATCTTAAATATATCCCTGCAGACTTTATTTGCTAACTTGAAGCAGGTGTTGAATAAAAACTCTGATCTTAAAATGTTGTTTACTAAATTATTTAATAAACAACCAAATTAGAAGCAGTAGCACAGCTGTTAGCTTATATTTCCCAAAATGACTTTAGTTTTTAAACTAAAGTTGTAGCAGGGATTGTTGATTCTCTGAATGTGCCTGAGTATTGTTTCTGTGTCTTCTCAAATACACAACAATACATTGATCAGCACAGGTTAAATATATGGAATCCCATTTTATCATTTCTGTCCATTATTATAGAATTACTAGATTGAGATTATGCAAAGATGGAATATAAATTGATTTCCTTTCTTCATGTTTTATCCACTTTAAATCAATATCTAAGAGAAATTGAAACATACATGGATACATACCCACATACATATATGGATGCAAAATCTATTAACATACATCAGGTACCATGTTTGGAGAGGGATTCCTGCTGCCTGCACGGTTTGGCTTTTTTTGGGGATGGGAGGAATAGTACATGAGGCAGATTGTTAGACAATTAGAATGGACCCACTAATACATTTTGTAAAAACCATAGTTCATTAACATTCTATAACTTGCTGTGTTGACACACATTTAGCAAGAACAGTCATAAAACTTCATGTCAGGTAAGCCCATTATGAATGCATATTAAAATTACTGGGACTTGCATCAGTAGCTAAATTCAGTTGATTTCAGTGGGTTTATTCTAATTTTGGATTCTTCTAGTTAAAGCTTATATATTTAAGAGCTTTTGTACTGCCCCATAAATATGAAGTTTACAGAGTATTAAGATTCCTGCCCACACAGAATGACGTTAATGACGCTGATGCCATTTATCAATTGCTTGTACTTGCTTAAGCTGGTGTTTTACCAATTATATGAGTTAAGACAATCTGATCTCATTTTAGGTACTCTGGAAGTTAGGCTTATGGGTTGCCAAGATATCCTGGAAATTGTCCCTGGTAGATCAAAAGCAACATCCTTCACTCTACCTGGATGGAGTCCAAGTGAAGCCAGATCATCTTTCATGAGTCGAACAAGTAAAAGTAAAAGTGGCAGTTGCCGAAACCTCCTGAAAACAGATGATTTATCCAGTTCAGTACCTTTTTTAATGGTTTTTTTTCCTTCTTTTTCAGAAACACTTTTACGAAATCTCTTAGGAAAAGTAACTATATGTAAAAATAAACTCAATTTAATCACATATTTGATTATGATTGTGTTTTAAGGTTGTGCAGTAGCTTGGATTTGAAAGTAAAAAGGCATGTAGCAGCACCCATTGCGCAACTGCTGAGATGGTCTGCCAGTCATTAAAGCAGCTATGCCCTTTTTTGGATTCTGGATTCATTCACTAGCTGAATGATTCTAGGGAAAGAAATATTTGGTTTAGGGAGTTTTGTACCCCTGGCTCATCAAATCCCTTGATTATTATTATAATTAAAGTTGCACTTCTGAATGTCAGTAGTTCTTCACAACAACTACGTAAGATAAATTTAAGTCCAATAATAATATAATACACAAAACATAATGAATTAATACTCAGTAAAATCCAGTTTTAGATGTCTTGGCAATCAATCCCAAAGTCCCTCCCAAAGAATGTAGCCTTCGCTGCCCTTTAGAAGGCCATAATCGAGGGGGCTAGCCTAGCTTTTAGAGAGAGCGCAGGTGCCACGAATTGGAAAAAAAGTGATTTCTCAGTCACCATAGACAGAGCTACAAGAATGCAAACATTTGCATTGAGTGGAAGGTAATCTTCCTTACTCTTAGGTTTTCCTTCGAGAAAAGTAGGAGGGCTTTTTCCTTCTCAACTCTTACACTGAAAAACAATCTTCCATTCAAAAAAAAATGAAAGTGCAGCGGCAGAAACCATTTGTCTATCTTGCTTAGGAGAATTTTCCCACTTTTTTTTCTTCTTCTTCTTCTGACTTTGCAAACTGGACCAGGAGGCGTTTCGACCATGGTTGTAGGCTCTCCAGAACACCTCATGATCACACCAGAGTTTTCAGAATCTGGAGTGTGGCCCCCGGCATAAGATGCCACAAATAACGTGAGATAAGCCCATGGAAGGCATGGACTCTCTGTCTTGGTCCCAAGGTATTGTAATCGCCCAACCCCCAAAAGCATACTTTGGGGGTCTCCAATACCAGTCCAGAGACCAGATCAAGGAGCCCAGAATTTACCCAGGCTATTCCCACATCCTGTGCCCTTAGGCCTTCATATCCAAACCACTGCCATAGTATAGTATATTCATGCAGACAGATGTCTTGAGCAATTTTTTCTATCGACCCATGAATTTTTATTATTATTATTATTATTATATAATCCCCAAAGTACTGTTTCAAGAATCACCAATAGTAATAATGGTAATAATCTTCATTTTAAAAAAAAACTAGGTTGGGGGATGTCCTCCCTACAGTTGGCCATGCTGGTTGGTTCAGTGCAGTGATGTGCAAAATATTCCAGGAAGCACAGAATATTTATTTATTTATTTATTTATTTATTTATTTATTTATTTATTTATTTATTTCTCTGAAGCATGCCTGTCTCGACTGTTCTGGGCTGCCTCTTTTTGTGGAAGTAATGTTTCTGGGATATAAATCTAGCCCTCTATCCAAATTTTGGTAGATGTCTAGTATAGTACAAAAACCATCATGAAGGGAGAAAACAGTCTTGCTCACAAAATGGAATGTTTTGTATATCCTTAATTTGATGATGTCTGAAGGGCGGAAGGTTCTCTTTTCAGTTGGGAGCCTGTGATTGGGATATTGCAACTAATAAAGCATGGGCCGCCACAGAAATATTGGAACAGTTCGGCTACAATTGGATTTTAAAATGTAATGAATGAGAAAATGAATTATATTTCCCTGTTGATTCAAAGTACGTATTGATTGAACCCTCCATGATTGATGAAATTAATAGCATAAAATCCAAGTGCTTTTTTTTTTTACAACTCCCTCACTGCTGTCTTCTTTTCCCACCTCATCGTGATAATATTGCAAGAGAGGGCTAATAATCTGGACTCATACCTATGCCTGGTATTTATAGAATTGCTTAGCAAGAGTCCCAGCATTCACGGTGCAAATGTAGAAATTGTAGAGTACACAGGTAGTCTTTGACTTATGACCACAGTTGGGACCAGGAATGTCATTGTAAGTCGGTGCAATCAGAAAGTGAGTCATCACGCAACTTCAACAACTTACGATGGCAATCCCCATTGTAATTAACTGAGAATCCTGGGTTGTTAAACAATTATCCATCCCGATCCAGTTTGATCCCTCACAGCCCCAAGTCTCAGTAAGGCAAGGGACTACTTCCAACTACCGCTGTCTCTCCCCACCCCCATCTCTACCTTTTAGCTTCCTGCACCCCGCCTTGTGGGTCAGCAGGCAACCCCAGAACCAGAAGCAGCTCTGCGGCTGCTTGCCGTGCCCCAGGAAGCTACAGGTGCAGCAAGACAAACATTGCTGCTGACAAGCGAACTTCTTTTCACCTCCTGTGTGTGCCTTCTGTTCTTTAACATTGGGCTGGAAAAGATTACTTCGCAGCACCTCGGCCATTCCCCTTCAGTCAGATGAGTTTAAAATTAATTTTGGCGCCCCTTTATTTTTCTTACTCCTAACTTCCTCGTGCATTGCACCTGGCCTCCAGCCTGCCTCTTCATCCGCTGTGAAGTTGTATCTGGAAGTCAGGAAAGCAAGTGCGACACTAGGCAAGAGTAGCATGTTGGGGATCCCCTGCCAAAATCCCCTCCGGCCTCCAATTTGCTTGCAAGGGGCAGACTAATCTCTAGCCATCCTCCATGTCCCGATCACTTTCTAACTCCGATCCAGAGCTGATCTTTATGAGTAGGGAAAGGAGAAGTCTAGAGGTGAGAATGCCCCGGGTTCAGGGGCTGCGGGCTGACCCGCAAGGCAAAGGGCAGAGTGGACAAAGGGCCGAGAAGGGTAAGGTGGACAGGTGAGAAGATTTGGAGCACCCCTGCAGTCCTGAGTTCTGGTGGCCTGCACAAGCACCCGGGTTTTGTTCACCCACGGGGGAGCATTGCAATGGCTGAATTTCAAGCACAGCTCGTTAAGTCCATTTTTCAGCAGTGGCGTAACCTCAGACGGTTGCTGAACAAATGGTTCTAGGCGGAGGACTGTCAGTATGTGGAGAACGAGGAGCCAACATTTTATCTTTCTTTCTAGGAAAGGTTGAGAGAGAAAAAGGAAATGAGATGTGGTTTCTTCTACTGAGAGAAGGGGGGGTGGAAACGCAGTGCCATAGTTTGGAAAGCATTTGAGCTTTGCACACAAATGACTTTGAACATTCACACGGAGAATTTTCGTCCGCCATTATTGCTGTAGGTTAACCTAAACGAAGATTGTAATTACTCTTCAGACTAAGTATTTCCAAGTTATTCCTCATTATCAGGGCTGCTTCTGTTACTGTTTTTGGAATGTCATTTTAGCATTCTAAACTGAACTTATTTAACTTGCTTACAGACGAAATCTGTGCTGTTTTGAAATTGGACAACACTGTTGTTGATCAAACCAGCTGGAAGCCTATTTCCAATCAGTCCTGGGACCAGAAATTTACGCTGGAGCTAGACAGAGTAAGGACCTCTTTAATACGTTTACCAGGATTGCCAGTTGAGTAAATTGCAGCTCATGCCTAGAGAGAAATTCTGACTTGGAATATGTAGCTTCCCTTTCCTGAACAGAATAGCGCATTCTAGCCTTTCCTCTCCCTGAAACAAGGACGAAAATTTGAGATGGTACTTACATGAGCAGAAGCACATTCCAGTCATACAATCTTTGGTATTCTGCATCACTATCCTGGTAGCATTTGCAACACATCATTTTGAAGTGCTTGTGGTACTAGGTAAAGTCCTGTAGTAAAAACAGTGTAGAGGATTCAAGAGATGTTTTAACTAATTGTGTGTACTGTTGTAAATCAATTGCAACTGTTGAAACAATTCATTCTTGGAGTGAAGTTAAAATGTTATAAAATGTAGGTCGTACGTTTGGGAGCCTTTCACAAGAAATTTTAGTGACCTGTTTATATATTTTTTTTCAATACAGAGTATGCTTTTGGCATATAGAGATTTTTTTTTAAACAACTTATTTTATTTGATGAAGTCAGGAAATAGATTTCCTGAAACAGAGACAAAAAGATCAAGTTCTTTGACTGTGAAAATAATTTTTCATATCTAGTCAATCAAACAATCCTAAAATAAACAACCTCTTGCCTTGCCAAAGTCTGTCAGCCAGTCTGCGTAAGACAGTGGAAGGCAACTGACATTTGGCATGTTTACAGACGCTCTTCTCAATATGATTTTTTAGCTTTGCTCATATATACTTAAATCTACTCCAAATGCATGTATGGGGTATGAGTTCAGGGCAAGACATTTTTAAAAAAAATAATAATAATAGACATAACATTGAACTGTATGTTAAAATCCCGCTTAAGTTTTGATTTTCTCTTTTGTGGAAGAGGTCTAAGTAGCAGCTAGGTTGAACGTTCAGATCATTCAAATTAGATTGACAAATAATATGACCTAATCTGCATATAAAGAGGCCTTGGGCCCATTGAGGTCATGAGAAATGGTTCTACATGTTACATAATGGGATACAATATCTGTGATGGAAAGGGTTTGGGAGGTAGAAGAATGGGAAAAACAACAAACTGAAATGTAGCTATCCTCTATCCTTGCATCTTGTTTAGTATGCCTACACACACGTTATTAGTCTTCACTGTAAGATAAACTGTTGCTTTTGAAATTAATATAGAGTAGTTTACATTTATCCAACATTAGGATTACGGATCATAAATTATTCTAGCCTAACCTTCCAGGTGCCAACCCAGCTTTTATAGGTTCGAGCTTTTTGTGTTAGTTATTTTTAAAGAGTCTGAAACATTTTGAGAATTGCAGAAATAATATCCTTTACATCTTAATTATGACGGATTCAATACATGGAAGCAAAAAAAAAGATTCCTTTCTAGTCTCTGATGATTCTCCTTAAAATCAGTAACAGCGTTGGAATTTTTTATCACATTGTTGGCCGTTCATTTCATGGATATAACTTCTGAGCCAGTTTATGCAGTGCTGCACTAGCTTGGAAGCAGCAGGTAAATAAATAAATGAATTAATTAGATCATGTGGGCAGAAAAGAAGGGTGGTTTCTTCCATTGTCAAAGCCGTCTATTCCCAAGGTAGGGTGATTCTGGTGTTAAGAATATTTCCAGCTAGGTCTGCTCAAATCTGGTAAATATAAAAACTAAGCATGGATTTATTTCTTATTATTCTTCAGTCACGTGAGTTAGAGATTTCTGTTTATTGGCGTGATTGGAGATCTTTGTGTGCCGTGAAATTTCTGAGGTTAGAAGACTTCTTGGATAATCAGCGACATGGAATGTGTCTGTATCTTGAACCTCAGGGTACTTTGTTTGCAGAGGTAAGGGCAAATCCTTTTAGTAAGTATTTAAGTCTTGTGAAGCCCTGTTTCCAAAAAGTATTAAGTCTGCATTCTAAAACCTATTGCCTGAATTGCAGGTTACGTTTTTTAATCCTGTTATTGAAAGAAGACCAAGACTTCAGAGACAAAAGAAAATTTTCTCCAAGCAACAAGGTGAGGTGTTTTTATAGCTTTAGCACTTGGTCCTAGGATTAATAAAAATTGATGCTTATATGTCAACATTTCATGTAAAGATAATTCTTCACAATTTGTCAACAAGGCTTTAATAAGAAAGTACAAAAGAAAATAGGAAATACGGCATGCACAGCTTATCCATCACAAGTAATAAATGAATGAATATATGAATTCTCAGTTATAGCTTTTGGTGATAAATAAAGAAATTACTTAGGCTTTGTTTTCTTTATCCACAGGCAAAACGTTTCTCAGAGCTCCGCAAATGAATATTAATATTGCCACTTGGGGAAGGTTGGTGAGAAGAGCTATTCCAACAGTAAATCATACTGGGACCTTCAGCCCTCAGGCCTCTGTGCCTGCTACAGTATCAGTAGCTGATGCTCACATTTCTGGATTAGGCTCACCAACTAGGTAAGTGAACGGCTAAAATAAAGGGACAGATTTCAAGTGTTTATTTTTTTTTAATTCCATTTATATCCCGCCCTTCTCCGAAGACTCAGGGCAGCTTTACAAACTTAGCAGTAGCCTTCATTCTATGTATATGCCTGCTTATTAGGGCTTTCACACACACCCCAAGCGGCATTATTACAAAGTCAGCTTAATTGCCCCCAACAATCTGGGTCCTCATTTTACCTACCTTGGAAGGATGGAAGGCTGAGTCAACATTGAGCCTGGTGGGACTTGAACCTGCACTAATTGCAGGCAGCTGGTGTTACTTAAGGAGGCATTAGCCCACTGCTCCACCACGTCCCTGTGAAACATTTGCAATGTAAAAACAACCAGATGCTTATCACTGGATTTTTTTAAAAAAAAAAAAAATGAATTGTGTAGAATTCTGCTCATATGGTCAACAGGCTTACAGTCAACTTTTTTTTTTCCCAAGTGATTCCCCTGTAGGTAAATTGGTGTTTGAACTTGACCCTGAACCCACCTGTCCTCCACGGGTATCTTCTCTGGGAGAAATCAGCGAAGCTTCGCCTGAACCGAAGTCTCCACCTACTCCCACTCAGGCAAGGCTCCTCGTTGAGAATTTCTGTTGCAGTTTCTTTGCTTGATTGTTGTGAGCTGCCCAGGATTATTGAGAATTGGGCAGCTTCCAAGTTCAATAAATTATTGCCATTGTTTTTAATAACGCTTAATTTACTATGTATTTTTTTTAAAAAAATGCAACCTTAAAATAGAATAGGATGTATGAATGTTCTTTTCTCCTTTTTTGTGGTCATTTTGAGCGATGTGTTTAGGGGTCGGAACATTTGGATGCAAACTGGTGACGTCCATGCTCAGGGCCCTTGTTGCCCGTTGAACTCAGACAGACGGAGCTTTTAATTCAGTCATTGACCAATAAAAATGCAGTAAATAAAATGAACAAGACCTAGCTGTCCCTTAACAACCAGAACTATAAGCAACCATTTGTGGGCGAACTTTACACATAATGTAGCAAAATTTTACTACTTTTAGAGAAATAAATTTTATCTTTATTATTTAATAGAAAGAGCATATAAAGGCTACTGGGGTGCCCCAGAAATTTAAATAAAAGAGGTACAATCGACTAGCGGCAAATGTCCCAATAGACCTCTCAGTACAGAAAAACATGGGCTATGGTTTCTAGGGCACCCATGTCACAAGGCAATATCGGGTTTCAAATGGTTTTTTTCCCCTATATTTCCTTTCCAGGACAGCTGTGCCGAGCTCGTATTCTTTGTAATTTGCACAAAAGCTGATCATTTTCTGTCTGCTAAGCCAACTTCATGGGTTTGGTATCGAGAGGATGAAATTAGTAGAGGTCCCCAAGTACGCCACACTGATCTCTCAAAGAAAAAGGAAGAATATCAATAAATTAAATAAATTCATGGGTCTCGGTGTTTGAAAAAGTGTAATCATGAAGCTGTTGTTTCCTATAAATGACTGCTTAAATAACTGCTTTTGCATGTCTCCTTCCCTTATAATTTAGCTGGTTGCTTGATTAAATTTGTATTGCACGTGTGTGTGTGTGTGTGCGCGCACACACACACACACACTTCATAATGGAGACCCTTTAAAAATCTAGTCAAATAAAAATAGTTGCCAGCCATATTGGAAGAATGTTGCAATATTTGGAGGGCAGCACCGAGAATGTTCAGGTGCATATTTTTGTGGTGGTGCATATATGGCAAGAGAGAGACAGTCAAGTCTCCCATAAGAGTGTGCATAATATTTTAAAAGATGGCCTAAAAGAAGCTTGTAAATAACAACAGGCCCAGTCATTCATAGCTGTAGTAATGTTCTTTCAATATATGGCCATAAAAGAGAAGCTTCCATAATGGAGAAATACTTCATAGTTTTTCTTCTTTGTATACAGTTCATGTGAATAAGAGATAGATATGGATATAGATGTACGTAGGTTTGTAGGTTAGGTATGTATAGGTTTGTATGTAGGTTTGGGGAGCTTTCTAGATTGCCTTAAACTTTTCCCGTTTTGGGATCTTGTTAACTTTCTATATAGAAGTGTAGAAATGTAGCAAAAGTAGTTTTTATAGATGATTTTTCAAATTATGCCTCTGAAAAACTACCCCTCTGGTTTTACTTTTCTAAATTAAGCATACTTCTCAAATTTCTGGTATATTTTTTAAATCTTCTTTCTTTTCTTTTTTATTTGTTTCTCAAATTTTCACAGGATGCGGAAACATTTGATTTTGAGAATGACACAAATAATTTTGTTCCAAAATTTCAACCAGAAATTATTTGTGAGACTCAGATTTCAAATTCTGATACTGAGTATAAACAAATACCTGAAGATAGAAGGTAAGCTGTTTTGCTTTTATATGACCATAGATCTTCATGCTGAACAAGGCTATGCAAAAAATTCTGCTTTGCAGATGCATTGATGGGAACCTTCCCAGAGAATGCAAACTACTTTGCCTTAGTATTCTCAAGGAAGGTTGGATTCTCATTTTTTTTTTAAATTTGTGTATTTCAGAATACAACAGAGATTTCAGTTTAGTTTACAAGATTTCCGATGTTGTGCTGTTCTGGGTAGAGGACATTTTGGAAAGGTACCTGTGAGAGCTAAAATTGCAATTTTGTGTATTTGTCATACTGTATCTGCATAGCTATGCTTGAGGCCCACTTGATTTTAGTATGTTTAGAGAATCTGTGTGTGAATCTGTGCCCATTTAAAAATGATTATAAATCTAAATGAAATATTAAACCAATAAGATTTTTTAAACAATAAAAACACGCTGTTTTGTATTTCAGGTCCTATTGGCTGAGTATAAAAACACTAATGAAATGTTTGCTATTAAAGCCTTAAAAAAAGGAGACATTGTTGCTCGAGATGAAGTAGACAGGTTGGTATAAAGGAGAGCAATAATTAAATATGAATATGTTTTTAATTGTCTCAGTTTTAAGTTGTTATTCAGAAACAGACTGGAATTGGGGTGACCAGTGAAACGGTGAGATTTGTGGATGATGCAGATAATAAGAAATTGTAGCAAACGGTTCCAAAGGATTTTTCTAAATTTATGTGAATTCTCATTGAAAAGATAAAGTTCATTGTATAAAGTGACATACGGTAAGAAAAAAAACAACCCTAACTTAAAAGATTTTCCTGCAGAGTTAAACACTTCAGTTAAAAATATTGGTCCAGTTTGTGACTACTATGAAAAAGGCATCCTGAGATTCGTTATTTAAAAAATAATGTTAAATTGTCAATATTATAGTCAGTTTATGCAAATCTTTGGACAAAGTTTTATTTTATTCATACCTTTAGTCATCACACATTTTAAAAATACTGTAGAATAAAATAAATTGTAGAAAAAGATAATTTAAAAAAATTGAGTATATAAAATACCTCACTGCAGTGTTTAGGTTTCATTAACTTAGAAAAATGCAAGTACATAAACAATTGAGTTAAATAAAAACTAGTGTGCTCTGGGAAGAAAGAATTTTTCCTTTTTTCTTATTACTACAATCAAGCTGAATGATCAGATAAGAGGATAAGGGTTAATGTTGAATTGGTTGTTAGAACATTTGCTGATAATCGCCCATTTGGATAGTTTTAAAAGCAGAGGAATTCAGGGTAGAGAAGATTAATGACTGTTAATCATGACAATTATGTATTATATCCAGTATTAGAACCAATGGGATTTGCATTCTGGCCTTCTATGAATGTAAAAACATGCTGGAACATACTGGTCAATTGGTCTCCATTGGTTCCTTTTACTGTAGGAGTGGCTAAACAAACATGTTGGATGACTTTATGAAATAAGCACTAAAGTTACTGTTACTTGCACATCCAGGCTTCTTTTATATTATCAGGAGGACCACATGAAGCTCTAATAATACTGTACAAACAAACATGAAAGTTCAGAAAATCTAAAAAGGGGTTAATACTTTTTTTATAGAATTGTATATATGTATATATAGTGTAATATATACACTATTTACAATTGTATAGTGTATATATTTTTCTATCTTTTATATGGTGTGAACTGATATGACCTCGAACCATTATTTGTAAACATGCATATTTGACAATATGTCTAACAGAACCTAATTACGAATAACTGTAGGATGAGAGTGTAAAGATAACTAAGCATGTGTCAACAGGAAATGGCATCAATCTGTTATTGTGTTAACAGCTGTTTACCTCTTTTTTTCAGTATGTACAACATGAGTATATATTGTCCTCTTCCAGGAACACAAATTTAATATTTATTTGCATCACTGTGGAAATTCTATGAGCCTGAATGCTCTTTTCTATAGATTATTTACATGTATACTTATATATGTCTGTTATACTGAATGTAGTGCAATGTAATGTAGTATAGCTTAGTATGTAATTAAAATACAGTATCATTTCTGCTTTATTCGTTTCTGTCTGTTGGAACCATGACAATAATAATATGATATAAATATATATAGTCTAAGCTTCTGCATTTACTTTTCAAGTATCTTTTTGCCTAGGAATTACAGCTTTTTGATTTACCTGGGGATCGACACCGAAAAGGCATTAGGTGTATAATTATTATACAATAAGCCTCTAAGGGCTGTTTTTGGGAAGCTTGATTTAATTATGTCATTTATTTCAGCCATGTGTTTTTGATCTTTTATATAAAGTTACATACATTGATCTTCTGGATTTTTTTCTTCTGACTTCTTTTTCTGATATACTAAAGATAAAATAAGTCACATTACTTTTTTTTCTTTCTTTCTGCTCTCAGTCTCATGTGTGAAAAGCGAATTTTTGAAACTGTGAACAATGTAAGACACCCGTTTTTGGTGAACCTCTTCGCCTGTTTTCAAACCAAAGATCACGTGTGCTTTGTAATGGAATACGCTGCTGGCGGGGATCTCATGATGCACATACACACTGATGTCTTTTCTGAACCCAGAGCAGTGTAAGTTTTGAGCCTAATCGATTTTTGGAACTTGCTAGTGAGAATAATGAGGACTAGTGAGAACATGACTTTGACTTCTTGCTTAACTGTGTTTAGATTAGAAGACACCTCACTCTTCCAAGGTTAGTTTAAGTTGGTAATGATCAGCTGTAACTTTGATGAAGGCATTTCATTTGAAATTTCAATGAGAGATGTCCTATGAGACGCTTTGATGTTTTTACAGTTTTAATGCTTTTTACTGTTTTTATTGTTTTAAAATGTTTGTAATATAAGTTTTGAATTGTGAGCTGCTCAGAATCGTTCGCTGAGATAGGTGGCTATAGAAATCAAATATAGATAGTCCTCGACTTAACGCCAGAGAGGAACTTGAACTACTCATAAAGTGGCTAGGCCCAGAATCCGCAGATCGTGTGGAAGGGTTGAGTGTAGCACACGTTGATTCCCCAGACACAGGTCTTGCTGCTGCATGGACAAGACTTGACCGAACCTATGGAAGCCCAGAAGCGTTAGAGGCTGCCTTATACGTAAGACCAAAGATAAGCAACAATGACCATTATAAGCTTCAGAAACTAAGTGATCTTCTCACCGAAATAGAATCGGCAAAAAAAGACCCACGTCTAGTTGGTCTACGACACCTGGATTCCTCCTTCGGTGACTTATAACCATTTGTAGTACTTCCATGGGCACATGATCAAAATTTAGATGTTTGGCAACTGGCATGTATTTATGATGGTTGCAGTGTCCCAGGGTCATGTGATCCCTTTTGCGACCTTCTGACGAGCAAAATCAATGAGGAAGCCAGATTCACTTAACAACAGTGACAAGAAAAGTCGTAAAATGGCACAAAACTCACTTAACAACTGTCTTGATTGGCAACAGAAATTTTGGGTTCAAATGTGGTCTTAAGTTGAGGACTACCTGTAAATAAATAAATGTGTCCTGTTAGCATGATATATATGTGTAATGTCATATACTTTCAAGACCTGATCAGATAATTCCAAGTAAACACATGTAAAAGAAATTGGGACTTAGCTCATTAATTTTACTTCCAGGATCCTACATGTAATAGATTTTCCTCTACGGTTCCCATTTCCATTGTGCAAAGTGTTAGAACTATTTCCATTAAATATTTTAGGGCCTATTTTTATTAATTTAACCTGTGTTTTTTTTACATTTGTATTTGACTTTTGTCTTTTAAAAAATATTAGCCAACTTGACTATCCACTAAATTAGGCAGTATTTATTATCTGGCAAGGTTAACATGGAGTCACTGAAGCAGTAGGCGTGAGCTTAAATGGACTCCAGAAGATGGTAGAGGATAGGAAAGCCTGGAGGAACGTTGTCCATAGGGTCACGATGGGTTGGACACAACTTCACAGCTAACAACAACAAGGTTAACATGATCCTTGGGGCATAAAGCCTGAACAATAGGGAACTTTTTACTTCCTGGAATATAATAACTGTTGACGGTTGCCTTTGGGTGGTGACAGGTTTCTAGAGCTTAAAAAACAAAAATAATTTCACACGGTTGGGTTAGAAATCATCAGATTTAAGCTTTGTGGGTCTGTTTTGTCCTCTACTGGAATCCTTAGTTCCACCCATCGGAGCAGGTCTTTAAAAAACTAAATTTTCATGACAGGTGAAGTGGAACATTGGACTTAACAATGCAAGTTCCTTTATTTCAGTTGAGAGAAGGTGCCTGAAATCTGGGTGGCTTCTGCTACATTCTCTGATTGGCAAGACAGAAAGTGTAGTAACAATCCCTGTTGAAATATGGTCATTTACAGAATAATATCTGTAGACAATACGCATAGCATGACTATGGCTATCACAACAAGCTTTTTAAGCAGTATTTTGAGACTCGTGTTTTATTTACTTACTTACTTACGTACTTATATTTATTGGACACCTACCCCCAGTGGACTCTTGAGCAGCATACAGAACTCATAAAACAGCTAAAACATTAAATCAACAGGTAGTGCAGACTTACATGCCCTAATAACATAAGCCACAAAACACAACATGGCCACTGAGCAAATAATAAACTTCAGCCCCACGAAAGAGGGTGCCATCCTTAACCTTTGTTCCAGAGGCTGAGGGCTGCAAGAGGGAAGACATGCTTCCTAGGTCTTACAAAATATCACTGTTTAATGAAGCAAACCTGGAATACACCCGTTCTGCTGGAAATCCTGGTTGGGCTGAAAAGAGATAAATGGTTTCTCAGATGCTCAGGCCCTGTGCCATACAGAACCTTAGAGGTGTTTACTAGCACCTTGATTGGCACTCCGAAGACAACTGGCAACTGGTGCAGCTCAGGTAGCAGTGGTGACACATGGGCACACCAAGCGGCATCCGTTGCTGCTCACACTGTTGGATTTTGAACCAGCTGTAGCTCCTTAGTGTTGTTCAAGTGGAAGTTGTGTCCTAATAACACAGAATCCTACTTCTAACTTAGGCACATAGCCAGCTAGGTGACCTTAGGCCAGTTATGCTTCCTCAGGCTTTGGAAGCAGGCAGTGGCAAACTTACTTCTGAAAGTATGCCAATAAAACTGCAGGGACTTCTCCAGACAGTTGCCAGGAGTCAATACTGACTGAAAGGCACCAAAAAAGAGAGAGAGAGAGAGAGAGAGAATATAAAATACATAGGAAGACAATCACCTGCATCAATACCAAATGCCGTTACAAGGATCTGTTCTGATGTTTCCTCATTTACCAGGCTTTAATCCCTAGGACCACAAAGGACACCTTTAGGATCTTCTATTAATAGAAGAAGGGATTTTTTTTTTTCTTTGAGAAACATAACAAGCCATATTGCTCTTTCTTGGTCAATAGTTTCACCTATTTTCAAGGAAGGCAAGGAGGCAATTCCCTTAGACAAGAATCAGGATGGGACCTGAATTTTTGAATCCAAAATTTCCACAGCAAGCATAATGGAAATGTGCCCCAAATGACAGACAGCGTTTCCTTGCATGGGAATCTCCTGATATTGGAAGGATGGCTAGATTGATAGCTTCTCCAGTGAGGTCTGGAACATAGAATACACACCCCAGTTCATGGCTGCTCCTTCATCTTTTGAGCACTGGGAGTCGGGGGGGGGAAGATTCCTACTCTACTCTCACATGGATGGTGTGATTTGGGTCTCAACTGTTAAGAGTTATTCTTTGCAATAGTGTAAATAAATGTGCAAAATTGATGAGTACTGAAACATTGTCCTTCTCTCTTGAACAGATTTTATGCTGCATGTGTAGTTCTTGGCCTGCAATATTTACATGAGCACAGGATAGTTTACAGGTAAGTATTTCAAAAATGTAGCGTTCCACTTCCTTTTATGTCCCGCTAATGTATGTGAATCTGGCTTAAAAGCTGCTGTCATTATGATTAATAAAATTGTTCCTTGTCTTTGCTAGAAGAAATTAATGCTATTAGATGTTTTTGTGTAAATTTTTATTTAGAATATGATTGTTGTAACTATAATCCTGTATTTAGCTCTGGGAAGTGGGGGGGGGAAGTGGGGGGGTTGGGGTGGGAGGGATTTGGGGATATATTGTAAAATATTGTAAAACTCTTTAATAAAAAAAAATGCTATTAGATGTTTGCACATTATTAAGGTCTGTTCAAATTGGGGGGGGGGGGAAGGAAACTTTTAAGAATTAGTACATCTTTGCAAGTGGTACTTTCTTTAAAGTAGCCTTTAGCAAATTGGGTAACTTCCAGATGTGCAGACCTTAGTCAGTATGGCTATTGCTGCAAATTCTAAGATTCTCCATTCCATAAGTCAGGCACCCAGCCTGGGGAAGACAGGCACTATGGCTTAGCAATTACATAGTTGGTTTGTTTTTGTTGTTTTACTAATTTTCTTGTAACTTTTATTTCTTTGGTAGAGATCTAAAGCTGGATAACCTGTTGCTGGATACTGAAGGCTTTGTTAAAATAGCTGACTTTGGTCTCTGCAAGGAAGGCAAGTTTTTTTTTTAATGGCTGATAATACTTCCTCTACTACTCAAACATGTTGTGGGGATTGCAGATAGCAACTTTTCCCACCAGCAGGAAGTTGGTAAGAACGGAATGTATTTCAGGGACTCCTCAATTACAGTAACTGGGACCAGCAACTCTGTTGCTAAGTGACACAGTCGAAAAGTGTGATGCCATGTAACCCCGCTGTTTTATGACAGCAATTGCAACAGTGCCAGTTGCTGTTGTTAAGTGACTTCCATGTAATGGTCAGGTGTGATGTCACGTGACTGCCGTTTGCAATGTCCTGACGGCTTTCCCCTTGACCCGGCTTGTAGGAAACCAGCAGTGAAGCAGCAAATGGCAATCACATGGGTTGCTGCCAAAGCTGCAGTTATGCAGATCGGTTCTAAGTCTCCTTATTTTCCTTATGTGTGCCGTCATAACTTTGAACGGTCGCTGAACAAGTAGTTGCGTTGTTAAACGAGGACTACCTGTATTTTGGATAGGCGTGCTCTGTGAATGTGCAGAATGAAGATGTTGGATAAAATCCTGCAGCTCACTTTGTGTGTCCTTGATGTGATAATTGCCACATTGATATGAGCAAGCCACAATCTCCATAGCAGGAGGAGTGTCCATAGAGATGCTTTATGGATGGTGGCATTGGCTAAGTGCAGTATTAAAGCTTTAAACTTCAGAAAAATATGCCTTGCTCATAAGTAGAGAGTTTTTTTCTTCATCCTCCAGTTTCCTTTGCTCTATTCTTCAGAGCAATAGTTTAGCAGCTCTCAGTATGATTAAGGAAACTGAAATTGAGAGTTATAAATAGAAGTCCCTTAAATTTAGCAGTGCCTCCTTAAAGCTACTTTGTATGTCCACAACATTCTACTGTATCAAATGTTATTTTATTCCTAGGATAGAGATAGCGGGAAAACAAGGCACAATTCAAATACATTATTTAAAAATCTGTTGTTTGTAAACCATTGACTCAGAGATTAAATTCAGAGGAAGTTTAGTTAAATTTTTGGATTCAAATTGTCTTTACCATTGAGAAGCATTTAGATCTGTATCTCAGTTGCCCCAGTTGCCACTTGAACTGTTTATTTAGGATTCTTGCACTACAAGGTGAGTATAAAAAATATTTCGGGGCAATAGGAAAATAGTTCAGTGATTTCATATGAAGAACTTGTGTGACTGCACATTCATGAATACCATTTCACCAACTGAATTAAAAATGCTGAATTTGGCCATTTGGGGGGTGGTGTTTAAACAGATTTGAAGACCAGGTATGATCCAGATTCAACACTTTGAATTGAAACATTAAATTGACTTCATTAAACATATAGACCATCACATTGATTTGACTGTCTAAATGGAATTGACAACATAAATCAAATTTGAGTCAAGTCTGTACAACCCTGACAGATATACAGTATATCTAAATCTTTGTGTAATTTGTCTAATCATTGCAGGAATGGGGTTTGGTGACAGGACAAGTACATTCTGTGGCACTCCAGAATTTCTTGCTCCAGAAGTATTGACAGAAACATCTTATACAAGAGCTGTAGATTGGTGGGGTCTTGGTGTACTCATCTATGAAATGCTGGTTGGTGAGGTAAGCTTCACAAAATGTACGGAAGCGTTAATAGCACATTGTTCTGTAAACATAGAGTGCCTTCTTCAGAGTACAACTTCTAATATCTGAATGCATGGTGTAGCAGATATTCTTCAAGTTTGGCCCTGGTTTCTCCCCCATTTGAGTTTCCCTCAAGTGAATGCCTTAATGGGCTTGACGTTTCATCATCTTTTCAGTACTGGTTTATTTTTAAGTTTGATTTAATAATGCTGCTTGGGACAGGAAGAGAATGACATATATCAGTTACACACTCGCTCGATGCTACATGTATTATTTTAATACATAAAAAAAGCTTTGAATTACCATTTCTAAGAAGCATTTTTTTTTCAGTCTCCCTTCCCAGGAGACGATGAAGAAGAGGTTTTTGACAGTATTGTAAATGATGAAGTAAGATATCCTCGATTCCTGTCTACAGAAGCTATCTCAGTAATGAGACGGGTAAGACTATATATCTGAAATAGATATTGTAACATGAAAGTATGATTTACTGGTACTAATAACAGCATACCTTGTCCCAATGCCATTGAATAGAAGTGCTGAATACTTGGTCTTTAATTTAATGGTAGGCATGATATAGATATAACTGAGAATTTAGGAGGACATTCCCCTCACTTTAACATGTTTTCTCCAAAAATAAGACCTATCCCCAAAATAAGACCTAGCTTGATTTTTACCTGTGCGCCTAATATAAGCCCTACTGCCAAAATAGTTAAGACCCCACCCACTCGGTCCCACTGTCTGGTTGCACGAGGTGCAGTGAGGTGCTTACTTCAGGACTGCTGCAGTCAGGCCTCTCACGTCCTGACACTTGCCTCACAGTAGCGGCACCAACATGGCCACCGCTGGCCCACTTCTGCGGCCGCTCACACATATCACCGCTGGCCTCCATTTTGCCAGCAGAGGCCTTCAGGAAAAAGCTCTGTAGCCCAGAACGGAGTTCCGGATTGACACACGCGTTATCCCCTGGCTTCCGTTTCGCTGGCAGAGGCCTTCAGCGTCAACCTGGAGCTCTGTTCTGGGCTGCAAAGGCCTTTCCTGAAGGCCTCTACCAGCAAAACAGAGGCCAGGGTGGGAGGCTCGCGTGTTAATCTGGAGCTACATTCTGGCCTGTAGAGGACTTTCCTGAAAGCCTCTGCTGGTGAAACGGGCGGCGAGTGACCGCAGAAGAAGTGGGCTGGTGGTTGCCACGCAGGGTCCTGCTGGACACATTGTCGGTGCCACCACTGTGAGGCAAGACAGTGGGGAAAAAAAGGCATCCCCCCAAAATAAGACCTAATGCCTCTTTTGGAGGCAAAAAAAATAAGACCTGGTCTTATTATTGGAGAAACACGGTATCAATGGACTTTGGTGAGGTACTGTTATGCAAGTAGAAATGCAACCAGAGGCTTGCTAATAGTTAAGGACTAAACCCTGAACGCATACAAAATAATAGAAAATTAATAGAAATCTAATAGAAAATTAGATTTCTAGTTAAATGCATGAGGGCAAATGAAATTGGAACCTTAATGAGCACGGGCCTTATTCTGTTTATCTTGCTTAAGTTGTATTTATAAATTGAAGGATCTTCAGGACAATATTTCTAACTGTCTAATTGTGTAGCCCTGATTCACTGTTCTGGTAAACCATTAAACATATTTTTTATACATTTTATTAGTTTTTATAGGGTTAGGAATAAGGTGGTGTCAGGGTTAGGGTTGGGATTTGGGTTAGGGTTGGGGTTGGGGTTTTTCCAAATAACATTCTCAATATTTAGCAAACAGCATCTGGGTTCATGTGTTTAACAAACAATAATAGATATAGTTAATTATCATAAACAATATGTTAATCACTCAGTAGCCGCCTTCTTGCTAATATATATTCAAAATTACATCTCACATTCCTTTCTCCCTAACTCGTTTTTCTAGCCATTGATAAAAATTATCCCATGTTCTCAAATACACTGAATCTTCTTTCTCTTTAATCTTTAAAGTCAATCTATCCATTTCTGCACACTCTAGAATTTTCTTAATTAATACTTCTTCAGCTGGTTAAGTTTTCATTTTTCCAATTTTGGGCAAATACAATTCTATCTTCTTTTATTGTTACCCATCTTGCTGTTAGATAAATTCCCAAATATTTAAACTTTTTTAACTATTTGAAGATTTTGTTTTTTGTTAATTTTTTTCTGTTAGATTCTTTGTTAGCACTTTAGTCTTTTCTCTGTTTGTTGTCAACCCTGCCACTTCTCCAAATTTTTCTATTTTTCTCCAGAGGTTTGGTGCTTGTTTCCAATGGATCTTCCAATATAAAAACCAAATTGTCTGCAGATGCATGTAGTTTATATTTTTCATCTTTTATCTCCAATCTTTTAATTTCTATATCTAATGTTTCTATTCAGTACTTCCAATGTTAATATAAATAGTAATGGAGATAGTGGGCATCCCTGTCTTGTGCCCTTTTTAATATTGAAGTTTTCTATAAGATCTCCATTTACAATTATTTTGGCTGTTTGTTTACAATAAATTGTTTTGATTACATTTATAAAGTTTTTTCCAGAGTTAATTTCTGCAAATTGCTGAAACATAAATTGCCAGTTTACGTTGTCAAGCGCTTTCTGTACATCAAGGAATATTAAAGCCATCTGCTTCCCTGAATGAATTTCATAGTACTCTAATTCTTAAATTATTTTTTATCTGTCTTTTAGGTAGAAAACCATTTTGGTCTGTGTGTATAAATTCGATCAAAAATTTCTTTAGTCTTTCTGCCATTATTGAGGCAAAGATTTTGTAATCTACATTTAATAGTGATATTGGTCTATAATTTTTTATTTGCGTTAAATCAGAGTCCTCTTTAGGTATTAAAGTAATATTGGCTTGTCTGTGTGTTGGGTATTTTAGCCTCCAGGAGAATTTCATTACACTGTTCTTTCAGGATCGGACTTAATATATCTTGTAGTGATTTATAAAACTCTGTAGGTAATCCATCTGGGCCAGGAGTCTTATCCTTTTTTGCCTTTTTATAGCCTCTATAATCTCCATCATTGATATTTTTCCATTTAATATGTTTCAAATGTTCTCTGGAATTTTTGGTAAGTCTGATTTTTTTAAGTACTGCTGTATTTTTTCTTTTGGAATTTCCTCTCCCTTATAAAGTATCTCATAGTAATCTTTAATATTTTTTCATTGTATCATTTTTAAACTGTAATTCACCTTTTGGATCTGCAGCTTATCAATTTTTTCTCTTTTTATTTTTTCAGTCTATGCTAACCATCTCCCCGGCTTGTTGGCATTTTCAAAGAAGTTCTGTTTAGCTCTTTTAATCTGTTGAGTCATTATTTCCATCTCAGCTAAACTTAATTTATGTTTTATTATCTCCATTTGTTTCTTGAGTATTTTCTTTTGTGGATCTATTTGTAATTCTGATTCTAGCTTTCTGAATTCAAGTGTTTTGAAATACGAACAAAAGTATTAATGAAAACAAAACTTGGTTTGACTACTTTTTAGAAAAGTAGCTTGTTTCCTGTCTTTGACTAAAATGTAGTGTCTCTATCCAGACTATGATTCTGAACTTGGACTTGGAGTGTATCATAGTACTATAGATAGAAAAGAATGACCCGACTTTATTTCTGATATTGTTTTCAGCTTCTGAGGAGAAATCCAGAGCGTCGCCTTGGTGCTGGCGAAAAAGATGCTGAAGATGTCAAAAAGCATCACTTTTTTCGGGTGAGTGCCATCTCTCAAGCATGGTTACAATGTAACAATAGCCAGAAGCACAACACTTAACTGGTGCTCTTTTTACAGTTAATTGACTGGAATGCGTTGCTCGCCAAGAAAGTGAAGCCTCCTTTTGTCCCAGTCATAAGAGGAAGAGAAGATGTCAGCAATTTTGATGATGAATTTACCTCAGAAGCGCCTATTCTCACTCCACCTCGGGAGCCTCGGATACTTTTGGAAGATCAGCAGGAAATGTTCAGGGACTTTGACTACATTGCTGATTGGTGTTAATCTTTTAGTCACTGTGAAAATTCCAGCTGATGTGTTCCCCAGGACAACTTTCTCCCATCGCCCTAAGAAGACCATTCTTGGAATCACTCACTCTCTCTCTTGCCTGTAGCTTCTGATTTTTAAATCATATGAAGATTTTAAACAGTACTGTTTTTAATACAGAGGAGGTGTGGCCTCTCTTTTGCATCTTTTTTGTTTCTAACCTTGAGCACTGGAAAGCAATTTTATGCAGCTCTTGAAGCTGATTCAGTGGGTGCGGGCTGTTTTCCACATTCACATGGGCACCCTTGTACTGTATCTTTATTCTTCCAGAGAAGAAAGCCTCACAAAACACCTGCCTTACAAATTGGGACCACAAATGGATACTAAGCTATCGTAGATCAATCACCTGCCCAAGTTTTAAAGAAAGAAAACAAAAACTGTTGGTCCTTTTCAGGAAAATGATCATCCCCCAAGATGGTAGAACTCAAGACTGTCAAGCAACGCTAGTTCTCAAAATAATGTGTATTACAAACTAATGCCTTGTTTAACAAACTCTATGGTATTTATTAGTGAGGAGATGCTTCAAAACCTTACCTACGTGAAAGCAGCATCAGTGCTTCCATTTGCAGGAAAAAAAATGACTGGTCCTAAAGGTTTACCAAAGTCACTTGCTAAACAAATGTGTTTGCCTTTAAATTTTGTTAAACACTGTTCAGAAATAACCAGCAAATATGAAGAATGTAATGAATGTCTTTCTAGTCTTAACCAGGAATACTCCTAAATGTATGAATTTCCCTGAAATACACAATCACTGTTCTATACTTTTAAAGTTGTGTACTTTCCACATTAACTTCAAACATATTCTAGCAAATCATTATATCTAGTTATCTCATTCATCATACATTTGCTGTTCAAAATGTTCAAAACCATTCGTGTTTAAAGAATGTGGAACTATATTGTATACATCCAGTATACATGTATATTTGGAAACTATAATTTTGTTTGAATCATATAAACTGTACTTTTAGTTTTGTCCAGTGGCTGTTTGAATGTATTACTGAAATCCAGATTTAATAGTGAAAACCCACTTGTATACATTTTTATGGCCACTGAATTCAGTAATCATCATCGGAAATTACTGAGAATAAGGGTAAAAGCAATACGTTTTAAGAGAATGTATAAATATTTTTGATAAAACTTGTATATTTTAAGTCTCTTAACACTATGCTGTACCTCAAAAGTTAAAATATCTTAGACCAGATGCTGTGTATTTGCTTTACAGACTTTAATGTAGTTTTTGTTAGACATTTTGAAAGAACAAAATCATGTTTAAATCTGTGGAAAGCAACATTCCACTTTGTCAGCATATGTTTGTGATAAACTTCGTTTCCTAATACCAGAAGATCAAGAGTAAGCATGAAGTTTTTAATTAGTAGATTTACTACTCAATCTGGAATGTGGTTCAGAATTGATAAGTCACATGCAGGGCTGAATTGGTAAGAAAGTAGAGAAATACCAATAGGAGGCTTGTGTGGGGGTGCTGGAAGGTATTTTTTTATAATCATCTCCATTACCCCACTCAAACTATTTTGTTTCAGTATGATAGCTGGGGACTCTATTCATATTTTATAACCTTACAAGAATATAAGGAATAAGAAGGTTGCCAGAATAATGTGTGTAAATTCCTTCATAAGGAAGATGGAAAATGCTTTTTATAAAAATTATATTACTAAGTTGCAGTTTTTTTAAAAAAATTGCACCTATCGTTTTTCAGTATGCTAATTTGGTGGGGGGGTTTTTAGTTTTAAATGGCTACATCTTAATTAAGCAAAACACTACATATCTGAGGTACAATCTGCCAACCCCTTCCTTATTATTTCTGTAAACAGCTGTGTCCCTGGTAGGTGCTTCAAATTTAAAATCTTAAAATCCTATGGAAGTAACTTTTTGTAAGTATACGTTGTACAGAAATGTTTGTAATCTTGAATTTCTGAAAAATCACATTAGAGGCAGGGTATTTTCACAATTAAGCTGAATGAAAGCACTAATTTTATCTAGTTTGGAAAAATAGGCAAATTAAGATTTTAAACTCTAGATTGTAAATATATTTTGCTATACATATGTGGCTGCTGAAGCACTTTGTAAAAAAAATAGGGTATTTTAGGATGGTACACTATGCATTTAAATGAAATGTGCCTTTAACAGTGTAGTAGTACAAACTATCTGCAATTAACTCAAAATTTAAATAGTGAAATTTGTATAGGAAAAAAAATACTGATTTGAATTATAATCTTGTGTTTGATCTTTAGATAAAATGATGACTTTGGAACTTTGTGTGAATTACTTTTTCTTTCAGGCTGGATAAATATCTACTTTGTTTTTTAAACATTTAAGAAACCTCCCTTAGGTGCCGTCTTCTAATCAAAACAGTTTATAGAGCTGCTTTGGAAATTCCTTAATTGTTCACTTGGGAAACTGATTCTTTGTTTGAAATTTCTGTGCCGTATTCAGTTGGAAGCTGAACTGATAATTTTCAGCATATGATTTCAACAGGAATGAGTATCTCTTTCCCACACAGGCTGAATTTAAACTTCACACTAAGGCCTGCTTTATACTAATTGCAGTAGCCCAAGCCACCACCATTATGACAAGAGTCACATAGTCCAGTAAGCCCAAACTGCATTTATGTATAGCATGTTTACATCACACATTACAATTCATGGGATGGGAAGGAAGTATTAAGGTTTGCACTGAAAGCTTGGGAGGACTTGGGAGTTGTCACAAGGTGTTGAAGACTGGCCCTAAAATAATTCTCAGCTTTTTATCTCTATCCATTATTTCTTAAAACAGCTCCTTTCTCATGTACAAAATGAGATGGTTCTTTCCTGACGCATTCTCATTAGTGTACCCAAGAGACACAACTGAAAATGATTCTGTGAAATACACTCAGAGCCCTTTCAAACTATTCACTGAGAGAAGCCCCTTATTTACCAGTTAACTCAGATCAGCATGGATTTGTTAAGAAAACGAATTGCCAAGCAAATCCTGTTAACTTTTTAAATTCAGTAATAGATAATGAGAAAGCTATATTCAAAATGTATCTTGTTTCTGGACAAAATACCTCATTAGATTCTGATCAGAAAGCTAATTTTTAGTTAGATATGATGACAATTACATAGGTACAAAGCTGGCTTGACAATTATACTCAGAATGATTTCTCATCACACTAGAGATGAATCAAATGGGTACCACAAAAGTTAATCCTGAACTTTATTTTCTCATTAATTTAATGAGAGGAATGGAATCCTTCCCAAAGTTGTATGGTGCACAATTTGATAATATAAAAATCAAAATAATCTAGATGAATGGACTTAAAAATGAAATTAAAACACATGCAGTTTGTCACTGAGGAAACAAAAATCAAATGTACAGTCATAAAATGAGAATGCCTGGTTTGGTAATCATACTTAAAATCCTGGAACGCTAAAAAGTAGAAGTAAATTCTGCAGTGATCAGACTCGTGCCCAGTTCTGGATGCTGCAGTTCAATTGAGACACTAGAACATGTTCAGCTAAGACCAGGATGATCAACAGACTAGAAACCCAAGTCCTACGAAGGCAATTGGGCAAAACTGAAAATGGTTTAGGATAAGTGATAATACAATAGCAATCTTCAAAATACCTGAAAGCAGATCAGAGAATTTAATCAAGGTCTGTATTCATTTCAGATAACAGGACACAGAAGTGAATTTAAATAATAAAAAAGCAGATCCTGATGGGATGTTAGGAAAAAAAAGAAGAGCCACCAAACAGTGGACTATCCTTTGCTAATTATGTTCCAGCAGAGGTTGAAAGAGGTTTAATTTTGATTTCTCTACTGAGCAGAGGGTGGCCCAAATAATCCCAACATTAAAACATCTATGGTTTACATATGCTGCAAGATTCTAAAATGGCTAGCTTTTTTTTTTACTTTTTGGTTCCTTCTTACCTTTTGTCTAGTTAATCCTATTTTCTATAGGTTTGGATCCATTACTACTTAAGACTTGGTTTTTAATCATTGTGGTTTAAAGCAAAGTGCTAGATAAAATTCTTTTACTGGACATACAAATAAAAAGTCTGCTGATTAAGTTTTGGCAGTAAGAACTGCACTCAATGAATTACGTTCAAGATGGTTTATTGTAGTGAGTTGGATTTCTGTGCCCTTACTCTACAGCAGGGGTCTGCAACCTTGACAACTTTAAGACTTGTGGACTGAAGTCCACAAGTCTTAAAGTTGTCAAGGTTGCAGACCCCTGCTCTTTGGTGCAGGCAAAAATTGACATTGATGTCATTCAGACACTAACACAAAGAGACAGCCTGCCAGGACAATACCATCTTTTGGTAACGTTCCTTAACAAAGTAATGCCAAATCTTAGACCTCTTAGATCAGGGATATCAAACTGCTGGCCCATGGGTCGGACGCGTCACGCGGAAGCCGCGCCCACCCCATTGCCAGCAATGGCAAAACCGTCCCAATACGTTGCGTGGTGTCACGTGACATCGCGAGTTTGACATGTCTGCCTTGAGACTGTATGACTGCAAACCACTTTCATTATCAAAAAAATTAACAAAGATATGAGCCTCCAGGATTAATTTTATTTTTAATATACATTGTAAAGCTTTGTACTATGCAGGCTTAAAATTTATTTTTAAAAAATTATGAGCTCTCTCGTGTTGTTATAGCAGTTGAAGCGGCAAGTGGACACCCCCACTCAAAAAAAAAAAGGGAGTGAACCTGATTTTGCAAACTAGTCAGTTTGGACAAGAGCTTCTAGCCACAAATGATTCGATTTCTAATTCACCTAAAAGCTGCATAATCATTAAATTAAAGTATGCATTTTCCCAGTTCCATCTCAATGGCCTGGAGGGACTATGGATCTATACACACACACACACACACACCTGCTGTTTTCTTCTCAGCTGTTTCAGTAGTTAAAACTGACCAGCTCTACTAAAGAAAACAACGGAGCTGCTGGAATATCAAGTTGGAGACAAACATTTGAACACGTAGGGTGAAGAACCTTGGATTCAGATTCCTCCCTGTTCAACAATGGTTCAAAGCATACGCAACTATTTCCAACGCCTTAGTTAACAGTCCACTTGTTTTTAACTAGACTATCATCATCACTGACTGAAAAATGTTCCTGGCTTTGCGAAAAGAGAAACGGTGATTGTCCCATTTCTATTCAAAATTCAGCAACAGAAAAATCTCCCTCTTATGACAGAGACCATGAGCATAATATGAATCCTTTTTTCAAGTAGCCACACAAGGTAATAGAGAGACATGCTCTTGATTTACAGGACTTTAAATAGAATGAATTACAGTGTAAACTTGACATTGTTAATCTTTTCCTAAGGTGAATAGAAAATTCTCTACAAGTATTTTTATTATCATATGAACTATATTTTCTCTGAATTACAACTTCCCATTATAATTAACTAAACAATGTAAAATCCATGTACAGCATCTAATTAGGAAAACTGAACAACTTTTAAAGATTACATTTTCCACTTGGATATTTATTTAGAACAAAGTTACATACAGTAAAACTTGTAGGTCAGTACTGTTTTTGGAAAACAGTTTATTCTGATTTGAAATATTTTCCAAAATACATTTTACCAGATCTCTATGAAAGAAATCTAAATACACAGAATAGAAAATTAAATTTGCTGCAATGGTTGTTAAATACTTACATTCACTAATATATACATAAAAATGCCACAAAATTATTTTGTTTACATCTGGAATGTGTGCTCCACTTCATCCGATCAGCTTTTCCATCTCTTTTCACCAGTCCTGCAACTGAAGGCTTGACAGGACTGCTTTTATATGCTTAATGCTTTTCTAAGTCAAAAATTATTTTGCAGGGTCTTTGAAGTTTCACAGCTGGGGCAGTTTGTCCACTGGTGTGTCAAATCTGAAATCTGCTGGAAAAAGGTCTGGAGCACGTGGATAAATCAGCCTATATGACTGTCTTATTGTAACATCAGCTACACCAGCAATGTCTCCAATTTCTGAAATAAAAGCCAAGGTAAGGAAATTAGCACTTGTCTGCTAGAGTTCTAATTCTCTAAATTCACCAATAATATTTAAACTCTGATATAATTCCAAAATAAATTATATAATTACAACTCAGGACTTTAAATTCAGACAATTTAAGGCTGGTTTCAACTAACCCAAACCAGATAAGTTGTAGAGAAAGTGAGAAGACTTTCCTACAAAGGTCAGCAACAGTTCATGATATCATTTACATTTATGTCCAATTCTTTCTGGACCAACCTGAAGTGTCTGAATTAACCTCTACAATTCACAAGACAGTTTGGTTTCTATCCTGAGACACGCTCAACAGGCTATTACCTGGGTTTACTCATCAATGAAAGCAAAAGGTTTATTTTAACTTAAGACAGGGCACAAACTCAATCTTTGTGGCATTTTCAGCAACCATGGTTTAGTCTGTTCAGTAATTAATTTGACAACCTACTAAATTAGTCCAAAAGAAGAGCAGAAATTCAGGCACTGACTACTAGACGTGTATTTCAAACAAAACAGAAGGAGAGGTTTCTGGCATCTGTGCCAATTCTTTGTCTTTTCAAAAGAACTACTGCTAGCATGCATAAAACTTACTTTCCTGGATACATAAAGACATTACCTTTCTGTGTTCTCTTTTCAGCCGAGGCTTGTGAAGCCATATAAATAGCAGCAGCTGCCACTGAGATAGGACTCCTTCCAGGAACTAAATCTAATTCCACAGCTTTACGCGCAATGTGTGTTGCGGCCATCTGGACTTGCTTAGGGAGACCCAAGTTTGAACAAAATCTGGACATGAAATCTCCAGTAGTGATCAAATCCACACTTGTTTCTAAAGCTTTCAAGATGAGTTTGAAACACCGGCCTATTTCCTTTTTGGAAATTCTGGAAACAGCACATATTTCTAAAGAATAAAATAGTACATACGTCACAATGAATTTAGATCAATACTCCCAGCCACCCACTCCATCAATGAAAGCTTAACAGTCAGTTCTTTCATTGTTTGTTATGTTTTCATAGCACAGATATATGTAACTAATAAAGTAATATTATTTTGAGAGCTTAGCCAGGCTTAATTGCTATATTTACACATGCATACGCACGCACACAAACAGGGAAACACATCAGCAGGATTTTTAAAAAAATACTGAAATTTCAGCGAAAGATTATGGAAGTGAAAATACTTGTCTAGTTCAAAATCAGCAAATAATAATGACAGCCTTTGCAACAGTGGAAAAACGAAAGTCTTAATTTCCTTGCATCAGTCTTTCCTCATTAATTTTCATTTTGAAAAGAATAAAAACCCTCACCATGAAAAAAAATGTATTCAACGTTATCGATTACAAATTATAGATCAATATGTGGCTTTGCTTCTTTTTTTGAATCACTACAACTGCACCCACATAGGGTTATTAGGGAGCAACACTAAATCAAACTGCATATAATCTTCTGTAACTCTGAACTTTTCAAAGCTTAGGAAAAAAACATCGCAAAGCGCAGGATATAAAAATTCATGGAAATTGTTAGTTGCTTGGAGAGGTGGTCTTCCAAATAAAGAGGGATGCAAGGCTTTGGTAGAACAGAGAAGTACTTTGGCACGTTCTTACTGATTATTATTTTTTACATTTAATGTATTTTACTAATAACTGGCCATTTTTGTGCAGTTATTTTTATCTTTGACCAATAGTCAAAACAATAAAAAAATGGATTGACTGATTAGCATACTAAAACCTGGGAGTCTGACAGCTCTAGTAGTCCATGGGCATGAAAGGCAACTGGGCGACTTTGGGCCAATCCCCCACTTCCAGTCAAGCCAGCTCACAGAGTTGTTATTATGGGGGAAATGGGAAGATGGAGCATTAGCTAGATGCAGCTCAGTTCTTGGTTTATGATCATAACTGGGACCAGAATTCCCATTGCTAAGCAAGGAAATTGTTAAAGGAGTGGCACCCGATTTTACGACTTTTTTTTTTGTCAGGGTTGTGAAGTGAACCACTGCAGTCATTAAGTGAATCATGGGAGTCGTTAAACTAATCCGGCTTCTCCTGATGACTTTTTTGAAAGCTGGCAATTGCATGACCCTGGGACACGACCGCCGGCATATAAACACATGCCAGTTTGCCGAGTGCCCATGTGACCACAGGGATGCTGCAGTGGTCTTAGTGCAAGGAACGGGTTGCAATTCGCTGCTTTCAGTGCCGTTGTAACTTTGAACACACACTAAATGAATGGCTGGGGAAAAAAAGTCTGCAGGATCCAATCTGGGTCGGTCGCCGGGACCACGGGTTTCATCTACCAAGCTGGAGCCCATCTTCAGGGAATTTTCCTCTAGCAAAGTGTGTCCTTTGGGTTGTTCTCACGCACTCTCTGCTAGAGAGACGTTCCCTGAAGACGGGGTCCAGGGAGACTCCAAAAGCTCAGAAGACGAAACCTCCGGTCCCGGTGACCGATCCAGATTGGATCCTGCAACACAATATACATATATATGCCTTCACTCGTAGTCGTATATCTATCTGTATACTGACTTAATTTAAAGGTGGAATAAAATTTTAAGGAATCAATAAACAAACATGGATGGTGTACTTTTTTTTTTTAAACAATTCCTCCATGTCAGTTTTGACTTCTGACGACTACCTGGCTTAGTCCCTGAACCTCTTTTGGCAAGGCTTTTCAAACAAGTCCTAAGTACAAAGCACGCACCAGCTTTTCGAAAGTACAGGTAGTCCTTGACTTACAACCATTCATTTAGTGACCATTCAAAGTTACAACAACATTGAAAAAAAGTGACTTAGGACCGTTTTGTTTTTTTCACACTTAGGACCACTGCAGCATCCCGGTGGTCAAATTTCGGATGCTTGACAACTGGTTCATATTTATGACAACTGCAGTGTCCTGGGATCGTGTGATCACCTTTTGCAACCTTCTGAACAAGCAAAGTCAATGGGGGGAAGCCCGATTCATGAAGGTGTTACTAACTTAACAACTGCAGGGATTCACCTAACAACTGCGGTAAGAAGAATCATAAAATGGAGCTAACTGTCACCCAACTGTCCTGCTTGAGCCAATTTTGGGCCCAATTGTGATCATAAGGCCAGAACTGTCTGTACGAGGTTCGCTATATTTGCACACAGAGGAAAAAAAAAAGATCTAAGTTGAGAGTCCTACGTTGAAAAGCAGCTGAGGCATGCGTCATCGAACCCTCACCTTTAAATGTCCTAGGAACTCCCTCTTGTCTGCAAGCAATGTAGAGACAAGCTGATGCAATGGCATCATTGCTTCTCCCCTTCAGGCTCTTCTGCTCATACACTTGCTTAAATAAATTATTTGTTCGATCCTTCAAAGTAAGCAGACAAAATTCAATTAACTCCAGGCGATTTAATTAGCAAATAATCAAAAAAAAAAAAGCCCACGTCCATTATTTTATGCTAAATGAGGCTGGAAAAAAAATTCAGAAGACAAAAGCATAACTCACCACTATATTGCGGGGCAGGTTGATCCTGTCAGCCATGCTAGCGATTTCCTTGAAGGCGTTCATCATTGCACGGTCAAAACTGCTCATGGTGCGACGATTCTGATACTTTGAATTCCCAAATTCATCAAAGCTGGCCGCGCCTGTCCCCTGCGGGGAAAAAGGGTTGAGGAAGAGAGCACATTTTTACATTCACACACAAAACATAGGTGGCACGAATATCTACTGCGAGGGGAATTAGAAGACAGTACACCATCTAACTTAAACACCTTTTTTTTTTACTACTACCTAATTACATCATGAGGGACGCGGTGGCTCAGTGGGTTAGGACGCTGAGCTTGTCGATCAGAAGGTCGGCAGTTTGGCGGGTCAAATCCCGAATGCCGCGTAGCAGAGTGAGCGCCTGTTACTCGTCCCAGCTTCTGCCCAACTAGCAGTTCGAAAGCACGTAAAAATGCAAGTAGAAAAACAGGGACCACTACGGTGGGAAGGTAACAGCGTTCTGTGCGCCTTTGGAGACTAGTCATGCTGGCCACATGACCACGGAGATGTCCTCGGACAAGCGCTGGCTCTTCAGCCTTGAAACGGAGATGAGCACCGGCCCCTAGAGTCGGAAACGACTAGCACGCATGTGCGGGGGAACCTTTACCTTTAATAATAACATGATTATCAGCAAAGCACAAGTGAAAGAGAAATTAGTATGTTATCTCAGCATGGACCACGGAACAGGCTTAAAATCTGGAAAGCACATATAATGTAAGGGTAAAACCCTGTATAATGTTGATTTCATTCACTTTCAAAAGCTATCCTTCCACAAGCAATTAGCACCTCAAATTTAGACATCAGTTGCCTATCTAGTTTTTATAAAAGGCGAAATATTAACAAGCTCCAAATAAATACCACACTACATAGAACAAAAGGTACAGTTAAAATGGAATACAATCCCAGGGGCTTCAGACTGACATACAACTAAGTCATATATTAGTATCTAAAGCATGGAATGAATAAATCTCTGATATTAGAAAGCTAACCTATAAAAATCCAACCAAATGCTGATTTATTTTTTTTGCTTCATGCATTCTCCTATTAAGATGGCTTGATGTTGATTTAGAACCAGAGAGAACATAGATGAATTAAGTATTTTTAGGATGTCACTGTTTCTTACTTCATCACCAGCCATTATCTATGTACAATTCATATTAAAAGCACATCAAAATGTAGAAATTTCAGAATGAAACTCATCTATTTTCTCTGTCTTGCTGCTGGTCTTCTGCAATAGGCAAGTATGAATTATTAGCCTTCTCTAAATCTCCACAGATGGGAACTATAATCTTTGCCACCAGCCAGGTCAGCTCATCAGAAAAACAATTTGGAAAGGAGTACTTTGGGTTTAAATTATCTCATGTACTTCATTATCTGACTGAAATCAGGAAGATGAGGAACCACACATACACATGCTTTAAATACATGCTATTTATCCATAATGTGTTATTTCAATACTTTCTTGAAGAAGAAAAATGAGTACTGGGAGGGGAAAAGCTACCCCTCCCTCCCCCACTTACGCTGGTCAAAAGTTTCCTAAAACTGGACCGTGCACAATCCAGAAAACAAAAAGCAAAGAACGAAAGTGGAGCTCTGGGTGGAGGAAATATTTGAAGGAACAAATTGCCAGCACAAGAATGTTCCCTCTCCTCCCTGTCTTGATTCATACTGGCTGGGTCAACTAGTGTTGCAGTCCAAAACGACAGAGAGCACCAGATGGAGAAACTCAGCGGCAGAGGAGAGCTATCTAAGCAGGAGCTCTGAGAAAGTGACAGGCAGCCTCTGAAACAGAAGCAGGACAATCACTTCCATCATAAACTTCCCCCCTCCGTCTGTCTCCCTTTCCCCCCCCCAGCCCCCAGTCTTACGGCACAGCTCATGGCTTCAATTTCAGAAGCTCCCAAAAAACAACTTCAGCCCAACGTTTAAAGCTTACTTATCAACAACAAGCCCATTCTATTTGTCAAACTATTGTCCGTTGTTGGAAGAACTGCCCTAATAACGGTAGTTGCTGACCATATACGCCGCACAATCTTGGAAAAGACTTTTATTTTTATAAAATGTTCAAGGTGTATGAGAGAGGCAAAATCTCTTAACTGAGGAAGACGTTTATTCAGGGCAACCAAAATACTGAATTGCTGAATTTAGCCACACAGGTTAGGTTCCACTTTAGAGGAAGAAGAGTCAAGGCAATCTGGAAAAGTAAATATTTAAAGACTACTCTCTAGTCTAGCCACTAGGTTAAGGGGACTTAGTTCATTTTATGCTCACTACACCATTAAAAACCACTCCCTGGTTTTGCTGAAATAAATGTGAACACTTCTGTTTCTTTTCCTTACAAACCCATGGAATCTGTATGAATTCCATGGAAGGAGGGGAGCCTTGGGGAGGGGACGCGGGGCTGCAACTTGACACCAAATACCCAACAGACCTATCTTGGGACACTAAATTGCAGAAATTAACATTGAAATGTCCAGTCCCTATCACTGTAGCCATCTTTAAGCTTTCTTGCAAATATTGTCCAGTAAGCCATTCATCCATTCTATTAATGAGTTGACTTTGAGGAAAGCATTTCTTAATCATTTCCCAAAACAATGATATGGCAATATTCTAATTACACAGTTAACTAGTACAGCTTTAAAGGTTGGGCCTTACTTTCTTAATAACCAGGAAGAAGTAACTGGGAGCTTGTCCTCCACTGATATAATATATCAAGGCTAGCACACAATATTTTGTTCACTATGTCATTTAGATGTGGATTCTAGCCAAAAAAAACCCTGTCTCTCAGTAGAAGATCACTCTATTTGTACACAAGGCATACAATGTGCTGTGCACGCCTGTGCAAAACATGCAGCTCCCCTGTAAGTAGGGATAATATACCGTATATACTTGAGTATAAGCCGACTCGAATATAAGCCGAGACCCCTAATTTTACCCCCAAAAAATGGAAAAAGTTAGTGACTCGAGTATAAGCCGAGGCTGGGAAATGCAGCAGCTCACCTTATGCTCCTCTCCAGAGATCTTCCCTCAGCAGCGGCCGGCAAAGTAGCTCGCACGCGAAACAAGCCCGGCAGAGGAGCCGGAGCGGCGAGCAGAGGCGCCCGGCCCAGATCCTGCAAGGCCCGGCCGAGACGCGCCCCCAGCAGCGGAGCTGCTCCGGCTCCTCTGCCGGGCTTGTTTTGCATGTGAGCTACTTTGCCTGACGCTGCTGGGGTCGCGTCTCGGCCGGGGCCTTGCAGGATCCGGCCCGGGTGCCTCTGCTCGCCCTCAGCAGCACCTGGCCCGGAATCACATGCGAAACAAGCCCGGCAGAGGAGCCGGAGCGGCGAGCAGAGGCGCCCGGCCCAGATCCTGCAAGGCCCGGCCGAGACGCGCCCCCAGCAGCGGAGCTGCTCCGGCTCCTCTGCCGGGCTTGTTTTGCATGTGAGCTACTTTGCCTGACGCTGCTGGGGTCGCGTCTCGGCCGGGGCCTTGCAGGATCCGGCCCGGGTGCCTCTGCTCGCCCTCAGCAGCACCTGGCCCGGAATCACATGCGAAACAAGCCCGGCAGAGGAGCCGGAGCGGCGAGCAAAGACGCCCGCCCGGATCCTGCAAGGCCCCGGCCGAGACGCGCCCCCAGCAACGGAGCCGCTCCGGCTCCTCTGCCGGGCTTGTTTTGCATGTGAGCTACTTTGCCTGACGCTGAGAAGACCCGCTTGGGCACTGAGGTTGGTGTCAGTCTCCGCAGGGCCTTCTCGTTTCCAGGAACGTCAAGCGCGCTTGGCTCCCCACCCCTACGGCAGGGCAGGGCAGGGCAGGGCAGGGCAGAGACTTGCTCGCCCTTCTGACGGCCCTGAAGAGAAACGAAGGGCTTGCAAACTCCACGCGAGAAGCTGGGCGAAGTGCGCGGCTGGGCGAGTGTGTGCCTGCGCGCGTATTTACGAAAGAAACGCTCCGAGAGTTCTTCTTTCTCAATTATGAACACCCGGGGTCCCTCTGCGACTTACGGGTCCTCTCCGGCTGCGGTGGCCTGGGGGAGGGCAGCGCGGGGCTCTAGGAGGTACTCAAGATAGTTGGGGGGGATCCAACCTGCCGCGGGGGGTGGGAGTGGGACTTTAGTCACGGACGGCGAGAGGAACCTTCGGAAGGGGAAGCGGGAACGAAGAGAAGATGAGGGTGGAGCGATCGGGGAGCCGGTAACTCAAGTTCCCCAAGTGGCTTTCAGCACTGGAGAAAATGCAAAATCGCTCGAGACCAAACTCGAAGGAATCAGCTGCCGGTGGGAGCGAGGCGATCCGTGCGGTCCTGTGACAGCCAGTCGGGCAAGCAACGCGAAGAGCGGCAGGGCTTTATTTTTGCACCGTGGAGCTCCCCCTCCCCCTCCTCCCAAACTCCCCCTCTCTCCCCCTTCCCCCCCTTCCCAGAGCTGAATACAGGGTATTAACCGGCGGCGGCTTGCAGAACGGCGGATCGAGCCTCTGCCCCCAGCGGAGGCTGGATCCGCGCTCCGCAAGCCTCTGCCCCCGGCGGAGGCTGGATCCGCGCTCCGCAAGCCTCTGCCCCCGGCGGAGGCTGGATCCGCGCTCCGCAAGCCTCTGCCGCCGGCGGAGGCTGGATCCGCGCTCCGCAAGCCTCTGCCCCCGGCGGAGGCTGGATCCGCGCTCCGCAAGCCTCTGCCCCCGGCGGAGGCTGGATCCACGCTCCGCAAGCCTCTGCCCCCGGCGGAGGCTGGATCCGCGCTCCGCAAGCCTTTGCCCCCGGCAGAGGCTGGATCCGCGCTCCGCAAGCCTCTGCCGCCGGCTGGATCCGCGCTCCGCAAGCCTCTGCCCCCGGCGGAGGCTGGATCCGCGCTCCGCAAGCCTCTGCCCCCGGCGGAGGCTGGATCCGCGCTCCGCAAGCCTCTGCCCCCGGCGGAGGCTGGATCCGCGCTCCGCAAGCCTCTGCCCCCGGCCCCGAGCGATAGGAAGGGGATCTCTGCCCTAGAGCGGGAGGGGGGAGGGAAAGGGGGGGGAGGAAAGGCCCGATCGCTTTGTGTTACCTGCCGTGAAACCAGTCCTTGCAGGCGTCGCACTCGATCATGAAGCGGGTTACATCGTAGGGCAGCCAGGCAGCGGAAAGAAGCAGGCAGGCAGGGCGCGGAGGTCCGGAGACCTGCCGACGTTTGGGGAGGTTTGGGGAGATGCGCGCGCACCTCCCCAAACCTCCCCAAACTTCGGCAGGTCTCCGGCTTGGGAGAGGTGCGCGCGATCCCGGAAGCACCGAAGCCTCGGCCGCGCGCAAGTCCTCGGTAAGTTTTTTTTTGTTCACTGGAGTATAAGCCGAAGTGGATTTTTTCAGCCCAAAAAGTGGGCTGAAAAATTCGGCTTATACTCAAGTATATACGGTAATAGTAGCTGAAAAAAACCCTACAAATAAGACTTGTAGCCATCATTTCAAAAGACTCTGACATAAATGTCAATAGTATCAACAAAAGAATGTGTCAGACTGGAAGGGTTACTGGCACTTGAAAATGTATCAAGCTTTATAACTCAGAATACACAAAAAAGATCAAAACTTCAAACAGGTTAAATGTTAAAATAGCTGCTATGTATACTTTCAGTGAAGATAAGCTAAACCACACTTCCTCTAAATTTGAAACAAACAATCCAACATCACAGACTTCTCAAATAATCAATGAGATGCCTAAACGTTTTGGTGTTAAGAGTTTATGCAAGAGGATTTCTTGAAAGACAGCAGAATCTCATCTAGTTGAGACTTGAAGAGCCATGGCCAAAATCTCCACATCATGACACAGAGCAGATTAAAGTTCAATTGATACACTTATCACTGATAGAGGGGATAACCAATTTAAGTATTTGGGGAGATCAAGATATTCACAGTGGCCCAGATGTAAACATGAAGTCAACCATGGTTGTGGAGGCCACCAAGGGATAATAAGAATGTAGTTGGTTAAATTCTTGCAGATATTTTGTTATCGGGGAGGACGATGGGGGAAAAAAAGTTTTAAGGAATTATTGTCCAGGAGAAGAAAAAACATTAGAAGTAATTTTCAATTGCCACACAATGCAGAGAGAACATTCAGTAGATTTATTATTAGGTTTTTATCCCTTTTATTTATTTCAACTCAAGACAGCATGTGGGGTTCTTAGTGCTCTCTGAACTTTTTTTTTTCTTCAGACATTTCATACCAAACTAGGTAACATCATCAGTGCTAGAAGGGAGCACTGATGATGTTGCCTAGTTGGGTAATGAAATATCTGCAATAAAACAACCAAACTCAGGCAGCACCAAGCATGTGCGGGGGAACCTTTACCTTTTACCTTAGTGATAGTAAATCTATATCATGTATGTGCATATTCTAGTGCTTCTGTAAATGTTTTTATTTTAGTTAAGCAGGTAGTTTGAATTGTATTTGAACAGTGTTCTGGGTTTCTAATAAGGGGTGTGGGTTAAATAAAAGGTTTGAGTTTTAGTTTATTCCTCATCAGCACAATGAACCCTACTGAATGATGCAAGTCAACGTGTCCTGAACCGAAGAACAATGTCTTTAGTTTCAGTAATATTGAGAAAAAGAACAGTCTTTAGAATGTTATCATGTCAAGACCAAGAAAAAGTCTTGGATTACTTCAACAATACCCAGTAACGGGGGGCTTGAAAATCCATCAACCGGGATTCTGGTGGCAATGGTACCCGAGATAACTGATCGATCAAGGAGCCCCGTTTTATGAAGATGAAGACTGACCTTTAGGGCAGGGAGGAAGAGATGAGGATTATTATATTTAACATTTTTTCCTTCTTTATCTTTTCGACTTGTTCAGGACTAGACAGGGCTGCTTTTTTCTGGAACACTTGTCTATTAATCCCCCTGGCACTGGTGACAACATGGTGTAATCTAGGAGATTTTCAAGAGGAGATACTGATTTTGAGCAGTCTTAAAAGGGAACAATGAGAGTCCCAGTAGTGCTCTAAGGTGACAGAGTAAACAAGATGCAGTAAAGCTGCTAGAGTCTCTGGGACAACTAGCTTCAAGGCTTCAACTGACACAGAACGTCTTCAGTTATCATGCTGAATGACTGCAGTGGGCATTTTACTTTATTAAAATATAAACTAAAGATCAAATACACACAAGTTAAAAAATACGTTCAATAACGTTCAATAAAAGCCTATTCATACCTGCACTAAATACACTGAGGAAAAGAGGCCCCCAAACTCATAATTGGCATAGAAATGCTACAAGTTTAAGTTACAATTCCAGAGAGTTTCAGTTCCAAGTTGCTAGTTAGTGCACAACTGACATAGGAGAGAGAGTGCTCTGAACAGTTTTTAATTAGAGGGGAAAGTAATTCTGCCTTTCAAAAATGGTAGATAGGACATTTCAGAAATATGGGACCTAATGCTTCCATGTCAACATCTGAGTAAAAATCTGTGCATAAAAGGAATTCTAAGAACCAATTAATATGCAAATAATATGACTATCAAGGGACACTGAAGACGCCCATCAAAAATTTCTTAAGTTCTGTTGGCACAAAAAAGACCATTTAACATTGTCAAATGCCTTTTGGGCGTCTAAGAAAAGTAATGCCATCTGTTGTTCGCTATGTAATTCATAGTACTCCAATGTATCTAATATTATTCTAATATTGTGCTAGTGTCTCTTAGCGAGAAAACCATTTTGATCTGCGTGTATGAAATCATTCAGAAATCGTTTCAATCGTTCCGCTACAATTGATGTAAATATCTTGTAGTCCGAGTTAAGAAGTGATATGGGTCTGTAATTTTGGATTAATGTATGGTCTGTGTTATCCTTCGGGATAAGGGTTATGTTTGCCTCTAGCCAAGATTTAGGCGTCCTTGCGCCTTCTAATACTGCGTTAAATACCTCCACTAGGGGTTGAGCTAGGGTATTTTGTAATTCTTTATAAATTTCTGATGGAAGACCGTCGGGTCCCGATGCTTTATTATTCTTTTGTGCATTAATAGCTTTTATCACCTCAGATAGTCGAATTTCCTCGTTTAACATATTTCTGGTATCTTCTGTGACCTTAGGTAGTTTGGCTCTTTGAAAATATTCCTCCATTTTCTCCACACTTGCCTGACTATCTTCTTTGTATAAACGTTCATAAAATTCCTGGGCTATAATTTTTTTTTTTTCCTCCTGGTGGAATATTCTCCCTTCCTCATCTCGTAGTTCGTGAATCCAGTTTTTCCCCTTTTGTTTTCCCAATTTATATGCGAGCCACCGGCCCGGTTTATTTGCATTTTCAAAAAAATTTTGTTTCGTGTTTCTCAATTGTTGTGCTAATTTCTCTTTGTCTAGAATGTTAAGTTTGTGTTTAATCAGATCCATAGATTGCTTGATATTCTCTTTTTGTGGATCTTGTTGGAGTGTAACTTCTAAGCTCTTATATTCCTCTTCTAATCTTTCCCGTTGTTGTCTTTTCCCCTTATTTTTATATACCATATATGCCCTCGCTACCCCTCTCATCATTGCCTTAGCTGTATCCCAATTGTTTTGTACTGAGGTGTCTATAGCTTTATTTTCCTTAAAGAAAAAACTTAGTTCTCTCTCCATCTTAGATTTGAATTCGTCTTCTTTTAAAATTGCTCTTTGAAGCGTCCATCTGGGTATTTTTTTGGAACCTTTCCAGATAAGTTTAATAGGATTGTGATCTGCCCAGGTACCTGTCGCTATATGTACCTCGTCTATTTCTGAACTAATTTCTTTCGTCATCCATACCATGTCTATTCTAGACCATGAGTTATGTCGGTTGGAGTAATATGTATATTGTCTAGCCTTACGATTTCTTTCCCTCCAGACATCTTGGATATTTAGTTCCTCAGCCAAGTTAAGAAAGGATCTCGGTAGAGTTCTTCTCTTCTTTTTCCTAAGCGCCTTTCCCATATAATCCAAATTTATATCTAGGATAGCATTAAAATCTCCTATTAAACAAATCTCCTCATAATCAATGCTACATATCTTATTGTGAAGTGTTTTGAAAAATTGTTCTTGGTTATGGTTTGGGGCATATATCTCTACCATCATGACCTTCCTGTGATTTATTATAACCTCGACTATCAGTATTCTACCCTCTTTATCGTTATAAATTTGTTTTGCAGTCAATTTTGGGTTTACATATAGTGCCACTCCTCTCTTTTTCTTGTGTCGGTCTAAGGAAACGAATAGGTTCCCTATTCTTGGTTGTACTAACAAATATTTTTGTTGTTCCTTTATATGGACTTCTTGTATTGCCACGATATCCAATTGTTGGTGAATAAGCCTATTAAAAAATTTCCGCCTTTTCACTGGCGAATTCAATCCATTAATATTCACAGACATAATACTACACTCACCTCCCTTCATCTTACTTATTTCTGGTTTTTGTGGATCTCGTGATTCGGGGCTCTCTCTCTCTCTTCCTTGTCTCTAGTTCCATGTTTCTCTGTTAACTCACTTAGCTTTATGAATATGGGTGAAAAATTTATAAATATAATTAGGGCAATTTATGACAATCAGGAAGCAAAAATAATTATTAATGGGGAAGCATCTAGCAAGTTTCAAATTCAAAAGGGAACACGGCAAGGCTGCCCCTTATCACCATTGCTGTTTATATTGACTCTTGAAGTATTAACGAGAACTATAAGAAACGACCCAAAGATAAAAGGATTAACCATTAAAAAGGAAACCTTTAAATTGCAAGCTTTCGCGGACGATTTGGTTTTTATTATGGAGGATCCATGTCAGACGGGACCAAAGCTATTGGAAGAATTATCTAAATATGGTGAGGTTGCCGGACTGCGAATAAATAGAAATAAGACCAAGATGATTGTTAAAAATATGACCAATAAACAAAAAGGTAATTTGGCCGGAATCATGGATATAGAAATAGTCAAGAAAATAAAATATCTAGGGATTAACATTACGGCTAGATGCACTTCACTCAAAAAGGATAATTATGATAATGTAGTGAACCAAATAAAAGGTGATCTGGAAAGATGGGGAAACCTAAAACTCTCATTATTGGGAAGAATCGCTGTCATTAAGATGAATATTCTGCCTAAAATCCTGTTTCTGTTTCAGAATATCCCAATTCAACTCGACTCTAAATTTTTTCGAAATTTGGATAAATTATCACTAAATTTTATTTGGCAGGGGAAAAAACCAAGAATTAAATTGAAATATTTACAAGACACGAAGGAAAATGGGGGTTTTGGATTGCCAGACTGGGAATTATATTACCACGCCGCGGCCCTGAGCTGGATTAGAGAATGGGTAATCTTGAGAAATAGAAGACTATTAACTTTAGAGGGTCACGATTTGCAATATGGCTGGCATGCTTTCCTATGGACGGAGAAACAAGGTCTTTTCTCGCATTTTCAAAGACACCGGATCAGGCAAGCGCTACTCAATACTTGGAAAAAAATTAGATCTCACAATTACACCAAAATACCGGTCTGGCTATCCACCCTTGAAGCGATAGTTTACCCAAATCTGTTTGACTTGGGTAACATAATCTCATACAAGGATATTCTGAATGAGGAGGGGGAATTGAAACTTAGGAATGAACTAGAATTACAAGGTATAAAACTCGATTGGTGGGCCTACTTACAAATCCAATCGAGATTTAGGAAGGATAAAAATGAATGGGGGATATATACCTCTGAAACAGCATTGGACAAAATATTATTGGGACCGGACTCTAAACAAATAAGGAATTTTTATAAATTACTTTTGGGATATAAGCTGTTTGAAGAGCAAGTGAAAGACCCCATGTTGACCTGGGCTAACAATTTAGGACATAACATCGACCTAGATACTTGGCAAACAATTTGGGATAGGAATAAAAGGATAACACTGGCCTCATCGTATAAAGAAAATTTATTTAAAATGTTTTACCGATGGCATCTTCCCCCAGCCCGCTTAGCAAAAATGTACACAACAGCATCTCCCAAATGTTGGAAGTGTTCTGAAGAGATAGGCACATACTTCCACACGTGGTGGTCTTGCAGTAAAACACAAAAATTCTGGAGAATGATTTGGATTTGGCTGAAAGAAATATTGAAACAAGATCTGGAGTTTAGTCCAGAACTTTTCTTGTTGGGAATCACGAAAGAGAAATATCCTAAAGATGTGCTATACTTAACAATCCATATTATCACAGCAGCTAGAATATCATTTGCGCAAAAATGGAAAAAGAATGAGATCCCAGGACAAAAAGAGGTTATTAGGAAAATTTGGGATTGCGCTGAAATGGACAAATTAACTTTGGAATTAAAGAATAAAGATCAATCAGACTATTATAGAATTTGGAACAAATTGTATCTTTGGATGGATAAAAAGAAAGGTCTTTATTAGGTTTTTTACAGACTAGCTCACTGTTTTAAATATTGTGGTATTTCACCGATTTGTAATCTAAGTGTATTTAAGTGTATTTTTGATGTACATATATACATGTATATATATATATTTAAACATCGTAGACAAAAAGGTTTGTCAGCTCGCTGGTACTGTGTCCAATGTTTTTAAATAATAAATTTAATAAAAAAATTTAAAAAAAAAATTCTTAAGTTCTGGAAGGTTCTCAGTGTTTTCCACAGGTGCAGAAAATGTGTATGAGGATCACAGCAATCGCAAAAAGAATCTGAATTTGTAGTCTGGCTGCATCCCTATGTACAGTTTAACGAGTTCCTTTTGAAGATCTTTAGCCCAACAGTCCTCATACACATTGATTTACCAGGCAAAAACATATCTACTTTATCAAGTACATATGCAGATACATTCAGTACTTCAAAAATATTACTTAATCTTAACACTCCTTAAAAGCAAAGCATTCCAGTCACTTATAATTCCTCAAATTGTTTTTGGAAAGGTGAGAACTTAGTTTATAATTCATCTACTGATTTACAATTGTTCTTCCTCTTATGGAAACTAATCCTGGAAATTCTTGCAGTGAAAAATGTTGTAGATATGTAAGTTATGTAAAGATGTTACTTTTGTCTTTACTTTGCAAACAAGATTAAAAAAGTAATACTTTGAAATTTCCACAGTGAAAACGCATTTCTTGATATATGAAAGCATCTTAGTTTATTAGCACAGAAGAGTATCAAATCTGTACAAATTAGACCTGGATACAACAAAGATGAAGAAGCTTACGAAAGCTAAATTTCTGATATAAATTTCCCAAAGGATTCTAAGTAACAGAAACAAATGCACATTTTCTCTGCTTCCTACACTCTTCATGCTGGGAGAAAAACTACCCTATATTATTTGAGAAGTAAATATACCAAGAAATTGTCAAAACAAAAGCACTTCCAGTCTTAGGACTAAGAAATTCATGTTTAGCAGTTATTTTTTGTTAATGAAATATAATTTTAAACACTGAAACATTCACACATTGTACGGTTAAAAATGTATATATTACCTTGCCAATCATTGTAGTCAAATCTCCATCACTAAGGAGAGGATTCTGGGTATCTCCAACTCGAGACGGGTCTTTAGTTGCTTTGTCATTGCTGAATGTTCGCCATTCTGACCCCACATCTATTACTCTGTCACCTGAATATGCAAAAAAAACCAACAACACTATTATAGTTTATTCCTTTTGGAAAGTTGTTTACAAACATCATACTTCTTTCCTCACTGTCATTTGTATCCCCTGAAAGAAATTAAAACAATAGCAAATTAGAAAAAATGCGAGAGGCTTCCGATAAAAAGTTCCCGTGGAAAGGTCTATATAACAGTAACATTAGAATACTTCATAGTGACAGGCCCTATAGTCAAATATATTTCAAAAATATTCATAGTGATGGCATTGTACCCTTAGAACTATCAAACTTTACCAGCTCAAGCATAGGCAGCCAGCGAGCAGCATATGCATTACAATCTTAAAAATATCTGAACGCACAGATCATTAGTAGTAAGTCTCATGTGAGTTATTGTAACTTCATAAACATGACATTCATAGACGAGTCTTGTTTTCAAGCATAATATGAAACAAGATATTCAGCAACATATAATCAGTACTAATTTACTTATTGTTACCAAGAGCAAACCAGAAAAATACCATAACAATGTTATAATTCATTTGCCTGAGGTATGAAAAACGTAGTTTATGTAGTTCTAGCACATCATAATTGGCATATGAATTTTGTGCTCTGAACTAATACGTGGAAATTGGGGGGGGATTTAAATCAGTACCTTTGCTACATTATTTTCAAAAAATTCTTTTTTTTTCATTATTGTTTCTGTGGCAACCAAAATTCAACCAAAACCTCTGCTGTTTAAAAATAAACAGTTTCCAATTTATCCCATCAAAATGGAACTTTGTTTTAATCTATCAGTCAAATAAGAATACTCTTTTCTCTTACGGAAGGTTTAACAGGAATTTAAGAACAATTACACCTGCATCATCAATCTTCCATCTTGTATTAAAACATTGCTGCAAAACGTAATCTTTTTTTCTTCTTCCTGCCAAGTGCATCAAGACATTCTTTGGAACATTTCTTATTCTCACAAATCTTGTATTTATTCTAATTAACTTTATCACTTTCTGCTTCTGTATCTTCCTCATTCCAATTTTTAAAAAAAATTACTGAAGCTTTCATAATCTTTTCTCTAATATCTTTTACCGGAATCCTGTGGAATTGTTCGATATCTCAATTTTTTCTCTCTCTCAGTGTTAGTAGTACCAAATTATCTATAGTTCTCTTTCCAGCTCTTTCCTCGACTTTCAACTGGCACTTGCAGATATGACCATCACAGCCTCCCCCTAGTCCCATGATCAAAATTTAGATGCTTGGCAACCAGCATATTTTTACAACAGTGGCAACATCCCAGGGGCATTTGACTGCCATTTAGAATCTTCCCAGCTGGCCTCCAATAAGCGAAGTCAATACAGGAAGACGGATTTGCAGTGATTCACTAAGATCCGTGGCTAGAAAGTCAGAAAATTGGGCTGCTTTCAAATGCTTTGGTTAGCAAGAGAAATTCTGATCCCAATTGTGGTCATCAGTCTTACACTCCAGAATTTCCACCTTGTCGTTAATTTGTTTTACAAATTCGGATAACTGTCTCCAGAGCTCTCCATGAGCTCTCCTTCTTAACTTCTCTGTCTGGCCTTTCATCTTTACAAGTCTTTGATCCCACTCTTGTTTCCAAAGCTTGAAATTTCATGTTAACTGATTTGGTCAATTGAGTATCAAGTGATTTAGGGAACAAGCTGCCCAATTCCTCAACCATTTTCTTAAGTAAATCTGATATAATTCCTCTCTGCTGATAGCTTTAGTAATCTCCTCTTTCACCGCCACCACCCCACCCCCCACGCGCTGTTTTTGCTGTTCTTCTGATGGTTGCCATTATATTATAATCCAAAAGTGAAAATATCTCAGTTGCAAGGGAAAGAATAAAAGGCAAGCTTTCTCTTCATTTCATTTTGTCTTCCTGTGCCCTTAATACTTTTATCTCAGGTGGTATCCTGTAATTAGAGTCAACCTTGCAGTCTGGTTAATGTTACCATTATCTTTTGGTTTGTAAAATCCAACTATTGTCTACACTCTTTAATACTAAACAAAAAAAATTCAAGGGTCCAGTTTGTTTATTTTAAATCTAATTTCAAGAAAACCAATCTTTCAAAATAACTATCCCTTTATCCATTTTAAATTATCTTACATTTAACTCCTCGTTGAACTTTTTGGCAAAAGTTTGCAAATCTTTAAATCCCTCCTTTATTTCCCTTTTTTAATCCAGAATGTTGAATCATCAAGTGGAATTCTCTTATCCTGACACTCAGAAAAATCTCTCTGTGGGTATAAATTACATCCGAGAATGTTAAAATGATGCTGGTGTGAACTTTGTGTCCATACACGCTGCATTACAGCTGTGAACTTGACTGAAATCCTTCAACTCTCAGCCACTCAATTCACCACCTCAGTTACTGCAAAAACCTCAGTTCCTGCAATCTACTCATGAGAAGCAGCTGCCTGGAGTGGGCTTCATGGTAAACACTTATGGTGGATCAGGGGCAGCAATTCACTGGAGATCAGTGGACAGAGAGTGAATTCTAATGGTGCAGCCTTTCTGAGTAAAGGAGAGATCATAAATATGTTTCTTTAGCTTAGAATTTCTAATCCAATTTTGGCTGCCTGCTTCATGCTGTTTGTCCCAAAAGAAAATTCAATAACTGATGGCTATGCATATATTAACTGACAAATTTTCATTGTGTATGAGGTCTACATTAGTTTAGCATCCGAAGATCTTTGAGAGAAGTTTCTGACAAAATGTATCATCAATGCTAATATTCCATTCATTAACTACATTTCTTTGTTTTAAAAAGCAATCTGTATTATGACTTGAAATTATATTAGAAATCCTGTAATTGTGCTCATCCTAAAAGCATTTAAAATGAACAAACTATAAAAGGGAGTTTATATATTAAAGTGGAGAATAATTTCACTGTTTCAAATTTTCCCATTATATGTAAAAAATATTTTATACAAAATGCGAAGGCTGATTTGTTGCTAATGAAGGCTATTCAGCTGCTGGCTTGTTATCAAGCCTGTAGAAAAAAGGAAACAATCTGTAATTAGAAAAAAATATCCAGATATAGTCATGATTTCATAAACTATAAATGCGCCAAAATTACTGACATTACTAAGTGGAACTATTTTCCAAATCATGACTCAGAAAAGACTTCCTCTAAAAAGACAACAGGTTCGAAAAAGACTTAGAAATAATTGAACTCAGTGCTTTGTCCCAAGCTCTGTGTTGCAGAAGACACCTACTAAGGCTATACACATAGAAAACAGGGAACAAGAACATCAAGAATTTTGCCCGACATTTATATCATGAATACAAAGTAGTGATTCCACATAGGATCTTGTCAGCCATACCAATCAGATTAATATACAGCTATATTTAAAATCAAATTTGAAAAATGTGTTGTGTTGCTAACACCATGACTGAGATATGCCTAATTTTAGAGTAGTAGTAACATCTAGTATGATTCTGTTGGGTCCGCAACCCCCAGTCCATAGATCAGTACCGGGCCGCAGCATGCCAGCAACTGGTCCACACAAACAAGCAAAGCCCCATCTGCGAGATGCAGGCAGCACACAAAACCATGCACCCTCCGGTCTGTGGAAAAACCTCTCTCCACAGAACCGGTCCCTGATGCCCAAAAGGTTGGGGACCTCTGCTCTAGCTGAATCACTCGAACAAAATGACAAAATAACTTCTACAAAGTTTTATTGTACAGAATTATAATGATTAAGAATGACTTCTAGAAACAGAGGATGAACCATAACTGACAAAGTTGAGAACAGAGTTTTTTTTTTCCAGAACTACAGTAGCTCAGCCATATTCTTTGCCCTGCATGCTAGGTTTAACTTGACATAATGCTACCAATCATTGACCAATTAACTTCATTTATAATCTCCAGGTTATGACTGACTTTAAAATAAGATCTTGGGCTAATGACAGCACATCTATGCTTCTTTTGCATCCCCAAATTTGGGTAACAGAACTGCAGAACTGAAATGCCTTTTGTGCCATTGTGAGAGTTTCTCATGATGGCATCAACCAACCCCAGAAGTAAAATTGTTTTTTATTTGCTAGAATAGCTATTTTTAAAGCATATATTAAGACAAAGAATGAGGCTAAAACATGATCAGCAAGATGCATCCCTTCCACCATCCTATCATCTTCTTGCAAGCTTATACTGGGATTCATGCTCCCTTTTTGGCTGTTAGCTTTTATGTAAATATTTAAGCATTGTTCCTTTTAAGGCCTAGCGGTAACTTCACTTTGAGGCAAACTCTCATTACTGTTTACTGCGTCTAAAAAAAGCAAGATGTACTTGAAATCCTGGCGCTATATAAATAGAACACTGAGCATAGCTATTATGTAATATTTTTTCCCAAACACATGGGAATGACCTATATGACTCACTGGAGAGAGGTAGCCTCTTGTGAATTCGGCACCATTCCTGCTTTAATAATCAACAGTATTGTGACGATAACTTTGGCCAAATAAGCAAAAGTTGGCATATAGAAAAAACACATCTATTCAGGACAGTGTAATAAACGTGGCATATTTTATTTTTAATATTAAAGGAATTACTTATTTCAATAAGATATACAAATATTCTTCTCTTTAAAAAAAAAACAGGTCAACTACAAAATTATCTGTGAGACTATGAGGGTTCTCTGTTTTCCAAGGACTGTGCACCCAGTGTAGAAGATAACCATAAAATGCTTTATTGTAGCACACACAGTATTGTTTCCCAGTAGAAGGCTGTTGCCCTGAATTAACTCCACCCTCTTAGGCTTTGCAAGTTGATGTAGTCACGTAAGTCAGTCTTTGACGATTAGTCATTATCACAATTAAAAGTCTTAAGTTCCGCAAAGTGGAATACAGCACAACCTTTGCCTCATTCCAAAAGGTCTTGCATTTGTTCGGATGCCTGTGCAGTTTCTTTTTCTTTTTTGGGGGGGCCCTACTTGAAAGCGTTTCTTTTGAGCACTCCAACTGTGTTTCCAAAGCAAGCTCCAGGAACGAATCCCACCAGGATATGCTGCTTACCATCAGGATAATGTGCCTACCATAGCTCGTAGTCCTGACAATTGTTTGATAGTCCTCTTACTTCCCTGTAATAATTATAAATCTGCAGAGGTGGCCTCCAGCTTCCTTATAATGCTTGCCATTTCCTTACCTCCTTTTCTCCAACATTCCCTCCCCCTCTCTATCCCCGCTCACTTTTTTAAGCTAAGGGCATGGGTGGAGTGAGGCTGCATCTACACGTCAGCACATTCCTGATAATGCCTGGGTATGGTTCAATTAGCCAGGCAGCTGGAACTCCAGCCTGTAAGCTTGTAAGTAAACTGTGAGCAAGGCACTGAATAAATGAGCCCATCTGCTCTTAGGCATCTGGGGCTATAAAAGTCTTGAGAAGCGATGGTGGAAGGCATATCGTGGCTGCTTCTCTCAAATGCAGACAGCAGTCACAGCTTCATTACCTAACAAGGACCAGAGTTAAAGCAAGAAAAGTATGCCATGGTGGTTCATTGGTTTGTTATAAACTATTATAAAAAAACACATTCATCCCAATTCTTCAAATATACAGCAGGGTTAAGGAACACTTCAGTAGTTTTAAAACATGGCAACTTAAGTTACTCTGTTGGCTGTTACCTGCCTACGCCCTGGATCTAAGTTCAAAATCCATTAGTTGCACAACTCTACTAACTACAGAAATTGTATTTTTCTTAACCTGAAGTGACATATTATACAATTACTAAAATATAAATTGACAGAGATTAAAATAAAGTTTAGACTACCAACATTAGGCAGATAAATAGCTAACATCTTAAGTTAACTATATTCAGATATCTAATCTTATGTACATCTATTTTTTCTGAAACCTGCCTGATCATAGGGCACTTCTCTATACGTATGTTTCCGGGGGGGGGGGGTGTTTGCGGATAGTAAGGAAAATTTAACAGAAAAAATTATATGACTTTCATATTCTCTTGAAGCTTTCTTCTTTAGGAGGATGTATACAGTTTGTTGAAACAGAGCTGCTGGGAGTTAAAACTGTAGAAAAGATAGTTAAAACAGTTCATTGTGTATTTCATCTAGGTCTGCTGCTTTCTTATTTAACAAATATTTATTTATATTTATTTAGAAAATTTATATGGCCACCCACTCACTCTCCTTGTCACATCTTATGTTGTTTAAGTGAAGATCGCCCATTTCATTCCTATTCCTTCTCCGAAAATGTTTTTGTTTTTCTATAATCCGTTTTGTAAAGTATTTTATTAGTATATTTCCATCTCTCTTTAATCTTATCTGTCCATATTAGATATCTTCCATGATTATGCTGGAACATTCTATGTAGCCCATCCTGCTCTCACTCCCTAAGCATTGCTTCTCCCATAAAAGAAATGCAATCAAGTCTCTGAAGTTCCAGAGCCACCTAAAGTATCAAATAAAATTTCAATAACTTTTTTTTAAAAAATATTCCCCAACCCTTAAAGATCAATACTAAGAACACTAGAGAATATTCTCCAGCCTAGCAGTTGATTCTTTAGTCTCTCTAGGGTACAATTGTTCCAGTACTCAGAAGCAGGCAGCCCAATTTTGCTAAATTTCTTAAACATTTTATTATCTTACCCAAAGAACACTTTTGCAGAACTGAATTTACACATCCAAAATTAAAACTGAACTATTTCAGAAATTTACTATGATTATTCCACAGAATAATCCTAACTTAGTCTCATCCCCCCCCCAAAATGCAGAAAAGTAGCAAAAAGAATAAACATGCACAGAAGAATATAAGGAATTCAACTGACCCGACACCAAATGCAAGCTAATGCAATTCATACTAGCAAAACTATAAAACACTGGATTGTTTATATCCAGTGGTGGGATTCAAATACGTGAACAACCGGTTCTCTGTGTGGATGCTGCTTCCGGGAGTCCGTTCTGGGCAGAGCTATCGGTTCTGCCGAACTGGTGCGAACTGGCTGAATCCCACCACTGTTTATATCCCATCTTTATTATTTTTACAAACGACCCAACACATATAACTTCCTCCTCCTATTTTCCCCACAATAATAGCCCTGTGAAGTGAGTTGGGCTGAAAGAGAGTAACTGGCCCAAATTCACTCAGTTGGCTTTCATGGCTAAGATGGAACTTGAGCTCAGAGGCCTACTGCTTTCTAGCCTGGTGCCTTAACTTCTAGACAAAAGTGGCTCTCCATTTCTACTTTTTTTTCTCTCCTGAAAATAATCTTCCATAATGTCATCATTCAAAAACTTACAACTTTATACTTAAGATTTTTTTTTCCCTTCCCCCTTAACTGGTAGTTTCTGTGCCAGTAACAATGAGCGTTCTTAATCTGGAAATAAAGGATGACAAAATCTAAAACACATCCAGCTGAAAAACTTCATGACTTTATAGTTTCATATTGCCAAGATCAGCTTATCATGTGGAGGCCTGGGCACAATCTATTAACTTTTATTTACTACTATGAAGTAATAGGGGGAAAAATCACGTAATTATGTATTTGTTTACAGAGATGACCTAGCAAAATAAAAAATAAAAAATAGCTGCCTATACCAGGGGTTTAAGACTTTTTTCAGTCCATGAAACCTGTTACTTTGGGAAAATCCCAGGAGTCTTGACCATGAGGCAAAGCTCTAGTGATCAAATCTGGCAGCTTTTGAGTGAACTTAAAACTTTCTCATAGAACCCGTCATATTCTCATGCAATCTTAAAACTCCAAGCAACACAGATGAAAAAATCTTAGGCTATAAATGCATCACAGCTTTCTGACTTTAGCTCACACAATGAATACAGTGAATAGCCAATTATTTCTCTAAAATGGATATCCAATTCTAATTAATCTTAAACTATTAGGTTAACTTTCCATACTGTGGATTTCTGCTGGCATCTGTTTTAATATTTTTTCTCCACTACCGACACTGCACTGTATTTTAGGAACTTTGAACACAAGACAATCCCATACAATTTCTTCAGATGTTAAATAGGGAATGTGCTGCCCTCTAATGACTGGCAAAATCACCAGCCTTCCTTTTCAAAAAATAAAACCGTAAAACACAACTAAAATTAAAATAAGAGTAAATCAAAATAATAAAAAACAAAAAACTACCTATGAGTATAACACAGGCACAGTTATAAAATTAAATTAGCATTGGATTATTTTTGAGAGGTTAAAGAATAGTGGTATCTGAATCAAGAAAAAAAATCAAATTTTCTTATATAGCAATGTAATTTAGGAAAGAAAGACACACTAATTAAGCTATCAAAGGTGCCCTAAGATTTATTCTACATCCAAAGAAGCCTTATTCTGGGTCAGTCCATACCTGGATAGGGTTATCTAGCTAAACCTACTGAAAGTAGTTCTCTAGAACAAGGGTTTCCAACCACTGGTCGGTGTACCGGGCTCCAGCATGCCAGCAAGTGGTCCACACAAACAAGCAAAGCCCCATCTGCGTGATGCAGGCAGCACACAAAACCACGCAATCTCTGGTCCATGGAAAAACCTTTCTCCACAGTCCCTGGTGCCCAAAAGATTGGGGATCTCTGCTCTAAAGCTTTAGCAGCAATCTTTCTAAACTCTGCTACTTGAGATCTATTTAAATGCCAGAAATGCCACAAGCAAGCTGCCCCAAAATGAGATTCAACATTATCTTAGAAATCAAAGATTCCCACAGCCTTGTTCTCTATGTTGTGTCATTTTTTTCTATACTGTTTCCTAGGTTAGCAACTTTATCACAATTTTATAGAACAAAAACCATGGAAACTGAAAATACTAGTGATGAATGACAGTTCTTACCTCCCAAGGAAGGACGGAGCTGAGGGGGGAAAAAACAGCCTTGGCTCAGCCATGAGCCACAGAAGGAATACTACAGTTTCGCCTCACTCTTACAGGTAGTTGACTTTTGACTGGCTGTTTAGCAACTGTTTAAAGTTATAACACTCTTCTCCAGAGCCATTTGCAATCCAGTTTTGAGGTTCTGACAGCCACACACACATTCTGGGTGCTTGACAACTGACCTGTATTTATGGCAATTTGCAGCATGCTGCAGTCACATGTACATTCTTCTGGTTTCTGGCAAAGAAAATGCCCAGTGGGTACACTGGGTTCCATTAATGACTGTCACAATTAGTGGATATGTTCATTTAATAACCGCTGCATTCATTTAATGGCTGCCACAGAATAGGTTATAAAACCAGTGGTGACCTGGTTAAAGACCCACATGATCTATGGCCATGATCAATTATGGTTGAACTGAGAACTACCTACACACTAAAAAGTCAGGAGACCGAGACCCACAATGTGGTTTTGCATCAGTTGCAGCATTTTTACTTAAACAAATTGACAGCAAAGGAAGCCCAGTCTGGTTCTAGACCAGACATGTCAAACACAAGGCCCGGGGGCCGGATCCGGCCCACAAAGTGGTTTCATGTGGCCCCCGAAGCCATCCTGGAAACAGTGAGGGAACGGCCCCCGCTGCCTTGGCCCTGGCCCAGAAGCCCTCAGATCTGTCCCACTCCTGCCCGGGCCCCCATAGGCACCCTTGATGCGAACGATGTAGAGCTGGCCATGCCCACCCAGTAGGCCATATGCACTCTAGCCACGCCCACCCAGTAGGCCACGCCCACCCTGGCCATACCCACCCGGCCCCTTGAGGGCAACCGCAATGCTGATCCGGCCCTCAATGAAATTGAGTTTGACACCCCTGTTCTAGACTAAGTATCTTTAGAAGGATTATGTCTAAATAGATAGGTCTTTTTACACAGCAATTATCAAACTTCAGAGTATTTCCTTAAAATTGTCATGTTATCTTCAACAATAAATCTTTCTACAATTTCAAGTCATTATCAATTAAGATAGTCATTCAATTATAGTCAAACTGTTCATAGCACCCAATTTTTATACTATCTAAAATCAGGAAATATTATATTTTAGTTGATGGTTGCAAGATTTTGAAGACGCTGTACACTAAGAGTAGGAAAGTCTAGAGCTAATAGTGGACTATAAGTAGTCCTTGCTGATTGACCATTCATTCAGCAACTGTTATGACATTAAAAAAGGAGACTTGCAGTCTTCGAAATTGCTATTCAGATGCTTTAACAACTATGATGCATTTGTAACAGTCAGTGTCCCAGAATCATGTGGTTGCCATTTGGGACCGTCACAGCTGGTTGGCCAACAAAATCAATGGAGAAGCCAGCAGGAAGTCACAAGTCAGTCATGTGATGTCACACTTAATGACCTATGGTGATAATGCAGCTGGAACTGATGTTGTAAGTCCGCGTGGTCACTTAACCACTGTGCTGCTTATCAACAGTTGTCAGTCCCAACTGTGGTCAGTAAGTAAGGACTATATTTATATGAAAACTGCAGCCACTAAATTCACAAGTTTAGACTACAGGACCATACGCTATCATTATATTATACTGCAGGTACCCTTAAAATCTAAACTTGAGAAACAGATGACAAAAAGTTAAATTATCATATAAGGAGAAAAAAGGCACACAGGATTAAAGCTAGGAGCTGACATATGAAAACAACTAGATTCAGCTGTGCAGGCTACAGACTGTTGCTAAGATCTTCTTTCACGTGTAAAATAAATGCAATTTATCTGAGTCTCATCCTTAAATCTTCCACTGTGAAGCTTATGAATGTGCACTCAGTACCTAGAAAGAGACCTACTACGGGCAGGGTAAAGCTAATGGACGACACAGACCTTTTTCCTTCTGCCTCACTACTGTATGATTCTAGAACACAGAATAATACATTGTAAGAACCATTGGATTCTTTAATCCAACCTCCTGCTTTAGGGCAGGGCCCCTCATATTATCCCAGACAAATGGCTGTTCAACTTTTGTTGAAAACCTCCAGTGACAGACCTCTTGGAGGCAGGCTGTTCTTCTGCAACAAGTACAACTGACAATCCAGGTATCAAATGTCTTGTGCCTGTGCATCTGTGTTTCTCTAAGAGCAACACCTTACGTTTTGCATCACTGGACAGCATTTTGTTGGGTCGAACCAAATATTCAAGTCTATCGAGATCCTTTCGAATCTTGAGACTATCTTGTGAAATATTAGCCCAAACAAACCCCAAGCTTTGTGTCATTAGCAAATTTGATGAGCATTCCTTCTATCATCATTTATAAAAATGCTGAGGAACACAGACCCCAGGTCAGTACCCTAAATGCCTCCCTTCATGTAGATGTAGCTCATTAAGGACCATGTGCTGGGTGCTTTTCTTCAACCAACTGCAAATCTTTCTGCTAGTGGGGCCATCCCTCCTACTCTGCTCCATTTTCTAAGAAGGAGACTACGATCAACTTCAACAAATGTTTTACTGAAATCTAGGCAGAAAGGTATAAAACTAGATCCCTTGGTCTGTTAAAGTTATTAGTTTCTCAAAAAAAAATAGCAGTAAGATTTGTCTGGCACAATTTATTTCTAACAAATCTAAACCATCACCTTGTTTCTTTCTAATGAACCCATAGCTTATCTTTTCTAGGATTTTATCAGGTACTGATGTTAAAATAATTGTTGTTTCCTAGATCCACATGTTCCCCTTTAAAGACTGAAATAACATCGGCTTTTCTCCAATGATTTTGACACTTTCCTGTACGCCAGGAGTTTCCAAAGATTGTTTTTAACTTGATTACTAATGTATTTTTGAGGGATCTAGTACACTGAATCATAACTGAATTGGCAAGGTTATACTTGTTAAAAAACCTAACCAATGTCACAACTAACAAGACTTCTCATTTTATGAAAACATGTCCATTAGGTTTTTAAATTACCTTGTTTGCCATGATATGTGGAACAAACTATTGTTATCCTTCACCCTCCCATATCCAAATGCTTTTCAACATCTTCAAAAGAAAAGTGACTTCTTCATTCATATTCCCAATTAGCAATATGCAAAATTTATCAGTCTAAAATTGAACAGTCCACAGAATTACAGGGAGGTTTTTCTCTCCTACATGCTAAATCTCTGCCAGAACCATATCATTTCAGGGTCATGTTGTCAATTTCTAGAAATAAATCCTGAATCAGATGCAGTTTGAATTGCTCTAGATGAAATATATAGGATTCCTGGGTTTACAAGATTTGCAAATCCCTATTCCTACCTATTCTTTTTATTATACAAATTTTATTACATTTCTCTGCAGAAGTTTTGCAATGTAATTTAGCTTAAATCAGTTTTCCCTAACCAGTTATTTTACTTGATTAAAGCTATTACATTCATTTTGTACAATACCCCCTAAGAGCTCAATTTACATTTTTAAAACCTCCATTTAAACATGCATTTTAGAAACCAGTTACACCGGCGGTCTTCAATCTTTCTCGCTAGGTGGACCAGCAGAGGCGGGAGTGGCAATGTGGGGGAGACAGAGGGGATGGTTTTGCGCATGCGCCACTTTCACAAATACAGCTTCACGCATGCTTGCCCACCACTTCTGCAGCCTAGTTTTAAATGAGCTGCAGTCCGGCATCAGGCCACGGACTGGGAGTTGGAGACCCCTGATTTACACTACATAGAACCTTTTTAACCCATTAGCTACTAAGGTGTTACTGTCAGATATTATTTACTTCTCTAGAAGTTTATAATCAATCTGAGCTTGTCTCTAAATTGTGAACATACAAAAGACTATTTAACTTTTGTTATACAATAAAAAACAAAATCACAACATAATATGTTGACGCACTGCAGAGATCAAATAATAAGATGCAGAAGCAAAGAGTAAAGCTAGACCAGACATGTCAAACTTGCGACATCACGTGACATCACGTGACGTATCAGAGCTTTTCACTATAGCTGGCAATGGGGTGGGCGCAGCTTCCAGATGACGCATCCGGCCTGTGGGCCGGCAGTTTGACACCTCTGAACTAGACCCCCAAGTCCCTAAAAATTCCAAATTCATTCTATTTCAACCACTTAAATCCCAGAAAATCCTTACAAAGGGGAGAATTCATCTGGCACCAACAAGAATACATAGTAGGTAACAATCCTTCCTAAAGAAGGAATTCTACAACTGAGTTGCTACTACAAATGTAGACAATTAATATTTCAGGAATGGAATTCTTTAGACAATAGGGACATTCAAGGGTTCAGTATTTTTCTATAACTAAATATTCCAGAAATAATTGAAGGCGTCCCAGAAAAGAAGCAAACCGTGGCCTTTGCAGACATCTGCAAGTTATCATTAAAAAGACCCTCCTTGCAGCAGTTTCCAATTGAATTGCTGATTTAGCGAAATGATCACAAATGCAACTATAGGCAAAAGAGAACCTTCTGATAATCTTCACAGCACCAAGGGTTCAAAGTTTAAAACTACCCCTTTGGCTTGTCTGCAAAGCTGGCTAGAAACCAGCATAGTTGAGAAAGCACTGATTTACACTGAAAACTTAATCGTGATCTAGAGCCTTGCAGCCCTATTAGAATTACAAATCCGTGTCAAAGATAGTTTCAGTGTTAAATGCCATCATACAAACTTATAGCTCTGAGCAATTCAGTAAAGTTCTCAGACAAGAAAAATCTACAACTGTTTTTCTGTCCTGCAAGGGAAAAAAAGCTAAAATGTAGATACAAATCCTGTAAGATTTATATTAAAGGTAAGGCTAAATGGATGTTTTTGTTGCCGTAAGCTAGCAAGTTCTCAAGCAATTTAATGCAAGAGACAGTAATGACAGAAAAGAACAAAATTTTAAAAGCTGTTCTTTTACTGATGCTTTGAGTACTTAACTAACACAAATCACCTGTATAAACATTTGCAACTATTCATCTATTAATTAGTGAATGTGAAAACTTATTCAGAACTGTTTGAAAAGTGCAGTGATTAGTAATAAAAATACAATGATTTTAGACTTTTGAGAAAATTATGAAACATCAAGAACATGAAAAACAAAAGAATATATAATGTATAATTACTCACCTACGACGAGTCCACATTCTGGACAAATCATGTCTCCAGCTCTATAATCTTCTACTAAAATGGAATCTGGGTGGTTTGGACATGTCACTCTAGGCAGAACGTCCAAGCTTTAAAAAATATAAAATTAAATTTTATGTGACAATTTACAGTAAATAGCACGTTTTATTTAATTTTTGAATCATTCATTTCTAATGCTTTCGGAAAATTCATTTGAAGTGAAATTCACAACTGCGTCTGACATCATTTGTTACGGTATTATATATACCAGCATTTCCCATGTGGCTTTTTTCAGATATGTCAGACTACTGTCACCATCCATTAGCGGCCATTATCAAAATGGGAAGCAGGGCAAGGAAAGGATAGACGATCTTGTTCAATACGATGGAGCTACATAAATGAAGATGGATTATGTAGTTCTTTAAAAATAGCATATGAAATAACTAATTTAACTAAAAGTCACATATAGCCCTGAATGGGAAATAGAAATTATGCAAAATTAGAGGCTCATATATAGCTAAACTAATCAAACTAATAAGAAGTTGCTTGTTGATTATTTTTTTTAAAAAACTCCATTTTCTACATAATAGTATTGGAAGCGCAAGCACCACTCAAGAATGTGAGTTTATCATACAGATAAATATCCAAAGTGTATGTCCTGTTAAATTCCTGGTTTTTCTTTCATTCAACTGCCATTTCTGCAATCATAGGTGGTCCTTGACTTACAGCCACTTGTTTAACAACAGTTCAAAGTTTCAGTGGTACTGAAAAAAAGTAATTTACAACTAGTCCTTGCATTTACAACTGTTGCATCCCCATGGTCATGTGATCAAAATTTAGATGTCTCCCAACCAGCATGTATTTACAACAGTTACAAAGTCCAAGGTCTCATAATTGTCATTTACAACCTTCTTTGACAAGCAAAGTTAATGGTAGAAGCTAGATTCACATAAAGACATGATTCGCTTAACCTTATCAGTTAGCATTAAAAATTATGGTCAAACTGTGGTCATAAGTCAAGGATCACTTGCACTTCTCTATAGAACTACCATCAACAATCTTAAAATAATCCCGCATGCAGCATTTACAAAACCAGCTGCATTAAATTCAATTAACAGGAGTACAATGATTATTTAAAATAAGTACCTTAAACATACTTCATGTTTGTTACCACCTAGTAAGCTGTACCTTATATAAGTAAAATGGAAATCAGATCACTTCATTTTAATAGAAGTTATTCTACTTCAGGGGTGTCAAACTTGCAACTTCACATGACGTGTCGCGACATGTGACTTTTTTTCCATTGGCGGCAATGAGGTGGGCGCATCCGGCCTACGGGCCAGCAGTTTGACACCCCTGTCCTACTTGAATGTGTTATGTTGCAACAATGATTTTGGCTAAAGCAGGGGTATTAAACTACCGGCCCATAGGCCGGATATGTCATCTGCAAGCCGCGCCCACCCCATTGCCGGCACTGGCAAAACTATCCCGATACGTTGCGCGACGTCACGTGATGTCGCAAGTTTGACATGTCTGGGCTAAAGGTATTTTGTCATATCTCTGGTTCTAAAATTTAATATTTGTGTGCCCATGAGATAAACAATATGAACACAGTATTAGCTACTCTTGCATGTAATAAGTAGCCAGAATTCTGGAGGGTTCAAACTTATTCATAAATTGCATATTCATTCATAGTGCCCAATTTCTCTCCTTTAATCTTGCCATTAAGAAAATCTAAAACAAGCAGAATCCAGCTGCAAGCTGAAATATTACCAATACATTAAAAGGTATCCTGGCTCCCCTGGATCCTTTTAAGCAAGCAAACTACTACAATGCCAACTTCAGATTGCTTTGTTTTTTTAAAAAAGTCTGCTTTTATTCATCCCACTAAAATCATATTAAAGAAAAGGCGTTCAATATGTACTTTTGGTTAACTTTATTGGTATCTGAATTCAAAAACATGTTTTCTTTTCTGCATATCCACAATACTAAGAATCTGGAAATAAAATAATTCAAAATTTAAGTTAAGAATACTAACAGACTAATGATAGAAAAAAATGTACTTTTAATTCTACTGTTGTTGTGTGCATCTGGGAAATACTGCAAATAAATAAAGCCCAAAATAAATCCAATTTAATCTCTTGGAAGGAAAAGGTGACTGGCTTTTGGAGGTATCATCAGCAAGAATAAATTAGTAAAGTGAACAGCACACACAAAATGATCTGTTTCACATTACTAATCTAAGCAAATAATTGTGCAGACTACCAACTTCATGGCCATGATACTAAGAAAAAACAGTATCTGGTATGTTGCCTAACGATGAATTTTATAGATGTGAAATTCAAAAGTTCTTGACAAAAAAACAGAATTAGAAGTAACCACAAAACTGTCAGTACTCTTAAAAAGGAGCTCCCTGGAAACATTTTGAAGATAAATCATAGTGTTCTTCAACAAATATACTATATCCTTAACTGATTCTTCCCTTGGACGGCAAATATCTCTGAAATATTTTAACTTTTTGGTATGACCATTTATTGAAACATTTTTCTCCTGATCCTAGCAAGCCTAACTCTTAAAATTTAATTTAAACTTCAATCACAACCCCAAAGTTGTGTCAGCTTGGAAAACATACATCTCCTATAAGAGGTTTGAAATTACAAGCAGTAATGCATACTCATAAACATACGTGGAAAGGAACCCAACAATTTTGTGACTATGGCCCTAACATCTCATCTATTCCAATGAAATACCACGCAAGCCAAAATTTTAAATTGGTTTAATTAATTCTAATGCATGCAGCTGTTTTCCCCATTCATCTGGAGACCACTGGGTTGGAAAACACTGGGGAATATAAGTCAAATCTTGTATGTCAGCTTATGTCCTGTGTACTAGCTTTATATTTATTGTCAGTCTGAATTTAAAACATTTAAATGGACCATACTGCATTAAGCACCATTTGCTTCAATGTTACCATGCCTGAAGGTAAATTTGAGCTTTGTTCATAAGACATATTTAGTAGACAAATGTGAGACGGAACCTCTTCATTACTATTCCATTACTCAGAAATATTCCTTTAATTAAATTCATTGTCCTTATCTGTGTCTTTTGCTAGTAAAGACTGTTGTTAGTTTTGTTGCTATACATTTCCTTGCTACCAGTTTTAATCTGCTCTTTTTATACCTGAGTACTCTTAAGCAGTATTAAATGTTCACTGCTACTGCTTTAGAAATACAGTAGTTAATTTAGGAAAACAGAACATCTTTATATAAAAAGAATTAATCTATTATTTTTATTTGTTTTATTTTAATTCCATTTATATCCCGCCCTTCTCCGAAGACTCAGGGCGGCTTACAAGCTTAGCAGTAGCCTTCATTCTATGTACATGCCTGCTTATTAGGGCTTTCACACACACCCCAAGCGGCATTATTACAAAGTCAGCTTAATTGCCCCCAACAATCTGGGTCCTCATTTTACCTACCTCAGAAGGATGGAAGGCTGAGTCAACCTTGAGCCTGGTGGGATGCGAACCTGCACTAATTGCAGGCAGCTGGTGTTACTTAAGGAGGTATTAGCCCACTGCTCCACCAAGGCTCTATTAGTGCATATACTTCAAGCACTATTGACATTTGGCTGCTAAGATTTTTTCAGAACACTAGCAAGATAGCAGTGATGACAGGATTTTTTTGGCAATTCTTATTACGAAGTTATCACTCTTCTGTTTAGAAGAATATAAAAGTATTGATCAACAAAGTTCACTTTCTTCTTGTACCAAATTTTCTCAACAACTCTACACATTTATTATTAATTAATGAAAACCAAACAGAACAAGACAGGAGCAGATACTTCTAAAACTGCTGCTTAATAACTGACTTTTTCTATCCAAGTAAAAACAAAAACTTTCACTCATTCAGATCCTATTACTTTATTTCCTAGATTTTAGAGGCAACCAGTAACTCAATACAAAGGCTAGCAATTATTGGGTAGAGCTGATATTTTTAGAAAATGAAATTTTCTTTTATCCTAACTTTGTTTTTATAAATAACTCAAGGGAGTGAATACACATAATATTCCTTCCTCCTTCTATTTTCCCCACAAAAACAAGCTTGTGAAGTGGACTGGACTGAAGAAAAGTGATTGGCTCAAAGACACCCAGCCAGCTTTCATGACTAAGATAGGACTAGAACAAAGATGGGACAAGAACTAATTAGCTTTTATTTACCTATAAAATATTCTTAATTGGAAAACCCAACATGCTACACAGTACAGACTGTTATAGAACATAAAGCTATCTAAGACACACAATTAATAACCCAAAGCCAAATATTCCTGTGATGCATTGGCAAATTTATACCATAAAACATTTTTCTACATATAAAAGCAACACTGGCAATGGCAATGAAATTTATATTATATCTGCAGATGTTTAAAGTAACCCTCCTATTGTTTTAGAGAATAATTTATTCTGGCATTAATTTTTACAGCTGCCAGAGAAAACTGTTCATATAATAATTCAGGGCTAGCGTACTTGAAAGACCAGTCGCAACAGAGATATATTGTGGAGTGGAGAAGATGGATTGATTATATCCAGAATAAATATGGGATTAAAAAGTTTCATCTAGCATTTGAATAAGTATTGATGTGATATTTAAATTGCTTGTAGTTATTTTATAAGAGTTAAAGTGCGATAGATTTAATATTTTATTGTTGTTTGCATAAGGTAGACTATGATTGTTTGTATATTTATACCCTGTATTGAGCTCTGGGAAGTTGGGGAGGGGGGAGGGGGAGGGGGAGGGAGGTGTTGGGGAGGGTTGGGGAGAGGGGAGGGGGTTGGGAGGGGTTTTGTCTTTTTAAAAAATGTATTGTAAAACTTTTCAATTAAAAAAATAATAATAATTCAGGGCTGCATTTCTTATAAACGTTTTTTTCTCTCAGGACCCCTACCCACTTTTAAAAAGTATGAAGGACCACCAAAGAGCCTTTACTTATATTGGTCCTATTTATTAATATTTACTATACTAAAAATTAAATGGGATGCATTCATTGTCACTAACAACTGTTTGATGGTATTTTAATATGGGGCTATTTTTCTAGAAGGGTTGGCAAATAATTTTGATTCCGGTGGCTCCTAATGGATTCCTGGGGGGGGGGTCCCCCAGGCATAATATGACCACAGTTTAAGCAACACTGATTAGAGGTTTCTCAAACTATGGATTATGTTCCTCACAAACACCTGAGAAGGGAGGCCCTTTACTCTAAACCGGACTGGGCTTACATAAGCAAATGAGCCACTGGCAAAACTCCAGGTTTGCTCCCTACTTAATTTGTACAAATTAGGCTTCCGGGGGGGAGGGGGAAACAAAAACTGTTTATCCAGGAAAAACTGGATTGAGTTTGGCACCTAACCCTTTGCGACAGAAAGGGCTTTCCCACAGAAATTGGACAGTTGGGTCACCCTAAAATGCTAAATGCGTGAATTAATTGCAATAAACATCCCCTTATTTTTTTTTGTTAAAAAAAAACGGCACACATATTCCCCTCGCCACATCCCTAACGCATTCATTAACTTTATTCAGGGACGTTCACGCGTTTATCGCGTGAGCGGATCAAGATGCCGCAAAATGGAAGGAGGCGATAGGAGTGGCGGTTACTTATAAAATAAAATAAAAAAAGGTTTTGGTGTTCCTTTCCGCTCCGTCGGTGCCACGGCCGACTCAGCCCCGGCGACGTTGGTGGTTAATGCGAAGGAAGCGCCTCAGCAAGGGGCGAGGGGGGGGGAGTGCGAAAACGGCTGGAAAACGGGGTTGCCTATCGAGGTTGGGGACTCGAAGCGCCTAGAAAGGCGAGAGCAAAAGGCGGGGAAGGGAGCAGGCGGCGAGAGAAGACGAGCCACGGAGCGAGAAGTCGCTAGAAAGGCCATAAAGGGAAGATGCTCGCTAGAAGCTCAGCAAGTCAAGGGCGGCCGAGGCCTAAGAGGAGCTCCAGCCACGGCTGCTCCCGGTCGCCCCGGACACCCTTCATTCTCCCGGCCAGGACCGCCCCCCCTTTTTAAAACCCGACGTCAAGGCTCCCGAACCACACACAGCCTCCCACCGGAGGCACCTTCCCCCGACTGACCGGCTCGTGGACGCCATCTTGCTTCCTGCGCATCGACTCCAGCAGGCAGACTGACTGGTTTCCTTTTAAGCCAAAGCTCCGGTGGGCGGTACTCGCCCAGGCCTCGTCGACGGAAAGCCCTACAGGTCAAGAAGCAGAGGAACGCGCTTTCCTTGCTTCCCCGGGAGGAGGCGGGAAGAGAAGAGGTGGTAGAGGCGGTGCCGTTCCCAGGTCTGTTTTGAAGGAGGAGGAGGCGGTCTTAACCATATTTGCTAGGAAGTGGGGTTGATTTAGCCTGGTGGGATTTAAATTCCAGCAAAGATGTTTATACTCCTGTTGCATAGTTGTAAATTGTAAGGTAAGGGTAAAGGTTCCCCCGCACATGCGTGCTAGTCGTTTCCGACTCTAGGGGCCGGTGCTCATCTCCGTTTCAAAGCCGAAGAGCCAGCGCTTGTCCAGGACATCTCCGTGGTCATGTGGCCGGCATGACTAGACGCCAAAGGTGCACGGAACGCTGTTACCTTCCCACCGTAGTGGTCCCTATTTTTCTACTTGCATTTTTTTTCCGTGCTTTCGAACTGCTAGGTTGGCAGAAGCTGGGTAATAGTGATGGCCTTTACTTGTGCATTATTTATTTTATTTATTTAGCGTATGGCTGGTCACACACAGAATTAAAAGCACTTCATATTTACAAGTTAGAACAGTTAAAACAATTTTTTTTAAAAAAGAAGCAATTATAAAACCTAAGAGGAAAGCAGAAGTAACATTTCAGAGTTTAATATCGAGTTTGGAGATCCAGTCAGTAGCTGCTGTTGTTATGCAGAGGAAGTCCTTAAAATCTCCTGGCTATCTTATATTAGTGCATTCCCTCACTATATGTTGGATAGTCTGTTGGGGAGCCCCGCAATCACATTGTGCTGAAGGTGCAGAGAATTGGCACACACCCCATGAGTCATTCTAATTCTATTGTATGTCACCCATATGTGTCGGGGTAGATTAAATCCTGGAGGTATACTATTAGGATTAATATGCTCAGAAATATCTTGGGAGGTATAGCTACTCCATGCTTCCATCCACTTTTGTATAGTGCTGTGATGTTCGGCCAGCAACTTAAGTGCTGTGAGGAGTGGTGGATTTCTTGACTTTAATCGACACCTTAAGAGATTAGAGGTATAGGCATGAATGGGTAGAGAGTTTAGCAGGATCTTACTATACTCCCGAATGAGAGCTTCTTGTCGTCGTAAGTGTGGGGGAAGTATGTGGCTAAGAACTGGTAGCCAGTGCATTGCACAGGATAATAGGACCGCAGTGTTTGGGTGGTGTTCATTTACTGGTTAAACCCAAACAATAAAAGGGCAAGAGCATCTTGGAAGACGGGAGTGGAAAGGTTCCAGCTCAATTTATCTTCTATCATAAATTTCCTTGCAGAGTATACTGTATTATGTATGTGTGTGCGTGTATGCATAGTGTGCGTCCATGATGACAGGAGAGTTTTTGACTCCTGACAATTACCTGGACATGCCTGCAGGGGTTTTTTTTTATCATGATTTCAAAATCACACTAAGAAAATTCTCTCCTAGACCTGTGAAAGAATGACTGTCCCAAAGTAACCCAGATGGCTTGTGCCTGGGACAGGACAAGAACTCAGAGAAATAATATTTAGGACTTGAGCATGTGTATCATATATAGACAAGATTTTATTTGACATGTAACAACATGCTATTCCATTTCACCTTCCATGGGTGAAACTGAAGTCAATACTCATTCTCCTTGCCACTCTCATTTATCCATTGTATCCATACAATGGGATGGCTGTTCTGGGTAAAAAAAAAAAACACCTGCTCACATTCTGTAGATTTTTCCCACAATAACTGCCCTGTGAGGTCAACTGAGGGGAGAGAGTTGACACGCCAAAGTCACCCAGCCGGCTTTCATACCTAAGATGAGACTTGAATTCAGTCTCCTGCTTTCTAAACCCAGTGCATTAAGCACTAGAACAAACTGGCTCTCACACGCATGTGAACACTTATGCAAGATTTATCTTGTTGACCTTGTGATTTTATTTATTTTTGCCATTTTGGTGACAAAATTGGCTAAGAGCATGTACAACTGATCTTAGCGAGACGCAAGGCAGAAGAAATGCATACGGTTGCATGATGGTGCAGGTTAATGCATCTGAAAGTAAGCTACATTCAGTTAACTTCTGTGTAAATATGCATATGCTTGTTCTGGAAGATCTGCAGTCCCATGCATTTTATAAGAAGAGCACATGGGAAATAACTTCCAAGTACAAATACATAAGAAAGAACAGATGTGCTATCTAAATGAGGCAACTAGTTGCTTAGCAGATAAAGGATGGGACAATCAAGCAGAAGGAGGGGGAAACCTATACACTGAGAGGTGACTTTCTATAATGGTCTGGGAGCTGGCATAGGTTCCCCACATTGTACCTAGTCTATGTGATTCTGTGCTGGCATTGGTAAATGCTTTTGATGGGACTGCTCAGCAATCTGCTCCTCCATATTCTCTTGAAAGCTAACTGGGAAGTCACTTTGGTCATGGGAAAAAAGCTAAGCATTAGGAACCAAACTGACCCAGCTAGATAATAATGCTGTCTTTCATATACAGCCAGTTTGGTGTGATGGTGAAGATGCTGACCTACAAGTCAGGAGACTGTCAGATCTAGTCCTGCCTTAGGCATGAAAGCCAGCTGGATGATTTTGAGCCAGTCATCCTCTCTCAACCCAATCCACCACACTGGATTGTTGTTGAGGACAAAATAGGAGGCAGAAGTACTACTGGTAGGTAGGTTTGTTTATATATTAAAAAGCAGGATAAAAATATAAGAACAGTAACAACACTACAAACCTATTGTAACATACGTTCACATTTTTTCCCTTACCCATATTATTTTTCTTCTTTAATTAAACAAGAAAATGAAGAAAGCCACTCTATTTCTATAATAGATTTATTATGTTTTTGAACATATATAAAATCAATGAAAACAATCAGGTTAAGATTTATGACTATACACTTTTATTTGTTAAATAAATCATTTTATGCCATAAAATTAGTTGATGATTCTTAATATTTTAACATAAAATGGTAATCATTGGAAACAGCCAGTTAAGACATATGACACATCTCATTTTGTGAACTAAAAAATAGATAAAAGGACACAGGGAGATGAAAAAGCCAGGTAGTAAAGTAATCTGGCTTCTCTTTTCTATAATAATTCATCATGTTTCTTTTACATTCTTTATATTACATTATTAGCTCTATGTATTAAAATTATATCTGTACACATATTTCATATGTGTATTTGTTTATGTAATAATTATGTACATTTATGTATTGTTACTTTGTACTTTGTACTTTGATTTCTATCCTGATGACATCCAGAATTCTTCCATTAAAAATGCAGAAGCTCCAGTACTTCTGGCTTTTACAATCTGGAGAAATTAATATTTCCTAATATTTTGAAGGTTGAACTTGAAGAATTATGCCATAGTAATAGGCAAGAAGCTAAAAATAAAAGATTGGCAATTTACTATTAAATCGTATAGGTGTAGTTTTGGTTCTTTAGAGAAAGAATTTTATTTTACAAATGCTAGTGCCAACCTAATTTATTCGAATTTCATATGAAAAAGTAGGGGTCCCCAACCTATGGGCCATGGCCCAGTACCGGGCTGTGGGCTTTTGACCAGCGGGCTGCAGAAATGGCTGGCCAGGGCACGCACGTATTGGCACACACGTATGGGCACACATCCCCCCCCTCACTCGCACTAGAAATCTACTGCTATTACGGAAGTATGGAAGATGCCAGTATCAACAACTTTTAATTATTAATGCTAAATATCCAGCAGATGGCAGTATATTGTAATCTTTAAAAAAAGTTGGGGTTTTTTCTTCTTTTGGATGATGGAAGCTGTTTATTTCTAGGTCATTGTTTCTTCCAATTCTTCAGAATCATTTCTGCCGCATCTAGTGTGCTGTCTTTCTGCCAAGAAATGCCATGAAGGTTAAAATCAAGGTTCAGTCACAGTATGTGATATTAAAGAGCACAGAGAGAGAAAAAAGTGATTTGGTTACAGTACAGCAGGGGTGTCAAACTCGATTTCATTGAGGGCCGCATCAGCGTTATCGTTGCCCTCGGGAGGCTGAGAAAGCGTGGCCTGGGTGGGTGTGGCCAGGTGAGTGGTCGTGGCCAGGGTAGGTATGGCCGGGGTGAGCATGGCCAGCTCGATGTCATTCACGTCGGGGGACCACCTATGAAGGTGTGGGCGAGGCTGGGGGGATCCAGGGGTCTCTGGCAGAGAGGGCTGGGACCAGAACAGGCACCAGGGACTGATCTACCAGAGGAGCCTTGCCAACCCTTTTGAGCTGCACGGGGGGGCCCTGGATGTCTGCGCAGGCTGCCCGGAGCCCTGGGCGAGGGGGTACCCCGCCCTTGAGCTCCTGGAGCACTCACTGGAAGACAAGGTTGGACGGTGGGGACCAAGTACGCAGGGGCTGCGGCATGGCAATGACAGCGACCGGCTGGGCTCCCTCACCACAGCCCCACCGTCTGTCTTTGCTTGCCCACGGCTGCCACAGCTGGGATGGGTAAGGTGGCCAGCCAGCAAGTCTGACATATGGCCCTTGTGTTTGACATGTCTGCAGTAAAGTGAATGTCACCTTTATAACAAACCAGGAATTCAGTTTACTCTTAAATGGTTGTCAATGATCTAGCTGCTAGCCTAGGAGTCAGCAGCAATACGCACATTTTCAAATGGAATCATGAAAAATAGAAATTTACCAGAAAGAAAATGACCGTATTCAATACCCTACTCCTGAAAAGTCTTCCATACTCAAATGAATACTTTAGAATCAAAACAGCATTTTGTTTCTAAGCAGCATTTTTGGGCTTAGAAAAAAACACAATGTTAAAGTCATAAATATGATTTGGAAATGAATAGCAGTATTTAAAAACCTTTACACGGTTAAATTAGAAAAGAAAGGAAATTCTGTAAGATCAATAGACTGTAGAACTTACTTTGATGAAGCAAAAGCGTACATATTTTTCAAACTGAGCTTTGGTTTCTGGGCTACAAAACGAACTCAGAGGAATAGCTGACATTTTCTGAAAAAACAAAACAGAATTACAAGCTTACAGTACATTAAAAAGGATTTAATATATGGAAACTGTTTAATTTTTTTGGATGTTTTGTTTCCATTTTTGCTTCTGGTAAGGAAGAGCTTTCCTATGTTAAAGGAAAGTCCACAAAGTCCACAATTGGAGATAAAAAGTTCTTCAAATGTATGGACATATAACTTTCCACTGCACCTCTATATCAGGATAACCCATTTCAATTTTATTTAAAATATTGTAGTTGAATAATTGAAATAGGAAGGAAAAAGAAATCGGAGCCTACCTTAGATTTCATCATCCATTTCACAAATTTATAATCATAAGGTTTCCCTTTTTCCATGTCAGATAGATCTATACCTAAATAAAATAAAATAAAATAACTTAGCAGATTCCCAAATTTTCCTTTTATGTAGACTAGTACATAGTCACTGAAATATTTTGAGGACCGCCATACAAATCAGAAATTAGTGGCCTGACACTCATGAACATCATGGTGCACTTTTTGTAATAAGAGTTGTCAAAGTTTGGAATATTTTACCTGTTTCATTTATCACAGTTACTAACGTTCATAGTTTTATCTCCAATTTAACTTCTGTGGGCCTCACACCATAAGAGGGCCTTAAGGGGGCATGCGTAAATGCACTAGTGCAGGGGTCCCCAACCTCTGGTCCATGGACCGGTACCGGGCTGCGGCATGCCAGCAACCGGTCCACACAAACAAGTAAAGCCCCATCTGAGGGATGCAGGCAGCACACAAAACCACGCCCCCTCTCGTCCATGGGAAAACCTCTCTCCACGGAACCAGTCCCTGGTGCCCAAAAGGTTGGGGACCTCTGCACCTGTCACATTTTAAATTTTCATTTTGCTTGTTCAAATTTGTAATTTTTTGTTTGATGAATAAACATTAAGCAAACATCTGCAGAACACTTAAATGTTCTTAAACCACGAAGCTATCAAGCTGAATATTTTCTCACTTACTGTTCCAAACTTCTGACTGCAGAACTCAGGTACCTTCATTATAGGTAATCCTCAACTTACAACCATTCCTTTAGTGACCGTTCAAAGTTAGAACAACACTGAAAAAAGTGACTTATAACCATTTTTCAGACTTAATGACTGCTTCAGCTTTCCAATGGTCATGTCATCACTTGGCAACTGGCATGTATTTATGACAGTTGCATTGTCCCGTGATCACCATTTGCAACCTTCCCAGCTGGCTTCTGACAAGCAAAGTCAATGGGGGAAACCCAGATTCACTTAATGACCACGTGATTCACTTAACAGCTGTGATAAATGGGACAAAACTCAAGTTAACTGCCTTGCTTAACAACAGAAATTTGGGGCTCAGTTGTGGTCATATGTTGAGGACTACCGACATAGATTCCTTTCTCCTGTTACCTTTCTAATGCAGCTTCAGTTCTGTTGAAAATAATCTCCTCCCTGTGCCATAAATTAAGAATGTCACTAACCTAGCTTGGACACATCAACAATCATAAAATATCCTCCCTCTGGAATAACAGGGTTTAATCCAACTTCCAGAAACATCTGAGCCATTCGGTCCCGTTTACTTTCCAGCTCTCTAGGCAAGGAGTAGAAATAGCATTCCGGATCATCCATGCGTTTGTAATCTAGCAAAAAGCTTTGGGCTACAGCCTCCTGAAAAGCCAAACCCGTTAAGAAAAAGTTGAAATAATCAACATAAACAGAAGATGGCTATGAGATAATAGGTTTAATATTTAAAATGTTATCTTTAAAGCTCAAAATTGTAATTGTTTTTCACTAAAGAGTGCCCAAGAACATACATATTCCATTAACAAGAAACCCAATGGACATTCTTCTAACATTACGCTACATTTGTTTGTACACTTGTTTTCTTTCAATCTTCAGCCTCATTATTTTAATTAATTCAATTTGTATCTGTTTTCAACTTTTGTCAATATTATTCCAACTTGTTTAACCAGGTTTATTTATTTTTATTTATTTTATTCATTTTATTACATTTATATACCGGTTCTAGGATAATATAAAATTATGAAGGGATCTAAAAAACTTTCATAATTTTTAATTATGAATAAAATCTAGGTATCTATTCACATTCCTCTCTTCTTCCTTGCAAAAAAGAAGAAGTGTCCCAAATATTTATAAATCTTAAATCTAACCGCAACTATACAGAACACTACACTCTTAAAGGTTGTACTGTATATAGGTGACGCTTTGGCAAGTTAAAATTGTCTATAAAACTACTGGATAAGTTTAAAATTGTCTATAAGACTACTGGATATAATTGTCTATAAAACTACTGGATAAATTTCACGTTAGCAAACTCTTGTAAAATGATACTCTGTTCCATTCCAGTCTTCATTTCTCAACAAATGAAAACTGAAATGGAGTAGATTTTCATTTTCTGAGATAACAGAGAAATGGTTATTTATTCCAGTGCTGATTCATATTGGGCCTATTCATTAAAGAACCCACCTACTATTATGATTTAGCGTATAGGGTATCTTATATGGATTTGGAATATGCATTAATATTTCACCTAGATTAATAAATGTTAAAAAGATCTATATTCAAATACCAATATCTCTAGGCCATCTAACCACTGAAGCACAGCATCGTTTATATGGAGGAAAAAAAATCAGATAATCCAGTTTCAATTTGCATCCATACATTTCTTTCTAATCAATTTTAAATCCTTTCCACACTTCTGACTTCCCAAATGGTACAAGATGTTTTATAAAAACATTTCCTTTGTATGCTTTTGTACTTACTTGTAATGGGGTTGGGCATGTATAAATGGTGTTTTGTTGAACCACCTGCAAGTGCTTTATCAGATGTGAGGGACCGATAGACCAACCGAGCTGAAATAAAAGATAAAATGTGAATTACTTGTTGACTGTTTATTTACTTTTAAAAAAACAACAAATGCTAGGTGTTTGCTCCTTTCATCTACGTCATGATATATACACTGTACCTGTTTTGCAGATAAATTCGCATAAATTATAATATACAAAAAAACATGTATTTTCCCACACAAACCCCATCAGTCATTGATAGGCAACTGATACACTTAAGAGAAGAATTTTCTTTCCAGCTGATGAAAAATTTTCTGCCTAAATCTTTTAGGAAGTTATTATTGCATAGCGGAAGACAATAGAATCAGATATTCTGCAGTTAACCCTTTATTTAAAAAGATACTTTTTAAAACAAAACCAAGAAAAAAGGAAAACTACACTATCTAGAATTAAACATCTATTTTATAAAGAAGCGAGATATATAATGATCTCAAAAAATACATTTACATACAGCATTTATCTCTCTAGAATTTCCACAAATTATATTAAAATTCCCCTATGGTCATGCCCATTTGAGACATAATAGAGATCTTAAAATATTTGTATACATATGGGACTTATATATGGGATTTCCTCAATTTTCATTTCTGAATGGAACCTTTCATGATGTATTTCACTGTTGTGGTAATGTCCCAAATGTCATCAGTATATTTTCAACATGGCTGTGAAGAAGAAAAGATCAAAATGCCATGCAGGAGCATGGTCTGGAATTAGATTTAGTTCTTCATTCAGTAATACCCATCTTTAAATTCAAACTAGAACTGTCATATGAAATATACAGCTGGGCATATATTACTATTTAAGGTTGATACTAAAAATTTCTTAACTTCAGTTCATCCCAGCCTTTAATGTTTTAAAATGTCTTTGGGTTTATATAATTTGCAAATATTGGTCTACGTTCACTAATGTCAATATTCTAATTCAACACTATCTCAATATATGACTTTTCATGGAAGCAATTTCTAACTAAATCCATTACCTTCCAGCCAGTTACGCTGTATGTTTTCCCAGCACTTCCTATTGTTATTGTTCTCTCCCACATTCCAGGCAAAGTAGCTGTTCATATTAAAACAAGTTTGATATTTTATTTATTAAAATTTATATTTTGCCCTTCTGGTGCACGGTCACCATTTAGGGCAGTGTTAGCAATTACATTCTGCAGAAATACCAAATTTCACTTTACAAACAGATATCCATTAAAATGACAGCACAAAGAGGGGTAGAAATACTTTTATTTATGGATCAATAAAATAAATTCAGAGCTGTAATTAATGAACTGGAAGAAAGTATCCGACAAGGTAAAATGATTTTTCCAAAGTTCACAAGGATATGCATAATAAAACCTTTCCATAATACAAATTAGCACTGAATTAAATCAGTCTTAAACTGCCATTCTCCAAATATGAGTTGGCTAGCTATTTGGGGCATATTGGAATGTATTGGGACGCCCACAAATAGCTTGCCACGTGTTAGGGAAGTTGGCCCCAAAGCTGGCTATTCTATTTTAGCAGTAGATTTAAATATGAAGGTTATCACAGCACATTTGTTATATGAAGCAACAGACTGAATGCATTTTCATATCCAATCAGATTCAAAACTAATATCAGTAAGACAACATACAGATTCAGATCAGCACTATCCCTATGGCACTGTCAGGAGAATCCTCGTTTACAATATGCATTAAGTTTGTCAGCACAACTTCCATTTTGCGGAAGGCAGATAAGAAAAATGATTTAGTATTCTGCCCTAGAGGAAACTATCTTGATGACAACACAAAGAGTATACTGATTCCATGAACTATCACTCACAGCCTCTATTAAGGAGGTATTGGAGAAACACAACCTGGTGCTGTAAATTGATGCAATACTCATTTTGTATTTTCATGATATATGTGTCACTTCAACTGATGGAACATATGAAACTTAATATAACAACTCTGTCTCTAGGGAGAGGATTTATGTTCTCTTCCTTGTATAAACTTCACCTACCAAAATAAATAAGCTAAAGAAAGATAGCTTTCTAGAAAAAAAAGGGAGGATTAGTTTGCTCAGTTTATAAACATAGCTATCTTTTATACCTAGGTTTTATGATCTGAAACTGTTCCATGGGATATGCTTAAAAGTAACCAAGAAGAAAGAAGTGTACGTTAACAACAACTTCACCTCAAATATTTTATACTGCGTTTTCTACACATTCTATGTGGTGCAATAAAAATGCCTTATGAGATTATACTGTACCACACACACACACACACACACACACACAACCATAGAAAAATAAATTTACATAAAGAATATGACGTTCTTTACATAATATCTTATAAAATAATTTAATCAAACAGTATTTGCCGATTTGACCTCTTTGCTTAGGCCTTTGGCAAATATGATTGAAGTTCCCTTGTTGTCCTTTCATTTCTTCCCATCTGGATTTGCTATCTCAGCCATCTTTGTTCTGCAATGTTTTTTCTTGTTTTTATGTTTTTAACTATTTGTAAACCTCCCAAAGTCACTGGCAGCATATGAATTTAATTGAATAATTAATGGCAGTAATACCAATGAAAATATTCAATTACTTTTGTCAAGAAGCAGTTTTTATTTCCCATTTAAATATAAAATTTCATTAATGATTTACAGCACATAATAAATGCCAAATTATTACGGATTATAGAAAACACAAAGAACCAATTAGGGAAGGACGTGACAAGCTCCCCCATTGCTGGATGCATTTAAATTGAGGCATATACAATAGCTATCTTCCAGAAATATTCCGGCGCTGAACAAAGGGTTAAGCTTCAAACTTCTCCTTCCAACTCTTTTATTATTTTATGAAAATAATTTAGCATACAGAGATTCGGCCTTTACGGTGTGAATGCTTTCATAGACATTTCAGTGAATGTATGGTTTCATTTTGCTGCAATACAGTCAGTCTGATTTTCTTTTTGTAACTCTCATGTTTCCCTGCCACTGTTTCTTCTCTTTGTTGTTGTTGTTTTTTTTCATTTAAAAGCAGCTAAGGAGAAAAGATGGAGTAGCTGCACAAAACCTTTTGACTGGTGGGACAAAGAATCCTTTGTGTGGGAACATCCAAAGTGGATGAAAATAATGAAGCTTGAGTGGCTCAGACACAAAAAAAGATAAGTGCATCCAAGGTCTACCTACACCTCCACTGCCTGGGAAAAAGATGGAAAGAAAAAGAATTTCATCCAAAGTAGAATGAAAAAAAGCCTCCAAAAACTGTAGGCTCTGAAATATATGCTGTAAAAAAATAACCAGATGGATTTCAGACACCTCCTTTTCTAATATCAAATGAATCAAACCTTGCAAATCACTTCATCCCACCTACTGGGTGAATGCATATCTAATTAGAACTGATGGAGTTTAAAGTACTAAGAATAAATCACTATACAGAGCAGAACGTCATACAGTAATCATTTTGCAACTATATGCTTTGGGGCTCTGCCAGCAGGAAGAAAATTAGGAGTTAAAATATTCAGTTACCTTTGGATAACCAAACAGCAATTCATCAGCACAATTTGAATATATCAAATAATGTTTGGATGAGTTTTGGCTTGGAAGCTACATAGGGTCAGATCTGATTACTACCTGCAAAAGAGATCACCAAAGAGCTGTAAGCTAGACTGGGAAACCCTTGAAGAAGGCAATTTGACAAAAGACCCTTCTGCATATCTGCAAATGACATTAATGTATGCATGCAATTATCCCCATGAGTTCAACTCAGCTTGAGAACTTCTTTCATTGAATGATGTAACATTTACATATACTGTATAATGATAACATTTTGTTGAATTATAGGACTTGTACGTTAAGTCAAATACTTAATATCCTTCAACTTCAACATCATTTTCTGAAGCCGAATGTGTGTTCCTTTTTGCCTTTTGGCATTTTTTAAAAATTTGTTATAAAATTTGTTATTTAATATTTCATTAAATACGTGGAGAGGGGGCAAATAGGACAACTCGCCCCAGATGATTTTCCCCAACAGTCTTGCCGCAGCTAACTCACCCCAGCCGACTCACCTGGCCAACTCAACCCGGGACAACTCGCCCTAGGACAATTCAACGCAGAATAATTCAAGAAAGGGACAAGCAGAATTGCAGCTCACCCCGGTCTCCAGGACTTCTAACTTAAGAAGGTTCAAGCCGAAAGCAAGACAAGGCCCGCTGCAATTCACTTGTCCCTCTCTTGAGTTATCCTGTGTTGAATTGTCCTGCAGTGAGTTGTCCCACAGCAAGTGGGTCATGGCGAGTCGACCACGGCAAATTGTCCTAGACCAGAGGTCCCCAATATTTTGGGCACCAGGGACAGGTTCCGTGGAGAGAGGTTTTTCCGCGGACTGGAGGATGCGTGGTTTTGTGTGTTGCCTGCATCCCGTGGATGGGGCTTTGCTTGTTTGTGTGGACTGGTTGCTGACATGCCCCGGCTCGGTACTGGTCCACAGACTGGGGGTTGGGAACCCCTGTCCTAGATCCTATCCATAGCCCTAAGCTATAAACAGTTTTTGATTTAGAATTATATGCAAATCCACCTAATATGATTTATTTAATGTAAATCAGACCATTATACCTTGTTCAACACATCCTGGTTAAAGTACACAGGCTTAGCATTACCTATGAGTACAGACCTGTTCTCAAATATTTAATTATTTAATCATTCATTCCTTTATTCATTCATTCATTCATTAAATTTATATGCTGCCCATCTCACTCTGAAGAGCAAAATATAAGGAGTTTAGTTGTTCCAACAGCTAAATTCAAAATGTTTTATATTTTTTAAAAATATATTTTTACTGACAGTTTTTCGGAAATTACGATGCAACATTCTTTATGTAAAATCTATTTCTTATAAACAGTAACTAAAATGTGTATTTAGATTTCTCATCATGTACTATGTATACCATTTTAATTTTAGTACCTATTTTAATATGTTTATTTCCAGTATAAACTAGCCATTCATACACCTCATCACTGATGCACAGTGTATCATATTTAATGCAGAGATCAGCAATTATCTGGAGCTCTTCTTTTGTGTAGACCTAAAATGAAAAGGGAGAAACATGCTGGTCAGTATATTCAGTATATATAAAGTATGTATGTATGTATGTATGTATGTATGTATGTATGTATGTATGTACAAAGCAAACTTCAAAACAGGAAGCTCACCTTTCCTGTGGGATTGTGAGGGGTATTCAGTATAATAGCTTTAGTTTTGGAATTAAATTTATTTGCAAGCTCAGTAGGATCCAAGTTCCAATCAGCACTAGAAGTAACTTCTCCATTCACAGATTTCTGGAATAAAATAGAACATAGTTTATTAACTGCTAGGACTGCCCAGTGCCAAATCTCCTAAGCTGATAGATTTCATTGTTATCCAGACCCAACAAACAAAATCAAATGAATCATAAATAATTAGACCTCTCTCTGTCTCTCTCCCTCACAGTGACCATATTTTCTTTAAAAAAAACGAAGTAGAAAAGGGGGCAAATATGAAAGAGGTTCATAAGGATAAAAAACTGTTAACTTTTTAACTTTACTGAAAAATGCCTGTCAATGATTTGACACATTTTTTAAAGAATGGCCTATTCTAGAGCAAGATTTGAGTTGATGGATTCCATGGCAAAAATGGGCCCTTCCACTACTTGCCATATCATGAGAAGACAGATGTGCACATGTGGCTCCAGCCATTGAAAATATTTCTCATGTTTTGTTCAACTGCCAATTATTTGCCCCCCCCCTCAGGTTCAGATACATATCATCGCTATTCAAAAGAACAGCTCGCTTGGAATTGAACCACAGATTGCCTTATTTTTCCCTCACACTCAAATGTACATATTGTAAGCAGTTTATAATCAAAGCAGCTGAGCCAAGATCCCAATACACTGAAGAAACTGATAATGCATTTATCTGATTGCTGACCCCTTGTATTACCACACATGTATTTTATCTCTGTGTTTTCCTTTATCTATTTTATCTCAGAACCAGATCATATATCTTATTTTTGTTTTATCTGATATGGTCATAAGATTCAATTAATAAACTGTAGTCTACTCTACTGTACCTTTACTTTACTTTACTAAGGAAAACTCAAGAGCAAAACCAAGAAAATAAATAAATAAATCTAAAGATCAGCTTTCTGAAATAAAGGGCTGTCTTTTATAATAAAGGATATATGGTCGACTGCACACGTATAGGAATCGGCATGCAAAACTTTCACAGTGATAAGAAGATTTACTACTATTACAGAAAGCTGTACATTCTTACATTCCAGTATAGATATCCCTATATGGACAGATGGATGAGAGACACCAGCAATATTAAAATGAGATGGGGTACAGAATTAAGAAAAGGATATCACAATACCACTATTTATTTTTAATTAATTCTGAAGCAAATGTTTTCTTAATTTCTTATGTTTTAGGTAAAGAAATATGAAGGGTAATCGCTATCAGACCAGATATTCAAAATGTAGGAAAGAATTAGAAAAGCTTTGGATATTCACCCTTCCCTTTCTTTTTTCTTCCCACAAAGCTTTAAAGAACAATTCAGAAGCTTTCTTCCAACTTTTCTTTTCTTGTCACCCAAACCACAGTACTCACATTTCTCAAAGATATAAAAACAGGTGTGGCTCCTGCCATCCTCACCATGGGCTCATAGCAGTCATAAAAGGGTTCAATTATTATTACCTAAAACAAAGGTAAGCTACATGAATCAGAAATTTAAAAAGTGAGCTACCTTTTTTCTAATGTCAGGAGCAGAATTTAGTCTGACATAAATGATAATTTTACACATTTGTAAACATTTCCTGTATTAAAGCAAAGTCTTTTGGGAGCAGCAAAGAGGGATGCTATCTCAGATAACAGATTTTTCTCAGTCTCTTTTTGTAAAATATTATAGCTATTGCAAATTTAGAATCAATGTGCTAGGCGTGAAAGACCAGATCTACCACGTGAAGATTCAATTAACCTGATTTAATCCTAAAACCTTATGCAAAAGGAATCTTCTTAACCAACCGCTAGCATCTAGTTAGATCAGGGTCAACAGCACTCAAGGGGGTTTGGACTTAGCTTGTGGCTATGTAGGGATTCCAGGCTGATTCCTCTTTTCACTCTGCCCCTAAGTTCTGCCATTCCTTCTCTTACAGAATGAGAAGTATGGAAGGAAATAGAAAATAACAGATTAAGAGGTGATGTCTGCATTGCGTGTGCTGGAGACAACATGAAGGAATTGGAGACACAGGTAGTCCACGGCTTATAATCACAACTGGGACCAGAATTTCCACTGATATGCAGGGCAGTTACTAAGTGAGTCATACCTGATTTTACTACCTTTTTGCCACCACTGTTAAGAGAATCACTGCAGTTCTTAAGTGAATGATGAGGTCATTAAGGGAATCTGGCTTCCCCACTGACTTTGGTTGTCGGAAGCCAACTGGGAAGGCCACAAATGGTGATCACATGACCTAGGAATGCAGCAAGCAATGTAAATACATGCTGGTTGTTAAGGGTCTAAATTTTGATCTATGACTACGGGGACACCGCAGTGGTCATTATGGGCATGGAATAGTGGTAGGTGACTTTTTTTTAGTGCCACTGTAACTGTGAATAGTTGTTAAATGAATAGTTGCAAGTCAAGGACTACGTGTATACAATAGAGAGAACAGGACTGAATAGTGAAGAGAGACTATGTATATGAGAGAATATGGCATGTGTATAAAAAGCCATGATTTCACTGTCAGATTTCCCCTGAATGAATGAATGAATGAAATTACTTACTGGTATATATGCTAATTTTGAATCTATCCTAATTTTACAAGAACTGAAAGAAATTGCCATTTCTGATGGTCTCATATCATCACAAGCAAAAGACAATAAAAAGCTGAAATCATCTCAAATTTAGAGAAATCAGCATCCAGTTTTTAAACATTGTGAAATAAAATTTACCAGGGGTTTAAAACTACTGTAGATTGCTAGAAAATTCATGACAGAATGTTGCCTTATTAGAATCTGCTTTTAACTGTCTTTAATGTTATATTTTCGAAGCAAAAAGCATTACCCAAGGCCAAGATATTAGCTAGTTGTGAAATGGCTACCTGTATGTTAGCCTGCAGATAAAGCTACAGGTACAGGACCATTTTTTTAAAAATAGGTGGGGGAATGAGAGAAAGGGAAATCCTCTTTAACCCAAAACAGCTTTCTATGCATCAAAAGAGCCAGTTTGAAGTAGTGGTTAAGGTACTGGCCTAAAAACCAGGAGACTCTGAATTCTAATCCCGCCTTAGGCATGATAGCTAGCTGGGTAATTTTGGAGCAGTCACTCTCTCTCAACCCAACCCATCTCATAGGGTTGTCATTTTGGGGAAAATAGGAGGAGGAAGAGGTATTATGTGGGCTTATTGCCCTGAGTTACTTATAAAATAACAAAAGCAGGATAAAAAAATATTTACTTTTAAAAAAATAAGGAATGATTTGAGAAACTGCATTTAATTTCAACACTGGTTTTTAATAAAAAAAATATAAACCAGTTATTTTATAACAGGAATTATTACAAAGACTTACTTCATCTTTTGCTTCGATAAGTGCCTGCATTGCACTAAACAGGGATCCATATGCCCCTACTGTCACCAGAATGTCAGTGTATGGATCAATTTTTTCCCCACAAACTTTTTCATACACTTGAGACAGGACTTTCACCAATGGTGGATGACCCTGAGTACATTTTTTTTAAAGAGAGGAAAATAGTTAATAAGAACCCAGAAAAATACCAGCTATGTATGAGTAATGCATGCATTAGTTCAAAACACAAAGAAGATAGATCATAAATCCTTACAGCCCAAGTTTCCAAACTGTGTACCGCCCCAGGACACAACAAACCAACAGGTGTGTCATGGGATATTTAAATATTTTGCTATGTCCATTTGCAAAACTGGAGTTTTAGCAGTATTTTGGCTGAGGAATACCACAAAGAAATTACTGAAACACTCAGGGTGCTGTGAATAAAAAAAAATTGAAAACCTCTGCCTTAAAATAACTTCCTTTTTACAACCCTGTAGTCCCTATTCGGGGTAGAGTTGGGGTGAATGGATGGAGCTTAGTGTTTATTGGCCAGGTACCCTTCCTGATGCCTATGTGGAGTTCACAGCAAAAAAAAAATCTTTTCATCCTAGGAGAGAAATATCTGCCGCTACCTGGGATTGAACTCTTAACCTTCCAAATGGAATGGGAGGCAAACATCTTCACCACTAGGTCACCACACTGCTCTCAATCTTTGCCTTAGAATATTGTGACTTAATAATTGTATTTTAGGCCTTGATAGCTCTAAATATCAGAATATATTTTTGTAAAAGATGGGAAAATGTTAAATTAGATGAAATAACCTAAGAAAACATACCAAGATCAAATCCACCAAAACTATTTACTCATATAAACACTCTTATTAATTACATACATATACTGAGTCCTGCAAAGCATGTTGCTTTATTATCATCATCAAACAGGGAAATGAACAGACTAAGGTTTGAACAGAAATTCATATTTCAAGTATTTCAGTGTGGTCTGAGAAATTCTGGGAAATCCACACTAATTTAGTTTAATGTATTAAATATGTTGTGTGGATGGATGAAATGGGAATTAACTGCAGTTGCACATAACTCTCATTTAGATGATGAAGACCAACCACAGAACGGAACCTTGTGTTTCTATTCAAAATAAGAATCCCAAACTGGGAAGGAGAAAGAAACCAGCTGAGAAACATTCAGGTTATGTAATTCATCTAAAGTACTGTCTTTAGAGAAAGTCTGGCATGTAATGTACTCACAAAACCCCGGGTATACTGGTTCAGCATATCCACCGATGATGCTTTTGCTAATTCTTCTTTTACATAGTTAGGAGGAGATATATCTGGAAATCCTTGTCCAAGATTAACAATAGTGGGATCTGCAGCAAGTTTTGTAAATTCCACCCTACGGAACATAGAAATTATTGCAATCCTATTAAATCCCCCAAAAGACTAGCTCCACTTCTGTGGAAAGCATAACACAAAAATAGCAACAATGTACATTTTTCCCCCAAATTCAAATATTTTGTGTCGATAGTCAGAAACAGTCTAAAACAACTGTTCTAACCTTACTGGAAGTGAATCCAATGCTGTTCTAACGATTCTGGAAATATTTTGTGCTCAAAACTGCTTTCTTCCATCAAAAAATCAATTTCGAACTGTGGACATTTCTGAAATGACCAGAAAAGAACCAGAATACCTCCCATAAGGTTTAAGGATCTGTTTCGAATTCACAGCATCCTTTTAAACTAGACTACAGCAAATTAAGCTTCATAGCGGCCAACCAACTGCATCAGAAAGGCCACTATTCTCCCCTCAGATTACTTCAGAGGTATTCCCCACTGCCGTCAAGACTAACAGCCATTGATCCACATGACAACCATGAATTGGTCCAATCTTTTTTTGAAATCAGGCAAGCTGGTAGCAAGCACATCTTGGAATACTGAATTCAAAGCTGAAAACATGTATTAAAACATATTTCCAAATACCTATTGGAATAATCTTGTTTTGGGTAGTTTTTAAGCAGTAAAGTTGAAACAAAGGGTATTTATTTGTTTGTTTTTTGTTTCATTAACAGGTTCTGTAGCTGAAAAAAAATGGCTTATTCAATGCCTTAAAAAGGTAAAGGTTCCCCCGCACATGCGTGCTAGTCGTTTCTGACTCTAGGGGCCAGTGCTCATCTCCGTTTCACAGCCGAAGAGCCAGCGCTTGTCCGAGGACATCTCCGTGGTCATGTGGCCGGCATGACTAGACGCCAAAGGTGCACGGAACGCTGTTACCTTCCCACCGTAGTGGTCCCTATTTTTCTATTTGCATTTTTACCTGCTTTCGAACTGCTAAGTTGGCAGAAGCTGGGACGAGTAACAGGCGCTCACTCTGTTACACGGCACTCAGGATTCGACCCGCCAAACTGCCGACCTTCTGATCGACAAGCTCAGCGTCCTAACCCACTGAGCCACCGCGTCCCATATTCAATCCCTTACCCATATATTTATTCCTAACATCCTTCTTCAATTGAATAATTAAACATGTGGCGAACGGATAGAATTCTTATTCAATATCTTGGCTACGCATTTATTCTTACTACTAATTGTACACTAAATTAATCTTTACGCATCTCTAGTAATTTTTTTTGTTTAATTTCTGGTATTATTTAATGCAAGTATATGAATAGAATTCAATAAAGATAAAATCAGGAAACATGCCAACTCCTGGGAATGTAAAGCAGGCATGTCAAACCTGCAACGTCCCGTGACATCACGCAATGTATTGGGACTTTTTTCCCATTGCCAGCAATGGGGTGGGCGTAGTTTCAGCGTGACGCATCTGGCCCACAGGCAGGTACTTTGACATGCCTGATGTAAAGGATGAAAAAAAAAAGTTGTGAGATGAAAACTGCCAACTTTCAGTTGACTTCTGTAGCTGCACCCTTAACAGCAGCATGCTGTTCAATTATTATTTAGAAATTTATCTCCTTATGAGATAAACCATAGTATTTATTTATTTATTTATTTATTTATATTTAAATTTATATACCGCCCTATTCCCGTAGGACTCAGGGCAGTTTACAGGGAAAATCAAAAGTTAAAATACATCATATACAATTAAAAACAATTAAAACTAAGATTAAATTAATCCCTGAACTTAACTAAAACCCCATTAATTAAAAATTAAAACCCCTCAGTATACTGATTTCTGCAATCAAAGTGATATGGAAGGCACAAATGCAGATGAAAAACTAATTACCCTACAGGCATTCTCTTTAGAAGCTGTAATGCTCTGTGGTTTGTTTATAGATTAAATTAATGCTTTCATCCATTATTACTTACCACATATTGTTATCAAGCCCTTCAATTCGTTTAGCATTTTTGTGCTTGAAGTTCATGGCCTAGCAGCAAAAAAAAAAAATCAAAGGGACAAAAGGACTTTTGTTAGAGCCAAAAATAGCATATTATTAGATGGCATGTTAATGTGTGCTACTTCTCCTTTTGTATTTCCCTCTAATTCTGATCTCCACCTATGAAACAGCATAAACTACAACTAATTTCATTTAACACAGAAGAAGCAAACAAGAATGAAAGTAGGCACATCCTGTATGAAAAAGTACTAGAACCAAATGAATTGAAACTGGATGTAAGGAAAAAGAATGTGGAGGCTGCTTTGAACAGTGTAGAGATACTTGGAAGAAGTTTTTTTTTAAAAAAAATCCATTTATATCCCACCCTTCTCCGAAGACTCAGGGCGGCTTACAAGCTTAGCAGTAGCCTTCATTCTATGTATATGCCTGCTTATTAGGGCTTTCACACACACCCCAAGCGGCATTATTACAAAGTCAGCTTAATTGCCCCCAACAATCTGGGTCCTCATTTTACCTACCTCGGAAGGATGGAAGGCTGAGTCAACCTTGAGCCTGGTGGGATGCGAACCTGCACTGATTGCAGGCAGCTGGTGTTACTTAAGGAGGCATTAGCCCACTGCGCCACCAAGGCTCTTAGTATGAGAACGATGTTCACTGGATGCTGAAGAGAAAGAAGTTGCGGATAAGAATAAATGCATGTACAGATTGCTACAAAAAAAAAGGATGAAAAAATACAGTATTGTAAATATATCTCCGGACAAAAAATTACAGAGAAAGTAGTCAAAGAAAACAAGGGACAGACAGGTTTAAAAGAGAAAGAACAGACACATAAGTGACTCTGAAGGAAAATTTTAAAAATCATTTTGAGAAAGGGTGAATGACTAAACAAAGAGGTTCCAGCAGAGTGGAACAAAATTTAACATACAAATCATAAAATATTTTGGGATAAAAATGAAGAAGTGCCAAAATGCTGTTATTTTGAGATTTATTAGGAAATGAAAATGATATACAGGTAGTCCTCATGTAGCAACCACAACTGGAACCAGCAACTCAAAACTCAATCATTAAGCAAAGCAGTCACTAAGTGAACCATAATTGTGCTTATGATCTTTTTTCAGCTTTCCTTTGCTTTACAGACTGCAATGGTCATAAATGAGAGGATTGATCATAAAGTTACTTTTCCATCCCAATAGCTTCCATCATAACTGCCAGCAGTCATCAAACAAGGCAGTCACTAAATGAGGACTACTTATAAACTATCCTTGCTTCCAGCAGATTGATACACCAATTAATATATTGCCTTTATTCTTTAAATTTCTCACTTTTCTCTTTTATTAAGTCTAATCTAAGTATAGAACTCCATTGGTCATACATTTATTTTATTTATTTATTTTTATTTTATTTTAATTCCATTTATATCCCGCCCTTCTCCGAAGACTCAAATCCTGAATAATTGAGATAATATATGAAAAAAATATTTGTTATTCTAGCTCTTTCTTTCTTAATCGTTTAAATATTAAGAATTTTTGCATCGTTATAAAAAATTATAAATCAAGCAAAAACATCAAAACCTTTTATTATAATACCAAGATATTGATGCTAATCATTTTAACAGTTCCTCAACAAAAAAATATCAAAACAAACTATGTAACCAGAATGCCAAATGTAGAGAATGATATCGCAAGAGAATTGCATGGAGTTTACTTGACAGAGCAGCGCTAAAATCTTAACATTCCAATATAAAAGTGACAAGACAAACATACACACTGAGGTCAATTGTTTTAAAGGTTTCAAAGTGTGTGAGAAAGCCCTAACAAGCAGGCATATACATAGAATGAAGGCTACTGCTAAGCTTGTAAGCCGCCCTGAGTCTTCAGAGAAGGGCGGGATATAAATGTAATAAAAATAAATAAATAAATAAAGTACAGTAATTGCATCAAGAAATATCCACACAGAACTTCTATGTCAGCTGTACCTTCTTTGACTGCTCATAGACTGGTTGAGAAGATCCTTGCATGAAGAGCCAGCAGTGTCAATCACTAGTCTAATAAATACTGTTTTGCATTTAAACAGAGACCTGTGGGAACCTTAACTGCACATCTAAACAGAGCCTCAGAGAAGTTAAAAGAAAAATGTAGAAAAAGTTTCTTCTCAATCAAATGCTTTGTCCTCCCCTACTTTTTTCTCCTTTTTCGGTTGTTGATTCTAAAAGAACCTGCCTTCTGCTCCTGTTTAAAAGATCAGAAAGGCCAAATTTAAGGTATTTTTTTCATTTTAGTTCAGTTTTCCCATGTTTTTTTAAAGATACTACAGTACAGCCTCCATCTCTTTGCACCTTCTACAAATGAGATGAGAAACTGAAGTTATTATGTTTCTTATATTGGCAGTATTTGTAAGTAAGGATGGTTTTTTTTCCAGAAATTCAATTTATGCTGTGTAAGATAACTGCCATTAGTGATTCAATAGTAAAACAAATGTATGTGTGATTATGAAATCTATGAAGAGACGGAATACATACTGAGCAAGCTGAAAACCCGAAGCGTCTCAAAGAGTAATTAATCTTCAGTAGATTTGTTCTAACGCCAAGACACTTGAAGTACTGATGAGCTAAGAACATTCCTGTGTAACAATAAGTTTTAAGAATGTAAAATAACACAGAGATACAACAGAGTCAAAGAGGCAAAAATTGTATTATATTTTAAAATATTTTAAAATGAACACACACAGATAAATTTATATAATACATTTTGGCAATCAACCAACAAATAAGAAATGGGAAATAAGAAATCAAGAAACATGAGGAAATTAGGGAGGGATAAACCCACTTGCTGCACTTGTTGGATCAGAATGCAAGTGCAAAATATAGTAAATATATTTAGAAAAAAAGCAATAGGATCAGAATTAACTCTACTGGAAAGTTTATCACAATTTATAGACAGGCTTCATCCATTGATAGTCATAATTTCTTAAAAGGGAATAGAGCACATTGCATTAAATTTTCTGGTCCCGGTATAAGCTTGATAAGATCTGAATTGTTGAGCTCTGATAATGGATCCAAATCCATCTTTGCTCTCCAAAAAAAGAGAGAAGAGAGCTGAACTGAGGAAGGCGTAGAAAAGGGCAATTATAACAATCAAGGAGTTGAGTGTATTTTAGGCTCATGATAGACAATTCTGCAGATGCAAACCTCTTGTCCACTGAGCCACAGGTGTTTGTGGGTTGCAGCAGTAACCAAGGAGTTAAAAAAAATCATCAAGGCACCCACAACCATACAGTCAAACCTGCCCCATTGGATATGCAAGTGATAACAAAATACATATACAAAAGAGGTATACATATAAAAATACATATACAAAAGTTGCTCAATTAGAGCTGTCTCTTTGACTTTTTTAACCCATATCCCAATACCTCTGATGAGTTCACAGAGGCTGATACTGGACATAACATACCTGGCACAATTTGGGTTTTTTTTCTATTTTGTTAATACAATAATAAAAAAAGAGTTTTGTATTTTCTATTTGAGCAAGAGCTCTATGCAACCAGATAAGCCCAAAATCTTCTATTGCCTCCGTTATAAATGCAGAGGAAAACACATGAATTAATTATATTAACCAGCATTCTCTATCAGGCCAACAATCAGGGGTGTCAAACTGCTGGCCCAAGGGCCGGATGCATCCTAGCGACACCGCGCCGACCCCATTGCCGGCAATGGAAAAAAAGTCGTGATACATCGCGACATGTCACGTGACGTGGCGAGTTTGACACCCCTGCTCTAGCTGGTAGATCTTTTCTCCAAATTGTCCAAGCTTCACTTTAGGAAATTTCACATTCTCCTTGAACTAACAGTTCAGAAGTGTAACATTCCCAACCTATCTCGGGGTTACTAGCTATCTTTACAGCAACCAGTGGGGGGAAAAATCCATACGCAGTATCATCTACACATCCTTTGTGAGATGATACATATCTCTTCATCTTTCCCCAAAAAAATCCCTTCTTCCCTTTTTAAGGACTCTAACTCTGCTAAGTCAGCAACTACCCCTCCGATCTTCAAGGAGAAAAAAAATTTCTATGGGTAAGCTATCTCTTATTTTCAGCTAACCAAAATACAGTGCCTTTTTGGATTTATGGATGGCTATATGACATATTAAGGGACGCGGTGGCTCAGTGGGTTAGGACACTGAGCTTGTCGATCGGAAGGTCGGCAGTTTGGCGGGTCGAATCCCGAGTGCCGCGTAGCAGAGTGAGCGCCTGTTACTCGTCCCAGCTTCTGCCCACCTAGCAGTTCGAAAGCACGTAAAAATGCAAGTAGAAAAATAGGGACCACTACGGTGGGAAGATAACAGCGTTCTGTGCGCCTTTGGCGTCTAGTCATGCCGGCCACATGACCACGGAGACGTCCTCGGACAAGCGCTGGCTCTTCGGCTTTGAAACGGAGATGAGCACCGGCCCCTAGAGTCGGAAACAACTAGCACGCATGTGCGGGGGAACCTTTACCTTTACCTTTATATGACAGAATACTAAAGAGCCACGGATGAGAGCAAAATATTACTGTTTGTTTCAATAGATATATAGCTATACAACAAATAGTAGAGATTAATTAAGTGGTCACTCATAAAAAAGTGGAAATCCGATATGGAATTTCAAGGGGAAAAAATGTTTTCCATGGGAAAGCAAGATGCACTCTCTTTGTATTGATTGCCCTTTCTCATTTTACATTTCGCCCAAAGCACAAGAATGAAATAAAGGTTAGTCTTACCAAGTGAGGTTTTCAGATTATTTTGGGTGCAAATCAGGGAAGAACAAGGCAGCATTTAAAGAAAAAAACTTATCAAAATTATGTCACTTCTATCCAAACAAATATCTGCAATTCAGGACTGACTTAAGATAGAGGGGAAAAAGCAGCAAATCAAAAGTCTGAAATAACTTAGCTTAATTTCCTCAGAAGATCTATAGAAAAAGAGTTCCAAGAAAGTATTGGAGTGACTCTAAGTATTGAGAATATGGGTTTTCCTAAAAGCTAAAAAGGGAGTCCTGATGTTTATATTAAAATAATAGTATACTAATGTTATTCTCTTTCAAGCTAAGTAACTTTACGCAAAATACAAAAAGCAATAAATATTATGTCAAGCAAGTCATAAGGAAACAATATATAAATTTAGTTTACATCTTCATTCATTATACGTTTCAATTGTTCACACTGTTTGCAAATCCTTAAATCAACCCTAATAAACCCTTTTGCTCTTTAAATGTCCCAACTCTCTCTCTTTCAGGATTTCTCTACTGTCTCCTACTATGACTTTCTCAGTTTTCCACTTTCTCTCAATCAATTTAGTTCATGTATTATTATTTTTTTGCCAAATCTTAGCATGTTTAATGTTGGTAAACCCACTATTCAGTCTTCCTTCCTTCCTTCATCACTCATTCTTTTATCACCTTATATTTTCTTGCTTTATCACATGTATTTCTTAAGTAACTCATTTCCACCACATTCAATTTATTTTTATGATTCTCCTGACTACCTATTCAGCCTTAGTCTCCCCCCTTCTAAATATATCATGCCCTGTTAATAGTAGGGACAGTTTGGGCACATTTACAAGCAGCTTCCTGGAGTTATTTTTATGCTAAATATAGAAGACAGCCTCCTTTTTTATATAAAAGGAACTCTACTGACCCTTATATCCTGAAATGCTTATTTTTCTTGCAAATCTAAGTTGGTAGGGATTGTATAAGAATAAACTTAGAAAAATGCTTTGCTATTGTGACAAGACGTAGAACTATGCTGAGCTCAGTAAGTAACTAAATTTATAACAAAAAGGAAATCAAATATAAAGCTGGATCTCTCTGTGGATTGGGTACTAGAACTGTCAGCCAAAGCATATCCTCCCAGTTATTATTTTGTGGGAAGGAATCAGGAGTGAGGATTTTGGGAGGATGGGTAGATCTCATAAAACTCATAACCCTACCTATAAGAAAATACTCATCTGTCAGAACGACAGGTTTATGAATATATAAAGGCTGGTTTTCTTTTTTAAAAAAAATCCATTTCCCGAAGAGGCCATCTTTCCTTTCGTTAATTCTTGCCTCTTCGCTCGGCAAGAGACTAAGGAGGCTTTTATAACCACAGAAAGTAAGGAACAAAAAAAAACCCCGGGGACGCGCTTCACCTCCCCTCGACGCTGAAGCAGCGACCTCTAAATGTTTTGCCCCTTTCTGCGTCCAAATCAACCATGCTGCGTCCTTACCTCACACTTGTTTCCCCTCTTTCCCCGGATATGGCGTGTTCCTTCCCGAAGAGGCGTTGGAAACAAATTGGCGAATTGCCGGGGAGGCTCGGCTTGCTTGGAGTCCTTTATCACAGTTGCCCAACATGACGCGAGACTGACCGGAACCCAAGACCCCGATCGCAGACCATAGTTCTGGATCTATTTTCACAGACCAGACCATTTTAAAACTAAGGACCGAACAGGCTCCCCCCCCTTTTTTTTCTTTTGCAAATAGAAATCAGACGTATACTATCGCACCTGTAGGCAGCAAAACTATCAAATATACAGTGTAGATTAAGCAGCGAATAATACAGTCTGTTGCAATTTTCTTCAAATAATGATACCTATTTTTAGCAGAGGAGAACTAAGTTTGTAAATAGTTTAATTAAAGCTGAAATCTGATTTTGTGTATACACAGACACAGACACACACACACACACACACACATAGAAAGTGATGTCTTCTCCTGTCTGTTTCAAACTTACAGATTGTCCTGGAAAATTAAATCTGTGTTAGACCCCATACAAATTATTCCAGTGTTCTTCAGTAAACAGTCTGAAAGAGGATGGCATCATTGCTATTTGTAAAAGATGCTCGGTATGAGCACATTCTCCCAGCCATCCCTAGTATCTGCTTCCATACAATATGGATGCAGGTCCCCATCCACCCCACACCCTGAGGTCAGCCTGTAATTGAGGAACCTGAATTTGTAGCTGAGGGTTGAAATAAGGGGTCCTTAGTGCTCTCTGAGGTTGGTTGTTTTCCTGCAAAACATTCCATTACCAAACTAGGTAACATCATCAGATTTGTTCCTCTGCCAGCATTTTCTCTTCTACTTACAACATCTTCTGCTGAAGCAAGTTGTGGCTTACTTATAAACTAATATAGGTGGAATTTTAAAAATGCTAATAAATAAATAAGATCACCATGCAGTATGTTGGACCAGTTGCTGGATATGATGCAACCTGTGTAGCAGTTAGCTAGGATCTTCATTTGTGCCTGTGCTTTGGGTTGGCTCTCTTCCACCATCCATGACCACATGCTCCTTCAGCATTTGCCTATGTGAGGATCAGTCTAAGACAGGGGTGTTAAACTGCCGACCCATGGGCCAGATGCATCACACTGAAACGGCGCCCACCCCATTGCCGGCAATGTGGAAAATGTCACAATACATCGTGACATGTCACATGACGTTGCGAGTTTGACACCCCTGGTCTAAGAAATCACTTTCCAATTTTTTTTCCCCATCTCTTTTTAAAATCTTCAGGTCAGTTGCCCCATAGCAATCCGCAATGTTCAAATAAGCCATCTCTTCCTTATTTCATTAATACCAATTGCTCGTTTCCCAATGCTGTCCACTGATCTAGCAACTGTAACAGTGTATCCCGATTCATGATGTAATTTATATCTTCATCTTACCATTGCTATGACAGCCCAAACAATCATCAATACTTTGGATGATAATTTGGGTGATGCTGAGGAATTTTGGTGCCACAGGTGTTTTATTCCTCCATGTGGAACTGTGGTAAACATAGAACTTCAAAGGATTTTTATTTTTTTGCGAAGTAGGACCTCCAGTCTAAAGACTGTCATGCAAGCCAACATACATTTGCCCATATTCTACTTATATATACAGGATATATTGGCAAAGACAGGTAGTACTGTATTTATACACTGGAATTTCTGTGAGATGGAAATAAGATTGTTTTAGATTAAAATGAACAAGCCTTGCCTAAAGGATGAATATATGTTTTAGTTTCAATAGTGAAAATTGCAGCTTCATGCAAAATGCAGGGTAATGTGGAAGAGCAATCTGTACAATAATGTGGAAAATGGTAATGTAGGGAAAAAAACAGAACATTTTGCATTCAGCTTTAATTTATGGCATCTCTAAAGAAGAATTTTGGATAGAGGAGAAGAAAACCTTTCTATCAGAAAATCTGGGGAGAGAATATTCTCAATTAGATTGATTATTTGAGTTAAGCCTCAGAATGCTGATCCTTCGGAACCACTGTTGTTATTTCAATCTTCACATTGGTCAATAGAGGGCAATATTCTATTAACTATTTTCTTTAAAGCTTGAGACCTTAGATGGGGAAAAACAATTTTAACAGGTGTCTTCTTTACGTGTACATTCATGATACTAAAACTTTGTGTTGTTCTTTTGGTGAAAATATATTTCTTCTGGAATTTTTCACTACCCAGGCAATACCATACTATAATGGCTTGTAAAACAAACACACTCTACTTTGTAAGTAAGAAAGAATATGTGATACATTAATATACATTTTACATCAACACTTTATCAATTAGTTCAGTAATCTATATTTCCTACATTGATGGGAGATTTTTATTAACATATTATTTCTGCAAGTAATTGTTTTTCTTTTTATTCTGGCACTACACTTAAGCAAGACTGATGATGCAATAAGGAAATGAAGACTGAAGTAGTTTTAAAGCTAGCAACAGATACATTTTGGTGCCCCGCTCTTGTATTTGTTTTATTTGGTTAATTTAACTTACAGTTAATGTGACTTACTCAATAAAGACTATTAGTTTTTACTGTATTTGTTAAAGAACAGTCATTACTTCTTTGTTCCAGAAATGTTTACTTGACCTTTTCCCATCAAACAATATCTAAAGAGCAAACTTTGTATATATTTGCTCAGATGCAAGTCTTATAGTGGAGCTTATTTTATATAAGGATATTTCAAACATTAGTCTAAGGCCATGAAACGTCTTCTTAATAATGTTTACTAAGATAATCAGAACCAAAGACATGCCAAGGTTTGAAGTCAGTGTCTGAACTTTTAGTATAACTAGTAATGCCACTTTCTCAAAACAAATGAATCAAGTCAACATGAATTACATCAGAATTGCTCAGATTTGATTGTACACTAACTGTTGAAGCCCCAATGAAAGCTAGACAATATAGGAATCTAGAAATTATAAATTCATGGTAGTCTAGTCTCTTTATGTGCCATGAATCATCTGCTGATTCTCTGTTGTTCTCTGCTGCATTTCAGTTTCCTAGGCTATGAGTTTCCAAACTTGGCAACTTTTAAAACTTGTGGACTTCAACTCCCAGAATTCCTCAGCCTATCCTAGGTTATACAGTTCAAGTACATTTCCAGCTTATTATTTCAATTCTGTAGCATTCCAGGTTCCAGCTATAAATAGCACATCTTTTGCATGTTCAGTTTGAAATTGAACTGGATATCAAAGTCACCGACCCTCTTTTATTCTGCATCAGTAGTTGCAGCATAAACTTGGATAATTGTTATATTAAAGAATTGTCCATAAAGCACAATTGACATTATTGTATTGTAGCCATGTACTGTATAAGGTAAAGGTAAAGGTTCCCCCGCACATGTGTGCTAGTCGTTTCAAAGCTGAAGAGCCAGCGCTTGTCCGAGGACGACTCCGTGGTCATGTGGCCAGCATGACTAGATGCCAAAGGCGCATGGAAGGCTGTTACCTTCCCACCGTAGTGGTCCCTATTTTTCTACTTACATTTTTACGTGCTTTCGAACTACTAGGTTGGCAGAAGCTGGGACGAGTAACAGGCGCTCACTCTATTACGCGGCACTCGGGATTCGACCTGCCAAACTGCCGACCTTTTGATCGACAGGCTCAGCGTCCTAACCCACTGAGCCACCGCGTCCTTTCATGTACTGTATACAAAGCAGCAAACAGTATAATCACCTGACTGAATATGTTCAATTCCAGCCCATCTCAATTCACTGATAACTAAGATATCAATATGTAGTTGATTCACTGCATATTTCAGTGTTGAGCTTTTTTTTCATTCCATTCTTAATAAAAATCACTACATGCCACACTCCAACACTGGGAATTCATCAGTAACTTAAAGCTAAAATTATTCGTATTCAAAAAATTTCACCCACTCATAATAAAAAAGTCCCTGATCTTTATAGGATTTATCACCCTAGTGATCTCATCTGGAAAGCCTCCATCCCTTGATGCAAACTCAGAAAATTGGATTAAATTGTTAATTTAACATGAATTATGCAATCAGAATGAATGGAATATTGAAGTATCTCCTGTTTCTTGGATACTGCCATTGTTGATATATGATTTGTATTCTGTGCCTAGCTTGTTCCATTCTATAGAGATGTTCAAAATGCTAATTATGTCACCAAAAATAGATTTTTTTCCTGTATTGCATTGATGTTAGGTCTATAATAGATAAAGGAGCAGAGCTGGCATGCAGGCTACCATAAGACAGTGGCAATTATTATCTGAATCATTACAGGCTGTATGTATAAATAAATGTAAGGTTGTTTTAGGTTGTATGTACTATATATGCACCAAATAGATACATATCATCCAAGCATTCTTTTAGGGAGGCATCAAATTGTTTTATTTAAATAAGATAAAACAACAAAGAATCTTGCAATACCTTGATGATGATAATGTGATCCGGTCAATCAAGTCCAACTCTGGGCGATATTATTGTGGAGATTTCACAGAACACAATTCACAATGCAACTAATTATTTCATTGTGTTTGTGCGATATATTGAAAGCAGCCAAATACATTTGAACCTAGTAATTGAGAAAAGCGGACTGTGTGGGTATTGTTTATGGTTCAGCGTTTTATGTAAGCCCCGAAAGATGGGTCAATTGAATAAACAATGGTGAAGTTAACCATAACTAATTGCATCGTACAAAGAGAGCCTTTAATTGATTGTGTTACATCATCTGTTAGTTTCATTTTTTTTTAAGGAGACTATGTAAGTTAAGAAACTTCTTTATAAATTAGTAAGATTTTAGGAGAGAAAGAAAACTATTTTTAGATTGTAAACTTGCATGCTATAACTGATTAGCCCATTCATCTGTAATTAGTAGGCAAGAGTAAATTAAGTATACCCGCATCTTTTACAGCACAGAGTCTGGGAAATATTCCTATTGAGGTACAAGTAGTTCATCCTAGAGAAAGTGTGAATGTAAGTTGAATGTCAACCTTTAGAATGCCTGAAAAAGAAACAGCAGTAGCCCCCTCACCATCTACTTTCTTTTGTGATAAGAGAAACAGTAACAGGAAGAAAAAGATGGCATCCCACTAGGTTACCAATAGGATAGCGGTTTAGTCACCCCCTCTCTGTTGTTGTACTGCTTCTAAGAAAAGGGAGAGTAAAAAAATGCTGTGTTTTTTTTACAGAAGCTGAACTTATGCATATTTATTCAGAAATAAGTTCTATAGAGCTGTGTAACTTTATTCAATTTTAGGACACAGCCAACAGCCTAAATTCTGCTAGATTGATGGCAGACTCCCCCTCCCCCCTTTTTTTCCTGCTCTCCAACCTTCCATCTTTTTGGTTAGATTAATGTATTTATTCTCACTGTGTTCCTTTGTCATTGTTCACATTATTTTTTTTTATTATTTTACTTCTGTTTACGTGCCTTTTCATTTTTCTTTTATTATTGTAAGCTGCCTAGTGTAGCCCCAGCAACATAGGCAGCAAATACATTCAATAAAATAAATTCTACTTTGAGATATTCATTTACTAATTAAATTTATTACATATATCCCACCTCCAAAGGCTGGGCAGTTAACACAACTAAGATTAAAAACACATATCAAATAAATGCAACATAAAACCAAATCCAATAAAAATTGCAACCAAGTCATCATAAAAATCTCAAGATAAAAATGGGGTCTTTAAGGACACCCCCAGCTTGAGTTGTATAAAACAGAAGTAGGGTATACTTCTGATAAATAAAACAAGCCATCTTCACTGCTTTGTCAAAAACTAATACAAGAAGAATCCTTGAGCCAAGGTATGGAGACCATCACAGAAAAGCATTGCCTTTAATCCCTTGCAACTCAGGGCAGATTACATATGGTGGAGAGTTTGTAAGGGTTAAGATTGTATCTTGGTCTTGGAAACCTATTTGTAATTTAATGCAACGAATGGAGCATCATTGTTACATAGGTAGTCCTCATTCAGTGACAACTGGGACCAGCACATTTGTCACTAAGCAAAACAATCACTAAGTAAAATCATAACTGTGCTTAGGATCTTACTCCAGCTTTCCATTACAGACCAGCAAACGTTGTAAATATGATTGGTTGCAGTTACTACAGTCCAAGGGAGTCACTAATAGACTACCTGTATTACCAAGCTCTGTCTCCTAGACATCATTATTTACTCCCAGCTCTTTTATTCATAAGGACCCCATAAGATTTTAATAGTAAGCAGCAATAACAAAAAGCTTTGCCATCCCACTGAAGCAGCTTAATTCTTCTTAATTGGCCTACGCTTTGAAGCCACACTATCGTAAACACTTCGGAGTAGGTAGGCCTCTTGCAAACATTCAAGAGGGGAAAGCAAATCTAATTTTAAGGGAACTTAAAATTTAGCGGAGCGACATCAAAGGAAGGACAGCACACTAAAGACAGGACAGTATGTCAATGAAGCTTATTCCATCTCTCCAAAGTGTGTGTGTGTGGGGGGAAGGAACTGATAAGGTCATCTCAGGCCATTTTAAGTGCATTCGACCTCCGCCTTCTTTTCGAAATCGAAACGGGACTGGCATCCGCCGCCTCCGTTCTAAGGCGAAGAAAAAAAGCGAACGCTCCCTTTTGTTTTCTCCCTTCTGTCCCGCCCCTTTTATTATTCGCTCCACTCCACTCTCTCTCTTTCCCCCCCCCTCCCGCCGTTCGTTCCGCCTTGCGCTTCCCTTCGCGCCCAGTCAGCGGTTCCGCCAGCTAGAATCCGATTGGCGGACGGCCACCGGTTGACGCGACAAAGGAATCGGGCGGAGTCTTGAGCCTCTGGTTGAAGCCGGCTCCTAGGCCCGCCCCCCCTTTTTTTTATTTATTTTCCCTCTTCGGCGGCTCGCTTTCCTCTCGCCCTTCCGCGGCTGGGGAAGAGCGCCGAGGAGGAGCCGGGCGGCCCCAGCGTGCGCGCCCGGAGGCAGGCTGTCCGGGTCGCAAGGCGGCGGTTGAATCCGGTAAGCTGGACTGGAAGTCGGGAAGGGAAAGAGAAGAGGCGGGCAAAGGCGCCGGACCCGAGAAGGTTTTACCTGACGTTTGCGGCGTGACGAGGAAGGGTTGGAGTTTCCGCCCTTTTCTCTTAGGTGGGAGCTTGGCGCAAGTTCCTGACATTGGTTCTGCAGGTGTCTTTTAACCTGGTGGAAAGGTGGTGGAAAGAGGGAGAAGGCTACCTCTCCTTGCAAGTCTTCCTCAAACCCTAACGAGTGTCTCCCACCCCACCCCCCGCGCTTAATTAAACTGTCAAACCTGCTCCTTACCGGCATCTAAAACTTAGATATCTGGCCATGTGTTAAGTGACTTTCCCTTTCTAGCGAATGGAGACTTGTTTTTCTTAATGCCTTGCCTTTAGTAGCAACTTCTAGGGAAATGTTCAAGGGTAGTTCAGTATGGTCTTAGTGGTGAAGGCACCAGGCTATCTGTCTGTCTGTCTGTCTGTCTATCTATCTATCTATCTATCTATCTATCTATCTATCTATCTATCTATCTATCTATCTATCTATCTATCTATCTATCTATCTATCTATCTATCATCTCTCTCTCTCTCTCTCTCTCTCTCTCTCTCTCTCTCTCTCTATATATATATATATATATATATATATATATATATATATGTATATGTATATGTATATATATATAAATTATTGGGACTTATATGCCACCCTATCTCCCGAAGGACTCAGGGCGGCTAACAACAATAACGTACAATAAATACAGAAGTTAAATAAAAATTAAAAATTATATAGAACAGGGGTCCCCAACCTTGGCAACTTTAAGACTTGTGGACTTCAACTCCCAGAATTCCCCAACCAGCCTGGCTGGGGAATTCTGGGAGTTGAAGTCCACAAGACTTAAAAGTTGCCAAGGTTGGGGACCCCCGATATAGAAAACTGGAGTCCATGTGTTCTATAGTCCCCCTGTTAGGCGTGAAAGCCCGGCTGGGTGACTGAGCCAGTCACTTTCAGCCCAACTCACCTCCTCAGAGTTTGTTTTTGTGGGGAAAAGAGGAGGAGGAGGAGGAAGGAATATTAGCTATATTCGCTGTCTTGAATTATTTTCAGAATGATAAAGGTGGGGTATAAATATAGTATTAGAGTCCTGGCATAGTCTGCTTCGGCTCTGATAAATGGGGAGTGTAGGTTGAAAAGAGGGTTGCTTTTTTTTTAAGGGGTTAGGCTTCATGAGAAACGCACCTTTGCTGCTACAAAGATGGTTCTGCTTTTCTGGTTCTGAAGCGGCTGACACCAGTTACCGCTAACAGAGATCACAGGGAAGCGCTTCTCAGAGAGTATTTATTCCTGAGAGAAGCATATGGCCATGCTGTGAAGAAAGTTATTTCTTACAGTAGGAGAAGCAGGTTTCTTTGCCTAAGAACATTTGTTTTAAAATGTACCAAATACAGTATAAATATGCTTCGGTCATATTTTGGTGTGTTTTTGTTTTTTTAGACAAAATCCTTACTGATCACAGTCACTGTAGAAGAGCCCTGTTTATAGCGACTAAAAATCAAGAGGAGCCCGCTAGCACCTTTTTCAGACTAAAAATATATATACATTAAAAAAGGGCAAGCTTTTGCGAACTGTTCAGATTTGTTAGTTGGGAGAGGTGCCAGTAGACTCCTGGTTTTTGACTGATGCGAAGCTAAATCTTATTTTTTAATTGTCTGGATTAATTTACTTTGAATGAAACAGGAGTTAATTCATTGTACTTTCTCTCCTGTTGTACTATGATCAAAATTCCCATATGAGCTGGAGATATTCTCTTAACTGGGTTCCCACGACTTGTTAAGCTAATTTAGTTTGTCTCACAGTTTATTACAGCAGATGTGGTTATTTTATGCTTTCTGAGTCATAATTGACTTAAAAATTATAAACAGAATATTAATTTTGAATGGCTGCCTAACAGTGACTCTGGGTGACATACAGTAATAAAATTTTTGTATGAAGACAACTGCAATATTTATTTGTTAGATTTTAATACTAGATTTATATCCTATTATTCGTAAGCTCAAGGTGACATACATGAGATTCGTATGTATCCAACAACCCTGTGAAATAAGTGGGCTGGGAGAGAGTGTGATTGCCCAAAAGCCACACAGTAATCTATAATTAAGGTTTTGTTAACAGATTGATTATCTCTTTTAAAGAAATAAGCTATCAAGAGTCATTTACAGCATGAATCCTATTGTAAAAATTATGTCTTTAATGGTTTCAAGGAACAAAGCCACTCATGTTAATATTTGTCTGTTGAAGGGACAAAAAAAAATGGTGACCAGACAATTTTTTCCTTGTAAGCAAATGGTAATAAGCTAGATTCTATGTATATAGGAAGGAAGTGTAATACTGTAGAAGTGCCTGTTTGGTTTTAGGCAACCCAAATATAATTTAATTTGAGTAATCTAATAAAATTGATTTTGCATTATGTTTGTGTCCATACTTTAAACTAGAAGCATTGGTAATTTTTTTGACTTCTCTAATAAATCCAAGATATGTCTAAATTGCTAAAGATCTTCCAAATAAGATAAATCTTAGTCTAATCTTAATTAGGTGAACCTGATATTCAGAAAGTATTGACACTCTTATCTAATTCTTAAATGCTTCTTTGTAATTAGAGAACTGATACAAAGTGAACAATTTAGACTTCATTGCAGTAAAGATTATTCCACCTAACATCTATTCAAGGTAATTTACAACTGAACTATCTAAAGCCAATCAATTCTTTCAGTATAAGACAACAGTTTTATCGAAATTTTCAAAAATGCTTAGAAAATTATTTTACTCTCTGGAGAATTAAGCAGCATCCCAAAGTGTTTTTGATTCACTAACAGTAGAATCAAAAACTATTCCATCCTAAAGTGTATGTAATTGAGGGAAATAATAAATGTGACTACTCCATTTTTCTGTAATTGATATCCTGCATAGGAGCAGGGATTAATTTTCCAGTAATGTTTTCCTCCTCTATTATCTTCATTAGACTCCAGTATCCATATTTTTTTTATTCTAATAAGCTTTAGAATAAAAAAAATGTTTATGCTCTTTATTGTCAGACCTGTTTGATTTTATGCACTTTTGCTTGTCATGACCATGAGGCCCAAAAGGGCAGTACAAGTGCATCTGGTTGTTGTCACCATTTAGCACTGCCCAGGGAGCATGTGTAACTTAAGGAATGTTGCAGATGTGGTGTCAAGGTACTGATTTAATAACTAAACAGCTTATGTAATGAAGTAATGTAACATAAGGTGGATGATGCAATGATAGGAATGACTCAGCAGGGTCTGTATCCCTTTAAGAGCCTGAGTATAAAAGGGAAGGCTTTTGCTGGAGTGTCTCATCCATTTCCTGCTGTAACTGCTGTGTATTGGAGTTTGCTGTATTGCCATTTGTACGTATCTTGTTCTTGGTGTATGATATTGTAGATAGTGTATGATAAATCACCATTTAATGTAGAGTACTGTTTATTGTATTTACTCCTGGATTATCTCAGCTCAATAAGACTGTGCATGCTCTGACATGCGGGTGACTACTGCTCCCCTATTAAACATATTTTGCAAGATTGCTCACAACATGCATTCTCTGATTCCCTAGAAGATCTGCATGAAACAACACCAGAAGTGATCACTTGGATAACTGAAGTGAACATCCAGTTATAAGCCACTGCTATACCTTCATAGAAGTTTTGCTTATAATTACATGAACTGTGTATATACATTTACTTCTCTTCTGTCATGTTCTCATATGCTAAATAATAATAGTCAGCCCTGATTTTAAAAATTCAATTATAACACAAAACACTTTTACATACTTTGTGTATGTAATGGTTCAAAATTTCTAAATTAGGCATATTTGATATGAAAAATTCACAAGTCAGTTGCTGGGTCAGAAAGGACATTGTTAAGAAAAAGTTAGCCTATTATGTTGGGATAATGTGGCATTTACTGCTTATTTGGAAAGATGTGTTCCCAGAAGAAAGCTAACTGGTGATTAGAGTGAAATTTATGGACACTAAAAGCCATAGTGCCATTTGAGCAAAATGTCTGTCCTAGGTGACAATTGCAAAGACATCTATTTTCCACCCAATAAGTATTTTATTATGCTTGACATGCTTTTATTTAGTTGAACTCAATCAATATGCTTAATCTAGCTATATCTTCTGAAGTGCCTCTTCAGATATATCCGAGGAAGATAATTAAGGGGAATAAGACTGACCTGATCATTTTGTATTTAAGTAAAAGCACTGGAACATGATTATTACAATCATAACATCCACATATAATTAACGGGCTAATTGTTGAGTATGGGAACATGACTCTTTCTACCTGAAACTTCTACATTTATAGATCCTTGTTTTTTCTTTGTTGACAGCAAACACATTGTTATATATATTTGATGGATAAATGTGTATGTATATTTCCATATGATTCTACTCAGGATACCAAAAGTTATTTGCAGTATAATTATGATAACACATAACGATCAGAAAACAATTTTAAAAAAATCTGGGCTAAAAACTTTAAAGACAAATCTGAATGTTGCTGCATATTAAAAAATTATAGATGTAACATTGAGATAACATTTTGGTATTTTGCTATGACCCCAGAATAGGTCCTGTTTCTTGTGCTTAATGGAATTATGTGCTATGACAGCAAAGAGTTGGAAGCTCGTCTTTATTTCACTGCTGTCTTTTGCTGTTGGCAATAGTGTTTGACCCTATTTTGATAATCAATCTTAGGGTAAGAAATCAGCAGATTAACTCTACTTGAATTCTTCCTATTTTATTATTTGTAGTAATGCAAGTGGCATATATGTCGATGGCCTTTCTTCTGCCAGATCAATTCTATTTCTGTGGTCTGTTATGCTTTTGTAACATATTAGCCCAGTTCTTGTTGCATGTAATTCTAAACACTAATATTGTTACCATGTAGATCCTAGAGTGTCTTGTATACACACACAAAAAAGGGAATTTGTAATGAATGGTCAGGCTGAAAATGACTAGAGGAAGCTGAATAAAATCTACGTTAAATGGACAGATTTGGGAACCTTTTAACTAGTGCCTGGACTGATAGAAAGACCATGAATCAAGTAGAAGAAAGAAATAGATATTTGTAAGTGTATTGAACATATTGAGAAATAGATATTTGTAAGTGTATTGAACATATTGTATATTCTGCCTTTTTGCCTTCATAAGCATCAGGAAAGTTAAGAATATGCTTGAAAATATTCTCATCCTGGAATATTTAAACTGGCTAACGTAATCATTAAAAAGTGAAATTTTCTCTGGAGTAAATGTTAACATAAAACTGTTATAGTGCCTGTGTAACAAAGCAAAATTAACAGCATAGAGTTGCTGTGTATGGCTTTGTGCCTCTTTTTCTCATGAGCAACAACTTCTTTTAATCGTGGTCAGTCTTTTGGTTAAGGTTTTCTGTAAGTTATTTTATGAAATATTTAGTGTAGTACTCCCTAATATTCAACATTTAATCAAAGGGATTCTTAACAAGATGTCCAAATGAGAACTGTGTTAGTATAGCAGTGTCAGTTTATAAGATTACCAAATAAATCCCTAACATGCAGACTATTATTCTGAAATAATAATATGCATGTTAGGAATAAAGAGCCATCCTCAATTCCTATTCTCTATACATAGGCAGTGAGTAGAAACTAAGGATGGGTCTTAGTAATTTAGTAATAATAAGCAATATATAATTACTGGTTAGTGGGTCGAATCCCAAGTGCTGTGTAGCAGAGTGAGCGTCTGTTACTCGTCCCAGCTTCTGCCAACCTAGCAGTTTGAAAGCACTTAAAAATGCAAGTAGAAAAACAGGGACCACTACGGCAGGAAGGTAACAGCGTTCCGTGCGCCTTGGGCGTCTAGTCATGCCAGCCATATGACCACGGAGACGTCCTCGGACAAGCGCTGCTCTTCGGCTTTGAAACGGAGATGAGCACCGGCCCCTAGAGTTGGAAAAGACTAGCACGCGTGTGCGGGGGAACCTTTACCTTTACCTTAATTACTGGGTGGAAAGTCAAAGTTAAAAATCTATATACTTCTAAAAACTCTTGCTCCTGTAACCCTTACCTGGGTGAAACAGTGCATCTTAGGACAACAATTTTTATAAGTCACAAGTTTTATTAGTTTATAATATATGATACAATCAAAATACAAAGTAAATAGCGGAAAAGAGGAGGAAGGGAAAAGGGAGTAGAGAAGTGAGGTAAGGGGGAAAAGTGGGGAAGGCATTGATGTCCGACTTCCTTTGGTGCAATAGAGTATCAGCTTCAAGCCTCAACTTTTTACTTTTACCAAATAATATACACTAGACATTTCAATAACATCAAATCTATCTCATTGGTAAAGCCCACAATCAAAATTTCTTTTTTTTTTCACCGCAAGCACAAAATCTAGAAGCGGTTTCCACGTGGCAATAAAAGTATTCGTGTTTTTTTTTATTTAATCATGTACAGTCAGTTTAGCCATCTCTGCTACTCCCATCAGTTTTTGAACCACGGTACCACAAATGGGCTAACTTACAGAAGGTGTCCAAAACCTGAGACCCCTGAGTGTGAAATTGAAATTTTTATATTTTAAAAAACATTTTATGACATTAAATTATCATAAAACAATTTATGACAGAATGCAAAATATCATAAAACATTTCCCAAGCCGATGTTTATGCTACACAGTACATCGTGGGCTGTTTCAAGGCAGATGTATCTCCGAATGTATCTCAATTGTTCTAGTGAAGAAATAGATTAGAGGTTTTCTAATTTTTGAACGTAAGGAAATATCTCTGAAGGCATGACCCAACAGGTTAAAGATTGCCTTGTCTAGTAACACAATAAAAGTTGGTAAATTAAGTTGAGAGCCAAAGGTTTTTTGTTTTTTTTACAATCTCCAGTTGTCAAGACAGAGAAAATAAATTTCATACATAGCACTAAGCGTAATTCTACACATAGCACTAAAGTTCTAACTGAGATATGCCAGCAAATCAGAAGAATGACACAGTGATCATTCTACGTTGCAATACCAATAAGAAGCAAACTTACTAGAATGTGCTGTTGTACAATATTAATTGCACATACTAACAAAATAATATTCATGATCATCAAAGGGAGAGGCCAGATCTTCAAACCGGCTTTTAAAAAGGCCCAGAAACATGCTGCATAATTGAGAAAATCCCAGGAACCAAAACCAAGTTACTATGTGCTTCATTGATTATAAAAGGGCCTTTAGCTGTGTTGTTCACGTCAAGCTTTGGTAAGTGCTTAAAAAATGGGAATTCCCAGAACATCTCATTGTCTTTAAACAAAGCTATATACTGATCAAGAAGCTACAGTACAACATGGTGAAACAGATAAACAGAGTAATGAAACAAGTCTGTCTTACTCCGCTTATTTATTCAACTTATAGGCAGAAAATAAATTGGGCTAAATTTGACTGAAAGAACTTTTAAGTGTAGTTTTAAAATTAGAGGAAGGAACATCAAAAACCTGTTCTGTGCTAATGACACTACTCCAATAACTGAACACACACAAGATCTACAAGCTGTAGTAACAAAAGTTGAATATAAGGGAAAATAGGATTAAGATTAAATATAAAGAAGACAAAACTAATGACAGCAGGTCAAACCAGACTGAGAACTGAAAGATACTGAAGTGGCAAATAGTTTCTTAAAAGATCAACCCTCAACAAGCAGTTAAGAAACATGCCACAAATTAGCGCTTGATTTTGTAATCATGAGGGCCTTGCCCTTGGGAAAGAGATGGCTTGATGTAATCTATACCTACAAATATCAGAATAGCGTAGGCCAGGGGTAGGCAACCTTGGCTCTTTTATGACTCGTGGACTTCAACTCCCAGAATTCCTGAGCTAGCACAGCTGTCTCAGGAATTCTGGGAGTTGAAGTCCACGAGTCATAAAAGAGCCAAGGTTGCCTACCCCTGGCGTAGGCAATCGCATTCCATTTGATACTTAGTGGAAATGAAATTACAAGTTTGAAGAAGCCAGATAGAAGAGAGTATTGCTACTTTTGAATTTGGGTGTTGGAAAAGACTCCCAAGAATCAATGGAGAGCCAAGGAATCAAACGGGTAAATTGCGCAAATGAAGCCAGAGTTCTCACTTAGGCACAAATGATCAGAGTCAAACGATCATACTTCAGATACATTACGCAAGAACCTAGCTCTCTGGAGAAGGCTGGCGATGCTGGGAAAGAAGGAAGGGGAGAGAAAAGGAAGATCAGCAGCAAGGTGGATGGACTTGGTTACAGGAATGATGGGGTACACCATTGGTAAACCTAAAGGTTAGGGATAAGTCATCATGGGAAAAATATCTGTGTGGTCCCAAAGAGTCAACACTGACTTGATGGCACATTATCAACATAATCAAGAACATATTATCCAACTGAATAGGAAGTGGGGGAAAGATTAATATGGGGGAATCTTACGGACAGCATAGCATTTGCCCCTGCTAATAATGGCATAACCATATATTTTCATTCTTATCAACATTCATTTTGTCGTTTTGCTTAACGGTCTGGCATCAAAACTACATATCATAGCAGGGCAAAGAGTGATCATGCCAGTATTTGCCTAATATGTTTGAAGAATAGGAAATATTGAATTAAAGCAAATATGTGTTGTTGTCTTTTTATAAGATAAACTTTAAGGGGGGAAAAATACATGGCTGAAATCTTACTTAACATGTGCTTAATTCCATACAGATTGTCAATCTATAAGAGACTGCACAAATCTCTGAAGTCAAGCTAAGTAAGAAAAGAAATGCAGTTAAAATATAGAAGGTTGGAAGCGCTAACTATTTTTTGTTTATTCCTAGCAATACTTACGATTTCCTTGCTGAATTTTAATGTTATAGCTAAATTCAGAAACATAGTTTATCCAGACACTGTGCTACTTCACTTCTATTTACAGTATTAAACTACAGCAATATTTCAACCAGTGCCATGTTGTTAAAGCATCAGTTTAAATCCAATCTGGTACTAATTTACCTGGATTCTGATTGTAGATGGACCTTAATATTTCCCCATCTATAACACCTTCTAAGTCTAATGATTAAAGAAACCAATCTGTAATTTTGGCCAATAAAGACCATAATCTAATACAACTACAGGTAGTGTTCGCTTACAGACTGCTTCATTTAATGACCATTTGAAGTTACAACAGTCTAAAACTTTGCAATTTATCCTTGCATTTATGACATTCATGGCATCGTGTCACATAATTGCCCTTTGTGTCTTTCCCAACCAGCTTCTAACAAACAGCGTTAATAAAGAATGTGTAAGTAAAATTTCAAATTGTGGTCACATCCTGTCTCACTTAACTACTGCGATGATTTGCTTACTGACCAAATGGGAAGTGACACCATAAGCCCATTGTGGTGATAAGATTTTCCACTTAGTGATCACAGCATTTAGTGACAGAATTGCCAGTCCCAATTGTGATTTCTAAGCAAGGGATATTTGTAATCCCTAACTTTGCCTAGTAAACAGCATTATCTGGTACTACTATAAAAATACAGGTAGTCCTCAATTTACAACAGTTCATTTAGTGACCATTCAAAGGTACAGAGGCACTGAAAAAAGTGACATTGACACAATCATTGCAGCATCTCCATGGTCACATGATCAAAATTCAGATGCTTGGCAACTGACTCATATTTATGACGGCTACAGTGTCTCCTGGGGTCCTGTGATCAGCTTTTGTGAATCTGTGACAAGCAAAGTCAATGAGGAAGCCAGATTCACTTAACAATCATGTTACTAACTTAACAACTGCAGTGATTCACTTAACAAGTGTGGCAAGAAAGGTCATAAAATGGAGCAAAATTCACTTAACAAATGTCTCGCTTAGCAACAAAACTTTTGGGGTCAACAGGCTCAGACTCAATCCTGCCAAGACTGAGTGGCTGTGCGTACAGGCATCTCGAGTGAACCATTCTATTCCATCTTTAATGATGGGGGGTGAGGTGTTACCCGTCGATAGGGCTCGCAACTTGGGTGTGACCAGGGGGTCTTTTGCCCAGGTTCGCCTGGTGCGCCAGTTGCGGCCCTATCTGGACCGAGATGCCTTGCACACAGTCATTCATGCGCTCGTGACCTCCCGGTTAGACTACTGAAATGCTCTCTACATGGGGCTGCCCTTGAGGACCACTCGGAGGCTTCAACTGGTGCAGAATGCAGCCGCGCGAGTTGTGATGGGGGCTTCCCAATACTCCCATATAACACCTCTGCTCCGCAAGCTGCATTGGCTTCCGGTTGCCCTCCGGGTGAGATTCAAGGTGCTGGTGATGACCTATAAAGCCCTAAATGGCTTGGGTCTGGGATATCTGAGGGAACACCTGCCGGCATCAAGTTCCCTTTGTCCTGTGCGCTCCCACAGGGAGGGCCTTCTCAGGGTGCCGGCGGCAAAGGATTGCCGGCGGGCAACACCCAGGGGGAGGGCCTTCTCTGTGGGCGCGCCTGCCCTCTGGAACCAGTTACCCGTAGAGCTTAGGACTGCCCCTGATTTTCGTTCGTTCCGCCGGGACCTGAAGACCTGGCTCTTTGAGCTTTCCGGCCAGGACTGAGGATTTTTTAATTTTTTAACTTATTGTAATTGGGTTTTTAATCAGACTTATAGGGGTTTTAGATTTTAATTAAGGAAAATTTAATCTATTTTAATTGCTATTAATTTTTGTATTGTAATGTTGTTTTAATTGCCTTGTGAACCGCCCTGGGTCCTACGGGAGAAGGGTGGTATATAAGTTTAATAAATATATAAATATATAATAATTGTGGTCATAACTCGAGGACAACCTATATGCAGAGTATAGTAATAACAGAAATATCTATTTGCTTGTAAATGTATTTTGCCTTGTCTGAAATAGTAGAAGCAAATTTATTCCATGTTCTTAACTTTTATAAATTTGCACTCCAGTTTAATACAGTTAGATTATTTTCCAGAATTGTAATATAAGTGTTTGCAAGAATTGGCTTACTGATGACCAGATGAGCTATTCCTAGAGCTGTGTGCCCACTGCCTATGAAGCTGGTACATTTCCTATGTTTAGTACATCCTTCCTTGATTGAGATTGCCCAAATGCCTTTTGCACTGGTTAATTCGTATATTTTTAAAGTCCCCAGACTACTAGATAAGAAACTTTCGGTGTCGACAGTCTGGCTGCAGATGGACAAAATTATTTCTCATATTATTAATATAGTCCTGGATAGGACATCTTCTGGTCTACAGTGGATAACTAGCTCTTGACCAATAAGAAATGGAACTTTCTCTTAGTCATATCTAGAGGTAATGTCTTCAGGAAAGCTTGTCTCTCTGTGGGTATATGTATGTGTTGGAAATATTCTTTTTAGAGGACTTTGCTATTTTATGCTCAGTACAGAATATGCTCTTTTTGAGGTTGAAATACTTCCAAAATGCTCAGAACAACTACTTTTCATTCAGAATGGCTGTTTTGTATTCAGAGCAGTTCTGTTCAAAATATTTTGTACATCCCAGCTTTAGATATGCAAACTTATTGTATATACTGTAAATTTTTACTGCATTTCTAGAGTGTTTATCTCATATTCTTTATTGTTTCTTTATTCCCACAAATAAACTGGTATGCTGGCAACATATATGTGGAGAAACTTCTGTGTTCTTTTATTACACTAGTGCTTTATTACTTTTGATGATTTGTCGCAGTGCTCTGGGTGAAACCTGCATGTGATTAAATGCAATAACAGCTATACAGCATTTATGGTTTATTTTGTTCAATAAGCACCATTATGTTTCATTCACTTCTGATTCTTCATTCCTTACTACAATTTGGAACTAAAGATTTAAATGTTTTCTCGTTCCATATAATTCAATATTTGTCCAGATAAAAGTTATTTCACCTCTTGAGAAAACCTACCCATATTCAAAAATAGTTGATCACTTTAATAAAAAGATAAATATTACATTAAGTACCTCCATTAAGAATACTTGGCTCATATCTTATATAAGAACTCATTTCTCTTTGGGCACATTGCAGCAAAGCTCTCACCAAATGCCCCTTTTCCTGTTAATCACTGCATTTCATCTGAGGGAATTATATAATGATGATATAATGAATCAGAAAATGTAAGTACTGCATAAAGACTTATGGGTTTGGTCTTGTCAGCCCCACTAGACCAGGGGTCTTCAAACTTGGCCCTTTTATGACTTGTGGACTTCAATTCCCAGAATTCCTCAGCCAGCGTGCCTAGACAAAGAAATCAATTCCACAAAAAAGCTAAAACAACTTTTCTTGAGATTGGCTATAATAATAAAGCTTTGCAAGTCTAATTATGTTCTATCTCCACCTCATACTTACAGATCAGTGAATTAGGGAGGTATCTGTTGAACTGCTTCCAGATATCATCTTTCTGTTGTGGACTTAAAATATGTCATTTCACCTCGTGCCACCTTGGCAACAATTCTTGCATTTTTCCATCAACTTTATTTTTCTTACTCTCTACAAGCCTCCACTAAGGAATACAGAGGTTAATGACCTAATTGTCCAATTAAGGAAAGAGTGCAGACAGAGACTTGATTCCTTCTGAATTAATAATTCAGACTAATGGGCAGCTATCAAGGCTTCATTGTTACTATTTTAGTTGAAAGTATGATTGGAACTTGTGGATTTGAGGTTTGCATGTATAGTCTCAATTTGAAAGGGGAGAGATGTCCCCTTTCAAATTACTGGCTAATCAGTTTATACAACCAGTGCACCCTATTTACTGCAAAATATTTATTAGAAGGTTAGGGAGCAGATAGAAATTATGGTAGTCGTAAATTGTGGACTACCTGTATTTAATAGGAAAATACCTTTCCTCGTCCACGGTCCCCTTCAGTATAGTAGTATTTGGTTGGGTTAATCAGTAAGCTCTGGGAGAAGCTGAAAGCTTCTTCAGTTGTCAAAAGGCTATTCATAGTTTGCATTCTTCATGATGCTTAAAGTCAGAGGCAACTCCCCAGGGTCATTTTACATCTGCATCAACTAAAAATGGAGTTAAGCTTGGTTGAAACTTAGCCCCATTATTATTTAACTTTTCTGTGTTTGACTTGTTAAGTTACCTAACAAATGTGGACTTTCACCATCCTAAGCTGAGAGAGAAACTTGTTTTCACTTTATGTAGCTGGAACAACTATATTATCTTTGATTCCTGTTGGTCTCAGAAGAGTTGTGAAGACCTTTTACACAACTTTGAGCGCAGGGCAAAATTAAAATTTATCAAAAAGACTAAAATCTTGAGCTTTGCCGGGACACCCAGGAGTTATGCTGGCAAACAGATGGACTTTTAGCCAAGCAGCTAACATTTCGTAAATATTTGAAGGTGTACCAATAAGATGTATTCATATTCATGTATTCTAAAATGCTGTACTTGAAACTAATTATACTTGTTCTTATATTTTACAATTTTGCTGTACAGATTGTCCTCTGCATATGGGAATGTAATGATCTGATATTTTCAACAATTCTGCACAGAGGTTTTCCCAGTTCATAGACTTAAAAATTACAAAATATATAAAGGAAGGATTGCAATATATGAAAGAAACAGGAAATATTACATTTTTTTCAGTTTTGTCTGAGAGTCTGTGCTTGTACCCTAACTGAATCCACCTCTTATCAGCTTTCATTAGATTAGGGAAGTTTGACTTCTCTTTCAGCACAGCCAGACCTCCTAGGCTCATTCTGACACCAAATGTTATGCAAGTCTACACTATGTATCTTGTAAAAATATTGGGCTGCTACAATAATAATAATATTTATAAATAATGTGTTTACTAAAAGAGCAATCTTTTAATCTTTTGAATGAATAAGAGCTAAGCTCTGTTATGTTACAGTATAAACTTTTTAAAATTCAGAAACAACTAAGAATACTGTGGTAATTTTAAGGAATTGAATTTTTGTTTCGGATTATACAACCCACTTCACTAAAGATTCATACAAAAGTGTGGGCATAGCTTAGAAATATTTTTCATTTTAAATTATATTTTTGGCAATTAGAAAAACCAGTTTTAGATGCTTTACCAACTTAGCAAAACAACAATGAATCCAAGATGAAATTTATTGTACAATAAACATTCAGAAATAAATATTGACTCCATGTAAAGTAAATTCTCTAAAAGAGTTTCAATAGAACTGCTAACAAGTTTACAATTCTACTCAGTAACAGAGTACTATTCAAGAAATGGCTCAACCAGTGTCAATAAGAGCTAGTTAATAAGAGGGACAGTTTGAACAAATAGCTTCATATATCTATTTAATTCTGGTCTTCAAATTTTCAAGATGTGCTTGACAGATCACTGGTAAAGTGTTTCCATTTGCCTATAACTTGGTGAATGAACCTTTATTGTCAAAGTACAACCATGTATACATTTGAGATTGGCTGAGCCTCCCTTCGTGCCCCCACCCCCCAACTTACAATGACGCAAACCCTCCATCTTATTACACCATGTGAACTAATTGCACAACACACCGGCCTCGCAAGTCAATTATGCATAAAATTTATAAAAATTATTTTCCGTTCAAAAGCCTAACAGCCCATGGATAAAAGCTGTTTTTCAGCCTGTTGGTGCGGCTATACTCCTATATCTCCTGCCCCCGACCTCCGTTCATTCCGCCGGGACCTGAAGACCTGGCTCTTCGAGCTCTCTGACCCAGGCTGAGAATTTTAATTTTAATTGGGAGCTTTTACTTTTTCAGGGACTGTTGTAATTTTTTAAATTGTTTTTAACTTTCGTATTTCTTGTTTTAATTACCCTGTAAACCGCCCTGAGTCCTTCGGGAAAGGGCAGTATACAAATCTAATTAAATAAATAAATAAATAAATAAATACCCGATGGTAGGAGAGTAAAGAGGTACCGTCCAGGGTGTGAGTCATTCCTGAGAATTTTCCTCACTCTTCCAAGGCAGCGAGCCCTGGCGATGTCATTCAGTGGTGTCAGGGGACAGCCCACAATGTCTTGTGCTGTGCTCACCACCCTCTGTAATACTTTCCTATCTGCGGCTGTCAGACCAGCATACCAAACCACAATACCATACGAGAGGACGCTCTCTATAGTAGACCAGTAAAAGAGGGTCATAAGCCATTGTTCTACCCTGTTCTTCTGCAAGACCCTAAGAAAGTGAAGTCTCTGTTGGGCCTTTCTGGCCACCTGGGTTGTATTAACTTTCCAGGTCAGATCTTCACAGAGGTAGACTCCCAGAAATTTAAAGGAGGAAACTCTCTCCACACAGACCTCCCCGATGTAAAGTGGGGCAGGTTCCTCCTTTTTCCTCCTTTCCTCCGGAAGTCTAGCACCATCTCTTTCGTCTTGCTGATGTTCAGGTGCAAGTTGTTGTTACAACACCATATGGATAGTTTTTGTACCTCTGCCCTGTATGCTATCTCATCCCCACCTGTAATAAGACCTACCACGGTCGTATCATCTGCGAACTTAATTATCGCAGTGGATGGGTCAGATGATACACAGTCATATGTGTACAAAGAGTACAGGTAGGGGCTAAGCATGCAGCCCTGTGGCGAGCCGGTGCAAAGCTTCAGGGGGGTGGACAAAATAGACCCGACCCTCACTGTTTGTAACCGGTCCCTAAGAAAGTCTTGAATCCAATCGCAGATGGCGGGGGAGAATTTCAAGTCAGTCAGCTTCTTGATGAGAATGCTCGGCAAAATGGTGTTGAAAGCCGAGCTGTAATCAACAAAAAGCATCCTGACATAACTTCCAGGTGTTTCTCAAGATGACTTGCTACAGAGTGTAAAGCAGTAGCTATGGCATCGTCTGTCGACCTGTTCCCCCTATAGGCAAATGGTTATAGCTGACCGTATTTTGTGGGCTGTATGTGTGATAAAAAGGTACTGATACTTAACCTACAGTATATTTAATTAAAAGTTTTAAAGAATTGAAACAGAATTTGGGGATTTAGCAGGAACAAGTGCCGTGATTAAAATATGCCACTAGATGGTGCCTTGGATTAAATATTTTTCAGACATGCTGGGATTGGTATTTAAATCTTATTAACCATAATTAAAAAGTTCAGACTACATGGCTCTTATAAGCTTTTCTTGTTCTATAATTTTATATTGTAAGTATGCAGTAACTCTTTCAACAATGTCTCTGCAGGCAGTGTCAAGCTCCAGCAGGAATTATATCTGACTGGCAATTGGCAGGTAAGAACATGCTAATTAGCTATTTAAACATGTTTAAATTAATATAAATTTAAATTAATATATGCTTAGATATAAACAGAGTCCAAAGTTAAAAATTGAAGGTTATGTCATCTACTCTGATACTGATGGTATTTCCAGATTTAAATTGTCACGCCTTAGAAATTTCTGGAGCTGACAGGATAGAAATCATATGTTGATTTAATAACAATGCTCTGATTCTTATTAGATATGTTTATGGCACAGCTTTAGGACTTGATTATTGACTGTCTGTGCCATCATATTGGTGTCAAACTCTTAGTGATCACATAGACTTTCTCTAGGATATTATGTTCCCATCCTGTCCCTCAGGTCTTCTACTGGGACACCAATTGTCACTGTAATTGAGTCCATCCACTTTCCCGCTTGTTGTTTTGTTACCCTCTTTTCTTCATCTTTGGCCACATCATAGACTTTTCGAGAGTGTTAAGTCTTCACATAACGTATCCAAATTATGATCATTTCAGCCTAGTCACTTGGACTTAAGTGAGAATTCTGATTTGATATGTTCTTTGATCCACTTGTTTGTTCCCTTAATGGTATTTTGAGGAGAGTTTCTCAAAACCAAATTTCAAGCGTCAATACTCCTTCTGTCCTCTATTTCTTCAGAGTGTAATAATTTTCGCTTTCATAGATTGTCACAAAGAAAACCTTCGCCTGCATAATTCTTTGTAGTTCAGACATATCACAGCATCTTAATGTTTTCTAAGACCCTCATTGTTACTCAGCCAAATGCTACCCTGTGGCATGTTTCTTGACTTCTGATTTTTTCCCCCACTGTTGATAGTTCATCTTAAACAGGTGGAAGCTATCCACCACTTTAATATTTCACTATCAATTTTGTTTGTGGTTATTACTACTTTGGTATTCTTTATGTTTAATCTTAACTCCATTTTTTTCACTGTTCTAGTAAATGAAGCACCTTTCTTAGCAGAACTTCTGGATCATTCGTATTTTCAACTAGCAGAGTAATATCAGCATAGTACGGATTCTTGAGGTATATTCTTGAAATTTTAAACCAAACTCATCTTCTTCCAATCCAACTTCCCTTAACATATATTCAGAATAGATAAGGGGAGACTGCATAGCCTTATCTCACTCCTTTGCTCCTCTGGAACCAGTCTGTTTTACAATGTATCATCTGAACTGCAGCTTCCTATCATGTCTGTAAATTCTACATGAGGACAATGAGATGTTCTGGGGTTCCACTTCTCCTAAGGACATTCACAGCTTGACACAATTGAAGTCTTTTCTATAATCAGTGAAATACATGCGGAATTTTTAAAAACATTCACTTGCTTCCTCAAATATAAAGCACGCATCAGCCATAATACTTCATGTTCTTTGGCCTTCTCTCAAGCCAGCTTGAACATCTGCATCTCCATTTCTCTGTAGGACTCTAAAATGCATTGGATGATCTTGATCACTATTTTGCCAGCATGTGAAATTGAGAATACGGTATGTTAGATTGCACATTCTGTTTTAAGTTTCCTTTCTTTGTTATTGGTATGTAGGTTGACCTCTTCCAATCTGTTGGCCACTATGTCATTCCCAAGATTTTCTGGCATAGTTTGATTAGAATTTTGTTTATTTTTGTCTTGTTTACCATATTTTTGAATTTATTCAGTTCATTTGTGTAATTAGCAGATTGTTGATCTAATTTCAGTTTCTCGTTGTAGAAATATTGTAAATAGGGGATATCTTCTCTTCAATACGGATAGCTCTTATTGTACAGGATAGCTCTTATTGTACAGAATTTCAGTATTCCATTTTTGTTTGATTTTTTTGGGAATTGATTACTACTTGTCTTTTAGTCTACTGTTTCAGATTGAGGCATCCTTCAGAGATCTTTTGCAAGACTTCCTTGCTTCTCTATCTCTATTTCCATCTTCAATGCCTTTATAGATGTTATTGTAATACTGCTTTTTATCTCTTCTAACATTCTGTATTTTGTTAAGTTTCTTCCTGACAACTTTTTTTCCCTTGGCTTTGGACTCTCTTTGCAATTTCCGCCATCTGTTCTGTAATCCAATTTGCTTTCTTCCCTTTCTTGGTTGTTAGCAGTCTTTTTTCACATTCATCCTGGACAACCCCTTTGATTTCATTTCCCTAGTTCATCTGGTTCCTGATCAATGGGCTCAGGACTTCAGACTCGTTTCTGAGGTTCTCCTTGAAAATGGTAGACATGCGCTCAAGATCATATGTAGAAACTGTGGCAAAGCCAGCTGCTGGGCATACCTTTGCCATTATTACTGAGGTTTTCCATCTCCTCCTAGAAATAGTGTATTTGATTCTGCACTCCATCTGGTTATGTCAATGTATATAGGTGTTCGTTATGTTTGAAGACTTAGTACAGGCAGTCCTCAAATTAAAGTGAGTTTTGCCTCATTTTATGACTTTTCGGTTGTTAAGTGAATCATTGCATTTGTGAAGTTAGTAACCCAGTTGTTAAGTGAAGCTGGCTTCCCCATTGACTTCGCTTGTCAGAGGGTCGCAAAAGGGGATTATGTAACACCCCCCCCGGACACCACAACCGTCATAAATAGGAACCAGTTGACAAGCATTTGAGTTTTGATCACGTAACTGTGGGCATGCTGCAATGGTCGTAAGTGTAAAAAACGGTCACAGGTCACATTTTGCAGTGCCGTTGTAACTTTGAACGGTCACTAAATGTACGGTTGTAAGTCGAGGATTACCTGTGGTAATTTATTTATTTATTTATTTATTTATTTATTTATTTATTTATTTATTATTAGATTTATATACCGCCCTTCTCCCAAAGGACTCAGGATGGTGTACAGGGCAATTAAAATATAAAATACAAAAGTTAAAAATAAATTAAATTAATTAGCCCTAACCAATAAATTAAGTTAAAAGTAAACCCCAAACCCTTAGTCCAGGCCGGCCTGTTCAAATAGCCAGGTTATCAGGTCACGGCGAAAAGAGCGAAGGTCGGGAGCCATCCGGAGCTCTACAGGCAGCTGATTCCAAAGGGCAGGCCTGAATGCTTTCCCCCTGGGGGCCGCCAGCCGGCACTCCCTGACCAACGGCACCCTGAGGAGGCCCTCTCTGTGGGAGCGCACAGGACGAAGGGAAGTTGACGCCGGCAGCAGGTGTTCCCTTAAATAATCCGGACCCATGCCATTTAGGGCTTTATAGGTCATCACCAGCACCTTGAATCTCACCCAGAGGGCAACTGGGAGCCAATGCAGCTCGCGGAGAAGAGGTGTCACATGAGAGTATCGGGAGACCCCCATCACAACTCACGCGGCCGCATTCTGCACCAGCTGAAGCCTCCGAGTGGTCCTCAAGAAAAACTCATTGAACAGACAGAAACTGATAAAATCATCCTGCTTCATTTCTGCTTCCTAGACCATATACAGGTAGTCCTTAACTTACAACAGTTCCTTGACTTGGGATCGTGCCTTGTGAACTCTGGACTTTTCTTGCCTCGTGAACCCTCTTGTATTGTGGGTTTAATTTTGCCTGGCAGGTTTATTTTGGTTGGGAAACTTTCAAGTGCCTTGTGGGCTCATTGTCCATTGCTCTGTGGACTAGCACTGGTCTGCTTGTGGCTGGACTTAATTGGGACAGTTCTGGGTTTTTGGTGAAGGGAGTTGTGTAGAATATTAGTAAACCCACCAAACCAAAGTTACGTGTTTGTATGGGTGAGTGGGATAGCACACCACGTGACAATATCAACGATTAGACATCCCAAAGGTTTTAATTTAGTCACGTCATAAATACTATTAGTGCTTCAAGTATCCATACCTCTTCCTCCTCAGAATGTTAAGTGCCATCCAACCCAAAGGGTCCATCATCCAGTATCATACCATAAATCACTTTACATTGTCTGGTTTTCATGGTAGAATATAGGAGGTGGTTATAATTGCCTTCTCCCGCCGAAGTTCAGATGACGCTTTTGCTGTTGTCACCAAAGTGATCATCTTCCTGCAACGTCTTCCTGTAATACTGCTGCCCAACAAGGGTGCCTGCCTGTTTTAGACAGGTAATTGGCTTCTTAATTGGTTAGCCTGCTGTTCCTGCCATTCTTTGCTCATCCCTTCCAGGAACAAATCCTTTGCCTTGATGAATACTTGAGAGGGAGTTTTAGGAATACAGACTGTAATAATAACTGTTTTCAAGCATTTGTATTAACGTTCAAAATGAAATATAAGAGTTTCACCTAAGGAGATAGCTAAGATCAAAATCCTCATCAGGAAAACATTGGAAGTCCTTTAAACAGTTATGAAAGAATAATTTTATAAAACAGTGCATCTATTTATCATAGAAAGAATGTGGAATGAATATGTATAAGACAACACCAGCATGGTGGTTAAATCAGTGTCAAAAAGAATTGTGAGACGGATTTTTTTTTTAACGTGGAAAGCAAAATTTAATAAAAACAAGGGAAGGAGGAAATACTCTGGCTAATCAAGCAAAAATGGAATTTGAGGGGAAATGGCTCAGTGGGTTAGGATGCTGAGCTTGTCGATCGGAAGGTCGGCAGTTTGGCGGGTCGAATCCTGAGTGCCACGTAACAGAGTGAGCGCCTGTTACTCGTCCCAGCTTCTGCCAACCTAGCAGTTCGAAAGCACGTAAAAATGCAAGTAGAAAAATAGGGACCACTCCGGTGGGAAGGTAACAGCGTTCCGTGCGCCCTTGGCGTCTAGTCATGCCGGCCACATGACCACGGAGACGTCCTCGGACAAGCGCTGGCTCTTCGGCTTTGAAACGGAGATGAGCACCGGCCCCTAGAGTCGGAAACGACTAGCACGCATGTGCGGGGGAACCTTTACCTTTACCTTTAATGTATTAACTCAAATAAAGTAATGAGGAAAATGCTGCAACCTCTACAAAACAGCACTATAAAAAAATTCTTGAAAGAGCATAGGGAGTTAAAAGGAATATGTCAGCCCTTCAAGGTAGCCGAAACAGGCAACTAAAATCAGGAGTATTAATACTTCCTTTATTGTAAGATTACAGTAACAGAATCTTGCAAGAGAACTAGGGAAAGTGCCTTCCGAGATCCTTTCTCCATTCCCATTCCTCCTTTGGATTCAGGTTTCATTTGTTAGGTCATTGTCTAGACCAGGGGTGGGGAACCTTGGCTCTTTTATGACTTGTGGACTTCAACTCCCAGAATTCCTGAGTCAGCATGGCTGGTTCAGGAATTCTGGGTATTGAAGTCCATAAGTCATAAAAGAGCCAAGGTTGCCTACCCCTGGTCTAGACCATGGGTGTCCAACCTGCATTAAATGAAGAGTGAAATTGTGTTGGGCCACGTGTGTTTGTGTGTGTGTGCACACACACACACACACACACACAAAATAAACTTCCTTTATTTTTTAAATATTTTTACCATAACCTTGAAGGGCTGCATTGCTAGCTATCCACTGGCTGCAGGTTGAACACAACTGGTCTAGGCTGTGGTTCTTATATGAATATGTTTCCTTGATTTAATAAAATTTTGCAATACTGTATAGCATTCATTAATTCATCAATACATTTCTATGCAAATAATTAGTATTTCAAGTTTTTCAGTACATAATGTAAGAATTTCAGCCAAACATTATGGTTTTTATTACTAAAAATGTGTTGATGGACAAGTGTTAAAAAGTATTTAGCAATAGCACTAGCACTTAGACTTATATACCACTTCATGGTGCTTTACAGCCCTGTCTAAGCAGTTTACAGAGTCAGCACATTGCCCTCAACCACCTGGGTCCTCATTTTACCAACTTTGGAAGGATGGAAGGCTGAATCAACTTTGAGCCGGTGAGACTTGAACTGCTGGCAGCCGGCTATCAGCAGAATTAGCCTGCAGTACTGCATTCCGACCACTGCGCTGCCATGGCTCAGTATAGGCTTATTGATTAGTCCTTATCCTATTGAATTCCCCACTAAAAGGCATATAAAATATTAAATAAATTGTAACAAGCTTTACATTCATTTCTTTTTAACTTGTTTACAGCAAATTTCGTAAAAACTGGCAAGCCAAATATTAGACTAAAAATATGTACTGTTTGCATTTACATATTTTGATCTATAAAAGTTACCAGGTTTTGACACCACATTTTGTTCATCTTCAAACGGTAAAACTCAGCAGTTGACACATTCTGCAATTGCATTCAGAGGCTTGTCATCACATACTCTTCTAATCTTGTATGCAGTGAACAGTTCTTGAAGAACTTAAATGTCATCTCTATTAGTGTACTTTGTTTTCCGAAAGTTAAGATTACAAATGCACTTTATGCAAGGCTTCCTCTTGAATTGTTAGGATAGCCATCTTACAAAATCTGTTTTCGGTGACTGACAAGTGATCATGTTCACCACCTTTTTGCTGCCTAACCTATATTCTGTTTTTTCAAATTTGTGAATCTTAGGCAAGGTTGTGTCAGAATCTGTTGTTCTCTCATTATCTACCATAGACAAAACAGAAAAATTATTTGTTACTGTGATAGGCTGTCCCAGTTTTTATTTAAAACTTGTTATCATAGGCTCACAGTGTCCTGTTATATAAATACAATTATGAAGCAATTTGGAATTCATATGTATGCGACTGTGTAGATAAATAGGTATAGTCATATAAAAATAGATGTAGAGATATTTTTTGCCCTTTATATACCGCAGTTTGTAAATAGTAGCCTATTGGCTCCAGTAACTGGTACCTATTAGCGAAATTAGTGTGAATATTACTAAAGGTAAATCTTTGGGAATGGAAAATGACATAAAAGAGGATTTTCAGTGCACATGAAGGCCTGCTTTCTATTAAATTGTCTTGGCATTGTTCTGGAAATTTAAGACTTCCATTACTGTGTAAACAAAGAACAAATCTAATCTTGTTGGCTGTATTTCTGATTTATCTTGCTCGCTGATTATATAGTCAGTTGTTTCTCTTGTGTCTTAGCTCCTTACTACATTATGAAATAGCAGCCTGATGATAACTTTTCAGGTCCTGAAATGCACATATTTCTATGCTTTGTTTTTACAGACACAGGAAGGGGTATCAGAAATTAATGTTTCTGTTTTATTTAACCATATGGGTACTACTCAAAGTGGCAGCATAAAGGCTTAACTAATTTTTCATTTGTATCTTTGAAATACATGCTATTTCTTAACCACGGTGTCGTGTCTTTCCACATTTAGTATTCAGAGTGTCTTCCGAACATAAAAAAATAAAACTAATAATAATTTAAATCAAATATAAAACAATACATAATAAAAGACCAACTGAAAAACAAACTTAGTAATGGAATCATATAGAGTCAGTCAGGTTGGTATTCTGCAACATAGGAGAAATGGCATTCTAGCTAAACAGCCCTGTGAGAAAGAAGCAAACATGTTAGAATTCCATCTCTCCTGGCTATGATGGTGACCCAAAAGTCTGGACTTCCCTCCTCAAAGTGTAATAGGACAACTTGGTGCGTCCAACTCACCGTGGCCAACTTGCTGCGGGATAATTCAACAATTCAATTTTAAGTATTTAAAATAATTTTAAAAATATTTTAATTTTTGTCATTCACATTTCATTTTGTCCCTCCTTTTGCATCCTTTCTTTAATGATTCTAGTCTACCATTTCTTCAATAATAAGACAGGACAAAACAGAATAGAATAGATCCCAGGGTCTTCAAACTTGGCCCTTTTATGACTTGTGGACTTCAACTCCCAGAATTCCTCAGCCAGGCACGTTGGCTGAGAAATTCTGAGAGTTGAAGTCCACAAGTCATAAAAGGGCCAAGTTTGAAGACACCTGGAATAGATCAACAGCTTCTTTCTAATTGGGGAAACTCATCCATGAAGGGGCTAGATAGGGATTTCTAGAAGAGTTTTCAGAGCCTTGGGCAGTCTATTTCTTATATCTTTATTTATTCATACAATTTATAGAACTATACATTATGCAGATAGTACATGAGAAGTAGGAAATAACTGAACATTGCCTAATTTTTATACTAAAGAAAATACATTATTTTAGTGAAGGTAATTTGGATAAAAATTGAATTTATATCGTTTACAATTATTGTTCTACAGCATATATTGAAATTATTTTTCCTAAATATGGCAGTATTAAAACACCTAAGTGAATAATATATTTTTAAGATATTGTTTAAAAAGCTGGCCTGCATTCTATAATAGCAACTGTGTGGTTGCAGTTTTTGTGGATTAATCCCGAAACATGTTGACCCTGATACCAAAGGGAGACTTGATATTAATGTAACTTTTTATATACTTTTAGCTTGAATTAACTGAGACTTACATAAATGCAAATAAAATTACAACCTAAAGATCAACAAAATGAGGAGATAATTATTGAAATTATTTTTAGATGTTCCATGGTCCAATTTTAGAACATAATCACAATTGAATTAGAGAACTTTGAAGTGCTTTTATGCTTTTATAAGCTAAAAAGCTGTTTGGAAGAGTTCTGATCTATTAATTGTATTACATATTAAATTGAATGAAACATGTCTATTCTTTTTTATAACCTTTAGAACTAAACAAAATTGATGGGTTAGCATTTCTTCAACCAAAGTGTTCAGGAACATCTTTTCTTTCGTTATAATTTCATTTTGTTTCTTTTAAGGCCAATATTGAAGCAATATCTGGACTCGGTCAATTGGACTGTGTCCCTTGTTTGTGGCAAATGAGGCTTTAGATACTTTTTCGTCCAATTTCTGTTCTGAACTTTCTGAACTTGTGTCTGCCATAAAAGAGAGACTGTTCAAAGAAGACAAATGGCTTCTTTGACTTACAGTTGTGACCAGAATTTTCATTGTTAAGCAAGGCAGTTGTTGAGTGACTCACACTTGATTTTTACCACCATTCTTTTCCCATGTTTGTTAAGCAAATCGCTCAGTCCTTAAACAAGCCTGGCTTCCCCTGTAGACGTTGCAACGGTTGTAAGTGTGAGGACTGGCTGTGTAGGTTACTTTTTCCAGTGCCTTTATAACTTTGAATGGTCAGTAAATGTACGGTTGTAAGTTGAGGACTATCTGTAATGTACTCTTCACTTCATTTGTCTTCCCAAACAAGCCATTTACTGTAATGTAATCTAGTCTAGCTTGTTTCAGCTATACTTTCAATCCTTTTTTCAGTAGTTTCCCTTCTAAGGACACGTTCCTTGTCAAGTGAAATCATTTTTTAATATTTGGATTTCATTGGGATCACGGTCACATGTGGACAGTCCAATCTAAATTCATTTTGAAGTTCAGACTCATTACCTTCACTGGAATATCCAGGCAAGTCACTTTTTTCATTGCAGCTTGACAGGGTTTGACATACCAAAGCAGTTTTGGTGTTCTAAACCCAGGAATTAAAATCACAAGCGAATTGTGCTTGCCTCTCCCCATTTAACGCATATTGAACTCCTTTTACTCAAAACTAATAAGTGTACCTACCAAAAGGATTTTAACCTTTAGTTTATAGCCTTTGTGCTGTTATGAAAGTAATTGAATGTGTTTAGGGAGAAAGGAAAATTATTTTCTGGGAAGAGCTATATTCTACAACCACATAGTAAGAAAAAATGAAGAATAGCATTTTTGTCGACATAAATTTGTGACACCGGCATGTAGAGTTTTCCTCTGTGTGTTTCTGATAAGCAAGAGATTAATAATTACATTCTCTCAGGATTTTTTTTTCAGTTTAGATGCAGCATTTCAAAAGATGCTATTCACCTAACTTCCTTTCACAGAGCCTGACAGTTCAATCATGGAATATGAAATCAGGGGGGAACTATAGACAATAAGCCTTCTATAGCCATACCCCTTTATCATAGTGTATCCTTAAATCCTAATGTAGAATGTAAAAAATAACCTAGTTAGAAATTGCATGGCACTATAGGTGGGTTAGGACACTGAGCTTGTCGATCAGAAGGTCGGCAGTTTGGTGGATTGAATCCCGAGTGAGCGCCTGTTACTCGTCCCAGCTTCTGCCAACCTAGCAGTTCGAAAGCAGGTAAAAATGCAAGTAGAAAAATAGGGACCACTACGGTGGGAAGGTAACAGCGTTCCGTGTGCCTTTGGCGTCTACTCATGCCGGCCACATGACCACAGAGACGTCCTCGGACAAGAGCTGGCTCTTCTGCTTTGAAACAGAGATGAGCACTGGCCCCTAGAGCCGGAAACGACTAGCATGCATGTGTGGGGGGAACCTTTACCTTTACCTATAGGGGGGAAAGCACCTCTTTCTGTATATCCATACTCTTCAAAGAGCATCTCTCTGCTGACTAGGACTTTTCCTTTGCTAGCCTTCAGAGAGCCTACTAGAAAATCAAATATAATATATTTTTGTGGTACCTATAACTCTCCATGGCTTCTTTCAACCATAAGTTTTAAGATAGATAGACAGACAGACAGAGAGCTGAATCACTCATTTTACCTTCCAATTATATATAATGTACTTATATTTTACCATGCATTCTCTAATGTTGCAGACTAATTTAAAATGTACTTTTAGCAACAGGCCAGCTTATCACACTGACCAGAGTAGAGCTGATATGGATCTAATTGTCTAAGAAATGCTTCCTTTGGAATGTTAGCAGTATTCTTTCCTCATAAATCACAATGAGAGACCTATCTTTTAAACAATGGAGGGATCTCTATCAAACAAAATTTCTGGCTCTATCTGGATGGAGGGCTAAGATTATGAGATGCCAAGTTAACTTGAAACTACTGCACTAGTCAGCATAGAACTTCAAAATGATTTAAGGGACCTTTAGAAATATCTATGAAGGGTGAAACCCTTCTGAAAATGGAGGGCTATTTACCTAGCTTTATACCAGCTTTATGGAACATGTTGCTAATTCTTTACTTGCAACTTACGTCAGGAATAGTGTTTCTGACTGAGTAGTATAACAATCATACCAAAAGTAAGTAGTTAATTATGCCATATGACATTTGCTTGTTATTTCTTCATGTGATAAGTAACTTGCACACTAACACTCTCCTAATGCTTACATCTGAATATAATTTGATGTAAGTGTTATTACCATAATGGCATGCTAACCAGGATGAGATGTTAAGTAGAGGTTTGACATTTCATGAATTTTGGATGAAAATCTTTCTGATTTTCTAAATTTGATTTAACTGGACTTTTTTATACTACATGTATTTTCTGTTTGTAGTTTTATCCCTTGTCTGCATTTTATGAATTGATTGAGCAAACTTATAAAAATTATTTTTAAATTTTGAAACGGATAGTTTTGTTCAATAATAAATCCATATATTATGTAGCTAATTATTAATATAATCCTAGAAACAAAGATTCTCTTTGCAACACGGTATTACCAAAATTCTGATACAACACTGAATGTGGTTATATGTTTTGCAATATAGGCAATGTCAGTTTTAAATCCTTGTCTGTTGTCTGTTGATATTCAGGATGAAGACAGTTGTGAAGATGGCGTGCCTAAGGAGTTTTAAAAGATGCAGACCGCCTGATTGAAAATGGTACTTCTATGTTTTATCCCATTCAATCAGGAAAGTAAGTACAAATTAATATTTCTAACATACACATTGCACATTTATATCAGGAGTCTTTATTTGTTATTATCTAGCAGGTTCAGAAGTCATTATAATCACAGATATCTATACCAACAAGATAGTTTTTGTGCCATGCATGAATAACAAATTCAGTGAAAATCCTCACGCTTAGCAGTGAAATGTTCTCAAGGAAATGGACAACAGTCTCAAGAAACTGCTTCTGTGCCGGTATGCAGATTTGTATCTTAGCAACTTCAAGTTATTTAAGAGATGTTCCCTTTAAACAGAGCAGGAAGGGCTGCTCAAAGTAAGAGACCTATCATTTCATTTAATGTGTAATTTAAAGCAAATAATTCAATGCAGGAATAATGCACTGTGAACACAGTGTTATTTTGCTTGCTCCTTGATTAAAGTAATGTAAATAGTATAAACAAATTATACTTTGTATAATCTGATTTGGCAATTAACCATAGAAATATTATGCACCATTAAAAAAAACCCTGAAATTAAAAAGGAGAAATTCCTGGGAATATGTATGTCAAACAAACAAAACCCCAAGAAAATTTGATTAAATAGATTAAATTGTAAATTTATTTTTACAGTACTGCACAATAAATTGATTTTATTAGTTTAATTGAGAAAAAAAATAAAAGTACATAATTACATTAAAAAGCTAAAAACCAAAAAGAAATACATGTATCTTGTTCGTATGTTGCTACTAATGTTGGCTCTGTAGACCACCAAGTAACTGAGGCATAGGTTTATCCTTCCATTGCTGAAGAATAAGTAACTTAATTGTAAATAGGACAGCAAAAGCCCACTTTCTTTCTTCGTGCAAAATGAGTGTAGTTGAAAGAATATTAATATCTCAGAAAAAGAGCCAATTTAATGTAGTGGTTAAAGCATCATGTTAGAAACCTGGAGACTGAATTCTAGTCCTTCCTTCGGCATAAAACCAGCTGGGTAACTGAGATACTCTCTTTCAGTTTAGCAATGAGGCAAGGGCAAACCACTTCTAAAAATTTTTTTTCCAAGAAAATGCAGTTTTGTCCAGACAGTCTCCAAGAATCAGACATAATTGAATCAAAGGGTGGTGGGGGGAAATGTAGAATACTAAGTTGTACCACAATTGAATTACCGTAATGCTTGCAGTAGCAGGTAGGATTTATCTTTTCGGACAAAAAAATTGACAAATTCATAGAAATGTTTCATTTATGACAAAATTGCAATTAAATATAAATTGCATTTCTCCATGTAGATTATGAAATAATATTTAAAGACTTGTAATATGTTTAAAATGTTGATGCTACTATTTTGTTTAGCGTAATAGAATTTTACTTTCTATCCAGTTAATTTAGCTAAGCATTTTCCTTTATTTTTTCTTTTCCAGTTGCTACTGTGTCATAAGCAAATCATGATTACATTAACTGAACTCAGATGCTTAGCAGATGTCCAGGCATCATTTCACATCTTGAAACCATGGTGGGATGTTTTCTGCTACTATCTTACCATGATAATGCTGCTTGTTTCTGTCCTTGCTGGAGCTCTTCAACTCACTCAGACTAGATTGTTATGTTGTCTTCCTTGCAAGCTTGAATTTGACAATCATTGTGCAGTGCCTTGGCATTTGATTAAAAGCAACGTCAATGAATCCTTCACCTCTGCAACACCAGAAGTTCATCCTCTTCAAATCCAGAATTATCTTCATAGGCAGCAGTATTCTTACATTGATGCTGTGTGTTACGAGAGAGAACTTCATTGGTTTGCCAAATTTTTCCCATACTTAGTGCTTCTCCACACTTTCATTTTTGCCGCTTGCAGTAATTTTTGGCTTTACTATCCCAGCACAAGTTCAAGGCTAGAGCATTTTGTAGCCATACTTCACAAATGTTTCGATTCCCCTTGGACCACACGTGCCCTATCAGAAACAGTTGCTGAACAATCTGTGAGGACTCTGCCATGCTCCAAATCTAAAACATTTCTTCCCTCCCCAAGCAACATGGCAGAGCTGGAGAGCAAGAGGCAATCAATGTCCTACTCACAGACCGGACTAGAAACTGCTGGAAGAGAGAGCACTTCAAATGTTCTCGACCGAAGAGAAGGGGAACAAGCAAAATCAATATTTGAGAAAGTGAAACGATTCAGGGTACATGTTGAGCAGAAAGATGTCATCTATAGAGTGTATCTAAAACAGATTGTGATCAAGGTCGCTGTGTTCATTTTAATAATGATTTATGTTCCATATTATTTAACCTTTATTAACCTAGAAATTGATTGTACAGTTGATATTCAAACCTTCACTGGCTACAAGCGATACCAATGTGTTTATTCCCTGGCTGAAATTTTTAAAGTGCTTGCTTCATTTTATGTTGTCTTGGTGATTTTATATGGCCTGACATGCACTTACAGTTTGTTATGGATGCTGAGAAGTTCACTTAAACAATATTCTTTTGAGGAGCTGAGGGAGCAGAGTAATTACAGTGATATCCCTGATGTAAAAAATGACTTTGCCTTTATTCTTCACCTAGCAGACCAGTACGATCCTCTCTATTCAAAGCGGTTCTCAATATTTCTCTCTGAGGTGAGTGAAAATAAGCTGAAGCAAATTAGTCTCAATAATGAATGGTCTTTAGAGAGACTGAAGAGCAAGCTGGTACGAAATCCTCAAGACAAAATGGAACTTCATCTTTTTATGCTCAGTGGTCTTCCAGATGATGTCTTTGAACTCACCGAGATAGAAGTTCTAACTCTAGAGCTTATTCCTGAGGTTAAACTTCCACCGTCTCTAAACCAGTTATCCAATCTTAAAGAACTAAACATTTATCATTCATCATTAACGGTAGAATATCCAGCACTGCACTTCCTCGAAGATAATCTAAAGATTCTGCGTCTAAAATCTGTTGATACGGGAAAGATTCCACGCTGGGTATTCTATCTTAAAAATTTACAGGAACTGTATTTGACTGGATGTTATGTGCCAGAACCCCAGAATGGCTTCTCTAATGAGGGTTTTCAAGACCTTGTAAATCTGAAAGCAATTCATTTAAAGAACAGCCTTTCCCGCATTCCTCAGGTGGTTACAGACCAATTGCCTTCACTGCAGAAATTATCTATTGACAATGAGGGGAGAAAACTGTTAGTGTTGACCAACTTGAAGAAACTCTTAAACCTGAGAATCTTAGAACTGATCAGCTGTGATTTGGAGCGCATTCCTCATTCTATTTTCAGCCTAAACTATTTGCGTGAAATAGATTTGAAAGAAAACAATCTCCGAACAGTAGAAGAAATTATTAGCTTTCAGCACCTGGAAAATCTTTCTTGCCTGAAGTTGTGGTACAACAAAATATCTTACATCCCTGTGCAGATTGGTACCTTAGCAAACTTGGAACAACTCTATTTAAATCACAATAACATTAAAAAAATCCCACCGCAACTGTTTCTTTGCAAAAAGCTACATCATCTGGATCTGAGTTACAATAAGCTAACCTCCATTCCTGATGAAATCCAATATTTAACAAATTTGCAGTACTTTGATGTGACAAAGAATCATGTAAGTAGAAGCTAATATTTTCTTTAAGTGAATGTGGCAAGTATTTTTCCAGATCCTCCTCATTGTTTCTTCTCATTTATACTGTATCCATCTTTGACTGAACTCTGATCTATGTTAATGGCAAGCAAAATGCAGCTGATATCTCCATTCAGTTTTATTGACATTCTTTTATTTATATGTTTACTTAAGGAGCATAGAACACACAATAAGATCCCTGTAAACAAGAAGTGGTGTGGCGATTCAAACATTGCTAAAAGATCATTTCTAGCCTCCTTCATAGTTGGGCCATGTTGGCTAGAACTGCCGATAGCTGAGATTCAGCAATATATGGAGGACCTTACATCAGCTTGCCTTGATGTAAATAGGATTGTATGAAGAAATGTCACATGGTCCCATCCTTCATAGTTGGTGAGATTTCTGATTTAAAAGTGTGCTTATGGATGTAGAGAAAGAGAAATGACCTTGACAGACATATGCAAGAATTGTTACTTAGGTAAAGATGGCTAAAACATTCTTTAGGTCATGGGAAACACAATACTATTTGGAAATGGCTCAGGCAAACATTCCTCTGATTCATTGAAATATAAGAAGGAAGGACAGCACAATCTGCTTTGCAACATTATCTTATTGTAGCATAGTTCAGTAAAGTCTAGCTCTAGTCTTTGTGTGGAGTTCATTGTTTGGTCTGCCTAGTGACCAGTTTGATGTAGCAGTTAAGCCCCCAGCCTAAATACTGGGAGACCATGAGGTCTAGTCTCACCTTGGGCGTGAAGCCAGCTTGTTGACCTTGGCCAGTCCCTCTCTCAGCCCTATTAAAAAGAAGGCAATGGCCAGTCCACTACAAGAAAAGTGTAGGGACTTGTCTAGGCAGTTCCCAGGAGTCAAGATTGACTTGAAGGCAGCAAACAAACTATCTACCAGAAGTAGGACTGGTAGTTGAAGAACTAATGGTGTTCTCTGTGTTTTATCAAAGGATTCTGTTGTAGAATGCTGTGTCTTCATATCACGTGAAGGTTCCATGGTCTGAACTACTGATCCAAAGCCTACAATCATAGACAAACCGTGTTAGTGATGGTGCATCTCAAGTCATACAAAATTCTGTGCTTGTTTTGAAAATATAAAGGACAGCATTTCTAAATCTTACTGGTATTCATTGGAAGAGATGACGTACAGGTGCAGAAAGGGAAAAAAAACGTTTTTTTAAAAAACGTGGTGCTGCTCTGTCTTGTTTTAGTAAGGGAAACTCATTTCCACTAATTAGATTGGGAAGTAACTTTTTATCTATTTTTAGTGAGTTAGGAATGAAATCTCAGCTCTCTGGTACTTACAAGAAATTCTCTTTCATGAAGAGCTTTTTTTTAAGGAAGTGTTCCAATTCAATCTCAAATCTTAGTAGCCAGTATCTATGCATTTTCTTTTTCTTTTTTTCCTCCTCCTGCCCTTGCAGAAGCCATTTTGTAAAATCAAATTACCTCCTCCTGCCTTCAGTTAGTATTCCCTGGGGAAGGCCATATGAGTAGTGATACTTGCTCATATTTTAGAGTTGTGACTACTGAGTTGTTCATTGCAAGTCTTTGTTTGGCAATAGGCTTTAAAGAGTGAATTAACAGGATCCAATATGTTGGATCTTGAAACATTATCCTGGGATGCTAGTGAATTAACAATTACATGTAATGTTTACTATTGTGGAATTTCTTTAAAAATATATATTTGATTAATATAACTTAAATATACCTTTGAAAGAGGAAGGAAAGTGTGAATACTGTTATAGTTTGAGGGCATTCCTTATACTATGTTTGCATGGTGTATTTTAAGGACTGGTTAACAAATTGAAAACATCTTTTTATTACTTGTTCCTTTTAGATTGAAGAACTTCCTGACGAATTATTCCAGTGCAAAAAACTACAGTACCTTCTTCTGGGACATAACAGCCTAATGCATTTGTCCTCTCGAGTTGGTGAGCTTTCCAACCTTGTTCACCTGGAGCTCAAAGGAAACTATCTGGAGTTACTTCCTGCTGAGCTAGAGGAATGTAATTCTCTGAAACGGAGTTGTCTAATTGTAGAAGAATGCTTGTTAAAAACACTTCCCCTTCGAGTATCAGAGCATATACAGATATGCTTGGACAAAGTTTGAGTTTGAGAAACACGTGCATGTGGACAAAATCATGGTTCAAAGAAGAATATACATGAAAGAAGAGAAATACAGGTCTGCCCATTGACTTCAGTTTCCTAGTAATAAATCAACATTAAAATCCTAAGCAGAAATACAGACCTGGCAAGTATCTGCATGCATTTCATCCAAACCTAAAATTAATGTGCAGAAAATTAAGTGGTTAGTGTAATCAGCAACTTAAGTCACCGAGATTGAATAACGTTATTCAGGTCTAGAAAAGTTTTTTTTTTCTTTTCCTTAAATGGAAGTTCTTAAATAGTTTGTTGTAAGGACCAGCTAATACATTTTTTTCCCTATCTGTTGGTATATATAGAGGGAAGGAGAGGCTATTTGTCAAAGCTCCCCTGTAGAGTATAAAATCTGTTTCAGAACTAAATGTTCACTTCTGTTTGTGAAACATAGGAGCCTTTCCCCACATAGGCATAATGAAATTTCATTGGGATGCTACGAACTATATCCAGATTATTGTATCAAAGCTCATGCGATCCAGACTCCCAATAATTTTTGCTGCTTTAACATTGGGGTTAATTATGTATACTTAAAGGAATACAACTGGACCTGATACAAAGGTAAAATCAAATCTTGGAGAACTATGCAAGTGGTAAAATGTCAACATGTCACTTTTTTTTTACTATATTAATCCATTGCCTGCTTCCATTAAAAGAAAAAAGGTTAGCGCTTTAATTTTGAGCAACAGTAGATATGTAATTTGCAATATAGAGGGCCTTCTTTCTTTTAAAAAACCTGGCTATTTTTTTTTCCTCCCCCATTTTCTGGCCCGCCACACTAAGGATTTTAAAGATGTCCCTCAAGTTATAAGTAATGGTAATCTTAAGCACTTAAGAATATAGAGTGTATGAAAAGTAAAATATTTAATGAAAAGCACATGAATCCACAAAGCTTACGTATTTCTCTCTTGTTCACAACTGTCCTCTGAAAAACTAATACGAGGAACTTTCCTATAACCTCATTCTTTATTTTCATTAAAACCGTAGGAAGATTATTTACACCTGTAAAGCCGAGTCCTAACTAATATTTTCCAACAGAGTTCTACTTTAAAGAACTAGGAGAAATTCTGTGATATCATATTGAGTAGGAAAGGAAAACAGGAGGAAAAATTGATGAAAACTGACCCCTTTAACACAGCGTTTCCCTCCTTGGCAAATTTAAAGGGAATGGACTTCAACTCCCAGAATTCTCAGCAATGGCTATGCTGGTTTTGCAGTTCTGAGAGTTGAAGTCCGTATACCAGGGAATTGCAAAGGTTGGGGAAGTCTGCTTTAACAGAAACCTCTATTAGATTGAAGTTTCTTCTGAGAACGGAAGAGCAATTCCTGTCTACAGAAGAAAACCGGGATTCAGTCTGTGGTTATTTTGAATGCATTTCAGTCTTGTTTGGGCACATCATCTTTGTTCTGGCTGTGGTGCTCTTATGTGTGGGGACTTGGGGGAGGGGGAAATTTTGGCTTCCGTTGTAAAAAAAAAATACAGTAACTTGATCGCATGCTTTCAGAGAAAATGAATCTTCTACTTATGTATGATATAGTTTAATAATCCACTATCTTCATCCTGTGCCCAGTTTTGTGGTTGAGTTGAATGAGATACTGGAAAGGTATGGGGGGGGGGTATGAATTTTTGATTGCTTCTTTAAATGCAGCACACTTGTCCTAATGATGCCATAAATTTGAGTTGTTTATGAAGTGAAAATTTCTCAATGTTCATGTTATGTCCATCTGAAGAATTACATTCCAAAGAACTTTCAGAGGAACACTCAGGGAACACACACATCTGTTGTCATTTCATGGGTTTGATGCAACTCACATCTCCCCAGCTTTTTTTAGTTAAAGGTACAATTTATTATACATGTAGTTTTTTTTTCTCCCAGTGATTTTTGCTAAGGACAGTAAAAGATGATACAAAGTTAAAAAAGCAAAGAAAGAAAAAAGTACAAGAAAATGAAAAAGCAAGAAGCATCCCCCTTTTAACAAAGCCAACTTTCCACCCTCATCACAAGTATATAAACAGTTTCATAAACCCTCTCCTCTTAATTAACAAATATAAAACTCTTCATCCTATAGCCCAACTTAATAGGCAAATCAAATAAATAACATCTTTTTAACCAACGTATCAGCAAAAACTTAAAAAAGAGCTATAAACTATTAACATTAATTAACTTATATAAAGTTCAACTTTTCACATCTCAGCCATTAGTTGTAAGCGAAACCCTACGTAAAAGCATAAAAAGGTCAAATTCCAACACAGTATATATTTCTCCCATTCAAAATGCCAGCAGTTCCAGAGAAAACTACCCCAGATAGCAACATTATTATATGCATGTATAGATGCTAACTGTACTTGTGCAATATCCTGGACCACTTTGGAACAAATCATATCAATCTTTTGGAAGGTAGCAATAGACCTTCACCTCCACCAGTCCTAAGAGTAAGATTTCTTGTTCCAGGGAGCATAGGCAACAAACACTTTCAATGCCACCTGGCCCAAAGACCTACTACACACCTTTCCCTCCATTCATCTCTTCCTGAGACTATTTGAAGCCAGAAAGTAGAACTTAGGCTGGTAGCTCTCATTTGGGCTAACAGATCCTGGCCATCAGTTCTAGTCATCTTGTCAACTTGCCATCCATTAAGCTGTTTGTTGAGATGGACAGCTGTAGAAATTGAATGAATGAATGAACAACGAACAAACAAGGTGCCTGGCATCATCAGAGTGGCTAAGCCAAGGAGGATTCAGTCATCTTCATTGTAGTAGTAGTAGGTTGTAGTAATATAGGAGAAACACCTTGAGAAACAGAGCAAAGGGAATGATCAGAAAGAGAGGGTACAGCCCACAGCTATATAACAGGCAGAGAAAGAGGTTCAGAATGGAACCTTCCCAGTTTTCAGGCTCTAAAGAAAACTGTAGGAGATTTGTACTTTCAGGCTTGCAAGATTTTGTTAAAATAGCCTTACAATAAAATTGAAGTAGCTCATCTGGTCTGTTTCTCATTGATATACCTGGGAAGGCTGACACATTGAGTAAAACTATCTTCCTGACTGATAAAATAACAAAACTATCCAAAGTTATCAAGAAATTCTTGAGGTGGGCTGTTATTAAGACCATCAGTTATCTATAGGTATCTTTCATGAGACTTCTACTAGAACTAATACTTAGAAGCCCTCAGTCATTCCCTGTTCAAACCCTTCCATGGGTTGTCCTCAGAACACCAAATTTGGAAAGGGATGAAATTGGAAATAGTCATAATAGTACAGCCAGGCGGAATTCTAAAATAGAAGTGCTATATGTACCATCAAAATCTACCTAAATAAAACAGGACTTTACAACCGTAGACAACATCCTGGTTGACTTTCAGCATTTATATTTCAGCTGCAAAGCCTTCCTAATATGATTTCCAAGTAAATCGAGGCATACATCAAACTAGTCTGTGAGATTAAAGATAAAAGTCTGCTTCATGGGGGTGGCACACTCCAATAAGCACAGCTAACTCAGCCGCCCTTGATACTAGTGACTCCCTAGCACATAGGGATAGGAAGTAATCCTTACGGAGCACTTCAATGCTTGTGCCTTGGTCAAAGCATCTTTCAGCAGGAAAGTACCAAAAAAATAATACCCAGCAAGAGCTAGGGCCCCCTCCAGATACTCAGATCCTATAACTTAGGTATATACCACTTAACATTACCCTTTGTCTAGTATAGGAATATACATTGGACTTTTCATGAAGGTCCCTCTTTTACTGTGTAGATTGAGCATACTCAGGCACTGACAAAATCTGTAAATTGAAAGGCATTTTAATGCCTCTCCTGTATTCCTGATATTTAAAACTTTGTTACACTGAGCCCTTTTTTGTCTGGCTTGTCAGTCCAGAATTGGAGAAAGGAACTGTCTCCTTCTATAAGAAGCAATTTTAGATAGCTTTTGAACCCTACCACTAGTATAAGTGTGAGGGGAAATACTATACTCGCTTTAACCCACCCTATCTCGTAGAAAAAGGACCAACATGATAATTCCATGTACCATTAAAAAAAGCTTTTGTTTTAAGAAAAGTGATCTTAATACTGGAAGATGATGAATTGTATCTTGAGAACATTTTCTATGGTTATCATGGATCTGATGTTCCCATTTGAAATAAGGCTGTCTTTTCGCATTGTGTTTCACCAAAAATAACTCTGAACATTCTCTCCATCCAGATATTTATCTTCTAATGAAGCTTTCCCCAACATGATGCCTTCTAAATGTTCTGGATTTCCATCTCCTGCCAACTACTATTAGCTGTACGAGTTGGCAAGATAAAAACTCTGAGATCCAGCACATTAGGAGAACAGTGAATTAGAGAAGAGCAAAATCATGTTTTGAAATAAATAGCAGGAACCAATATAAAAAGAGTTCCTTTTGCATTCATAAAGAAATTGTGGTAGACAAGAAAGTTTTTGAAAATAGCATTTCCTGACTTGGTGTTCACATCATGTATTTGACTACAAATCACCAACACTCTTAGCTTAATTGGTACATGCTGAATGATGGGAGTTGTAATCGATCATGTTCAAAACTACAAGCTTTAGAAATTATTTTAACAAAATGGAAATTAACAATACTTCTAAAATGAAACATTTTTTAAAAAGCTATAGGCAAGATATTAGGGATAAATGTATGTAATAAGACTTCAAACAAATTAGCATTTTAATATTTGTTGCAAAATATGGTTTACAAAAGGCAAGGAATTGAAAGGCTGGTAATTCTAGCCTTAACGAATGCCACAGTGTGCCTTCTGGATTTCTTTTGTGCAGTCTGGCCCCATTCCTCCAAAAGCAGAAGTGACCTATAAGTATTTTTAATATCCAGTCTGTTGCATTCCATCATCATATTCTTTATGTATTAGAAGGAAATTCTGCTGAAAGCAAATGAACTACTTGTTTATCCGTCATGACTGTAGGATAAATAAGCTTAAACCATATTTGTAGATAGCACTTATTTTATACTGTACACCATGGTGGTTCAGTAATTGTAATGCTGCTGGGCTGTGGGAAGGCTTTGAATATCATCTTGCATATATTGACAAATTTGTTGAGAATTAAGATTTGAATAAATAATGGAAAATGGATAAACAGCAGTTGTCTATGTTTTAATTTCTCAATTCTATTTTTTTAAAAAGATTGTTAAAGGAGCAGGGGTTGTATACATTTATAGATACAGAACATTTTTTGTTAATTATAAGCACTATCCAGCTTATAACCACTCATAGCTGCAATGTGGAACCACTGGGTCCAAAGATTTTTCATCTTCGCTTCTAGTTGGATAGCACTGTCCCAAACACTTGCATAGGGCAACCTAGGAATCCTTCTAGATTCACCAGTTCCTCATCAAAGACCAGATTGTACTGATTATGCCCATTCCTGGATCAGAAAGTCTTATGTCTATGGAGATTCTCAGTCATCCAGGTCCTGGTTGTCCCAAAGCTGCTTTTTCAAGAGGCACCTGGACTTTGTTTTTCTTTGAAGAGGTTTTGCTTCAGCTCTGACTGGATGGCTGGGAATGGAAGGATTTATATTCCTTGCAGACAGCTGGTCATTTGCATTCTTTTAGAGAGTCCTGGAGGCCACTTGAAAGTTTATCGGTGTCTTAAGTACTGCAAATGGGTGTGGAGCCTTCTTGGAACTACTGAAATGACTGTGCTGTAGACTGAAGATAGATCGTGTAGTATCGCTCCCCCTCTGTTGAGAGAGGGCTGTTCAGTTTTGACATACATGGTCTCTGACCCATCTTTCAAACATTGGGCATTGGGGAAACAAAGCAACCACTTCATAAATGCATGGCACAATATAGGAGAATAAACCCATCAGGACAAGATTCAGCAATCCATTTGCATTTAAAAGACAAAGGCCATTCTTTTGAGTCCACATTTTGGACAGAGAGGACAGCTGATTTGAAAGAGGGGTCAAAGAGGCCATCCATGTCAAAATTGAACATCCCTATTTTAGGTAAGGGGGACAAAACCTACACGTTCGGTAGATAATTGAAACAAAGGGAGTATTCAAAAACTGAAAAGATCCTTACTTAAGACTAGTGCTTCATTTTACTGTATAAGCCAATTATTTATTTCAAGATTTCAGGGTACATCTCTGCTTCTTTCTACTGATATATATTGGTATAACAATATTATTAAAATTATACTGTATTTGTAGCAATTTAATTTGTAAACCTTTGTTTTTGTTCATCTTAAATATTGCTGCACTGTTTATGTCTTAATAATCCCACTCAGGAAAAAGAAATACAGGTTTTTATACATGTAGAAAAACATACATGGAGTTGTTTTGTGCCTTTCAATGTTTTTGGTTGCATCTTGGCTTCTACCTCAGACTTAATAGTCGGACAATTGACAGAGAATTCTTAATTGTTTCTCTTTTTTTTGTGATTTGTGTTACATTTTTTTATTATTTTTTTCCATTTTTGCCCTTAATAATCTATTAATTGGAACAGATATTAATTTTTCATTGATTGAAAGATTGATAAAGGAAAAGTGCAGACAATCTGTGATCATCTTTTTCCATCCTTCCAAGATCACTAATAAAATTTCATTTGTTTTTTTAAATAGATAAATGTTGTGTACTCCTTGGGTTGGGTGGTGAAATCCTGTGTCATTTTCCAACCCACTGCACTTGTCATCATGTAATTATTTTTTAAAATTGCTCCTTAATTTAGATACCGTAATTTGCAAAAGGTGAAAGGTTTCGGTTTAAGAGAGGAACTCTTCTTTACAGTGCTCCAATTTCAGTTTATCCCCCCTGGATTATCCTAAACTCTTAGCATGATCAGCCTAACAAAAGACAATCTCATGATATTTCGAAGCAGCAATAAATGGATGATAATGGGTTGTCACATGAGATTTGCAGTTGTTGATTCTGCTAAATTCACCAGATATTATTAATGTTGATTAAATCTACAGTCTTCTACTAAACTTTGTCCATCAGGCTTGTCCAATCAACGGTCTGTGGGCCACATGATGTCCTGGAGAACTAGTAATGTGTCCCCACAAGATCATTTTCTTAAAAAAATGAAATTCATTCTGTATATAAAGTAGCTATATTATATACATTTATATGCAGCCCAAGTCAATTTTTCTTCACATAATGTGGACCAGGCAAGCCAAAAGGTTGAACACTCATGCTGAGAACAATGCTAATTTTGAATCACTTTTCCCAAACATGTCTGAATATGATTAACTCTGAATGTATGTGTCCTGGAAAGAATATGAATGCTTCTATTGAGACAGAAAGTACATAGAATCTTCAGATTACCATCCCCGCAATTCCTTCTGACTCTGAAGCCTTGGATCTCTGAAGCTCTTTGATTGTTTGATTGCCACATACAAAAATCTTAACACAATATCATACATTCTATTAGAAAATTTATTTATTTTTATTTATTTTAATTCCATTTATATCCCGCCCTTCTCCGAAGACTCAGGGCGGCTTACAAGCTTAGCAGTAGCCTTCATTCTATGTATATGCCTGCTTATTAGGGCTTTCGCCCCCCCCAAGCGGCATTATTACAAAGTCAGCTTATTGCCCCCAACAATCTGGGTCCTCATTTTACCTACCTCGGAAGGATGGAAGGCTGAGTCAACCTTGAGCCTGGTGGGACTCGAACCTGCGCTAATTGCAGGTTATAAACAGATATTTCATCTGAAAATAGAGCTTAAATCATTTAACACAAAGTGCATGGATTAAACAGATATAAGTGACACTAGGCAGAATGCCTATGTCCCATCTATTATTTTGTTAAAAGCCAGTGTAAGTAATTCTTAATTGTTTCTCTCTTTCCCGTTTCCAATTTCTTCCCCTATCAAAAATCGGATATGAAAAACGAATTATGAGTGTTTTAAGATGTTACAAACCAGTTTGTTGCTAAAATATGTGGCAGGATTTACTATGCATTCCTTTATGTTGATTTTTTTAAAGAAACTATTAATGAAACAATGTGGTCATTAATGCAATAATTTTAAAGTCTTCATTAACAATATCTACATAATCTGTTTTGTAAAACATCTTTTCCTGGAAATGCATCACATTTCATGTAAATTCAAAACATGTTAAGCCTTTTAAACTTAAATCATTAATAATTCCTATTTGTTGCCTCAAGTCTACTTTGGCTTAGATGTTTGTGGTTTTGATTTGATTTAGATTTTTAAAGCACCAGGTTAGGTCAAACACTGAAGCAAGGTATGGTATCAGAGAAGTTGTTTATGTTCAACCAGAAATGTTGAAATTCTGTATAAATTTTTATTTTTCATTTCTACTAAAATTGCTGCAGTATAATGCAAGCTCATATTTCTCCCTTCCCCACCCCCCAGACAAGAGAAAAATGTATTTGGTGCAGCCATCATATGGAATCCTACTTCAAATGATATCTGCACAATTTGCATAATTTTGCATAATTTACATACATAAAACACACGTAAAAGTGTCTATTGAATGCCCTTCATCAAATACTCTTTATTATGCTTTTTATTTTTTCATTTAGAAATTTATTGGCCGCCCATCTTACCACAGGATGGCTGAATGTTGCTATCATTTTTCCCTGATATACTTGTTTTCCAATATGTGTTAAACTTCCTGCGAGGTAAAATAGGCATTTAAAAATAGCAACAGAATAGAAAACTACCACTAGAAAGATGACAAGTGGTACCTCTCTGGATTATATATTCAGATGTTCATGTTCATTATTATACCCTCCTACAGCCCTCCATATTTAAACTCACAAGAAATCAACCAATTGCTCTTCTGATTTGTGATTGCGTCTCACTTGTCTAACACACGTGAAGAAATGTTTTTTAAAATCCCCATTTTTCCACTGGGCTGAAATCATTTCAATTTATTGGGCATTCTTTTAAAAAAAATGCCTGGTCTGATTAGCTTTGGGGGAAGAGAAGCAAATTTAACAATTTGACAACATGGTATGCCCAGACACCTTATCTTAGGAAGTTATGGGTGTTTAAAAATAACAGAAAGAAAGAGACAATATAGTAGATTTATTTTAATTTTATTTTATTTTAATTATTTTATTTATTTATTTTAATCCCATTTATATCCCGCCCTTCTCCGAAGACTCAGGGCAGCTTACAATTTAAGCACAAACCAATGTGCTTAGCAATAGCCTTCATTCTATGCATATGCCTGCTTATTAGGGCTTTCCTCCCCCCCCCCAAGCAGCATTATTACAAAGTCAGCTTATTGCCCCCAACAATCTGGGTCCTCATATGCCCATACCACCAACTAATCCTATCACAGCCAAAATATAGTCTTTGACTTAACAACCATTCATTTAGTGACCAAAGTCGTAACAAAGTGATGACCAGACCTCTCACAGTCATCCCCCCCCCACCAGTCACATGATCAAAATTTGGGCATTTGGCAATCAGCATGTATTTATGATAGTTGCAGCATCCTGGGGCCATCTAATTTTCAGCATATCTGAAATCAGCTGAATATAAAATTAAAGCATTATTTTTGTAAGCCAGGATAGCATTAGGGTGCTTAAAATAATTAAGAATGTTAAATACTGTATATTTAAGCAAATTAAAAAAAAATCCTCCCCATGGTTTACAAATATTCTGGCTTTTTTAATATTAAAGCCATCAAGTTTCAAATGACCAGTTGATAGGGATGAAGAAACTATTGATTTTTGCATTGTAGTTCAACATACAAAAATCCAGATGATCTGGTATCTGGTATCAAAGTTCCTGAATTACTTGACAAGGTTTCTTGTTAGTAGCTTTTTTAAAAAAAAAATGCTCAGAGCAGCAAGAAAGAATGTGTCAAATATTTAAGATTAAATTTATTTTGGTTGAAGATGTATATTCCCATACAGTATATATACAGTACTGTTTTACAATTGTATACGGTGTCTTTAATCAAATAGCTCTGCACAATTAACAAGCATACTGGAGATTTTAAAAACAGAAATATAATCACGGGCTAAGGAAACATACATTCAAACCCACATACTAATGTTTGCAGTTTCAAGATTTGTTCTGGAACATCTTAGGGCACCTCTATGCATGTTGGAGGGGGGAGGGGCAAAGGGAACCTAGAGAACTACCTAAGTTTCTAAATAATATTTTTTCTAAGCATCTGCAGTCTAAAAGAGCAGTGGTGAGGGATGCTGAGATTTCTAAGTGGGGAATATCTGAAAATCCAGGTATTTGTACCATGCACACATATATACACACAGAGGAAGTCTCAGAAACAATTTGAGGACCAGGAGCAGTGGAAGGACCCCCATTTTTTTAGAATTCTTGGTCAAGGATTCCTTAAAATTAAATTAAATTAAAATTACTGGTGCCTCCTGCTTTTCTCCTCAGCATTAATATGTCATTCCTCTGCTGCGTGGTTCATGCTACTAAGAGGAAAAAGTTAGTTTCTCCTCCTTCTCCTTCATCGTGTGACTTTTCTCTCAAAGAGAGAAAGAGTTAGAAACTAAACTTCCGCTTGTCCTCTATAGCAACCTGCTAAAGCCAGTTCCTGAGCTTCTGGTGAAGCAAAGCAGATTCATAGAATAAATTTTAATAAAGAATCTGACCTGTGGTCTGCATGCAGAATGCCATCAAAAAGTAGCTTTGAATACATTCTGTGCAAGAGCAAAGAGCAGTCAGCATAGAAATTTTAACCAAGAAAAAACAAAACGTCCCCTGACCTTTGGCTGAACTTATTTTCTCATGTTCCTTTTTATGTACCAGTACTAATGCACTGAAGTTCTTCAGAGAATTATGTGCTTGCACTGTTGTTTTTAACTGAAAAATGGAATAAAATTAGAGTATTCTGCACTGGAATATTTGGGGGGAAAAGGCTAGGCGAACAGATTACTCATAAAATGAGGAAAAATATTAAGATTACCCAATGCTGGGAAAGATTGAGGGCAGGAGAAGAAGGGGACGACAGAGAATGAGGTGGCTGGATGGAGTCACAGAAGCAGTAGGTGTGAGCTTAAATGGACTCCAGAAGATGGTAGAGGACAGGAAGGCCTGGAGGAACGTTGTCCATAGGGTCGCAATGGGTCGGACATGTCTTCGCAGCTAACAACAAAACAGGTGTTTGAAATAGTGGGCATATGGATTCTCCTTCCCTGAGGATACTTAAAGAGAGGTTGGATAACCATCTCATGCTATGATACCGGATTCCTACATTGTTTTTAAGGGAGGTAGAATAGATGATCTCCAAAGTCCCTTCCAATCTTTACAAGATTCTGCCTCCCTCCTCAGGAGGCCAAACATCAGCACCACCACCCTTCAACCTTCATTAAATGGCAGAATTTTTGATCAGGGAATTGGCAATGATTGAGGAAGGAAAACTGATGTCAAACTACTCTCTCCAAGTTCAGAGTCTCAAGGGCCCAATGACTGCAAACTTAATATAAAGTTATCACATTTATATACTGACATCTGCCAGAATTGCTCCTTTATTATTTATACAGATAAAAAGCTCTGCTGATGCCCTACTAAACACTATCTGGCAATTTAGTCAAGACACACTGCTGTTTCCCATGCCCTCTTGAAACATGATTTAGCAAGATGTGCTGAACTCACAATTGGGCCAGAGGTTGTGCAAAATTGTTTTTATTTTAGTAAGTTTGTTGAATAAACTTGAGTTGGCTGGGTTTACATTATACCCTAAGCTGTGAATTATAGTTTACAAATCACAAAAGCTACATTTAAGCAATAGGATAAATTTGTTTATTTCTGCCTTTAGTATGGTATGTGAACCTAATCAGGATTTGATCCTTGGTACTTAATGTATTAACTAGTCTTTAATATCAAGCATACACAAAATATGAAAGAACAAAATAATGCTGTCAGCCATGGATCTATATAACACAAAAACTGTAATTATCATTAGATATTTTTACAACACAGCTTCAAAAATATGGCCCATATGGGTCATGCCAGCATCCCTTTTGAATACCCCCAGTCCTTCAGATGAGATGTAGGGATTGTTGTCATTGAAGGAGTTTAAGGGACAAAATTAGTTCCAAAATGGGTCCAGTTGGAGATTAGAGCTCTTAATACACTTAATAGTGTTGTGACCCTTGAGCTGATGGGAGTTGTGCAGTCCTGGTTCAAACATACAAAAAAATCACTGGAACATGATGAAAAATATGGAATTTTGAAGGAAGATTTGCTCCTAAAGCAATATTTACATGTGATTTTGAAATATGGCCTTTATTCTCTAAACATATTACTTTCAAGCCTAACCTCTGTTTAAGATTGTGAGAATTTACATTAGTACTCTTGTTTAACATGGAATCTCCCCATTTATCATAGTACAAAAAATATTTTGATTAATTACACAAACAAATGACAGGGCTACGAGTACAGAATCCTTTCCCACCCAAAAAAACCACACTGAAGTGAAAATATTAGAATCCTCTCCCTCATTCTCAGCTTGCCAGAAAATTATATCACAATAAAACTTAAGTTATCCTCACTGTAGGCTTAGCTGTCATTTTTGCCCTCATGTCCTCCATTCAGCAGTCATAAAATCAAATATTTACCAGCTGGGGTTGGGGGGGGGGGTTGGACTGTTTTCACAATAGTAGTTATTCAAACTTTCAAGCTTGTAAATTGTCTGCCTCATTTTTTCCATTATCTGTTGACAGATTCAGCAGCCTAGATTTACACTATGTATTTCCTGGTTCCATCAGTCAGTTTCATTCCAACCCCTTCAGATCTTTGTAGTCTGTAGCTCACATGATTCATGATAAAATGTTTCTATGGTAAAATTTGAAGAATGCATTGTTGTTTACACTGTTACCAGCATATGTTCTTGAAAATAAAGGTTTGTTAGAAAAATATTGTAATTGAACAATCAGTCTTTCTGATAATTAATAATAATAATAATTAATAATAATAATAATAATAAACCTTTATTGTCAAAGTACAACATGTGTACATTGAGAATAGCTGAGCCACCCCCCATGCTCTCTCCCCCCAACACACAGTGACAACAAACCCTCCATCCCACCACACTATGTGAACCAACTACACCACACACCGGCCTCCCAAGTCAATTCTGCATAAGATTATGTCCCATTTAAAAGCCTAACAGCCCACGGATAAAAGCTATTTTTCAGCCTGTTGGTACGGCTGGCTATATTCCTATATCTCCTACCGGATGGTAGGAGAGTAAAGAGATACCGTCCAGGGTGTGAGTCATCCCTGAGAATCTTCCTCACTCTTCCAAGGCAACGAGCCCTGGCGATGTCATCCAGTGGTGTCGGAACAGCCCACAATGTCTTGTGCTGTGCTCACTACCCTCTGTAATACTTTCCTATCCGCGGCTGTCAGACCAGCATACCAAACCACAATACCATACAAGAGGAGGCTCTCTATAGTAGACCGGTAAAAGAGGGTCATTAGCTGTTGTTCTACCCTGTTCTTCCGCAAGACCCTAAGAAAGTGAAGCCTCTGTTGGGCCTTTCTAGCCACCTGAGTTGTGTTAACTTTCCAGGTCAGATCTTCACAGAGGTAGACTCCCAGAAATTTAAAGGAGGAAACTCTCTCTACACAGTCCTCCCCGATGTAAAGTGGGGCAGGTTCCTCCTTTTTTCTCCGGAAGTCTAACACCATCTCTTTCGTCTTGCTGATGTTTAGGTGCAAGTTGTTGTTACTACACCATATGGATAGTTTTTGTACCTCCGCCCTATATGCTGTCTCATCCCCACCTGTAATAAGACCCACCACAGTTGTATCATCTGCGAACTTGATTATCGCAGTGGATGGGTCAGATGATACACAATCGTAAGTGTATAAAGAGTACAGGTAGGGGCTAAGCACACAGCCCTGTGGCGTGCCGGTGCAAAGCTTCAGGGGGGTGGACAAAGCAGAGCCGACCCTCACTGTTTGTAACCGATCCCTAAGAAAGTCTTGAATCCAATCGCAGATGGCGGGGGAGAATTTCAAGTCAGTCAGCTTCTCGATGAGAATGCTCGGCAAAATGGTGTTGAAAGCCGAGCTGTAGTCAACAAAAAGCATTGTGATGTAACTTCCAGGCTTCTCGAGATGACTTGCTACAGAGTGTAAAGCAGTAGCTATGGCATCGTCTGTTGACCTATTTCCCCTGTAAGCAAATTGATGTTTATCAAAGTCCAGTGGGAGGCATGTCCTAAGATGTTGGAGAACCAATCTTTCGAAGCATTTCATGACTACAGACGTTAATGCAATAGGTCTGTAGTCATTCAGGCACTCAACTGCAGTTTTCTTGGGGACTGGGACAATGGTAGCTGCTTTCAAGCACGATGGTACACATGCCGTTTGCAAGGAGATGTTAAAAATCCTTGTCAGGACCCCTGCTAATTGATCGGCACAATTCCTGACCACTATCCCCACCACCCCATCTGGGCCTGCAGCTTTGCTGGGATTCACAGGCTTCAATACAGCTCTAACTTGGTGTTCACACAGGGTGAGTGGCTGAGAGTTAGAAGGCCGGCCAGCAAAGGCTACGGGGTCTGGTCTTTTAACCTCATAGCGGGCGAAGAAGATATTCAGCTCCTCAGCCAACGAGGCATTGGTGTTTGCCATGCTCCTCGTGCTGCCCTTATAGTTGGTTAAGTGCTGCAGTCCCTGCCATACTTGCCTCGGATCGTTGTTCGCTAAATGGTTCTCCACCTTTTGTTTGTATTGTTGTTTTGCCATCCTAATGCCTCTTGAGATTTGCCCTGGCCTCTCTGTATCTGTCCCTGTCCCCCGCCTTAAAGGCAGAATCCCGGGCTCTCAGGAGTGTTCGTATCTCTGCAGTCATCCAGGGTTTACAGTTCCCGTAAACTCTAATGTACTTATCCGTTGTTACACTATCAGTGCATGTTCTAATATAAGAGAGTACGGCATCTGTATATGAATTTAGATCTTGTTCTTCAAATATACTCGTCAGTGGTTTCAAAGCAGTCCTGCAACTGACTGAGAGCACCCACTGGCCAGGTTCTGACCCTTTTTGTGACTGCCTGAGTCCTTTTCCTGAGAGGAACATACTTTGGGCACAACAGGAGTGAAATATGGTCAGATGTACCCAGGTGGGGAAGAGGGAAAGCTCTGTATGCCTGTTTCAGATTGAAATACACATGGTCCAAAGTGTTCTTCCCTCTGGTGGAAACTTGCACATACTGTACAAACATAGGGAGAACTGTCTTCAGACAAGCTTGATTGAAGTCCCCAGCCACGACAAGAGCGCCCTCTGGGTGAGTTTGCTGCTGCCTGGTGATGACGTCATACAGCTTAGAAAGTGCCATGTTGACATTGGCATCAGGTGGAACATAAACAGCTATAATAATTACCACAGTAATTTCTCTAGGCAGATAGAAAGGCCTACATATAACAGTCATCAGTTCCACATCTGGGGAGCAATACGTGTATACCAATCTGCTGTTAACACACCATTCACAGTGTATGTACACACACAGTCCTCCTCCTTTACCCTTCCCGGAGCGTTTATCTCTGTCAGAGCGGTGAAAAACTCGGCTTATCAACTCCACAGCTTCATTCGGTATCTCTGAATGTAGCCAGGTCTCCGTGACAACGATCACACAGCATTCCTGGAGAGGCCTGCTTTCTGCTAACTGCAGCTGTAATTCGTCAATTTTATGGACGAGGGATCTGGCATTGCTCAGAAAAAGGCTCGGCAATGTTGGTCTAAAAGGCTGCCTTCGAAGTCGAGTCAGAATCCCAGCCCTGCAGCCACGTTTTTGCTTTCGCTCCTTTCTCTTTCGCTTACGTCGTCTCCTCCCCAGCCCGAAGACAATCCATGGAGATCCTGGAGGCCTCGCTATGCAGTTCGGTATGTTTTGTGACTGCTGAAAATGACTAGTAATTTCAGATTGCCTTGCAAGCCCGATGTTTAACAGCTCTATACGTGAGTAGGCTATTTTAGCCCCTTGCACTACACTGTGCACATTCATCCATACGCATATTAATCCAATCACCACACACCAGTACCGGGAGCTCAGAGCCGCTGCGTGTGAATGCGCCACCATCTTGTGGAAAAAAAATGATGCTGAAAAAACTAATTTTCATATACATGTAGGCCTAAGTAGATTTTTTTTGCAGTTTTTCATTATAATTTTTGTTGCAGATGCCAGGAAAGGTAAACAGATAGTGTGTCCTTGTGTTCCCCATCATTTGTTCTTCTAGTTATCAATGTCCTCAGTTGCCTATTCAGATACCTGGTAACCCTATCCCATAGTAAATCACTATCTTGCCTCTCCCACCTCTGTTTGAAGTCACTGCAGTTATCTGATTTCCCCAAAAGATAATAAGTAACAAGCTTAACAGATGTATACACTTTCAGCCTGCCCTTGGATGGTGCTGTCATAAGGACACACAGTAAATAATGGCTTAAGCTTGTCTTAGTCATGGGCTGGAGTTAAGACAAAGACAACATTAAGGGAGTACAACAACAAAGAAGCTGTTACCAAGACATGTTTACTAGTGAAATATACTACAACTAAGAGAGAAGCAACCTAGAACTAAGGAGAAATTTCCTAACAGCGAGAACAATTAATCAGTGGAACAACTGGCCTCCAGAAGCTGAGAATACTCCAACACTGGAAGTTTTTAAGAAGAGACTTGACAGCCATTTGTCTGAATTGATATAGGGTTTCCTGCCTGAGCAGGAGGTTGGACTAGATGATCTCCAAGGCCACCTAATGAGAAGGAAGGACTCACTGGAAAAGAGCCTAATGCTGGGAAAGATTGAGGGCAAGAGAAGAAGGGGACGACAGAGAATGAGGTGGCTGGATGGAGTCACTGAATGGACTCCAGAAGATGGTAGAGGACAGGAAGGCCTGGAGGAACATTGTCCATGGGGTCGCGATGGGTCAGACATGACTTCGCAGCTAACAACTACAAATAACAACAACAACAATATAAAAGCTGCTATTTTTACAGAGGGATTTTCCTTTAGAAATCCCAGGATAAAATTACTCAAATGGAAGTGATCAAGTCCATCATTTATGGCATAAAGTCATTTTCTCTTACACTACAGATGTCAGAAGCAAGCTACATGCAATCTTACTCATAGCACATTTAAACATGTTTAAATGAAAAGGCAGATTCCTAATTTAAAATATGTAAGTAGATTCTATGCTTCCCTCTCCATCACCATAAACTGTAGCTTCAAGAAAATACTGGGGAAGTATTTTTCCTAAAATTAAAAATGATGCCCTCCCATCCCAAATTAAGAGCAAGTTTTAAATTGGGACCCCAGAATAAGATTGTCAGAGTAAGCATACTTATTTCTGTAAAGGAAAAAAAAATCACCAGAGTAAGTAAACACAAAGTTAATGCTATATGTATTAAAGCATGATTTATTTTAACCATGCTTTCTAGGTTTAAACAATGGTCAAGTTTATAAATGCTATACCATTATTTATAAATCACAGCAGTTGGGCATATGCAATACACTAAACTAGACCAAGCCATATTAGCACAATTCATAACATCAGTCATTTTTCATTCACATTCATCTAAATACAGAGAATGCTTTCCAGTGTCTGGGGTTTGTTCAGTTTGGGCTTAATTCATGGAATGATTTCAGCCTCCAAGGCTGACAACAGAGTGTTTCCCATCATTCTTGCAGACCTATAGCAACTGGATCTCAATTACCCCCCACTTCCTCCAGAGACAGCAGGAGGAAGGGGAAACATATTCCCCATAGCAGGTCCTTTCCTAGATGTTGCATGATGTTCAGTTAGTTATCTTACTACTACTGTAAAAAAGCTAAAGGTTCCCCCACACATGCGTGCTAGTCATTTCCAACTCTAGGGGCCGGTGCTCATCTCTGTTTCAAAGCCGAACAGCCAGTGCTTGTCCGAGGACATCTCCATGGTCATGTGGCCAGCATGACTAGATGCCAAAGGTGCACAGAACACTGTTCCCTTCCCACCGTAGTGGTCCCTATTTTTCTACTTGCATATTTTTCTACTTGCATTTTTATGTGCTTTCGAACTGTTAGGTTGGCAGAAGCTGGGACGAGTAACAGGTGCTCACTCTGCTATGCGGCACTCAGGATTTGACCCGCCAAACTGCCGACCTTCTGATCGACAAGCTCAGTGTCTTAACCCACTGAGCCACCGGGTCCCCATTACTACTGTAGCCCACCAGAAATAATAACAGCTTTCCATTCCTTATTGGCAAGGGCTAAAATGAGCTTCAAGTAAGGACTGGAGAACCTGTGTCCTTCTGGAAGTTGCTAAAATTCAGAGTAGATTCAACCAGAATGATCAATGAGGGAAGATACGGTTATAGTTCAGCAACATCTATATATGGGTGTGGGTGTGTTTGTGTATACACACACACACACACACACACACACACACACAGAGAGAGAGAGAGAGAGAGAGAGAGAGAGACAGACAGACAGACAGACAGACAGACAGACGTGTCGCTGACTAGCTACCCAGATTCTCTGTCTCCAAGTAGATCATTGGATGATTTGGGGCGGGAAAGGGTTCCTTTAAACCTATTGGCCGCCGCCTAGTGGCCAACCATATAAGTAGCTGTGCAGAAGCTTCTGTTTCAGCTCTGTTCCCGTTTTACTTCGATAAAGCAATGTTCCTGTTTGCAACCTCTCGTCTTGCTTACCCCCCCTCCAAAGAACTCACTACACAACAGTGGTGATGAAGCATCAATGAGGTGGGTGAGGTTCCTTTCTGAACAGACCTCCCCCCCCCAATAGGTTGCAACCTTGCATATCGGGCACGAATGAGTTCTTCCTAGCGGAGATAAGCGCGAGCAGAGTTGCCCGGTGAGCAGGCATTCTCAAAACTACAGCCGCTGTTGTTGCAACGAAAGCGGGGCGCCGCATCTCTCCTCCACCGGTCCACGTCGGGGCCAGGGCAAAAGGCATCCCCAGCGGAAACCTCCCGCCGCCTCCCTTGCGCAGTAGCAGCCTCCAGAAGCCACGTGCGCGTCAGCGTCGAAGCAGGGAGTGGCTCCGAGGTGGCGGCCGGCAGCCGAGGCAGGAGGAGGAGAGAGAGAGAGAGAGAGAGAGAGAGGCGGGACCGGGGACCGCGGCCTCGAGTCGCCGCTCTCCGCACAGAGCTCGGCGCGGAGCATCAGCCGGACGCCGCACTAAGCTGCTATGGAGGGCGCCGGAGCCCACCTCGGCTTCGCGCACTGCTGCTGCCCGTGAATTGTCTCCAGCGCGCGCGGCGCTCTTTTCAGCGTGGTGAGTCTGCCAATCAATCTTCGGGTTATGGGCGGCGGGAGGGAGGGGGGAAAGAGAGATGGAGCGCCTCTTGTCTGCAGCCACTTGGCGCCCCTTTGGTCGCCCGGGCGCCGGAACGCGGCAACTCCGGCTGGCGAGAACTTGGGAGGGAGGGGGAGGGTCTCCTAGAAAATAAATGGGGGGGGGAGTTATTAACCAGTGTCGCTCTGGAAAAACATCTCAACGCCGGGGGGGGGGGCTGGGGGTCTTTTATCCATGCCATCCTGGGGTTTTTTTTCCTCTTTTTTCATCGAGTAAGGGACTTTCCCCCCCCCCAAATTCGGCTTTTGGGTTGCTGCGTTTTTTGGCGGGGAGGGCGGCCGGCCGGCCGGAGGAAAGCGCGCTCCTCAGGGAGCCTTTGCCAAATCTCTTTCCCCTCCGCCTGGCTGTTCTTGGGAGTCGACTCAGGAAGCCTTTTCCTTCATCGCCTTGAGCCGGCGGTGCCTCTTGTCTCCTCCCGACGTGCCACAATGAGGCGGCCCGTTAAGTTTTCCAGAAGAAAACTAACCACCTCCCCGCTGCGGGTTGTTGTTGTTGCCTTTGGGTTTGGGCAGACTTCCCACGGAGCCCCGGCCGTGGCTCCCTTGAGGAAAAGTTTCAACAACAACCCGTCCCCCTAAGTTAACTTTTTCTAGACTCTGCTTTCGGCGAGGGAAGGAAACGGCGGGGGAGGGCGAGGGTGGCGGCCACCTCTTGGCTGAGGCCGGGGCACGCGGGGAGGCGCGGGACGTTTCCCGCCGCTGCCGACGCGTCTTGGCAGGCAGAAGCGATGGAAGCCGAAAGTGGCGTTTCAGGGCCGGCTACCTCAGAAACTAGAAGAGGATAGGAAGGGGTGGAAAAGTGGCAACGCTTAGTAGCTTCAGTTTCGGGAGGGCTGATTTATACTCGACTCAATATGACGCCCTCCTAACGTGGCTTCCTTACTCTGGGTGGCCGTGACGGCTGGGGATGATGGGAGAGGTATTCCCAACGTCTGAGAATGTTAGATGGGTTACAGTATCTTAGGGGAACGATGAGTTGCACTGTAAGAAGGTTTTCCCCTTGAGGTATTCCACCCACCTCTCTTTCTGTGTAAAGAGGAACTATATATGTATGTGTGTGTCTGTGGCTTCTTCAGAAAACAAGAAAAAACTTCCTCCCTTTTCCAGCACCAGCTGTGGTGATTCACTTAGCGACCGTGGCAGGAAAAGTCGTAAAATGGATCACGCCCATTTTACAACTTTTCCTGCCATGGTCGCTAAGTGAATCACCGCAGTTGGTGCTGGAAAAGGGAGGAAGGTTTTTTTTCTTTTCTAAAGAAGCCGAAGACACCAGCCTGAAGATGATGAGTGGGACCTCGTCGAAACGTCGTCAAGACACTATCAATCTTACATGGGAAAAGACCCGAATACGCCAAGACCTACATATATACTACTGCCTGTGGATGGCCTTCGGTTAGGCCACAGGTCTGCAACCCGCGGCTCCGGAGCCGCATGCGGCTCTTTCAGCCATCTCCTGCGGCTCCCAGTCCTCTGCCATGTGCAGTCCCCCCCCCCCAAAAAAAAGTGGGACTAAAAAATTTCAACCAATTAATTCAAATATGCAGGGTAGGTGCATATCTCGCCTTGGCTCCACTCTTCAGTCAAACCCTGTTCTGCGCATGCACTCATGTATGCGCATGTGCACACATTTTTTGCGGCTCCCAGTTTTTCCTTTTGTGAGGGAACCGGTTCCGAGTGGCTCTTTCACTGTTTCAAGTTGCTGACCCCTGGGTTAGGCCGAAACAGGAAATAAAGATTTGTCCCATGTTTGGGGCCTAGCAAGGTAATCTAAATAGTTAACAAGCATTTAACATACACACACACACACACACACACACACACACACCTCAAAAAAATAAAGGCAACAGAAAATAAGACATCCTACTATTAAATACAGTACATTGTATTGTTTAAGTGTTCCCTTTATTTTTTTGAGCAGTGTGTATGTGTGTGTGTGTATATATATATATATACATACACACACACATACATACACACACACACACACAAAAAAAAAAGTCATGCTGCCAACTCATATTGAATAGTTATTGTCATTCCTGCTGCTATACTACAAAGGGGGAAAATGGAATTATTAGGGCAATGTTAAATAGCTCTCACATTTCCAGGGACTGTAGTGAGACACATAGGGAAATATTTACTTGCCGATGGAAAACCTTTGGATTCTCTTTTTCCTCATCCTCAACTAATGTGGTCATTGTTTTGAGATTATGGGAACTGAAGTCTAGTAACATCTCAAAAGCTTCTCGCTTCTCCAAAGGATCTGGTGGAAATTATGATAAAGCAGGACTTCAGAAGTGGTGGAAAATTTACTGAGCAACTGTCCTGCCTTCTTCATTTAAAATTATAGTCTTACGGTTATCTGGTAATAAGACTCATTAATTAGCTATTTTGGCTGTGCATACAAAAGATTGTGCTTTTGGAACAGATTTCATTTGCAGTCTTTTAACTGTTGTTTACAGACTAAGATACTCTATCTACCGTAAGAGATAAGTCATCACTTTATTTATGTGGTTTCCTAATTTGTGAGAAATTCAACCCTAATGAATAGATGGAGATGACTCAGAGAATGAAAAGCCTTGAGGTAACTAAGTCTGATTGTTTTCCTTTCACTTAAAAATAGTTTCTTGAGCTATGTTATAGAGTTTTGTTTTTATTCTTGTTGATATGAGATGGGTGTTGGCTGCCATTATCGTTTGTAATTCCATTAAAGAAACTGTGAGTGTATTGTAAAAGCTCCCATATACACATTAATGTTTTATTCCTTTTGGGAAAGCAAGCTTATTTCATGTAAAACACAGAAGATTTTGATTTTTCAATTTAGGACTGCCTACATGTTTTTGATAGGCTTATTGGTGGGTTGCACTTTTTATAATGGGGACTTAACTCGCCAGAACACAATAGATAAGGCTGGTAGGGCAGCGTCGTTTGAGGGCTTTATCAATTTTGGGGTGATAGTGAGAAAATTTGGATTTTTTTTTCAAACTGTTGCAGAGAAAAAAACGATAGTTGTGATGTTCATCCAGGGAGATGATATGACCACAAAGTGGCTGCCTGGATGAACACAGCCCATCACAATTATCAGCTTTTTCCCTTTTTCTGTATGGGCTTGTCTGATCATAAGACTCAGAATTGGAGGAGCAGGGACTTCTGAATTTCACCTTGCAGCTCAGGAGCCAATAAGCTCTCAGATGAGGTTCAGGAAGAGCTTTTTGAAGAATGAGCCTGCAATTCCCAAACAGTCAATTAAGCAGAAGCACAACAGTCAACCAAGTCACCTGAAGTAGACCTTGAATACGTGTAGATCCTCACAACACCTAGAAAGATTGGGTGAGTGCAGCCACTCCTCATTTAGCAGCAACTATTTGCAAATATGATGGTAATTTAAAAAAATCATTCCAACCAATTCATTCATTTATGGCCAAATTTTGTGAGCCTGACAACAAAAGCCTTCAGTATAAAACTGATTCAGCCACGGCACCAGCCAGCAGAGGGTTGTTGTACTCAACTAATTGAGGTCAGGGACCTGAGTTTGTTAGCTTGCAATTAACACATTTTAGGGAAGCTGTGGGAGAAAAACAGCTCCGGAAGAGAGTTTGTCTAAGGCTAAGCAGTGTCTCTGCCCTGTGAGGGGACAAAAACAGGGTCAGGCACAAGACACTGTATAAGATAACTTTGTATGAAAGAGATGGCAGCAATTAGTGATCTTTGCAGCATATCTCTCAGACATGTCAGGCACGTGTTCCATTGTGACCATTTTGCTTAATGACCAAATGGTTGGAACAGATTGTGGACACTAAATGGGGAGAGGGTACAATTGTTCAGTGAGCAAGACATCTCATTGGCTTAATGAAGAAAGAGCTATGACACAGGCAAATGGACACATGCTATAAAAGAGGGCTTTGAGAGTCAGATTTCTCTGGGTAAATAATTTTCCAGCTTTGGACTTGGCTTCCTGATTGTCTGCTGCTTCCGATTCTGTAACTCAGGAGTCCCCAACTCTTGGTCTGTGAACCAGGACTGGGCCGCGGCATGCAGCAACTGGGCCGCACAAATAAGCAAAGCCTCATCCGTGAGATCCAGGCAGCACACAAAACCACGCCCCCTCTGGTCCACAGAAAAATCTCTCTCCACGGAACTGGTCCCTGGTGCCCAAAAGGTTGGGGACCTCTGTTGTAACTGTTTTGTAAACTAGTACAAAACTCCACTCGGGTCTGATGCTTTGGTGTTAGATTTGCCTGCGTGGGAACTCTGGCTTATGAAGTATGTTGGGTGGCTTTTCAACTCATCTTCCTCTGCTGTGAAGAGATTTATAGCCACCATAAAAACATTTTGTATTTGCTAGCACAGGACACCCTCTCACCATCCTCTCTGACTTAACAGCAAACTACCAGGTCCCTTTAAATCTTTTTTCCTTTCCTTTCCTTTCCTTTCCTTTCCTTTCCTTTCCTTTCCTTTCCTCAGCTGGGCCAGCGTATCTACCTATCACAGTGATTTCCTAGCTTGCTTATGAGCCCTGTGTGGTATCTAGTGACCTGGAAGTAAAGATGTAGGTTTAGAGAAAGTATTCTGGTTTTTTAAAAAACCTCTCTCTTTTTTCTCAGCTTGGGAAGAGCAGAGGCTTAGTAGGCACCAAGGGAGATGTTCAGTCTCATGGCCGTGTAAATCATAGGATTGCATTTAATCTGCTTATTGCTATTTCATTGTCTATAAACGGTTTGGTCTGATTGCATGCTTCCTTGGTGGCAGCATCAGTTTACAGCTAAGTAAGTGTTAGGTGCAAAAGACCAGGTTCACAGGTGAAGGTCCACTAAAGCTATCCCAAAAGTGCTTTTTGAAAATGCAACTGGACTTTGTTTTACCTGAACTGAAAAAGATGCTTGGATAAGAAGCAAAAACATCTTCAAGGAAAAAAAAGTCCAGTTGCCTTTTGAAAAAACACATTTGGGACAACCGTGACCTGGATGAGTTTCATAGACATCCAATAAAGCTGATTTATTGCTAAAAGCCTATGGACAGAAATCTCAGCTAACACTTGGCCCCTGGATAGAGTTAGATAAGAGTCATGGGCACTCAAGGGGGTTGGACTTAGTTCACTTCTGGCTACGTAGGGATTCTAGGCTGATTACTCTTTTCACTCTGCCTCCAGGCTCTGCAGTTCCTTCCCTTATAATAACACATGCACCAGAGTATCTCATGCAATGTAAGGAAGCTTATGGAAAGAAGCTGACGTTCTGTGATATTGACTAGACTGCCCAAACTTCAGCTGCTGGGAGACTTGCAGTATTCTCTTTGTAGACTAGCATTGGTCATTCCATCTTATTTACTGCCAATCTTTTAACAATAAACAAAAGTGACACATTCATTTGAATTGACACATCCAGAGCTGGAAGATGAAGCTATATTTGGCTTTAAAAACTAGTTTGTGGGCCTATATAGGATTGGAAACGTAGTTCTTTTCAGCACCTGTGGTTTGTGAATCATTTCCTTTTTTTTCCTGCTCGTTTTAAATCAGTTGGAACACACTGATGTTTCTTCCTGCTTTTCCGCTCAGATTATTGTAACTCGCGTACAATTATTTTTCTACTCAAGGTGGAGCAAAGAAATTGTCCTATACGAAGACTGAGTTTTTATTTATTTTTATCCTGCCTCTAATTTTTTTTAAATAAATAACTCCAGGCGGTGAACACTCTTTCCTCCTCCTGTTTTCCCCACAACTATCAGGTGAGGTGGGTTTGGCTGAGAGTGATTGGCCCAAAATCACCCAGCCAGCTTTCACACCTAAGGCAGGATGAGAATTCACAGTCTCTTCGTTTCCAGCCTGATGCCTTAACCACTAGACCAGGGGTAGGCAACCTTGGCTCTTTTATGGCTTGTGGACTTCAACTCCCAGAATTCCTGAGCCAGCCATGCTGGCTCAGGAATTATGGGAGTTGAAGTCCATGAGTCATAAAAGAGCCAAGGTTGCCTCCCCCTGCACTAGACCAAATTGGCTCACATTTCACTTAGTGTTAATTGCCCTTGAAGTCCTTGGTTTCAGATAGATCTTTTCCAACTGCAGGCAGAAATGCCAGCAGTCGCGCAGTATACGTTCTGAAATGGGGTTCTTTCTTACGGGTGTGGGAGGGATTGTGGGGAAGCTGAGAAAGGAAAGGAAAGGCCCAGCTTTCAGCTGACAGCTTTTCATAAACTGCAACTCAGCCCAGCTGAAGAGAAATCTCAGAAGAGGTTTGCTGAAAATATTCAAAAAGTCTTCACTGCAGTTAATTCACTATACACGAGGCTGAGAAATTGTTACTAACAGATTTAAAGTTTCTGTACTTGCCCCAAGATATTTTGCAGGTAGTATCTTGACTTATGACCATAACGGAGCCTGTCAATTATGGTCAGAGGTTATGTTGGTTGTAAAGTAGGTCATTATATAACCGACCTAATTCTACAACTTTTTTTTTTATTTCCAGTGGTCATTAAGTGAACGTGGGATGCTGCAAATGGCTGTAAATGCGGGCTGTTTGCCAAGCACCCAAATTGTGGCCATGTGTTCTGTTGGAACTTTGGAATTGAGTTGTAAGTACCTTTTGTACAGTTAGTCCTCAATTTACAACCAGTTGCTTAGTGACTTCATATGATCACTAAGCGACTGGTTGTAAATTGAGGACTAGCTGTGCAAAATTCTGTGCGTTTCTTGAATTCTTAGTCTTGCCTACCTCTGTGGGGTTTGGCAAGGTTCTATTTTGTGTCTGTTTTACAACATAATGTTTTCATTGTTACCCCCTTTTGATCTTCCTTCACAGAAACACAAAAAGAATATCTTATTGTTGAGGAGGAAGCTGGCAAAGCAGGAAGTAGCATGTCTTGGAACAGAGATGTCTGTTTTACAAATACTTTGTAGAGGGTCAAAACAGAAAAGCCCCCCACCCATTCCCAAGAATAGCTATGTATCCTTCCAACAAAGTTGTAAGAAAGAAATTCAGGGGTTTAAAGACACTTATAAAAAGAAGTAGATTCTTAAACTTTGTAGTCCTTATTCTTTCCATTGTTTCATAATTTGCCTTTCTGTAAAAATTTTAAGGTGGCATTTTGAATTCTTGGGGGAAAAAATGTATTACCATGGTTTGGAGAAAAGCCTGACATCTATAAATTTCTGCAGGTTATTCCTATTTAAGCTTGGGTTAGGGGAAAACTGATATGAGAGTGATTCCAGTGTAGCTTTTACTGATAGCTCCATGAATAAGTAGTTGTTGAATGTAGTGAGCTCCAAATTTGGAGGGAATGTCTCATTAGCTGAATTTTGCATAACCCTTACACCCTACAAGAGGAGTTTGTAAAAAAGACCCATTTTACATCAGTCACAGCATCCCATACTCAGGCGATCGTCATTTGTGGCCTTCACAACTGGCTTCCAAAAGGCAAAAAGTAGAAGAAAGCAAGCAAGAAGTCAAAGGTCGCAGTCACATGACATTGCACTTAATGTCCATGGGTGATTTGGTTAATAACCAGACCAGAACTGACATTGTAGTTGAGTGTAGTCACAAGAGTTTTCTTTCACAACCACACAACAGAGTTACCAGTTCCAATTATAGTCTGTAATTGTGGGCTTTCTATATCTTTATTCCTGTGAAAGGGAATGAGGTTTTACCAACAGCGGTATGAAAGGCTATAAAGAGAATTATGTTAGTTTCATCCCCATCTCATATATGTAGAGGCAAATTTGTATATTTTTCCCCATTGAGGCTCTCTAAGACAGTGGCCCCCACCTGTCTGGCGCCAGGGATTAGTTTTGGGGAAAAAATGTCTTCCACAGATCAGGGCAGGCGGGGCGGGGGAGGAAAATGATTCCACACACAACCTAGATCCTGCGCATGTGCAGAGAAGTGTCACTGCTTTTGTGGACCGGTTCCTAAGGGTTGGGGACCCCTGTTCTAAAAGACTGAGAAGCTGGTGGTATATGTGAAACTATCCAGTAGTTTGGCTCAGGACAGAAATTAAGATCCACTTCAAAAAACATTTCCAATTCTGGTTTAGAAGCAAGCCATAATTGTTTTAGCTAACTTGAACTGCTCAAGCAAGAGAAGGTATAAAGGATATGTGTGAGGTCCTGGCACATTTTTACCTCCCAGAATGCACATTATGTGGTTGAAGATAAGAAAGGTGTATGTAATCTCTGCCATTCATTACAGAAGTATATTTTGCTAACTAAATTGGAACTGCATGGAGATACTATGGACCACTTGAATCAGACTAAATACAGATAGTGCTCGACTTAAAACTGCAATGGAGCCGAGAATTTTTGTTATATATCACGACAGTCGTAAGTCAAGGCACTCATTTGACTGACCTGGTTTTATGTCATTTTTGTGGTAGTTGCAAAGCAAACACCATCGTTCTCAAGTAAACCCATTGTCTGCAATGCATTTTTTTTTGCTGGAAACCAGAAGTAAAACTAGCAAAAAAATAATAATCATAAATTGTAGTCAGGTGACCATGGGACAAAAGGCATGAATTGTAGTCAGGTGACCATGGAATGCTGCAAATGTTTATAAATGCAGGCCGAGCACCCAAAATGCGATCATGTGACTGCATGGGGGGAGGGCCATCAGAACTTCAATTATATGTTGTAAGTACCTTTTGGAGGTTCATTGGACCTAAGCAACCAGCGTAAGTCAAGGACTACCTGTAGTTCAAAATATTCTACTTGAATCACAAGTATGCATAACTATTCTGGGCTTTTGCTGAACAGACAGGGAATCAAATTTGTTCTCACTGGAAGTGTGCAGGATGATACATCAAAAGGCTCCTTTCTGCAGCTTTAGCTTTTGGTTATGACTTCTGGTAATACAATATTCTGGAAGGACACTACTTCTGTGAGTTTGTTAGTGTGGCAATTCTGCATATAATGAAAAAAGTGAATCTTAAAAGTCAAGAATTAATTTTAGACAAAATAGTAAATGCTAAAAATAAATTGTTACGGGAAGTAGTTCTGTTCCAATATTAGAATGCGGGGACGATGATCTCTGTGTGTTGTGGGGTGGGAGGTTTAAGTCTTACATTTTGTCTGGCTTCTGATTCTTAATCAAAAACATTTTACTTAGAATACTTTCCACAAAAAAGCCAGAGAGGTAGAAGTATAATTCTGTGTACAGATAGTCCTTGACTTATAACAGTTCATTTAGTGACCATTTGAAGTTACAACAGCACTGAAAGTGATTTAGGACCGTTTTTCACACGACTGGCAGAATCCTCATGGTCATGTGATCAAAATGCAGACATATAGCAGCTGGCTCATAACTTGAAACATTCCTAGTGTGTGTTTTAATTATCTACAACTTCATGAGATGTCAGATACTGAATTGTAGAGAAGTAGTAGGTTGAAGGTATTTAGCACTAAATTTGTAACAATAATGTTGGTTTCAATAATATTTTAGAGCTTTGGGTCTCAAATAGTGTATTCCATGTGCTTCATACCTCACACTAGACCAGGGGTAGGCAACCTTGGCTCTTTTATGACTTGTGGATGTCAACTCCCAGAATTCCTGAGCCCAGGCATGTTGGCTGAGAAATTCTGAGAGTTGAAGTCTACAAGTCATAAAAGGGCCAAGTTTGAAGACCCCTGGAATAGATCAATAGCGTCGTTCTAGCCAGCTGTGCTGGCTCAGGAATTCTGGGAATTGAAGTCCACGAGTCATAAAAGAGTCAAGGTTGCCTACCCCTCCACTAGATTATGGCTTATATACTGCTCAAAAAAGTAAAGGGAACACTTTTAACACAATGTACTATATTTAATAGTAGGATGTCTTTATTTTGTGTTCCCTTTATTTTTTTGAGCAGTATATTTTCCATGATTTGAGTAATACAGTTGTTTTTTGATTCAAATAACATGGAAACTTATTTATTTATTTATTTATTTATTTATTTGATTTATATACCGCCCTTCTCCTGAAGGACTCAGGGCGGTGTACAGGGCAATAAAAATAAGAATACATTAGTTAAAATAATATTAAAACCCAAATCCATCAGGCCAGGCCGGCTTGTTCGAATAGATAAGTTTTTAGATCACGCCGGAAGGAGCGAAGGTCGGGAGCCATCCGGAGTTCAGCCGGTAAGCGGTTCCAAAGGATTGGTGCACCCACCGAGAATGCTCTCCCCCTGGGGGTCACCAGCCGACATTCTCTGACCGGTGGTACCCTGAGGAGGCCCTCTCTGTGGGAACGTACAGGACGGAGGGAAGTTGACGCCGGCAGTAGGTGCTCCCGTAGGTAATCCGGACCACAATAACAGATTTTTAAGAACAAAATATGCCAAAATTCAACCAACAGATGAGCAATGTACGTTTGATCTCCCTTTTCATTTCCCTATCTTAACTAAGAAGGTGGATTACTGCAGAATTAAAAGGTGAGGAATCAGAAGTGATTTCCAGTGCAGATCCACAGATGAAACAGAACAAACACGCATGTCAATTGGAGGGAGGAGATGAATGAGAAAATTGAAGGAATTGATTTTATTAAAGTATGGTGTATTTGTGAAAAAATAACAGTTCTATGCACAGTTGCTATATATTGGATGACTTTTTTGGGCATCCTACCCCAAAATATGTCATGCTCAGTGGGAAAATTATTCTAATAAATTTGTAGAAATGCTAAATTAGAAGCCCCACGATTTAGTTTTTCTATTTAGAAGTGTCCCCCAACCTGGTGTCTGCAGTTTTGTTGAATCTGCAGTCCTAGAATTTTCAGAGCTTGTAAATAATTGCAGACACCGTAGTTTAAACTTATTTGGAGAACAGGAAATTGGGTGTAGAAGTTAAGATATTAGAAGAGGAGACCAAGGTTCAATTCCTACTTAACCGTGGAATTCACCAGACAACTTTGAGCCTATTACCATCTCTCAGGTCAGTCTACTTCCTAGATTTGTTATTGTAAAACTGAAATAATAACAAACATGATGCCGACTCGTGCTACAACTTTATGCATTTTCTATGCATGAGTTCATTCTAACTCAGCTGGACTTGCTTTGGAGCACAAATAGGAGGAATACACTGTTCTTCTGATCTCTGGAGTCCAGATTTCTTTTTTTTAAAAAAATAGATGTTTAAAATGCACTGGGTGTCCGAAGTATTATTTCATGAGTCTGTGTGTGTAAAGGCTGCTGTGTGCTGAAAAATGCTGTAGGCAAGTTGTAAGAGGACAGGGGTGTGTGTGTGTGTGTGTGTGTGTGCGTGCGCGCACACCCACACATATCCTTTATATAAAAAACCACATTTCAGGAAATCAACCATGCCCTTTCTTAGCTCTCTGTGATCTTAAACTAACATTTCTTACAAGGTAAGGTCTTGATAAAAAGACCTTTTCATTTTGAAATATTCTGATTAATGTGCATCTGCAGAGGATAGCGCCTGGAGAAATCAGCTAGATGCATAGTCTGTTTAATTTCCATTTTAGTTCTTTGCTTGCAACTAACTCGGGTATTTGTTATCATGAGCAGGCATTATGATATAATTTTAAGGACTTCAGTTGGAGAAATCTGTATATTACTATTGATCAATAGAAATTTTATTTAGTGACCCTGGATGCAGACACCGAGTAGGTGATTGAGTTCCCAAAACTTATAGTTTTGGGGGACTTCAATCTACCATCGCTGGGAGGATCATCTGAGTTGGCTCGGGAGTTCATGGCTTCCATGACGGCCATGGACCTGACGCAAGTAATTTCGGGACCGACTCATGAGGGAGGCCACACTCTTGACTTAGTTTTCTTATCTGGACGGTGGTTAGATGATCTTGGTGGGGGCTCCCCAATTGTTATGCCCCTGTCATGGACCGATCATCATCTCCTGCAGCTGGTCTTCCATTTTGCCACCCCCCGCCGTGGGAGTGTGGAACCAATTAAATGGTACCGCCCCAGACGCTTAATGGATCCCCAGAGGTTCCAGGCGGCGCTGGGGTCCCCACCTGCCTCCCTTGCTCACAGCTCGGCAGATGCCTTAGTGGAAGCCTGGGAAAGGGCAGCCACTGAGGCCCTTGACCGAGTTGTACCCCTGCGGCCCCTGACCCGGTGCAGATCCCGTCGAGCTCCATGGTTTTCCGCGGAGCTCCGGGAGATGAAGCGTCGGAGACGGGGCCTAGAGAGCGGTTGGAGATCCAGCCGATCCGAACCCGACCGATTGCGACTAAGAACCTACACTAGGTCTTATCTCGCTGCGATAAGGGAGGCAAGGTCTAACCACTTCGCCACCCTTATCGCGTCCGCAGATAATCGCCCGGCCGCCCTGTTTAGGGTGACTCGCTCCCTCCTGAATCAGGAGGTGAGGGAGGATCCCTTGCAGGGTCGTGCCGAGGAGTTTAACCAGCATCTGTCGGACAAAATTGCTCGGATTCGGACCGGTTTGGACTCTGACTGGGCAGAGTCTGTCGAGCAGGACGCGGGCGGTCTTGTCGATATCACCTGGGAGGAGTTTGATTCTGTGACTCCGGAGGAAGTGGACAGGATCATGGGGAGACTGAGCACCACCACATGTTTATTGGACCCGTGCCCTTCCTGGCTGGTCTATGCAGCCCGGGAGAGGACACGCAGCTGGTTCCAGGCAGTTATATCGGCTTCTCTGAGTGAGGGTAGCTTCCCCGCCGTCTTGAAAGAGGCGGTGGTGAGGCCTCTCCTCAAGAAGCCTGCCTTGGACCCAGCTGTATTGAACAACTTTCGTCCTGTCTCCAACCTTCGATTTCTTGCGAAGGTTGTTGAGAGTGTGGTGGCACATCAGCTCCCTCTGGTCCTGGATGAAGCGGATTATCTAGACCCGTACCAATCGGGTTTCAGGCCCGGGTACAGCACGGAGACGGCATTGGTCGCGCTGGTGAATGATCTCTGGAGGGCTCGGGACAGGGGGCATTCCTCTGTTCTGGTCCTGTTAGACCTCTCAGCGGCTTTCGATACCATCGACCATGGTATCTTGCTGCGGCGTCTCAGGGGATTGGGAGTGGGAGGCACGGTTTTACAGTGGTTCTCCTCCTATCTCCAGGGACGTTCGCAGTCGGTGTTGGCAGGAGGGCAGAGGTCGACCGCGAGGTCTCTCATTTGTGGAGTTCCTCAGGGGTCGGTCCTCTCGCCTCTCCTGTTCAACATCTATATGAAACCGCTGGGTGAGATCATTCGTGGTTTTGGAGTTGGGTATCATCAGTATGCTGATGATACCCAGCTTTTCCTTTCGACCCCAAACCACCCCAGTGATGCCCTCAACGTGATGTCCCGTTGCCTGGAGGCGGTTCGGGTCTGGATGGGGAGGAACAGACTTCAACTCAACCCCGACAAGACTGAGTGGCTTTGCATACCTTCATCCCGGGTTTATTCGGACATTCCACCTCTTACTATGGGGGGTGAATTATTACCCCCCGTAGATAGGGCTCGCAACTTGGGAGTCCTCCTAGATTCACGGCTCACCCTGGAAGACCATATAGGAGCTGTGACTAGGGGGGCTTTCGCCCAGGTTCGCCTGGTGCGCCAGTTGCGGCCCTATCTAAGCCGGGATGATTTATGCACGGTCACTCATGCGCTCGTGACCTCTCGACTTGACTACTGCAACGCTCTCTACATGGGGCTGCCCTTGAGGACCACCCGGAAGCTCCAACTGGTACAGAATGCAGCCACGAGAGTTGTGTTGGGAGTCTCCCGATACTCCCACGTTACATCTCTGCTCCGTGAGCTGCATTGGTTGCCGGTTGCCTTCCGGGTGAGATTCAAGGTATTAGTAATGGTATTCAAAGCCCTCCATGGCAGGGGGCCGGAGTACCTGAGGGAACACCTGCTGCCGGCATCGACTTCCCTCCGCCCTGTGCGTTCCCACAGAGAGGGTCTCCTCAGGGTGCCACCGGTCAGAGAATGTCGACTGGTGGCCCCCAGGGGGAGATCCTTCTCTGTGGGCGCCCCGGAGCTATGGAATCAGCTCCCGGTTGAGCTCCGGACGGCGCCCGACCTTCGCTCCTTTCGCCGCGAGCTAAAAACATACTTTTTTGAACAAGCTGGCCTGGCCTGATGGGGGGATCGGGGGCTATTTATTAGGTTTTAAATATCTATTTTAGTATGTGGGCATTTATTTAATTTAGTTTTAACTTTTGTAATTTGTATTTTTATTCTTGCCCTGTTCACCGCCCTGAGTCCTGCGGGAGAAGGGCGGTATAGAAATATTATTAAATAAATAAAATAATAGTGTTTCCTCCACTGAGGAGTTCATGGCTAGCATCCAATTGATCCAGAGTTACCTCTGTTCTAACCAATGACCTGCGAGAAATGTCACACTTTGGACCTTCTTAGAGCTGTTTGGCCCAGACTGAGGGGTTTTAATTTAATTTAATTTAATTGGGTTTTAATTTAACTTCAGGGACTGTAATTTAATTAATAGTTTTAATTGATTTTAATTTTGTATACTATGTATTTTAATTTTCCCTGTAAACCGCCCTGAGTCCTACGGGAATAGGACGGTATATAAATTTAAATAATAAATAAATAAATAAAATATCGCTTGGGGCAGTGACATTTTATATATATTAATATGTTATATATATATATATATATATATATTAATTAAAATATTTTTTAAAAAATCTCTCTAGGCCACCTATTACATATATGAAATTGCAGAGGGGCAATAAATATATACATAATATGTTACATCCCATTCCTTGCCTCCTAGTAATCTTCATAATAGCTTGAGAGGTAGATTATTTTGAAAAGTGATGATGCCCTGTGTGATTTTAAATGCGAATTGAGTTTGGGATTCCTTAATTTAGGTCTAGTTCTGTTTTCTTTTTAATAAGTTTCTCCATGGGTATTGATTATCTAAAATAATTCTTTGTAACTTCTGGTATCCTGAATATGCCATTGGCTAATGCAGAGCATGAAACGAATATTGTCAAGTACTAAATGTTCTGGCTTTCATACTAATTTTTGTGTGTGCAAGGTTTCTCTGATGTTTGTATTGTATAAGGTAGTACCGTATATACTTGAGTATAAGCCGACTCGAGTATAAGCCGAGACCCCCAATTTCACCCCCAAAAACTGGAAAAAGTTGTTGACTCGAGTATAAGCCGATCCGCCGTTCTGCAAGCGGAGGCTGGATCCGCACTCTGCAAGCCTCCGCCGCCGGCGGAGGCTGGATCCGTGCTCTGCAAGCCTCTGCCGCCAGCAGAGGCTCGATCCGCCATTTTGCAAGCCTGAATACACAGGAATACCCTGTGTGGCCGCGGCTCTCGGGGAAGCCCTGGCTGTCTGCTTCCTCGCTCCACGCTGCCATTCGGGGCCCGCGCGTTCCCCGGGCAAATCGCGGCGCCCAGCAGGCGAGGAAACACGCCCGCTCCAGTCGCCCCCCCTTCCCTCAGGAGACGCGAAGCAAGTGACCGCCCGGAGCTTACCGAGGACTTGCACGCGGCCAAGGCTTCGGTGCTTCCAGGATCGCGCGCACCTCTCCCAAGCCGCCGCCGTCCGGAGACCTGCCGAAGTTTGGGGAGGTTTGGGGAGGTGCGCGCGCACCTCCCCAAACCTCCCCAAACGTCGGCAGGTCTCCGGAACTCCGCGCCCTGCCTGCCTGCTTCTTTCCGCAGCGGAAAGAAGCAGACCTCCGCGCCCTGCCTGCCTGCTTCTTTCCGCAGCGGAAAGAAGCAGACCTCCGCGCCCTGCCTGCCTGCTTCTTTCCGCAGCGGAAAGAAGCAGACCTCCGCGCCCTGCCTGCCTGCTTCTTTCCGCTGCGGAAAGAAGCAGACCTCCGCGCCCTGCCTGCCTGCTTCTTTCCGCAGCGGAAAGAAGCAGACCTCCGCGCCCTGCCTGCCTGCTTCTTTCCGCAGCGGAAAGAAGCAGACCTCCGCGCCCTGCCTGCCTGCTTCTTTCCGCAGCGGAAAGAAGCAGACCTCCGCGCCCTGCCTGCCTGCTTCTTTCCGCAGCGGAAAGAAGCAGACCTCCGCGCCCTGCCTGCCTGCTTCTTTCCGCAGCGGAAAGAAGCAGACCTCCGCGCCCTGCCTGCCTGCTTCTTTCCGCTGCGGAAAGAAGCAGGCAGGCAGGGCGCGGCGGTCCGGAGACCTGCCGACGTTTGGGGAGGTGCCCAAACCTCCCCAAACGTCGGCAGGTCTCCGGACCGCCGCGCCCTGCCTGCCTGCTTCTTTCCGCAGCGGAAAGAAGCAGGCAGGCAGGGCGCGGAGGTCCGGAGACCTGCCGAAGTTTGGGGAGGTTTGGGGAGGTGCGCGCGCACCTCCCCAAACTTCGGCAGGTCTCCGGACGGCGGTGGCTTGGGAGAGGTGCGCGCGATCCCGGAAGCACCAAAGCCTCGGCCGCGCACAAGTCCTCGGTAAGTTTTTTTGTTGACTGGAGTATAAGCCGAAGTGGAATTTTTCAGCCCAAAAAGTGGGCTGAAAAATTCGGCTTATACTCAAGTATATACGGTACTTATGTTTAGAAGGAAACATCCAAATTAGCAAATTGTCCTGATGGTATGGTCTGGCTGAAAAAATCAAATGGTTGATATGAAAATAACATGTTATGTCAGTGGAATATTCTTGAATCTTTGGGGAATGCTTTGCTCTGCTGGCCAAATGAGATATATGCTATGAGTCTTTGCAGTATTCAGATGCTACTGAGATTAAAGATGTTTCTTTTTGATGTTCTCAGGGGAAAAAATTAGCCTGTTGGCTTAAAAATAGATAATTTGAAGTAATAAGCTGATCATAATACCTCGACACATTTTTAAAGCTTTCCAGTTTCCCTCAATACATTTTTGTATTTTGAGCATTTACATTCCTATGTCATTTAATGTTGATGTTTTTAAACTGGGGAATGTCCTAGTTATGATCAACAAAAATGGGTTGCTCATCAAATATATGACAAGCTGGCAAAAAACATACAAGTCTGTAAAGCAAGATGGCCTTGCCAGCGTTTATCATCCTGCTTTGAACAGAAAGTACTTGCAAAACCTAGCAATGTTTCTTATATTCATCATCCCACAGAGCTCCTTCAGTCATAATAGTAGATAATATTATTTGGCTCTACTGTAGAGCCAAAATTTCTAAAGAGTGAAAAAAAAATGACCATTTTGCTAAATAAAGCAGATGTAGAAGTTAAATTGCTAAATTGTTAGATTAATGGTAATAACAAGAGGAAATTGCAATTGCAGACAGGAAGTAAACAGTAATTGCAAATAAGAAATAATGGTTTTACTTTTTCCAGCTAAAATAGTTAATAGTTAAATAACTAGTAGTTATTTGTAGTTAGTAAATAATAAAATCTACAAAATCTACACGTTACAATGCTTATCTCTGATTTGTATGTCATTTCATTAGGTATTGGTACTATCACTTTAAATTCACTTCAAACATTGCAATCCTTGGCTGTCACACATGTTTTACTGTATAGTTAGTAAATCACATCCATAAATTTTAAAACAAGACTCCATAATTAAGATGAATGATTTCTAAGACTAATACAGGAAGCCATTCGGAGTGCTGTTCCTAGTGACTTTTCTAGATGACATTGTGAATTATAAGTCAATATGCACATTACTGTAAAGTGAGCTTGTCTTGTATTAATAAAATAAGGGAATACTGTGATGTAGCAATATTGTGTTGGCTGGTTCATTATTGCACTTATAATTGGCACTATACCTGATGCCTTAGCATGGTGTAGCATTTATTATTTGGTAGGGCATCCTGAAAAAAAATGGAAGCATTTGATTTCACATGCAACTTCTGAAAAATAAACCAGATGCTGAGACAAAGATTTGCATTTGCATTTAATGAACATGTTTCTACATGACATCAGTTACCTTGCTTATTACAGTAAATGGTTCTTCCTTGTCTTAGAAATAAACCTAGAGAAGAATAAAGGTGATCTGAGTGGAAAATAAAACTACATCACAGGAAGCAACATTGACATTAGTTCAAGCTGTAATCTGGCTATTTGCCTTTTAGTAACTGATTCTATACGTTTCTAAGAAATGTAGCTCATTTCTTAGTGATTTATGTGTCTTTACAGCACCACCCAAAGATTACTGAAGTGATATAAAGCTTGGCTTCACTGTTGTTATTTTGGCACAATAGTTGAACAATTGTAGGAGATGCTCTAAATCCCAAGAGTGGAAATAACCTTTGTGTTAGCCAACAATGTGATTATTAATGTATCTGTTCAAAACTAAGACTAATTGTAATACTAAAATGGTTAGAGATTATTTGGTTAGGAATGGAAGATCTGAGAATTGGGATAGGCAATAAAAAGTATGTTTGGGCAGCAAACTGCCACAAAGACCAGAAATTCCATCTGCATTTTATACTTGCTGGAGTACGTCCTATATGTAAGTGTAAATCAAAAAGAATAAATGTTTTATCAATATTGTTATATTTCTCTTTAAGGTTTTTGACTTCCATTTAGCTTTTAAATGCACAGAATAACCAACCAATCCTTCGAAACAATGAATAATATGGTGTTTCTATTTCAGATTGCTTCTATGTAGACCTATTATGATTCACACACAGTAGACAGAAAAAGTAGATAATAAAAATCTCTCAACTTTTCCTTCACATTCTGTTTCTCTGTTAAGAAAGAACATTTTGTCATGTAATCTCCTCACCCGCTGCCTAGAGTCAAAATCCCATTTTGACTCCATTTATGGGTTTAATTATGCCCCCTGATACTGTGGAATCATAACTTTGGTGTTGATTCAAAACTTTCCACTTCCATAGAATTAGCAACTATTCCCATATGGTTTTCTGAAATCAGTTCAGGCATTAAGCCAGAAGTAATGGCTTTCCATATCCTTTAGGGAAGCATGCATTTATAAATCTTTATGTACAAATGATGTACTATGCTCTGGGTACACAAATTTGACAGAGACCTCATGATGTGACAAACAGTTTGTATTATGTCCCCATGCTATGATTTTTTATGTTGTGCAAAATTTACATTTTCCTGAAAAAATGCCATCATGGGATCCTACACACAAAATTTCCACTGTACTTCCCAAGTCTTCAGTACCATTTTTATATAACAAACTAGGGTGTGTGAGAGTTTTCCCCATTCCCCAAACTTCAGTGTTCCATGCCTGTACCTTGTTCACGGGCACCGTGTTCGTATATTTTTGCTCATCATATTTTCAAATATCTAATAAGCAGAAGACCCTTTTCAGACTATACCTATACAATAGCTACATGGATTATTGGGCATGATTGCAAAGTAACCCACTTCTAAGTTCTTTCCAAATCTTTACGTAATATTTCAGAAAAATCAATTATCTCGGGGGAAGGAGAAAAGGGAGATTGTGCCAATTTCAACACTTACACAAGATCAGATGTAATGAGAATGGGAGTTTCTCCAGCATGATAGATGGAGAATCCACAAATGGGTTAACTCTGTCTTCCTGCCCAATTAGACTAAGTCAGTCAAACTTGCCACGCCTCTCCTGGGCCAAGACACCTCCCAATCATGACTTAGTCTGTGCCCAGAATAGACGTAATTTTGGCTCCCAAAATCTTGCTGAGTCATCTCTTCTGAGTAATTAAGCAGGTCGTATATATTTTTTCCCCAATGCCTCCAGTCCCAAGAGCAACGCAGTCCAGGCCCAAGGCCACCTTTACGCCCACAACAGCTGGGCTTCGGCCCTCAGAGGTGCAGGGAGTGTGGTCACCGGAGCAGTTTCAGGCTCTGACCTCCCAGGCGGTCGCCCAGGGATTGGCCTTACAACGTCAACAAAGGTATGCACCCAAATCAGTGGCCTCACTGACACCGCCTTATCTCCCCCAGTTGGGAGCACCAGAATATTCTGACCCTATTTCTCCCGCCCAGTCTCACAGCAGAGTATCTTTTTCTAAGGAGTACGACCCGATGGAAATGCCGCTTTTGGAGGATGAGGATCTTACTCTGGACTCTCCTCCCTTTGTTGGTCTATTCAATCTGGCGCTCTTTAAATCTCTGCTTCATAAGGCAGGTGCTACTGCTAAGATTGGTCCTGACCAGGTTCTCCATCCTGGTCCATCCACCAGCCAAGACGCAAGGCCGGTATTTTCAGAGCATGTGGTCACTGAGAGTCACATGCCCTGTCCCTCTCTCTTCCTCAACACAGTACAGAAGCAATGGGGAACACCTGGCACTTTTCCCTCTCCAGCGGGGACGGACAAGAAGCTCTTTAATCTTAACCTGGCCTTGTCGGAAGTGCTAGAGGTTCCTTCTGTGGATGAACCTCTGACTTCACTCTTCTCCTCCACGGTGTCCGGTGATATGGCTGAGATCTTGAAGGCGGAGGACAGGAAATCTGAACTTTCCTTCCGCAGGACCCACCAGGCCTCAGCATGGGTGGTGAGGGCAGCCACATCCACCTCTTTCTTTGCCAGAACCTCCCTTCTCTGGCTCTGCCAACTTCAGGCCAGAGTACCCCCATAGGAAGTCTGAATGCACCAGGACTTAGCGAAGTTAGTGGCTGCTTTGGAGTACATGGAGGACGCATCTCTACATGCCGCCAGGTTCTTTTCTAGGGCCATAGCCTCCAATGTTACCACTCACAGACTCCTGTGGCTCAAACACTGGCGAGCGGATGTTGAATCCAAGTGGCACTTGGCAGCTGCCCCTTACCGTGGTGGTCAGCTTTTTGGGGAGGCCTTGACACCTTATTTGGTGGAAAACAAGGACAAGCGTAAGGTGATGTCTCGTCTTCTTAGACGGGCAGATAGACGGCCTACCCCATATGTCCGCAGACAATTTTTCTGGTCAGGGTCAGGATTGGAGTTTGCTCAGCCCCCCCCCCCCCGTTTCTTTCCTCCCAGGTCTGACCATCAGTTCGACCGACCGGGAACCAGAGACAGACCCAGGTCGCAATTCCAAGCAAAGCGGCCCTTTCGAGGCACGGGGGGCCGTCCCTTCAGAAAGTCTAAATGACTTCAGGGTTGTCTCCCCAATTGGTGGCAGACTGATGTTGTTTGTTCAAAAATGAGAGACCACCATCACAGATGCTTGGGTCCTCAACACTATCAGGAGCGGTCTGTCCCTAGAATTCATGTCCGTCCCCCCAGAGCACTTCATTCCTTGTCCGCTATCAAAAAATGCGGTCAGGAAGGCTCTCATGTCAGAGGCTATTCAGCACCTCTTAGAAATAAGGGTCATAGAACCAGTCCCAGATGGGCAGCTAGGAAGATGGTTCTATGCCATCCTCTTCTTCATTCCGAAGACGTCTGGAGGATGGAGGGCAATACTCAATCTAAAGGGGCTGAATACTCACCTCGCATACAAGAAGTTCAAGATGCAAACACTGCAGTCCATCTTGGCCAGCATCAGGACGGGAGATTTCCTGACGTCTATCGACCTCACGGAAGCATACCTTCACATTTCCTTCCTTCCTGCCCACTGGAGGTTCCTCAGGTTTTGCTACAAGACTCACCATTACCAGTACAGAGCCTTACCGTTCGGCCTTTAGTAGGCCCCAAGAGTGTTTACCAAGATCTTGGTGGCACTGACCACGCATTTGAGGTCCGTCCCCGTATGCATCCAGTGCTATCTGGATGACATTCTCATCCAGTCCCTATCGCTCCAGGCTGCTCAATCGGACCTGGCTTTGTATATCAAGACTCTCCAGGACCATGAGTTCTCGGTGAACTTTCAAAAGAGCCAGACAGTTCCCACAACCTGCCTTCTTCATTTGGGCACGGTCATAGACACCGAACTGTGCAGGGTCTGTTTATCTCAGGACCGTCAGGGTCCTTCAGGTCCAGAGGGAGCGTGTAGTCACCCTGGCCGTTATTTCCCAACTGTTAGGGAAGTTGGTTTCCTGCATGGGAATAGTCCCATGGGCCAGAATACATTCCAGGGACCTGCAATGGTTTTTGCTCCCATTTCAGAGACTGGACACCAGCTCCTCCAACCAAAGGGTAAGGGTTCCATCTTGGACCCTAAACTCCCTCCAGTGGTGGACCTTGCCAGCGGTAGCCAGGGGCTCTTTATTCCAGGAACCCGTTTGGATCACCCTGACTACAGATGCTAGCCTGTTTGGCTGGGGGGGGTGCATCTAGGGTCTCAGTAGGCTCAGGGCTGGTGGTCCCAGTCCGACCTGAAGCACAACATAAATTGGTTGGAGCTCAGAGCCATACATCTGCCCTATGCCACTTCCGCAACAGGGTGGCAAGACAACATGTCCTAGTCCTCACAGACAACGTAGCAGCAAAAGCCCATGTGAACCGGCAAGGGGGTACCCGTTCCAGGTCCCTTATGGCTGAGGCCCAACTGTTGGGCTCTTGGGCAGAGACCAACCTCTCATTACTGAGGGCCGAGCACATCTCGGGGGAGGCAAATCAGCAGGCGGACTTTCTCAGCAGGTCGACAGTGGCTCACTCTGAATGGCGCCTGCATCCCAGTCTCTTCGAGGAGATATCGGAGAGGTTAGGTCAGCCAGTACTGGATCTGTTTGCTTCTCTCGCAAATTCCCAGCTCCCGATGTTTTCCTCCCAGTTCCCCTCTCCAGGGGCAGTGAGGACGGATGCCCTCCACAGCCCTTGGCCCGGGGACTTGCTGTATGCCTTTCCGCCTCTCCCTCTGATCCTGGCAGTCATCTGCAAGTTACTGCAAGAGCGGGCAGAGGTGATAATTGTTGTACCACACTGGCCAAGATGGCCATGGTTTGCCGACCTTGTGAGTCTGTCGATCTCTCCCCAGTGGAGGATTCCTTCAGATCGTGTTCCACTCAGCCAGGGAGCTCTGCATCATCCAGAACCCCAGTGGCTCCAGTTGACTGTCTGGAACTTGAACGGCTGCTCCTGACACATGAGTCTTATTCATTGGAGGTAATTACAATGATTCACACCTCCGGATGGCCTACAACAAACAGGATCTATGACTCCACTTGGAAGAGTTTCTGTAGTTGGTGTGATAAGAACCAGTTAGATCTTTCGGCTATTACTATCCCGAGGGGCTTAACAAGGGCTTTGCGCTCAATACCATCCGCTGACAAGTAGCAGCTGTCTCCACCGTATTTACTTGGGGCAGTTCAGAGGCATTGGCTCAACATCCTATGGTACGCTCATTTCTCAAAGGAGCAACCAACACCACACCTCCAGTGGTTCACTGGTATCCCTCTTGGGATTTGTCACAGGTCTTGCAGGCCCTTACCTCTCCTCCATTTGAACCCATCAGGACCTGTACTCTGCGGTTCTTGACAATTAAGGTGGCCTTCTTGATAGCTGTCATGTCGGCTAGACGCATTTCTGAATTGGCAGCTCTCTCTGTCAGACAGGACTTATGCGTTTTTCATGCTGACAGGGTGGTCCTTCGATTGGATCCCTCCTTTATTCCTAAGATCAATACCTTGTTTCATACAGCGCCGGATGTCATTTTGCCAGATTTTTGTCCTCATCCATCTCTTGCCTTGGAACGGCAATGACACAATCTGGATGTCCGCAGGGCTTTGCGCCACTATATTAAGCAGACAGCGTCTTTTTGCAAGTCGGAAGCCCTCTTTGTTTCCTTTCAACCCTTTACTATGGGGCAGAAGGTTTCTGCCTCCACTATAGGCAGGTGGATCAGGGCTTGTATTGCAGGGGCGTGCCAATCGCATTCCCTGTCAGTTCCCAGGTGTATCACTGCTCACTCCACTTTTAGTGCTGCAACTTCTGCGGCTTGGGAGACACAAGCGTCCATTGAGGACATTTGTAGGGCAGCGACATGGTCCTCGCCTTCCCCTTTTGTGAGGTATTTTAAACTGGATAGGTTTGCCTCCGCAGACGCCTCATTTGGCTGGAGAGTGCTGCAATAGATAGTGCCACAGGGTGGGACACAGGCCCAGACTGATTCCCTCCCATAGGGACAGAGCAGCTTTGGTATGTCCCATTCGTGGATTCTCCATCTATCATGCTGGAGAAGGGGCGTTGTCTTACCTGAATGCCTTTTCTCAGCATGATGATGGAGAATCCACACCCACCCCTTAGTGTCTGTCAGGTCCTGTGTCAGGGGTATGGGAGCCAACACGTCAGACTGTCGTCATTTGCTTCGCCTTCGTCATGACTGGGAGGTGTCCTGGCCCAGGAGAGGCGTGGCAAGTTTGACTGACTTAGTCTAATTGGGCAGGAAGACAGAGTTAACCCATTCGTGAATTCTCCGTCATCATGCTGAGAAAAGGTGTTCAGGTAAGACAACACCCCTTCAGACTGAAGGCAAACCATGGTTTAGTCCATTTTTGACCAGCCAAGATCCTAGTGTATCTCACTTGTTGGAGAGAATATAGAGAATATAGCAGCATGTAGAAGGATAGCAAGGGTACTAGGGGCAACCTCACAGAAATTTAAATCCATTTTTTGGCCAGTACTAGCCAAAATGGTATAATATACTATAATGACTATGTACAAGAGCTGAGACTGCAGACATGGAAACTAGTAGTTCATAGGCTAGACCAGAGGTAGGCAACCTCGGCTCTTTTATGACTCATGGACTTCAACTGCCAGAACTCCTGAGTCAGCTATGCTGACTGGGGAATTCTGGGAGTTGAAGTCCATGAGTCGTAAAAGAGCCGAGGTTGCCTACCCCTGGGCTAGACAAATTGGCTCTTATATCTCATCCATCTTTCAAAGCCATCAAGCACCCTGTCATTTCAGAAAGGTTGAAAAGTAATCCTAGATTTTAAATTTGGAGAACAGATAGACCTCTGACTTCTTTGCACTGTAGTATATATATATATATTCATCTATTGCGGTTGTGTACTTGTCTGCAGTAAAGAGACTTGCCTAGCTAAGTTGTGTCTGAAAGCCGAATTAAAGATTAAGTGTCTGGAGACCTGAGGTTACTGCTGAGCCTGATAACTTGGACTCATCTGAATGAGTTATGTAGCTGTACTGTGGTCATAACAAGAAAACATATATATAGGAATTATTAATAATGCAAGTTAGCTCGAAGCAAACTGAGGAAGCATAGGGTTTAACTTGAATTTAGTGCCATTGCTGGAATTTTTTTTATACAACCACTGTCTCTTATTCTATGTTCTTCCTGATCAATTTTTAACTGCAACTCAACTTCCTCCCTCAAACCCTTATCCAGGAGTAATTCCTGAATTGCCAGTGTGCAGTAGATAAATGTCTCAAAGCTGGTTTTTCAAGAGGCAACTGGACTTTCTTGTTTTTCTTTGAAGACATTTCGCTTCTCATCAAAGAAGCTTCTTCAGCTCTTGACTGGATGGTGGGGAATGGAAGGACTTATATCCTTTGCAGACAGCTGGTCATTTACATTCTTTTAGAGAGTGGTCGAGGCCACTTGGAAATTTATCTGTGTCAAGGTAACCTGAGTGGTGCAAATGGGTGTGAAGCCTTCTTGGAACTGCTGAAATGGCTGTGCTGTAGAGTGGAGATACGGTTGTTCAAATTTGACCTAAATGGCCTCCTTGACCCCTCTTTCAAACCAGCAGTCCTCTCTGTCCAAAATGTGGAATTTGCTGTCTTCAAAACAGTGGCTTTTGTCTTTTAAATGCAGATGGACTGCTGAATCTTGTCCTGATGGGTTTGTTTTTCTACGATGTGCCATGCGTTTATGAAGTAGTTTTGTTTCCCAAATGTACAGATCTGCACATGTCTCACTGCATTGTACTGCATATACCATGTTCTGGGTGTTTTATCCTTGGGGTGGACAAGCTTCTGCCTTAGTGTAATCTTGGGTTTAACGTGCGCACGTATATTGTGTTGGCTGAAGATCCTCCTGAGCTTTTCAGGTAGTCCTGCAATGTATGAAATGACAACATTATTTCGTTTGTTGTTCTCTTCTGTTAAGGAGGAGCTCCTGCTTTTTTGGGATTTGATGAAGGCCCAGTTGGGATAGCCACATTTTCTGAGGGCTTCCCTGATACGTTTTAGTTCTTTTTCTTTCCCATCTTTGCTGGTAGGAGGCCTTCAGCTCGATGGTGTAGGGTTCTAATAATTCCCATTTTGTGCTCCGGTGGGTGGTGAGAATCAAAATGTAAATATTGATTTGTGTGGATGGGTTTTCTCTACACTTCAGTGTTAAGGCTTCTGTTCTCCTTAATGTGTATTGCACAGTCTAGGAAGGCTAGACTTTTCCTTAACATTTCCCCACGTGAATTTGATGTATCTGGCCACAGAGCTGATATGTTTGCTGAACACTTCCAATTCCTGTGTTTTGATCTTGACCCAAATATCATCCATGTACCTATACCAGTGAGTGGGTGGAATTCCTGTGAAAGAGTTTAAGGCTTTGGTTTCTACCTCTTCCATGTAGAGATTGGCCACAATGGGGGACACAGACGAACCCATGATGCAGTCGTGTTTTTCTCTGTAGAAACCTTCATTGTATTTAAAATAGGTAGTGATCAGGCAGAGGGTCCAGCATGGCACATATTTGGTCTGGGTTGAGGTTGGTTCTGTTCACCAAAGGTGCTATCTTGCAGCAGTCGTTTCTTCACTACCGTGACAGTTTCAGTTGCTGGAATGCAGGTGAAGAGGGAAATCACATCATAGGAAACCATGGTCTCAACCCGGTCCGGTTTTAGTTTCCAAACCTTGCTGGCAAAGTGCTGTGAATTATTGATATAATTTGTGGTGTTGCCAACTAGAGGAGCTAATAAGGTGTTTAGATGTTTTGCAGTGTTGTTGGTGACAGAGTTGATGCTGCTGACGATTGGTCTGAGTGGAGCTCCCTCTTTGTGAATTTTGGGGAATCCGTATATGCATGGGGTAGCTTCCCCAAGGTAAAGACAGTAATATTGTGGCTTGTAGATTGCGTTGTCCTTCAGTACGTCTTGCAAGAAATCAGTGATCTTTTTCTTGTAACTGCTGGTGGGCTCTCTTTAGCAGTGTCCTTCAGAAGACTCTTCACTTTGGCCTTGTAGTCATCTGTGTTCAGGATGACTGTGCATCTTTATCAGCTGGCAGGATGGTGATGTTTGGGTATCTTCCTAGGGATGTCACTGATCTCCTTTCTTGAATTGTGAGGTTGGAAGAGGGTGTTTTGGCACTGGCGAGGGCTGCAGATACCTTCATCCTTAATTGTTCTGCCTCTGGTTCTGTCAGTTTATTGTTCCTGATGGCTGAACTCTGTGGCTGTGAGGAGAACAACAATTGGTAGCTGTTCTGGTGTTACTGCAAAATTCAGTCCTTTGGCTAAAAAACATTATTTTCTGTTTGGTACAGATTTCTCACCCATTGGTCTGAAAAGCTCAGGAGGACCTTCAACCAACACAACGTATGTGCACATTTTAAACCCAAGAATACAGTAAGGCAGAAGCTTGTCCACCTAAGCAACATGGTATATGCAGTACAATGCAATGAGACATGTGCAGATCTGTACATTGGGGAAACAAAACAACTACTTCATAAACACATGGCACAACATAGGACAACAAACCCTCTCAGTTGGAGAGTTCAGTGTAATGTAATCTTGAAAAAAAAATTATGAAGATTCAAGTTAATTGGGACAGAAATAACATTTGAAGTATAAAAGGATCCTGCTGTTCTTCTATATAGCTAATTCTGTCAGAATGCTTGACCAGATTTTATCTATACCAAATAGATAAAATTTTATTTATCTGATAGATTTTAAAATAACAGCTCAGGATGCAAATTTGAAGTTTGAAAAACATAATTTAAGACTTAGTTCTCTGTCTGATCACAGACAGCTATGACTTATTCAAATTGTGATTTAATGAGTGGGTCCCAAGCTTTTATTATCTTGGCTCCTTTCCCTTTGCTCCTGCTCAGTCATCAGTTGTATTTCCAAGAATCTCCCATCCTTTCTAACTTATTTGATTGTCCTGTATGTTCCTGATCTGTCTTCTTCCCGTATAGCTGTTGTCAGTGGGCAAGAAGAGTCTGGGACTTTCCCCGATGCTGATTTAAATTACTATTCACTCATTTTTGAATTGGCAGAAAACAACTAGCCTATAAATTTGCGGTTGATCCTTATCTAGCATTTATTACTTCTACTTTTGGCTTGCAACCAAAGTCTTCCCTGTTGGGCTGGCAGTTGATTCTGAAGTGAGGTACTTCAGGCAGGTCAGTGGAGTGAAAACAGAATTTTGAATTTGTAAGTTAAGTAAGGGGTAGAAGAGGTTGATGGTAGAAGCCTAGTGAGACAGATTGGAATATAGATGTTCTGATTCCTGATTTGATTAGCTAGTCATGGAAACAACATCCAGGTTTGAAGCAGAGTCTGATGTCTCAGGGGCTGCCGCAAAGAAGAGGGAGTCAAGCTATTCTCCAAAGCGCCCGAAGGCAGGACAAGAAGCAACGGATGGAAACTAATCAAGGAGAGAAGCAACCTAGAACTAAGGAGAAACTTCCTGACAGTTAGAACAATTAACCAGTGGAACAACCTACCTCCAGAAGCTGTGAATGCTCCAACACTGGAAGTTTTAAAGAAGGGACTGGACAGCCATTTGTCTGAAATGGTGTAGGGTTTCCTGCCTGAGCAGGGGGTTGGACTAGATGACCTCCAAGGTCCCTTCCAACTTTACTATTATGATTATGAATTCCTTCCTTAAGAGACATTGAGCAATCAATCATTCCCTAATGGGAAATATTAATACTGTCATAGTTCATCACCTCTTCTACCCTGGCTTCTCTCTTTATGTATAGTGTTCAATGCACAGAATCCCCCAATATCACCACTGCTAAGAATTTGGGGAATTGAAATCCACACATCTGAAGATGCCAAGTTTTAGAAAATGTTGTCTAGACTGAGTGACTCTATGTATATATGTTAAGATTGCACTGAATAAAACAGTAATGCATATTTTTCATATTAAAAAAGTAACCATTTCACACATTTCCCCTTTTGTTCTATTTCAGAACAATGATTCCTGTCACTGAATTCCGCCAGTTCTCTGAACAGCAGCCAGCCTTCCGTGTTTTGAAGCCATGGTGGGATGTATTTACAGACTATCTTTCTGTTGCCATGTTGATGGTTGGTGTGTTTGGTTGCACATTACAGGTAAATAAACAGGACTCCAAGTTAAAAATTAATGATAGCATAGAAACAGGACTGTGATGTGTCTCAGATTCTGAATGCCAGTTAAAAAAACATTTAAAATCATGGATACTAGAATTATTTGTTCATCTGTTCAAGTAACATAGCAGACCAATTTGCAGTAGTATTAGTCAACTTTTGGAGTAGTGGGCTCCAGGATCACATGTGGTCATTTAAGTAATATGATGTAGGAGAAGAGCAGGCAGAGCTGGTGGGGGTGGAGTTATAGATGTTGTTTAGCATCTTCAATCCTTATCTAGCACCAATTTAGTGCTAACCGTTAGTTGACTAGACTCTCGTGTATAGATTTGAATAAATCTATGTTGAAACTTTACAAATAGTCCTGATTCCTTGCTTTAACAAATATCTTTTTATTTAATTATCATATTAATGTAAGGTCTGATTTTCTACTCTACACTTGACAGCTAATAGTTCCAGATTAATATCTGTTTTAAATTATTATAGATCTTTATAAACTTGGTACTATCCAAGTCAAGCACAAAGAACCAGGACCATTGTGTAGATTGCAACATAAACAATTTATTGAAGCCTATACACAATAATCTAGTGAACTAACAATCAGCACTAATTGGCACTACATAAGGGCCAGTGCAATTCATAGGAAGGTAGACTTGGATCTTTTGTGGCAACACAAGGACTCTAAACTGATGACATGTTTAACTCTGCCCCCCAGCTCTGCTTGTTCTTCTATATATAACAAATCTTTGGCACAGTTACGTGTGTGTCCAAATGGAGTGCTCTCATAGACTGCACCAGCACCTTTGTAGTACATTGGAAAAGATTCTCAAGTATATGGCTTGAGGTCCTAGAGTTGTTTGCAGCTCCAGGTTTTGTATGCAACCCCAACAACTCTAAAAATTGTTACATGATTAAATCCAGCATGACAAAAAAGTTACTTAATGAATACATAGGTAGTAAATAAATATTTACTTTTGTTTTAATTTAATTTCATTAAATACAGTTTTATTTGGCCCTGATAGCTTCCTTTTGATTTAAATCTTTAGATCAAAACTAATAAGATTCATGCTCTTAGTACGGTATGTGCTAATTTGAGAAGGGGAGGGGTCATAAGTTCTTGATTTAAATTTATTTTTAAAGAATTAGAAAAAAAATAATTTGAAGGAAGGAAAAAGATTGTATTAAAAGATTTACAAAACAATTACGTAGGAGTTTATGAAGAAAAAACACATTCCACTTATAAGTCACTTTAGATTGGAACAGATATGAAGATAAGCCAAAAATCTCTTCACCCCATATTTCATTTGTTATCTATTAAAAATAATATAGCCTCATTATTCAATCAGCAAGAATCCATTCAGTTACTAATACAGACACACACACATACACACACACAAGTAAAACAATTGCTTTCCTTTCCTTTCCTAAAAGAGTTCTTCCTTTAATTAACCCAGTAATTCATAATTTTCTCTAAAAATACCTCAAAAGTCCCTTCCCATATCATATCTCATTTCTACAAAGAAATCCTTAAAGCTTTGTCATTCAAACCTAAGAAAAATTCCATTAAAACAACATATTGAAAAACTTAATCTTTAATTCTTTTAAATATTGTCCCACAAATTAATTTATCTTTTTTTCTATTTTCTCTCAGAAACTCCTTCACAAGCTCAACATTTTGCTTCAATTTTAACAAGCTTCTAAAAAATATTCACTCTAAAAAATAACAAAAAATCTGCATACATACATATAAATCCTTGATTGTAAAAATCAGCTTTATGAGCCTTCTTTTTGCTTTTAAAAGTCTTGATCTTTATTCTTCTTAAGTAGCTGGTTTCTTTTCATTCTCTCTTTATCTTTTCTCACAAACTCCTTTATAAATATAACACATCTTTTGTAGATCCACAATAAAAAATTGTCCAAGTCATTTTTCTAAGTTGAAATCCACATATCCAAATAACTCTTCTGATCTATTATTTGTGAGTCTTTTTTAACTATTAAAAGATCACCCAGTTTCATTTGTCCTGTTTAACGGTTTTGCCAATATCTTTCTTGTAGCCTGTCATTTTTAAATCAATATCCAAAGTGGCCTGATTTTTGGTTGTTTTCCCTTCTGTCTCCTGTTTTAAACCTGTTATAGTAGCAATCTTAAAAGTTCTGAGTGCATTGTTGCCAAATATCCTTGAATTCTTCCAGATTTAAAATACTTTTCTGAGAGGCAAAGAATATAGTCTTTTGAAGGTAAAGTTCTGCAAAGACAAAGTCATCTAGATAATAAATTTGCCTTTTTTGCACTGACTGTGAATTTTGCCTTATATTGAAATATAGTTCTCCGTATATTTCAGAGTGTTTCCTCTTTCTCTCTTACTGGAATTCATTTCCTTGGATTAAAAACAAAGTAGAAAATTCTGGAACATAACAATTTTTTAATTTCTGTGATACAAATAGCATTCAAATGCTATATATGGCATTAATCTTATTCTCTCTTTCCTTCCACACATACTACATTCTGTCTTTCTTCAATTGGCAGTCAGTAGTAGTTATATGCAAGACCAAAATACTTGACTCTAAAGGCCTGTATTCTTGGCCAGAGGCCTAGTGCTAACTAATCTTCCTACTTCTGCTTTTCCCAGTCAGTTTATGTAAATAAACTGTAAATTGTTTCCCAGATGTGAACAAAATTATTTGTGGGAGTGGGAGGTAGTGGAAACCACAAGCATATAGAGAGGGGTCTGTAACAGTTTGCCACGGCCAACTCACTGGCCAACTCACCACAGGATAAGAGTTACGCTAATATCAAAAGAAATGGTGGAACAGAATCATTAAATAAAGGATGCAAAAGGAGGGACAGAATGAAATGTGAATGGCAGAGATTAAAATATTTTTTTATTTATTTTAAATAATTAAATGGAATTGTTAAATTGTCCCACAGCAAGTTATCCCACAGCAAGTTGGCCGTGGCGAGTTGTCCTGCAGCAAATTGGCCGCGGTGAGTTGGCCACAGTGAGTTGGCTGTGGCAAGTTGTCCCATTCTGTATAGAGAGTAGGGGTGGAATTTGATAGAAATACTATTAAATAAAAACTCTGAATGCAAGATCCTAATGCCAATTAACTTTACCTAGATTAGAGATCCAGATGTCTTCTTCTGATCTTGTGGAATCTCCAGCTAGACTGGAAAGAGGTGCTAAGAGTGGGGGAGAGTCCTTGTACTGCAGAAAGCAGCACAAAATCCCTGAAGCCTTATCTGACCATTCCCGAGTTTTTATTTGAGACTGTTCATGAGTAGTTCTATTGCTTGTGTCTGACAGCACTCTACCATGCTCCTTTACCTGAGGATGCACTGGTTTGCCTTCTGTTGTGTTTCGGCATGGCTACCATGGCAAGATACAAATTACAGATACAATCTTAACAGATATCAAGGGAAATACATAATCATCAACAGCATTGCACATATAGTGTCATATGATACTTGATGGTACTTCACATCAAGACAATGTGGCTTGCTTCGTTTTGATTCTGTAATTGGATGAATCCACCCATTATGGTTTGTAAATCTCTTGAGGTAAATAGGCTAGAGTGTGCAAATGAGTAAAAGGAAAATAGCAAGTAAGAACGCAAATGTGTGAATTTATACTCCTGCTCATTGCCACGTCTGCAAACAGCTGCTTCAGCTGACACAAATCTGTGATTATTCAGATCAGAAATTCAGACCAATAAGTCATTTCCAGTATCCTTATTACTAATCATGAGACTAATTGTTTAATACAAAGAATAATTTTCTGCAGAGTATTAGGGTCCACAACAAAGAATTTTAAAATACTTGTATGCATTGAAACATTCTGTAATTGGGCATTGTAGTTGTCTGTGTAACCTGAAAAGAAAACTAGGACTTGCCCCACTCTAATATTTTCCCTTTAAAATATGAGGACCATCTTACATTGAGAATATTATATTGGAAGCAAAAGAATTTTTCATCTTTCTTTTTGAGGTGGGGAAGTCAACTTAAATTCACAATGATCCTTTTGATAAATATGGCAGTGTTTTGGATTGCAGAGGTAGCACTGGGCTAAAGCCAAACTTTTGTTAGCCTGTGTTCTGTACCAGCCTGCTACCGGCCCTGCAGAAAAGGCAGGGACAACCCCTTTACAACCGGCAAGAGGCTGGAATTACGCCTGCCAAATTTATAGCTACAAAAACAAACAAGACACGAACCAAGAAACAGGAGCTTTAAGAAACATGAACCATCCGAGCGGTTGCCTTCAACAAACCAGCCCTCCCAGACATTCCCCTTATATAGAGTTCAGGGCGTGGCTTCTCTCTGCCTCCTTCCGAGAAGCCCCATTGCCTTCCTCTGTTTACTCCTAATTGACTGCCTCCTGCATCGGGCGTCCTTGAACAGGGCCAGCTGTGGGTCATCTTCATCCACACTGTCAGGCTCACACAGCTGGGTCTCCGTGGTGACCAAGTGGGAGGGGCCTGGCTGAGGGCTATCATCAGCAAGTTCTTCAACCCCCTCAGCAAGATCTTCAACACCCCCCTCCTCCTCTGAGTCGTCCGACCCAACTGCCGAACCCACAGGCTGACCCTGAATCACAACAGCCTGGAACTTTTACCGTTTAAGCCACAACATGGACTTTTTGACTTGTACATTTCCTGTAGGTTGATGGAGAATAGTTACTTGTCCTTTCCCACTGCAAGACTACCCATTTGTCCCATTTAATATGAAGTTTGGAAGGGCACAGAGCAATAGAGCAAAGTGCAATTGCAGCTGCCCTTAGTAGCTACCAGGTTATAAGGCAGGGAATAAGGCAGTCCATTCCTGTTGCTGAAGTTAAGGAGGTCTCGCCCTTAAGCTGCCAGGGTTAGTTAGCTTCATGCTCTCCTTCAAATAAATGCAGGGTTTAATAAATATACATGCCCCTGTTGGCAATTGAAGAGATACCTATAACAACAGTCCGGAACACCCATCTGGCCATTTTGATGGCAAAGAGAAGGCCCTGTGACTTGCTTCCTTGTTGCTAAGCAACTACAGGACATAGTTTGCATGCCGTTTTTCTCCCAGGCTGCCAGAATGCCCAGATGGGAAGTGATGCAGCTACAGAAGAGAAAGGAGCAAAGATGCTGTTCATTGTAAAGATTTAATCATCTGTGTCCAATTTTTCTGTTGGAAGTAAACATGAGTGCCTTTCAAAATGCTAGATTTTATAAAGGGACCCTTTGAGCGACTCATGCCACCCAAATACAGAGGCTCTTGGTTTGGAATTTTTATTCTGCATGAATATAGTGGAATATGGAATATTTGAAAGGCCCTGGTTTATGCTAATAGTTAGCCCTCGCAAATTGAATCCAGCTTTAGGAAATACACTTGGAAATACAGTTAAAACATTATTCATGGAAGAAAAACCAGATTTAGAGGACGTGGTGGCTCAGTGGGTTAAGATGCTGACCTTGTCGATCAGAAGGTCGGCAGTTTGGCGGGTTGAATCCCGAGTGCCGCATAACAGAGTGAGCACCCGTTACTCGTCTCAGCTTCTGCCAACCTAGCAGTTCAAAAGCACGTAAAAATGCAAGTAGAAAAATAGGGACCGCTATGGTGGGAAGGTAACAGTGTTCCGTGCACCTTTGGTGTCTAGTCATGCCGGCCACATGACCACGGAGATGTCTTCGGACAAGCGCTGTCTCTTCGGCTTTGAAACAGAAATGAGCACCAGCCCCTAGAGGTGGAAACGACTAGCACACATGTGCGGGGGAACCTTTACCTTTTTATTGATTCTCTGCTCGTGGCTTGAAAACTTATGCCTTTGAAACCATCCATGCTTCCAGTCTGAAACCTCAGACTCTGATTATCTGCTAAATCTACTAAAAGATTCATCTCTATCTCTATATCTTTCAGTATTTAAGCCACCATATTTATGTGTCTCTTTTCCCACAGTCTGTGGTGAAATGGAGACTTGCAGACTTCAGATAGCAATATAAATTGCAAGAGAGGGGAAACATTTATAACTTGCCCTGAATGGAATAGGCTAACAAATATATACATGCAATAAAATCTATAATGCTGGAATTTTCTTTGTTCATATTGTTATTTAGTTCCAGGACCAAGTGAAAAGGATAAATAGCCTTTGAAACAGGTGGTCATGTTGAAATGTTGGTGGCCAGAAGATTATAATAGCACTGTGGTTATGATTTTTACACATAACTGAGGTCTGCAGAGCTTCTGGTGATTAGGGAGCTGGAAAGATTCAGATTCCAATATAGAAATTTTGTAGATTTCAAAATCTGTAGGCGTCTGACCTTTTCTTCCTTCACTAAAAGAGAAACTTGCCTCAAAATGTATTCTCAAAATACAATTTTTGTTTGTGTGCATTTCAGGTGATGCAGGATAGGATCATATGCCTTCCCAAAAGAGTCCAGCCTTCTCAGAATGTATCTCGCCTTCTTAATATGTCAGATATGGACCCCAGTGCAGCTCAGTTCCTTCCACCCAAGCCATCCACACCTCCTGCCACTGTTGAAATGAAGGGCCTAAAGACTGACTTAGACCTCCAGCAGTACAGCTTTATAAATCAAATGTGCTACGAACGTGCCTTGCATTGGTATGCAAAGTACTTTCCATACCTTGTCCTTATACACACGTTGATCTTCATGCTGTGTAGCAACTTTTGGTTCAAATTCCCAGGGTCCAGCTCAAAAATTGAACATTTCATTTCCATTCTGGGGAAATGCTTTGACTCGCCTTGGACCACAAGGGCTTTGTCAGAGGTATCTGGAGAAGACTCTGAGGAGAAGGACAACCGGAAGAACAACATCAGCAGGTCAAACATGGTCCAGCCTAGCACAGAAGGCAATTTGGTCAGGACACAGTCTTTAAAATCCGTATCTGAAAAATTCATTGTGGATAAAGGAACTCCGGGGGCTTTGGATAAAAAAGAAGGAGAGCAAGCTAAAGCATTATTTGAGAAGGTGAAGAAATTCCGTCTCCATGTTGAGGAAAGTGACCTACTGCATGCTATGTATGTTCGCCAGACGGTGCTGAAAGTGATCAAGTTTCTTATTATTATTGCATATAACAGTGCACTTGTTTCAAAAGTTCAGTTTACAGTAGATTGCAATGTTGACATTCAAGACATGACAGGATATAAGCACTTTTCTTGCAATCACACAATGGCACATCTTTTTTCTAAACTCTCATTCTGCTACTTATGCTTTGTGAGTATTTATGGACTGACGTGCCTTTACACTTTGTACTGGCTGTTTTACCGCTCTCTGAAAGAATATTCTTTTGAATATGTCCGGCAAGAGACTGGAATTGATGATATCCCAGATGTCCGGAATGACTTTGCTTTCATGCTCCACATGATCGACCAGTATGATCCTCTTTATTCGAAAAGATTTGCTGTGTTTCTTTCAGAGGTCAGTGAAAACAAACTGAAGCAGCTGAATTTAAACAATGAGTGGACTGCCGATAAACTCAGGCAAAGATTGCAAATGAATGCCCGTAACTGTTTGGAACTGCAACTGTTTATGCTGTCTGGACTTCCTGACACAGTCTTTGAAATTACAGAGCTTCAGTCCTTGAAACTTGAAATTATTAATAATGTCATGATACCAGCTACCATTGTGCAACTTGACAATCTCCAAGAGCTCTCCCTATACCAATGTTCTGCAAAGATCCACAGTGCAGCCTTGGCATTTCTAAAAGAAAACCTGAAAGTCTTGAATGTCAAGTTTGATGACTTCAGAGAACTTCCACCTTGGATGTATGGGCTCAGAAATTTAGAAGAATTGAGCTTAATTGGTTCCTTATGCCATGATATTTCCAAAAATATAACTTTGGAGTCTTTTCGAGAGCTTAAGAACCTTAAAGTTCTGCACATTAAAAGCAACCTGTCCAAAATCCCACAGTCTGTAGTCGATGTTTCAAGTCACCTTCAGAAGATGTGCATTCATAATGATGGCACTAAGCTAGTAATGCTCAACAACCTGAAAAAAATGGTCAACTTGACAGAATTAGAGTTAGTGCACTGTGATCTAGAGCGCATTCCTCATGCTGTTTTCAGCCTTAACACTCTCCAGGAGCTAGATCTTAAGGAAAACAATCTGAAATCTATAGAGGAAATTGTTAGCTTTCAACACCTTAGAAAACTTACAATCTTAAAGTTATGGCACAACAGTATAACCTATATCCCTGAGCACATAAAGAAGCTCACTAGCCTAGAACGGCTTTCTTTTAGTCACAACAAGATAGAGGTTCTCCCATCCCACCTTTTCCTATTGAACAAAATTAGATATTTAGACTTATCTAACAATGACATACGATTCATCCCCCCTGAAATTGGGGTTCTACAAAGTTTACAGTATTTTTCAATTTCTTGCAACAAAGTAGAGGGTGTGCCAGATGAGTTATACTTTTGCAAAAAAATCAAGACGCTGAAGATTGGGAAAAACAACTTGTCTATTCTTTCACCTAAAATTGGAAATCTAGTGTTGCTATCCTACTTGGACATTAAAGGAAATCACCTGGAGTTTCTTCCCCATGAACTTGGTGACTGCAGAGCTCTTAAAAAGAGTGGACTTGTGGTTGAAGATACCTTATTTGAAACTCTGCCTTTGGATGTTAGAGAACAGATGAAGGCTGAATAATACTTTCAGTACTTAGTACAAACTTTCTGCCAAATGCCTCGTATATAATATGCCTTCAAGTCTTGTATTTTGACGTATTTTGACATTTTATATATGGATCATTTTGGAATATATGTATTACGTATAAACTATATTTATATACCGTAAGTTTTCTTTTTCTACCCCTCCCATTTTCATGTTTACATTTTTTTTAAATTATAGCCTTGTATGTTCCTACTTTTTACTCTGCTTTGTTGAGATCAAATTGCTGACATCTGCCTTAAAAAATGCCCTAGGTCAGACATGTCAAACACAAGGCCCGGGGGCCAGATCTAGCCCCCGAAGTGGTTTCATGTGGCCCGCGAAGCCATCCTGGAAACAGTGAGGGAACGGCCCCCCACTGCCTTGGCCCTGGCCCAGAGACCCTCAGATCTGTCCCACTCCTGCCCAGGCCCCCATAGGCACCCTTGATGCGAACAATGTAGAGTTGGCCATGCTCACCCATTAGGCCATACACACCTATGCCATGCCCACCCAGTAGGCCACGCCCACCCAGGCTATACCCACCTAGCCCCCTGAGGGCAACCACAATGCTGATGTGGCCCTCAATGAAATTGAGTTTGACACCCCTGCCCTAGGTCATATGAAGATCATCATCTTTAAAAATAAATAATCTAGGTAACATATTTAAGTAGAATAATTTATGGTTGCTGTAGCAACTGTGATTCTTTCTATTCTGCTTTTTAAAAATCACCTAAATGCTTTAAGATTGCAAAAGTGTTCTTTATCTTGTTTATTTCCTAGTTGCAGGTAATTGTGGCTTCTGCAAGTCAGATTGCCCTGTCCTTGGGACTTCTTTATAGCAAAACAGTAAAATAATCTATCATTGATAAAATATACTTCTTCACTGATGACCATTCTGTGCTCTTAAAACCTATGCTGCTATTGCTGGCAATAGAACTTATTCTTTAGAACAGGGGTCTTCAAACTTGGCTGTTTTATGACTTGTGGACTTCAACTCCCAGAATTCCTCAGCTAGTGTGCTTGGTTGAGGAATTCTGGGAGTTGAAGTCCTCAAGTCATAAAAGGGCCAAGTTTGAAGACCCCTGCTTTAGAAGATTGAATTAAAATCGCACTTTAGCTAGAATACAGTTTTATTTAAATTTCTTTTGAGTCTCTTGACTCCATATTTAGTATTCTTAGTTATAATCAGAACATGAGTCTGGAGATTATGTTCTGACACTACAAATCTTTCTTTCATATCTCCTTTTATATGTTAACTGATTCCTAAATCTACATTAGTAAATCTTTGTAGATTGAAAACAGATATGACTGCACAAAGCAGTTTCCAATCTTTCTATCATGAATACCTTCATAATCATCTAAGGTTGCATCTACATCATAATTATAATTACAGAGGAGGGAAAGATCAAATTTTAATAAGGGTTTTTTTTCTCAGTCACGGTTTCCCACAAAGATTTTTATAGGAATTTGGGAGTGTTAAAAATCATATTAATTATTTCCTCTGCTTCCCTCACTTTTAAGAAAGTACAACATCCTAGATTCCCGTGAAGTGACAAATGTGTGGTTGTGAAATGTTTTGGACTTGATTTTCCATGAAAATGTAGCATGCAAATCAATTATTACGGTAGTAAACAAAGTCATGCAAGTCACGAAATAAGGAATTTTTAGCCTTACAAAACTATTCATGCTTGGCTGGAAAGAAATAATTCAGTTCAGAAGGATTTATTTCCAGTATGTTACAAAGAAAATGGAATACTTGCTTAAACATAGCCCTGCATTGTAGAGAATATGAAGTCTTCCCTGAACGTAGTCATTACAGATGCAACTTGCCCTTGAACATCTATCATTAAAATGCTAGGTGGATTAGTTTTAGAGGTATGCTTTGAGGCTACAAGGTGTCCACAACTAATTGCTTGTGATTGCAATCAAGCATCATAGTAAGTCTTAGTTTATTGTAATGGGAAAAAATAATAATAGGCTCAGATTTACACACCCTTCTCTCCTTTTCCATCATGGCCAAAAGTTGTTTTGTAAAAGAAGCCTAACATGAAACAAGAACCCAGCTAGAGGCCCTGGGCAGGGCAGAAAGAGATTCTGGGTGGGCAGGAATAGAGGCCCAAGTTGGGGCACAGATTTAGGCCCTGGCTGTTAAGCAAGTAGAGGCCCTGGGCAGGACATGAACGGAGTCTGCAGGTGAAAAAGCCCCAGCTGAACTGGGACAAAAGAAGCTCCCTGCCCATACAGGAGTGGGGCATGGTGCAGCATGTATGACGGTCAACAATCTCTTTGTTCAAAGCTGTCGTAACTTCAAATGATTACTGAACAAATGGACATTAAGTGAGGACCACTTGCATATCTAAACTAAGTATGGAGTGGACTTGATTTTACTCTCTTTCTCACATCCCACAGAGTCCACGACAAGGTTTCTGCTCCCACTATTTAACAAGCACCTTCACAACTTGAAAATATTACAAATAGTGTTTGCCGAGTGTCTAGCTGCTAGCAGATGTGATGACATTTGTCTCCCCAGGTAGATTAACCAAACTAAACACCTGGTCTATAACAAAAAATAAAATGTTCATAAAACTAGCTATTTAGTTAAAATAGCTTCCAATAGTTGCAATTCCACGTGGTCTTTCTCTTAAAAGAAGGAAGCCTCGTGAGTCAGACTTGTCAACGCCCATGTTCTTTTCCTGGAGTGGTGTTCAGTATAATAGCCATCAGAGGCGGAGGACTGAAGCCCTCTTCCATTGTGTGTGTGTGTGTGTGTGTGCGTGCACACACACACACACACTGCTGATACTTTCCAGATGTGCTGGTCATGTATGTTTGTTCATGTGGCAAAGCTCAATCCTGCACACATTTATGTTGGAATCGGAACCACTGAATTATTCGAGCCTTCTTTGGGGCTCTTTAGGGTTACATTGCTCAGTTCAGACATGATCTCATCGTTGTAAAACAGAAACAACCCCTGCCAACAGAATGTCTCTTAATCTTTCAGCAACAGTCTTGCGGAGTTTTTTCCCTCCAGAGGACCTGTCTATATTACAAGCAATTCTCAGTTTTATAGTGGCTTAACTGTCATGAACCTTGAAAGTGATGTTGGGTGAAAATGAAGATTCTTGCTAGAGACTCTTAAATGCAGTTCTCTTAGAACTTCAACTAATAGGACAGGCTATGCAGTATTTCCTAGTGTTTTTGTACGAAGCTGGGAATGCCAGTCCTAGATGCTATTAAATGATAAACCTCCACTTAAAGGAAAACAGCATTAATGTTAAGGCAAATCCTTATGCTAAGATGGGAAATGCAGCCTGGAATTCAGACCCTGCCAACTGCATCTCACGCTCTGATTTGTTTCTCATCTTCATTCTTTGCTTAAAAGTATAAACAAGTCAAGGGCTGAAGTAAAAATCCCAAGCTAAAAGAGTTTTACAAGCAGTCCATTCTCTACATTGCTGAGATATTCCAGGACATGAAGAGGAGAAATGTTCTTTTCAGAGTCTTAAATCTATTCTATAAACCAAAGTGCTGATGTTGCTAATAAACAAACTATTTTAAGCTGTCAGTATAACTAGTGACTGACTTTCTGTAAAGATCTATTGTAGAATTGAAGGCTTGTCTTACACTGAAGAGGAGACCGATACAGCCTAACCTTACAATCTGGTGGAGGTCTACTTTTACTGCAAGGGCATGGTTTATCACTTATATCTGGAGGGTGCTATTTCTGTAATTACACAAAATATAACATCTGCTGAAAGGATGTCAGAGTTGTATGTACTATTCCTATACAGACTAATAAGATGAAAGGATATATATAGATAAATAGATATAAATATATAGATACACACATACACACTCATCTGTGGATATCCATAATTGCAATTTCTTTCATGCTTCCAATGTTATATATTACTGAAGAGATTGTAAAATTTGGGCATTTATGCTGAGATATGTGTTAGTTCTAAGATGGCGGCGCCTGGAATGGCTGCGGCTGCATTGGCTCTTGAAGGTGAATAGTTTTGGGAGGGATAGTAAAGGCTATAGGCCACATGATCAGGAAGATTTTAATGTGTTTGAGCAACATGGTGGAACTAAGGTAACATATGACATACGACCGACAATCTTTGCTGGCATGGCGAGTTTCTAGTTGTTTTGGAACTGTTGGTGAGACCGTTAAAAGTCGTTGGCGCTGTTTGAATTTGTTCTACCAGCAGCAAGATCTGACTGCTGGCCTAGTGATGGATTCTACTGCAAATCAGGGCTGTTTCCAGAGGAGGAGAGGACCTGCAGCTTATGGAGCGAAGGAACTGGATGAGGCTGTCGGCAGGCCCAGAGGAAGAGAGAGAGGCTTTTGGAGGAGTTGGTGGTGGCGGCAGCAGCGTGCTCCAGGGGCGAAAAGAAGCAAGGCCTCTTTAAGGAAAGGGTGGAAGAGTCAGCATCAGAAAAAGGAAAGAAGGCGAGGTTGTCAGAATACAAGCTAACTTGAGGGCTAATCCACATGGAGCCCCATTTCCATCTGTCCTGTTTGCCATCGTTCACTCCCTAGAGACTAAAATGGACAATGTGAAATTTGAGCAGGCCCCGAACAAGGAGTATATATCGGAGGTGGTGACCCTTTGAGAGCTGTATGCAACGAAATTTCATTTTGATGTATGCCGATTGGTGTACATTCAAAGTGACAATAAAGTTATCATCATCATCATATGTGTTTTATATTTGCAGAGTGAGGGCCAGAAGAGGCTTGGGTCTATGATCCATTGTGCATATAGTATATATACTGTATACCTTACATGAATTGCCCACAAGATCTACTTTCATCAGAGAAATAGTTCAAAACGGCTGCAGGATCTTGGCCATTTTCTCTGGAGAAATCTCACAATCTCCGTTAGGGTTTCTTCAAATCAAGTGGTCAAAGGAGTTCAAGCTTGTTTTAAAATGTATACAAAGTTGTATACAAAGCTTTTGTCATTCAAAATACTGTATTGCATATCGCAAGCAACATCTTTTTTATTCAAATAGCAAGTGCCTTTAAGTTAAGAGTTTTAAAAAATCTGTAACATTTTAAATATGTAATTTTAAACTGATGTGTAATCATGAAATAAGCTTAGGGAAATTGACTATTTTACTTCATTCTATAACTATTTTTGTGCAAAGTCATATTATCTAAATATACTTTAAAAATATACTTGCTCTGAACTGGTGACTTTTCCAAATGCTACCTATATCGGGAAATGATATCAAAGAAGTCACCATCATATTACATATATCTGCATATAATCAATTATTTAAATATGACAGCAAAATTATATTCATTTAGTCTGAATCGGTTTTTCTTCATATTATTGAGCAGTGTTAGAATTGGTTCAACGTGATGGTAATTCTACTACATCTTAATGCATAGAAACAATCTGGAATTCATTACTGGTGATCGGGGTCTTGTCAGTCCCATCAGATTCTTCCTTTTCCTCCATCAAATATAACTGCAATTTTATAACGAGTTCCGTGTTATGAAGGTAAATAGGGGATCTGATTGAAATAGAATGGAAAGATAATGCAAAGATTTTTTAAGTTGTAATTAAGTTGCAACCTGATGCCACTGGTATCTTATCTTCTGAAAGGTCGAGAACAGCTTTCTTAACTTGGTACCTTCCAAACCTATTATAGTTCCTGTCAATCTGAACTGTTGTTTGCTTCTTTATCCCCATCAGTCTTGACAATTTGAAACCATCACCATGTTGTGGTGGAATCTAAGTTGAGTGTCTGTAGTCATCTTCACTCCATTTTATGATTTCTATCATGGAGACTAGCATGCCTGACTTCAGAGTCATATCAAAACTTGTCCGCTTGCTTTTTGATTAAGATTGCAAGTTGGGCAGTCTTGAATGCTTCACAAATATATTGCTTTACTGGAGATGTCAAAATTTGTCATATATGCAGTTAGGTTCTTTGTTATTTTCATGAAATAATGACTCCATATAAAGAGTTTCCGTAATTGAGATTTTAGGAAAAAAGAAGAGCTAAATGTAAGAATGGCATTTGTATATAGTTAATATGTGATCACATAGCTGCTGTTTTGAAAATTGTCATTCTGGATTGTATGGATCATTCTTAAGCAAATGCAACCATTATTTTCCTTTGAACCTCCCTTTCTGCATTTTTATACAGAGCTAAATTCACTTCAAATGCAGCAAAAGTGTTATAGAATGGTAATTCCACCAGACAACCGAATATGCTGGTCCATGCATGCTATAAAGATTTGATTTGATAACTGGATAGTGTGAAAGAATTGTCTTTTAATGGACCTAGGCCAGGGGTAGGCAACCTCGGCTCTTTTATGACTCATGGACTTCAACTCCCATGAGTCATAAAAGAGCCGAAGTTGCCTACCCCTGACCTAGGCCAATCTGGAACAGAAGAGAATTAACTGTAGGGAGGGAAAACTGAATAAAGTTGGTTCTCTTAAATGTGAAGCTTTAGAGCATTTATCACTGTTATTTCTTCTCTGATGTCACTTTTTCTATTGAAAGCCTTGACTGATGGCATGTCAGTAGCTAAAGTACATTTTAATAATGTGTCTTAACATTGGGACAAGGAAGCAAAGTAGATGCAGAGCCTTCCCTCTATTTGCACTTGATGGTGTCTCAATCATACTCTGAGAATAATGTTCGCTTTCTCCATTAGGTAGCCTTTGTCTCGTCTCCAGCCCAAGAGAAAGACACACAACAGTATCATTTTACCCTTTTATTCCAGCATCTTCCATCTGGTAGCTGAGAGCAGCTAGCTTGTTGTGGGTTAATCAGATACAGGTTGGAGGAATATTTGGTGGCCTTTGTCAGTGGCATTGTTGCTTGTTTGTCAGTTTTCATTTTCTTCCCCTTAAAGTCAAAGTGCTGGCCGGCATCTTGTTAGCTTCAGTTCTGCTGCTCTGCAGGACCCCCTTGCAATCAAGGTGGAGACTGCCATTTTCCTCCCTGGGCCTTTCTGCTCTGTAATCTTTCCATATGTTTATTTAGCACAATTTTAATTTGGAAGAGACCCAAATGGAGTGTTGGAGGAAGTATAGACAAACCAGCCTAAAGAAGATTGGCTGAGCCCAAACATTGTCCTGGACCCCGATGGATGGACGTCTTCCTCAACTGGCTAGCAACATCGTGAAAAGGAGAGGAGAAATCTCTTGCCTAAATCTCTTACCTCCTGTATAGACTACTGTAATGCTCTCTACATGGGGCTGCCCTTGAAGACCACCCAGAGGCTTCAGCTGGTGCAGAGTGCAGCTGCACGGGTAGTGATGGGAGCACCCTGATACTCCCATATTACACCCCTCCTGCGTGAGCTGCATTGGCTACCGGTTGCCCTCTGGGTGAGATTTAAGGTGCTGGTACTTACCTTTAAAGCCCTACATGGCTTAGGCCCGGGATACTTGCAGGACCATCTGCTGCCGGGAACGAATTCCCATCGCCCAGTACGCTCACACAGAGAAGGCCTCCTCAGGGTACCGTCGGCTAGATAATGTCGGCTGGCGACCCCCAGGGGGAGGGCCTTCTCTGTGGGAGCGCCAGCCCTATGGAATCAGCTCCCCCCTGAGCTTCGGATGGCCCAAAACCTCCAATCCTTTCGCCGCGGCCTCAAAACACTCCTGTTCCACCAGGCCGACCTAGACTGACAGGCATTTTAATTATATTTACAATTTTTAATTTATTTTTAATTTTTAATTTTAATTTATTGCACCAGATGATTTTAATTTTATTTTTATCTTAAATTCTGTACTTATTATATGTTATTGTTGTTAGCCGCCCTGAGTCCTTCGGGAGATAGGGCGGGATATAAATCCCATTAATAAATAAATAAATAAATAAAAAGACTGGCCCACACCCAAATCAGGCCACCACCCTCCTGGCAGTGACTGAGAACTGATGCAGGAATTGGCTGTGGAGATAGCCAACGAGAAGCTGTAGTCCCTACAGTGAAAAGAGTGAGACTCTTGTTTCCTTTGTCTTCTTGAATTCAGTTTCATAATTACCGTATGACGGAATGTTAATCCGGATTCCCAGGAGGAAGGGGGTGCATTCCACAGAAACGAGACAATTCAGTTCAGAAACTGTGTGAGGAAAAGAGGGTGAAGACGACTCTTCTTTAAGAGTTCCCAATGTACAGGTAGTCCTCAACCTATGGCCACAACTGAGCCCAAAATTTATGTTGTTCAATGAGAAAGTTGTTAAGTGAGTTTTGCCCCATTTTCCGCCTTTTCTTCCCACATCTGTTAAGCGAATCACTGCAGTTGTTAAATTAATAACACAGTTGTTAAGTGAATCTGGTTTCCCCATTGACTTTGCTTGTCAGAAGGTCGCTAAAGGGGATCACATGGCCCTGGGATACTGCAACTGTCATAAATGTGACATCTGTAAATAACATGACTGGGGATGCAGTGGTTATAAGAATGAAAATGGTCATAACTCACTTTTCCCGGTGCCATTACAACTTCAAATGGTCACTAAGTGAACTGTTGTAAGTCAAGGACTATTCCTTATGGGCAGGGTAGTTTGCTTTAGTATGGCAAGATTCTGTCTATAGGTAAGAAATAGTAAAGAAATCTGCTTGGAAGAATCACAATATGTCTTTCTTGGTTTTTGGAGGCTGACAATATTTAATTTTTAAAAAGACATGGCAAACTAGTCATTTAGATAAAGAAAGGTAAAAGATTTTTTCACCTAACCAATTTGGCAATAATGATAGAGATAGCTGTCAATCTGGGAGAGAACCTAATTTGTGAGTTCAGCTGGCTAATAGAACTATCAGAAGTATATCCTTCACATTGTTACTACCTGGTATAAAGCTCAAATAATGGAACCTGCCCTATAGTAATATAAAATGCTGTTTAAGGTGATTAAAAGAAACCGTGTGGCATGCAAAAGCTGCTTACGGACTTAAAGGGATGCTCAATTATCTGCTTCTCAAATGTTTTAAAAATCCTACTTGTATAATTAATTTCAACTGAAGGGAGTAAATCAAAGGGAGTAATTGAAGCTCATGCTATTTTACACAGAGATTTATGTTTTATTTGCCTGACCTGCTAAATGGCCAATTTACACATCCAATTCACAGGGTATTATAATAAAACAACTGACCGACAGCTTACAGTGTTAATTCCAGGTCAAGTGCTAATTTGTTGCTAATAACAGCAAAAGGTTAGCCCAAATTCATGGATAATTTATATGTTCACGCTTCAAATCCTTTACGGGTGGGCTACATATATACATACATAATTAAATTCCTATCATGGATAGTTTTTTGGGTATTGGAGACATTACTTGTTATTCAGCTTATATGCTTTTCACAGTTATGGACCCTTTTATCCGTCTGTAGCTGTTTTTCCTAATGCTGCAATAGAGTGAGCCTAGTTTCTCCCTTCCAATTCTTTATTTTTACCTCCTTCTCAGGCAAATAGAGTAAGGAGATTGCAGGTGTCCAAAATTTTTACACACAGGTGTGTCCAGAGGCTCACGTTTTCCAGAAAAAACAGTTGTTCCCACTTAACCTTTTGTTTGCTAGAAAAGTTGACCTGAGCAAAAATTATTTCTTCCATCTAACAGAAAAGAGTAATTTCATTGAGCAATTGAGCCAAAACCTATATTACGTTGTACTTATTTGAAGATGCAAGAATATCTGAAAGTGTTCCAGAGATTACAATAATAGCTTTGAGGCCACTTTCTGTGAAATAGTTTTACTGTGATTGTCATTGGGATCAAGTGCAAGGAAAGTTCATGAACCAAGAATCATTACATTTTCTATACTGCTACTTCTTCATCAAGGTAAGTCTTTTCATTGTTCCTCTTTGTAACATTTCTTCTTCAGCTTACTTCGTGGCTCTATCCAGCTAATGCTTTTTTTTTCTTGAGATGCTCCCTGCTTGTTAAACAATGGCCGTTTGTTCTTGAACTTGTCCAGGTCACCCATCATTTCCGGCTTGCTGGCCTAAGAGTCTCAGAATGTGGGAGAGCAGTAGATTTTCAAAGCTTTTCCAGGATCTCTACCTACCCAACTATTGAACATTGCGACCCCACTTTTGCAACTCAAAAAGCTTCATTGCCCCGAACAGGGACAAAACGGCAACAAGAACCTCTTTTGTGGACAAAAGCAAAGGGGCGAGAGAACATTTTGCACTGAGGTGGATGCATAGTCACAAGGACAAATCTTAGTAAAGCAGAGTAAAATCTTAGGAAAACTTTGTGTCTAAAAACAGTATATTAATTCAGAGTTTCCAACCTTTTAGGCAACAGACTGGTTCTGTGGAGAGAGGTTTTTCCACGGACTTGGGGCTTTGCTTGTTTGTGTGGCCAGGTTCCTGGGGGTTGGGGACCCCTGTATTAATTCATTACTTTTGTGACTTCAAGTCAGTTTTTGATTCCTGGCAACTGCCTGGACTAGTCTCTGCAGTTTTCTTGGCAAGGTTTTTTGGAAGTGATTTACCATTGCCACCTTCTTAGGGCTGAGAAAAAGTGCCTGGCCCAAGATCACCAAGCTAACTTTTTGCGTAAGATGGGAAGAGAATTTGCAGTCTCCTGGTTTCTAGCCTGGTGCCTTCCCCACTACACCAAACTGCCTTTCTGTAAATTCACATCCTCCACAACCATATTAATGATATTGGAGGGATTAAAGAAAAAAATAAAAGCTGGCAATCACACCTGACTAATCAAAGTCCCTCACTATTTGCATGCACATCCCAGTTGGGCTTTAGTTTCAGGGCTATAATGGTCATCTTCACTTTTTTGCCTCATTCCCACAGATGACTCCGGTAATGGCCGTTTTTACTGTTGCATCTAAAATATTAATGTGCTCCTATAGTTAAAAAAAACTGCTTTTTCCCCCCTAGTGTTATAAAAGCTGTGGTGGCACAGTGGTTAGAATGTAGTATTGCAGGCTAATTTTACCAACTACCAGCAGTCTGATTCTCACCGGCTCAAGGTTGACTCCTCCTTCCATCCTTCTGAGGTCAATAAAATGAGGGCCCAAATTGTTGTGAGCAATATGTCGATTCTGTAAACTGTTTAGAGAGGACTTAAAGCACTATAAAGTGGTGTATAAATCTAAGTGCTATTGCTATGGCTGTAATATTGTTCCTTGGAATTAACTAAATTCTATGTCAGGCAATGATCAACAGAATGCCACTTAAACTCCTCCCTTTTTCATTCATCTTAATAAAATGATGGTGTGAAACGCCTCAGCTGTCCAGGGGAGGCCGAGGTTAGTGCAGAATTGCTAAGTGATGGGTGTTGCTGCGTGAGATTCATCAGCCTCAATGCTGATTGTGGGAGTCAAGCTCTCTCAACCTGTTTTCTTCCAGATACCGTAGACTTCATCTCCCGTAATCTTGCAGCCAAGCTGTAGAGTTGAAATCACTAAGTTAAATGCATCAATTATTTGAATACTCTAAAATAAATATCTGTATTTTTTGTGGTGATACATTAGATCCTCTTGACTGAGTTGACATATCACTAAACCATGTTTTGATGAATAGACCACAATAGGCTGTAATCATATAGCACATAAAGTCTTAAGCTATCATTTACCTTGAAACACAGCAAATTATATTACGGCTTGAAAAGAAATATGCACCCAACCTATGCACTTTGTTTTGGCAGTGACATAGTGTAGTTGGCAAACTGTTTAATAGTTTACTAACAATCTGAGTCCCAAACCAATTGGCTCCTTCAAAACATAAGTCCCTAAGTCACACTGAAATTATTATATCTGTATTTTATTTTTTTCATTACAAAGATCACATATAATTCTCATGGATTGTCTGCAGCTGAATTCTTATCTAGATTACTGCAGTTCATCTGACATCTATCATCCACATATAATTTTGACAAGCTGAAATATTGAGTTTCATCTTACAGAATAATTTAGGCATCACGTAATACTTGTCCAACTGATTGGATGTTGTTTTAACTGCTAAAGGATACACTAAGATAATGCTTCATGTAATATTCCTAGTTATTAAGCCCTAATAATTGCCAAATGAGTAGTGGAGGGTTGAGTAAGTTTTATTATTTTTTTTAGCAGGTCAGAATTCCAGAGAACTATGTGTCATATAATCTGTATTCTGCTTTAGGAATCCAGCGTTGCATTTCATTAAAAATTGTTCTTTGCCACAATGATATATAGCTTTCATCATTTTCCAGGGAAATTTAATTTACAGTGCAACCCTATATTGATTATAACATTTTGATTATAACCTTGTATAACCTGTTTTACAGTATTTGGCAGCGGCATTTTAATTTTCTGATAGTGTCTTTGATGTACTCTTAGCCAAAAAGCCTGGAAAACTGCTTTTAAATATTAACAGAATATACAATAATATGTATCAAAACAAAACAGAAAAAAAACAGCACAATATAAAACTGATTTCTTAAAAAATTTAAACTAGTCATTAAGGAAAATAAAGAGAATGCCAAACATTCCTTTAAAAAGAATCTATTACTACTGCTTCTGCTATTTGTCTGTTATTTTATATAAAATGGACTTCATGCAGGTTGTGTAAGATGCATCCCTTCCAATCATCAACAAGGTACTCTCCCCAATCTACTAATATTTTAGTTTAAAATAAACCTAAATAAAATAAACACATAAAAGCTGCACAACAACAGTAAAACCATAAAAGGCAACCCTCTCCAAAATGGTTGCCTTCCAGATACCCTTCCTGGACCGATCTTAATGACCAAATTGGAGAAATATCTTAATAATTAGGGTTGAATAGCATGCTGATGTTCCAGTTCTTTGGAGTCTTTCCACTTCAGGACTTTTTAGAACTGTGCAGATAGCAGCTTCATTAGTTGTATGCAGCCAAGCATCTCCCCACCCATTTGCATTCCTGGTGTAGAACGGTCTTCCTATCTATTTTTGATCATCTTTTATTTTTTGTAGGAAAACGGGCATAGCTGGGATTATCTGATGGTGCTTGGTTTGCTACAATGTATGCCTTCCAGGAGATTTAGAGAGAACTTAAGCCTCACAAGTAGTTGACTAATATTTATTTTATTTTGCTTTATTTTATTATTTTTATTTATTTTATATTTTATTTCCCACCCTTATTTGTTTTTACAAAAAACTCAAGGTGGCGAACATATCCCACACGCCTTTCTCCCCCTGTTTTCCCCACAATAACAACCTTGTGAGGTGAGGGAGGCTGAAAACAAGTGAAAGACTGGTCCAACTAAGGTGGAACTTGAACTCACAGCCTCCTGCTTTCTAGTGTGGTGCCTTAACTACTACACTGAACTGGCTCATGAAATTTGAACGCCAACAGGCATCAACGGCAGAAGTCAGGGAGGAGATTAAATAAAATCCCTAGGACAACATTTGATAATGCACACATAGGGTAGTTTTTGAGGTCACGCTGAGCCATGAATTAATGAGTAAATGACAACTGGCAAGTTTAAAGCAACATATTGCCATAATCCATGCTTTATAAATCACAATAGCTAGAATTCACCCAACAAACTATGTCAAAACCAAGCAAGCAACATTTTGGGTTAGCATGATGCATATCTCTGGCCAGATATTTACTTGAAGATTCCACTTTATGTACTTGTGTTTAAATATTTGTTCTTACAGCCAGGCTTGGTCTGAATTCTTCTAGCAGATTCTTGGCTCCTACATTTAGTGAACATTTGAATAAGCCTCCCTCAGTTGTCTCCTAATTTCCCTCCTCCAACGGATGTGTCTTTCAAGTCTTGAAATAATTTCTTCCATCGTTTGGTTTATATCATTTTTCTTACTTGAAAAAAAGGTAGGCTGATGCACGCAGAGATCACTGGAGATTAAAAAAAAATCTTTTTAAAAAAACCAACCCAAAAACCTTGGGATGAAGTGAAACAGGATGTGATTCAAATAAACAACCAAATTAGGCGTCTGACTAAAGATGAAACTGTGCCAGTAATGGAAATGGATTGCAGAAGAAAAAAAAGGAGGAAGGAAAGAAACAGCATGTTTATCCTGAGGCTAGAGAGGAAGTTATATTGTCTTCAATGATCTGGACTCCAAAAAAGAGCTAGCTTAATTTTAAAATGATTTATTTTTTAATTCACTTACAGTATCTTAGAGGCCAGCAAGGAGTCATTCAGTCTTCAGTAATGGAAACGTCTGCAAACAGAACCAACACAAGAGAACCAACAATCCTACAAACAACTTGGTGTATTCATACAATTTCAGTTTTATCTTTGACTAGATGGCCAATAACCCATTTGGTCATTGTTTGAGAGAAATGCTTCCTTACCTAGAGAGAGAAACAGAATCAACATTTTTCCTGCCTGAGCAGGGGGTTGGACTAGATGACCTCCAAGGCCCCTTCAAAATTATTATTATTATTATTGTTGTTGTTGTTGTTGTTGTTGTTGTTATTATTATTATTATTATTATTATTATTATTATTATTATTATTATTATTATTATTATTATATAGGTGGGCAAAAAAGCAGTGGGAACAGGAGCTACTGCTAAGTTTGTAAAGCCGCCCTGAGTCTTCGGAGAAGGGCGGGATATAAATGGAATTAAAATTAAAAAAAATAAAAACTTCCGACTTCCTGCTACTTCCTCACTGACGTTTCTTCTAGGAAATTGGCAGGGAGCATTGAAAATGACAATCACATGACAGAAGCTGACCATGACAGCATGGTGGTGCAGCAACACAGCAGCACTGAACCAGTCATAACTTTACCAAATTTCAATCCCATGGGAGTCATGGGTCCCAAATTTTGAATACTTTCTGTAAGTTAACCCTTTTGAGGTTTTTTGATTCAGAAATTATTGCCCTACGATGCATTGTTTTGCCCAACTGAAGATTACAAACAATCAGACAGACACAAGAGTTTTACTAGAATATAGATGAACAGAAAGTTCATTAGATGTTGCTGGAATATCTTGGAACACTTCCTTGATTGTTGCGGAGAAATAATTCATTGGAAGATTGATGCTTTGCATACAACAGATCTTGAGATCTGCAGATCTGCACGAGGAGCTTGGAAGAGCAACAACAGTGTCATACATATGGTGATGTAAGCATGTCAGTGCCACGATTTACATAATTGCATTAGTCATTCCCATGTAAGTATACAATTGTGGTGTTTGCTTGATGTTACTGTGTATGTGACATCATGTTGGTGTCGCTGCAGTTTGCTGTAGAACATGAGTGTCAAACTTGATTGTGTCACATGACGTATCATGACATATTGTGACATTTTTTTTCCTTTGTGGAGCCGGGGTGGACATGAACTGCATGTCACACATCCAGCCTGCGGGCCCCCAGTTTGACACTCCTGTTGTAGAAGCTATAGGTCTTTGGGTCTCCTATTTAAAGGAGTAAACAAGGCGAATAGAACAGGACAAAACAGAACAGAATAGAATAGGATTTTTTTTCTTTATATAAATTTTTATTAAAGTTTACAAAACATAAAAATTAACAAACTTGTAACCGAAAAAGTTTCAAATTTCCTTTGTAGCATATATAAGTAGTTACAAAATTACCTTGTACTTTATGATGACAAAAACTTCTTTTTTTATTACTTTTTTTTTAAAAAAAAACATCAAACCACAAATCATATGTGCATTTTTCTGTTTCATGCAAAAAGGTTTGCAAGGGATTTCCAGCCAACCATAAATCTGCTTATTTTTTCCCTCTAATCAAAGCAGTTATTTTAGCCATCTCTGCAAGTTCCATCATCTTCACCAACCATTCCTTTGTTGTAGGTCAGACATGTCAAACACAAGGCCCGGGGGCCGGATCCGGCCCGCGAAGTGGTTCCATGTGGCCCGCGAAGCCATCCTGGAAACAGTGAGGGAACGGCCCCCATTGCCTTGGCCCTGGCCCAGAGACCCTCCTTCTGCCAGAGACCCTCAGATCTGTCCCACTCCTGCCCAGGCCCCCATAGGCACCCTTGATGCGAACGATGTAGAGCTGGCCACGCCCACCCAGTAGGCCATACACACTCTAGCCACGCCCACCCAGTAGGCCACGCCCACCCTGGCCATACCCACCTGGCCCCCTGAGGGCAACCGCAATGCTGATGCGGCCCTCAATGAAATTGAGTTTGACACTCCTGTTGTAGGTAGTGTTCTTTCTATTTTTGAACATATAATAGTTTCATTGCAGCTGTCATATATGAAAACAACGTTCTGTGACATTTTTCTAGTTGCTCGTCCATTAATCTCAAAAGTAAAGTCTCTACTTTCAGTTGTAATTTAACCTTTAAAATCTTCTTAATCATGCATGTGTTTGTATCCAAAATGTTTTGGTTTTTTTAAACATGTTCACCAAATGAACAAGATAAAATGTGACTTCGGGTTGTTCGCATTTCCAAGAAAGATTTGAAATAGTTTCTCTGTGACAAATTCCAATGACACCCCATTTTATAAAAATTCTCCTTATGGCTGAAACATAATGTAAATTTCAATCCTTTCAACTACACAACCATCCCATTAGTCAATTTGTATATCCTAGCTAAAATTTTTAGCTGATTTTATCATAAATTCTTTCACTTGTTGTTCTTCTGTCTCATATTTCAGTAATAGTGCATACATTTTAGTAACAACTTGTTCATCATTAGTACATAATCTCTTTCAAATTCAGTCCTACTTTGTTCAAAACCATAAATCTTTTATCCACTTTAAACCCTTCTGTTAATTGTATATAAGAAAAACATGGACAAGAATATCCTTGAGAGGGAAAGCTACTCCATGGAGTGTGGAACTATAGATACTAATTGTTATTGTTTGTAAATATAAACCCAGACAACACACTGTTTACCAAATATTAATGGTGATTGTGTTAAAAAAAATAATAAAATGTATTTTTAAAAAAGAATATCCTTGAGAGGAGAGATTTTTCAAGGAGAATTTGATATTTGATCTAGCTAAAAAAACAGGAGACTGTGAGTTCTACTTCTGCTTTAGGCATGAAAGCCAGCTGTGTGACTTTGGGTAAGTCATTTCATCTCAGGCTAGCTGACTTCCTGGGGTTGCTGTTGTGGGGAAAATAAGAAGTGGAACAGTGGGTTAGATAGCATTACCGCCATATGGATTCGTAGCTGGCTGACAGGCCGTACTCAGCGTGTGGTCCTCAATGGAACCGCATCTACATGGAAGGAAGTGTGTAGTGGGGTGCCCCAGGGCTCTGTTCTGGGCCCAGTGCTCTTCAATATCTTCATTAATGATTTGGATGAGGGGATAGATGGGGAACTCATCAAATTTGCAGACGACACCAAGCTGGCAGGAATAGCCAATACTCCAGAAGATAGGCTTAAGATACAGAAGGATCTGGACAGACTCGAACACTGGGCACTATCTAACAAAATGAAATTCAATGGTGAAAAAAGTAAGGTTCTACATTTAGGCAGGAAAAATCAAATGCATCGGTATAGTATAGGTGGTACCTTGCTCAATAGTAGTAACTGTGAGAGGGATCTCGGAGTCTTAATAGACAATCACTTCAATATGAGCCAGCAGTGTGCTGCAGCTGCCAAAAAAAGCCAACACAGTGCTAGGCTGCATTAACAGAGGGATAGAATCAAGATCAAGTGAAGTACTAATACCACTTTACAATGCTTTGGTAAGGCCACACCTGGAATACTGCATCCAGTTTTGGTCACCACGATGTAAAAAAGATGTTGAGACTCTAGAAAGGGTACAGAGAAGAGCAACAAAGATGATTGGGGGGCTGGAGGCTAAAACATATAGGGAACGGTTGCTGGAATTGGGTATGTGTAGTTTAACGAAGAGAAGGGTGAGGGGTGACATGATAGCAGTGTGCCAATATCTCAGGGGCTACCACAAAGAAGAGGGAGTCAAGCTATTCCCCAAAGCACCTGAAAGCAGGACAAGAAGCAACGGATGGAAACTAGTCAAGGAGAGAAGCAACCTAGAACTAAGGAGAAACTTCCTGACAATTAGAACAAATAACCAGTGGAACAACCTGCCTCCAGAGGTGGTGAATGCTCCAACACTGGAGGTTTTTAAGAAGAGACTGGACAGCCATTTGCCTGAAATGGTATAAGGTTTCCTGCCTGAGCAGGGGGTTGGACTAGATGACCTCCAAGGTCCCTTCCAACTTTATTATTATTATTATTAGTAGTAGTAGTAGTATTAGACATGTTTGCAACCTTGATTTATTTATTTTTTTAAAAAAGGTACTGGACCAAATTGCTAATTCCTGAAATAGTGGAATCCTTCCTTTTGTAATAGTAGATCCCATTCTATTTTCTGTTAATCCTCGCGATAGTAGATTGTTCCCTGCTTTTTTCTTCTACATTATATTAAATATTTGTAAAGTAAAGTAGACCTCACTACTCATTCCCCCTCATACACCCTGGTTCCAAAACTCAATGAAAAGGCCCTCTATTCTAGCACTATCTCAGAGCAGCAAACACAGGCAAAAGTCAACAGGATTGCAGAGTGGGAGAGGGGTTGATCCCTTTGCATTTTAAGAATGCTGGTCTTAGCAAGCGCATAATAGGATTTGTTATCACCAGAAGCGTGGCCTGAAAAATAAAATTAAGAGGGGTTGTTTGCAATCATTTGTCAGTGTCCCCTCCAAAGCGTGGCTGCAACTCTGTTTAATTTTCTGCAAAAAATAAAATAAAAATAAAACTCACTGTTTACATGTCTGACTAAAGAGGGTTGCCTTATGAACTTCTTTAAGGAAATGGTACACACCCTGACAGGAAGAGTTGGCTATTTTGAGACTTCCTTTAATCACTCTGATCTTTGACATTTATTTCAGTCTCTTAACGATGTTGTGCTACTCAGGAGCCTGGGATTGGTATGACTCAGCAGGGCAAATTCTTCCAGCATTGCCCCAGGTCTGTGGATGAACATCTGCAAGTAAACATCTGGGGTTGTTTCATCCTCACTACACATTACTCTGTGCAACTTGACATGGAGCTAAACCCACCTATTCTCCAATAAAGCAGATCAGGATGCTTTATGAAGGGAACAGGATGGGTGAAACTGGGAAAAATAGAAATACATACAGTACAATAAGAACCCAAATACAAAATAAGCAGTGTTGACTTGCTGGTGAGCATAACAATTAACAAATATAGATAAATGTAAATCTCACTAGATGCTGTGTGTATGGGAATATGAATTTTTGTCCTCAGATTAACGTGTGCCATGGATTAGGCTGGATTCTTCCTGCTGCTTCTGTTTCCTCCAAATGCTAAAAGAAATGGAGTCTGGCTTCCCAGGATGCACTTGTTTTTGGAGTGAGGGTTGATGGGTGGATGACTCTTAAAGGGCCAGGTCAGCTTCCAAACAATACAGATAGGTATTTGGCCCCGGCCAGTAGATGGGACCAGAGAGCAACAGTACATAAACAAATTATATATTGGGGCATGACCCACATAGAGGAACTCATCTATGATGCTGAATCAGATTCATGCTTGACTTTGTTCGTAAGCGTCCATAAAATCTTTTATTCTTTTATTCTTTAAACCCTTTTGTAATTGTAAACCCTTTTGTTAATTGTGTTAACTGTATATAAGAAAAACATGGACCAGAATTCTTGGAAATTACTTGAAATGCAAGAATAACTACAAGAAAAAGGACACGCAAGCATTTGGGGATAAATACTGAGGAAAGAGCAGATGGGAGTCTACCATCAGGAATTTGTGAATTAAAAGAAAAGTAAGTTGCAGTGCATAATGTAGAAATGTTTCTCCTACAGTTGCAGTTCATCAATAATCACTAATCAATGGCCAACAAATTGGCCATTTGCTACTTGCTAGGTTCACAAGAGTTAACAGCAGCCAACTTCTTACAAGGCTCAAGCCAAAATGAGAAATTGAATGACCGTACTTGTTGTGTACTGGGTTCGTTGCACAGGAATGAAGACGAGGCGAATGAGTTCAGCAAAGAGCATGGTTTATTTCTTGCAGGATCTGAACTACAGAACAGGGCTTCAGCTGCAGCAATTTATACCTTGGCCCCTAGGCGGCGGCCAATAGGTTTGAGGCAACCTATTGCCGCCTAGGGGCAACCAATAGCAGCACTAGAGATGGGTTGTCTGAGATGCTCGGAGCCGTTAGCTAGGTCTCTGCTCTCGCAACCTACCAGCCGTTACCACGTGGTGTTAACAAGCAAGCCCAATATATAACATCCCTCCCCCCTTAGAACTAACAACACTATAGCAACAATAGTAATTACACCAATACACTTTACAAAGACTTAACACTGGTGTGAATAGGTTCCACTTAGCAGCACAATAAAGTACTTACAACATTATAGCTCTATTGTCCATTACAATCTTGTAGGTCAGCATTAAATACAAGGTACATACAACATTACAGCTTTATTATTACAGAACAAAATCTTTCAGATAAGCAGGTTTGTGTGGCCTTGTGGAACACCTGGGGGATCCAGGCATGTCCTGGCCTACCAGCTTGCCCGCCGGGCTGGGTAGACCAGTTTCTCTTAGTTTGGGTGATTCTGAGTGGCTTGGTGCTCTTGTCGAGCCCCTCGGGCTCGACATGCTTACCGGGAGGGGGTTCCGGACGCCGCCCGCAGCCCGCAGCCACAGTCGCAGCCGCGCTCGACAGCTGCTCGGCGGCCGATGAGATTCCCGGGCGCCCACGCTAGACCCGTATGGCAGCCGCGCCCAACAGCTGATTCGCGGCCGAAGGAAGCCCCGGGCGCCCACGCTGGAGCCGCAACGTCTCAATCAGCTGCTCGGCGGCCGACGAAGATCCCGGGTGACAACACCGAGGCCGCGCTTGCTCGCACAGCTGATCGGCGGCCGGCAGCGCAGGGCCAAGGACCTGCCCCTGCCCGAACGGTTGCTGAGCAGCTAACAGCGGGTCTCGTCACACATGGGGAAGCCGCGCCAGCCTTGACAGCTGTGCGGCGGCTTGAAACGGGTGTGAGCCGAAACCCCAGTTTGGTGGAGGGGAGCACGTTAGAGAATCCAGGGGGTGGGAGCACGTTAGAGATTCCCGGGGGTGAGAGAGGGGGATGTTGGACTTACGCCTTCCTGCGCGCAATATGGACAATATGGAGGCGGAAGCGGGGCGTGGGGCGGCAGGATAGAGGGGTGGGGTTTTACGCGGTTCAGGCGGATGCTGGTCTGCGTGGGGGAGGGTGGGGCTGACGGGCTGGGCTGACGGGTGGGGCTAGTACTCAATTAGTAGTTACATTTAAAAGAAGCGTTGGGACGAGTGGTTCCCAACGCTGACTTTGTTAAGGTATAGAGATCCTGCTATTAAAGGTACTCTTTCCAGTCATCCGTACTTCGTCGTGGTTTTTCCTGTGAGCTTGTTGATCCGGCGAAGACGAGGAGCTTGACAGTAAGTCAGCGTTCAATTAGCACAGCACTCCTTCTTTTAGGCTTTGATTTTTGCCTGCCTCCATGGCTGAGGGGACCCAGGGTGGGGTGCCTGTGGCAGGAGGGGAGGAGCCAGCTGGGGTTGCTGTGCCCCTTGAGGTGGGGGAATTGGCAGAGGCCCCGTGGTTCGGCCTAAGGTCCGGGACCTTGGACCAGCGCCAAAGGGAGCTGAGGCCTCAGAACCAGCTGTCCAGGAGAAGCCTGGGGAATGGTGGCTCAGCCCTGTTTTGAGTCAGCCAGTGGCTGGACAAAACCAACCGTCTAGAGGGAAGGGGTCCCTCTGGGAGTGGAGAGAGCGTCGTGCCACCGACGAAGGCGGAGAGGAGTAGAGCTACACCACGGCTCCTGGCAGTTACACGATGGACGTCCTGAGGGACCATTTTGGAGAACCTCGGCCGTGGACCCCTAGTGACATCGACCTGGAGACCGGAAGATGGACGCAAACCAGGACCGACCCGGAGCGCAGAAGTCAAACCCGGTTCCGTTTGGCGAGTCCCCGCTTCCGGGCCCCGCAGGCTCCTGGTACCCCGCAGGTCCCAGGCCTTCCACCGCCGGGACCGGCGGCTGCTCCCGACTTGGGGCCCCCAGGACCTGGTGGAACAAGACCAGGGGGTGCTGTACCCGCAGGAGTGCTGGGGTGGCAACAACCAGGGGTTGCACAGAGACTGGGAGGCCTGGCAGGTCCTTGGGGAGGGCCTGCGGGTTGGGGCCCACCACCGCTGCCCGTAACCTTTGATGGCAACCCTGATCGTTTGGCCCTGTTCCTTGGACAAGCCATCCACCATTTGGACCAGTATGGTCCTTTATATGCATCCCAGTGGGGGATGGTGATGGCTGTCACTACGGCATTACAAGGGGAGGCAGCGGCTTGGGTGGCGAACCTCTACGGCGACCGTGCCCGTGAATTGGGGGACGTCGGCCTTTTCCTCGAAGCTCTGCGTACACGCTTCGAGGATGTGACGCGCACGCATCGAGCGGAGGCTGAGATCGTTGGCCTGCGGCAGAACGGCCGTCCAGCGACAGTCTATGTGCAGGACCTCCGTGAAGTGGCCGGCAGGCTCAGTTCCTGGCCAGAGAGGATGCTGGTTCACCAATTCCGGGCCGGACTGGATGATTACCTCCTACGGGCTTGTATCGTCCGGGGAATCCCTTCTAGGCTCCAAGACTGGCTGCGGGTCGCGGTTGAACTGGATGTGGCCTTACGGGGTTGTCAACGCCGTGTGCGGGCCGTAGGAGACTCCCGTCAGGTCCCGCCAAGGGCGCAGGGCCAGGTGCAGAAGCCGTCGTCTTCGTCGCTGGGTCCTACCGTCCAGCCCCCACGGTCCGTTCTGCGTTGCTTCAGGTGCGATCAGCCAGGGCACCACGTGGCCGTCTGCCCAATACCTGCATCCCGGGTGGTCGCGGCAGCCACCCCGGCAAGGAGCACGACCCCCGGGCGCTTTGCAGAGCGTTCCCGGGCTTCTCGGCAGGCTGTGGAGTCAGCACCAGGAGGAAACGGCCAGACGGAAGGGGACAGTGGCATCGATGTGGACGTGGAGTTGTACGGGCACGGGGAGAGACCAGAGGAGGACCCCATGGTAAGTGCCTCGGTTAGCCCATTTGCAGTCCCGGTTACGTTAACAAACCCCGCCACGGGGGAGGTGGTGGAGGTTAAGGCTTTAATTGATTCGGGCAGCACGAGGTGTCTTATTAGCCGGAAGGTGGTGGCTAAACTGGGTGTTAGGGTGATACGGCTAAGGAATCCGATACGCTTCCAGCAGGTGGATGGGTCTCTTCTGGGGGGGGTACCTATCACCCATGTCACAGAACCCGTGCGGCTGGATATGGGGGAGCACTGGGAACGGTTACGGTTCATCGTGGTGCCCTCCATGACGGAGGAGGTGATTCTGGGGCTAACGTGGCTGGACAGGTGGGGCCCGACCATCTGGTGGGAGGGGGGTTGTCGACGCCTCCGCCTAGGAATTGGGCCACAGCCCCCTGATCATGAGCAGCCAGGGCCGTCTGGCCCGCTAGGGAAGCCAGAGGAGAGTTGCAGGGCTGGGGCAGAAGTACACGTACCGCCAGAGTACGCCGAATTCTTCGAGGTGTTCAGTGAGCAAGAATGCGACCTCCTGCCTCCCCATCGACCGACGGACTGCGCGATCGAGCTGGAGCCGGGGGCCAAACTTCCTAAGCCCCGGATGTATGCCATGACCCCACGGGAGATGACAGAACTCCGGAATTACATCGACAAGAACCTCGCACGGGGGTTCATACAACCAGCTCGCTCGCGGATGGCAGCACCAGTTCTTTTTAGGGAAAAGAAAGACGGGGGCCTGCGTCTTTGTGTGGACTACCGGGGGGTCAACGCAGTGTGTGTTGAACATTTGTATCCACTGCCCTTAATGAAAGACATGCTGTCCCACCTGGCTAAGGGGAGGGTGTTTACCCGCTTGGATTTACGCGAAGCCTATTATCGGGTGCGTATCAAGAGAGGAGACGAGTGGAAAACAGCGTTTAACTGCCCGTTGGGCAGCTACCAATTTCGCGTAATGCCATTCGGACTCCAGGGGGCCCCCGCCGTGTTCATGCAACTAATAAATCAAGTTTTGCATGAGCATTTATACAGGGGGGTGCTCGTGTATCTTGACGACATCCTTATATATACGGAGACAATGGACCAACACGTTGCCCTTGTGCGCCAGGTTCTGCAGAAACTCCTAGAAGCACGATTGTACGTGAAATTATCAAAATGTGAATTTCACGCGTCTCGACTGGACTACTTAGGCTATCGGGTCTCGGCGGCCGGGATTGCAATGGATCCAAAGAAAGTGGAGGCGATACTGCAGTGGCAAGCCCCGGGGACCAGACGGCAGCTACAGAGCTTCCTGGGGTTTGCCAATTTTTACCGCCAATTTATACCATCTTTTGCTGCAGTGGCTCTTCCGTTAACAGACTTGCTAAAAACCAAGAAGTTGGCGGTGAAACCACGGCCAGGGTTGCGTGTAACGTGGACTATAGACTGTCAACGGGCCTTCGAGACCCTAAAAGGTTTGTTCACCCGAGAGCCCATACTTCTGCACCCTGACCCAGCAGCGCCATACGTTGTGCAAGTAGATGCTAGCGACGTGGCAGTCGGAGCTGTCCTTTTGCAGCACAACAGTAAAGGCGCATTGCAACCTTGTGCTTACGCGTCCAAAAAGCTATCAACCACCGAACGCGCCTGGGCTATCTGGGAAAAGGAGGCCTACGCCGTTCGGTGGGCGTTGGAGACGTGGCGGCATCTCCTAGAGGGGGCAGAAAAGCCCTTCGAAGTGTGGACGGACCATAGGAATTTAGAAGCCCTGCAATCCCCACGTAAGTTGGCCCCTAAGCATGTACGGTGGGCCCTGTATTTCAGGCGGTTTAGGTTTACCCTGAAATACGTCCCAGGGGGGAAGAATTTCCTGGCGGATGCCCTCTCGCGGCTTCCGCAGTATGACAACCAGCGGGAGGAGGTGGTGCAAGCTCTTATCCCTCCTCTCGGCCCAGAGATGGTACAGGCCGTACAGAACAGGGTTGCGGATGATCTGGTACAGCGGCTGAAAAAAGCCCTGGAGGGAGATGGCTGGCTACAGCAGCACCCGCGGCTCCTAACATGACGGGACGACCTGGCCTGGTATGGGAGTAAGATGTATGTGCCAGAAACCCTGCGAGACACTGTGCTTTATAGGTGTCATGATGCCAAGCAGGCCGGACACCTCGGGTTCCTGAAAACTCTGCACCTTGCTAGACGTCAGTTCTGGTGGCCCGGGATGAGGCGGCAGGTCAAAGAGTATGTCCGGCGTTGCCGCACTTGTACTATGGCCAAACCCCAGCCCGGGAAACCAGCAGGGCTGTTACAGACGGTGGCGGACCCCTGCCGGCCATGGCAGGACATCGGGATGGATTTCATCGTAGACCTACCAGAGAGCCGGGGGTACACTGTCATCTGGACCATAGTTGATCTGTTTTCCAAACAGGCCCATTTTGTTCCGTTAAGGGGCTTACCCTCGGCCCGGCGTCTGGCCTGGCTCTTTATAACCCACGTGTACCGCTTACACGAGGCGCCTAGACGTGTTATCTCGGACCGAGGGGCACAGTTTACCGCCAGGTTCTGGCGTGAATTCCTCCAGTTCATCGGGTCATCCCAGGGATTAAGCTCGGGGTATCATCCCTGCACGAACGGTGCGGCAGAACGGGCCAACGCGGCGGTGGAGCAATACCTACGCAGTTATGTCTCGTACCAGCAGGCAGACTGGGCTGACCTACTGGCGTTTGCAGAAATCGCCCACAACAACGCTGTGCACAGTAGTACTGGTCTCCCACCGTACACAGTGGTGTCTGGCTACGATTTCCCTCCTGTTCCCGAGTGCGACCAGGGATCAGCTTCCCCTTGTCAACCCCAGGAGTGGATGCTACAAGTCAGAAAGGCATGGGCGGCAACCAAAGAGGCTCTGAACAAGCAAGCCAGTGTCGTAAAGGCCCAAGCAGATAAGAAGCGCCAACCGTTCTACACCCCAGGGGTTGGGGACTGGGTGTACTTGTCTACAAAATACTTGAGGTTACAGATACCTAGCAAAAAGCTCGGCCCTAAGTATATAGGTCCCTTTCAGGTCACCCACGTCATCAACCCGGTCACGGTGCGCCTCCGGCTGCCTAAATTTCTGGGCAAGGTGCATCCCGTGTTTCACGGCAGCTTGCTAAAACCAGCCCCTGTTCCTGTCCGGGGGGAGCCGGTAGGGCCAGGGCCCGTGGGTGATGGACAATACGAGATACAAGAGGTTCTAGATTCCAGGAGGCGGAGAGGGAGACTGCAATACCTAGTGCTGTGGAAGGGGTATCCGATTACTGAGGCATCCTGGGTGGCGGACTCGAACGTTCAGGCCCCTAGGCTAGTTAAGGCGTTCCACCGGAGACATCCTGGTAGACCCTCGGGGGAGGGTAGAGGGGAAACTGCTGCTCTCCTTGATGCTTATTTGACTTCTACATCTTGCCTTCCAGGAGGAGCCTTGGTAGGAGGGGCCGACTGTCGAGCCCCTCGGGCTCGACATGCTTACCGGGAGGGGGTTCCGGACGCCGCCCGCAGCCCGCAGCCACAGCCGCAGCCGCGCTCGACAGCTGCTCGGCGGCCGATGAGATTCCCGGGCGCCCACGCTAGACCCGTATGGCAGCCGCGCCCAACAGCTGATTCGCGGCCGAAGGAAGCCCCGGGCGCCCACACTGGAGCCGCAACGTCTCAATCAGCTGCTCTGCGGCCGACGAAGATCCCGGGTGACAACACCGAGGCCGCGCTTGCTCGCACAGCTGATCGGCGGCCGGCAGCGCGGGGCCAAGGACCTGCCCCTGCCCGAACGGTTGCTGAGCAGCTAACAGCGGGTCTCGTCACACATGGGGAAGCCGCGCCAGCCTTGACAGCTGTGCGGCGGCTTGAAACGGGTGTGAGCCGAAACCCCAGTTTGGTGGAGGGGAGCACGTTAGAGAATCCAGGGGGTGGGAGCACGTTAGAGATTCCCGGGGGTGAGAGAGGGGGATGTTGGACTTACGCCTTCCTGCGCGCAATATGGACTTCGACGCCAGAGGCGGAAGCGGGGCGTGGGGCGGCAGGATAGAGGGGTGGGGTTTTACGCGGTTCAGGCGGATGCTGGTCTGCGTGGGGGAGGGTGGGGCTGACGGGCTGGGCTGACGGGTGGGGCTAGTACTCAATTAGTAGTTACATTTAAAAGAAGCGTTGGGACGAGTGGTTCCCAACGCTGACTTTGTTAAGGTATAGAGATCCTGCTATTAAAGGTACTCTTTCCAGTCATCCGTACTTCGTCGTGGTTTTTCCTGTGAGCTTGTTGATCCGGCGAAGACGAGGAGCTTGACAGCTCTCTGGCTGGCCTTTCCAGGTTGGCCCACCCCAGAGTCAGTTTGTTCAGCAGAGGTAGCACAGCGGCTGTAGCCATCAGGTTGGCTTTCTCCATCAGGGGACCCATGTTGCACTTCCGGGCTCCCCTCCTATACGGCCAACTCCTCGTTGCTTGGGCTGTGTGAGCCTCCAGGGTCTATGCATGGGTTGGCTTGGCTGCCGGTTTGTGGACCTAAGGACTTATGACAAAGTCCTCATTTTGTGGCTGTTCAAGAAAACGCTTCCTAAGCTGATCTATGTGGTGCTGTACAACTCGCCCACCTTCCAGCCCCACTTCGTAAGAGACGGGGCCTGACGTTTTAGTAATTTTTCCAGGCACCCACAAATTCCCATGCCCATAGTTCCTGGCCCACACCCTGTTGCCCACTTGCAGCCCCCTCGGGGGTTTTGGGCACAAAGCTTCTGCTGCCACCCTATCTGGATGCAACCTGTCCAGTTTCGTGATCAGTCGCCTCCCCCAGCGCAGCTCTGCTGGGCTTTTCTCTGTAGCTGTGCAGGGCGTGGAATGCTGGTCCATTTCCAAAAAGCTTTTTTTATCTAAGAGCCTGTGAAGTGGCTCGGCCACTGCAGCCTTGTTAGGAAGGAATGCGTGGTAGAAGTTGAGGAGGCCCAAGAATGCTTGCAGCTCTCCTTTTGTTTTAGGGCTAGGTGGCATCTGAATGGCCTTTACTTTGGATTCAGCTGGGTGGATGCCATTGGCATCAATGCGAAAACCCAAAAATTCAGTCGAGGGAACCCCAATTCTGCATTTGCTCTTTTTTAGTTTGAGGCCTGCTTCACGCAGGCTCTGCAGGATGGCTCTGGGCCTCCTCGCTAGCACTTCTGTGGATTCTCTGGCAATAAGCAAGTCATCAAAATAGGGGCAAACCCCTGGGATGCCTTTGAGTGTGCGTTCCATGATTCCCTGAAAAATGCCTGGGGCTAGACTGACCCCAAATTGCAAGCGCTTTACTCTGAAGTCCCCCCTGTGGGCCACAATTGTCTGTGCTGTGGCCGTGGCCTCATCAATAGGTAGTTGCTGATAGGCCTGCACCAAATCTAATTTTGCAAAAGTGGCGCTACCCTGCAAAGATGCCAGGATGTGGCTCACCACTGAGACTGGGTATGCGTGCTGTTTAAGGGCCCGGTTAATTGTACATTTGTAGTCTGCGCATATTCTGACTTCCCCGTTGGCTTTAAGTGGTGTTACAATAGGAATTTCCCACTCCCCACCATCTACTGGTTGCAACATGCCCTGTTCAACAAGCTTGTCCAGTTCCATGTCAATTTTGTGCTTGAGGGCAAAGGGGACCCTGCGAGGCTTAATCCTGATGGGAACCACATTTCTGTCTAATTTAAATGCTATTGGTGGGCCCGTGTAAGTTCCTAGGGCTGAATCAAATACATCTGCGAAGTCCTCACAAACTGATGCTAGACTCGCAACTTGTGTCCAGTTGATACCGGTTACTTGGATGCCTAGTGCATCAAACCAACCGAGTCCAATTAGGCTCGTTCTCTGGCCCCCTACTACAACAACATCCAGGTGCCCCGAAAACCCTTTAAATTTAACGGCCAAGGTGGCTTCACCCTTGACTAAAACTTTTGTGTTCTGGAAATCTGTTAAAAGTATGTCAGAGGGTCTCAGCTTGGCCCATTGCAACTGCACACGGAATTAAATGTGTCCAGAGAAATAATGGAAACAGCGGACCCCTTGCAGCTCCACCTGGAGTCTATACTTGGGTTTAAGGGGGCGTCGGGCCCCGGTGCAACATACACTTCGGTGGCTTGAGCAAAAACCCACTCTGAATGGCCCCAGGCCCCCAGTACCTCTACTGGTCAGATCGTCCAACTGGCGATGTGATGGCCAGTCCCTCTGGCGACCTCTGCAAACTGCTGTGATGTGGCTGGTTTTCCTGCAGGCCCGGCACATGGTTGTCCAGAACCTGCAGTCTAAGCGTTGGTGGCAGCCACAACCTGGACATCTAGGCAAGGGATCTGCCTTGTAGTCTCTTGCTGCTTGCTGTTGCGGTGCTGTGGGTCGGGCTGTCTGTGCAGCTTGTCGACTTCGGCATCTTCTTCTGACTCCTCGGTGAGTTCGGCGTCCTCATGGTGGACGGCTTCTTCGCGTTGCGTCATTTTGGCGGGCCGGATTGTTCAGACAGCTCCACCAGCAGCTTCATCCGCCATGACCTCATTCTGGGCATCTGCGAACGACAGGACCTCTCTGGCAAAAAGTTTTTGCTGCAGCTTTCGATTGCGGAGGCCACAGATGAGCTGGTCTCAAAGTCGCTCTTCAACATCTGAAAATCGACATAGGCGTGCGGCTTGCCTCAAGGCTGCGATGTATTCGGATGCGGTTTCTGGCGGCTGCTGTTGTGACTCAGGGCCAGCCTGTGGGTCCGACAGCCGGCTCCGATGTATCGGATGACTCAGATGAGGGGGAGGAGGGAAACGAACCGGCTGATGATGGTTTGGAGGCTTTGCAGAGCCCTCAGCCGGGGACCTCTTCTCAGCTGCGTGAGCCCGAGAGTGCGGAGGAAGATGACCCACAGCTGGCCCTGTTCAAGGACGCCCGACGCAGGAGGCAGTCGAGCAGGAACAAACAAAGAAAGGCTGTGGGACTCCTCGGGAGGAGGCACAGGGAGACCACGCCCTGAGCTCTCTATAAAAGGAGTGTTTGGGGAGGGGCTGGTTGCTGAAAGCAACTTTTCCGCTTGAGAAGACAAGCTCTAGTGTTTTTGTTAACTGCGTAATAAATCTTGGCAGATGCCTTTTAGCCTTGGACGCTCTCCAGTCTCTTCTTTCTGAATAGGGGTTTGCCTTATTACAAGGCCAGAAGAGGGCTGGTTCAGAACAGTTTGCTTTTAGCCACCCACCCCTTATTACTACGATGGAGCAGCTTCTTGCCGAGAATGCCCAGCTCACCCAGCAACTCACTTTGCTGGCAGCTCAGGTGGCTCAACTGCAAGCTCAGGTACATGCTGCACCCCCACCCAGGAGGAAATGTCAGATAGCTATGCCGGATAAATTTGCTGGTAATCCAGAACTGTTTCCTGCCTTCCTGGGACAATGCCAGCTTTTTATCAACGTGAGAGCAGCTGATTTCCCCACTGACCGAGATAAGGTGGGATTCGTGTTGAGCCTTCTGTCGGGAGATGCAGCTCGTTGGGGCACGCCTCTGTTGGCACAGCCTAGCCCTTTGTTGGATAACTTTGGGGGGTTTTGTGACCATATGCGCCTCATGTACGAGGACCCGATTAAGGCGCAGACTGCCACCCGACGCCTGAAAGTTTTGAGGCAGGGTCAGCGCCCTCTACAGGCCTATATCAGCGATTTCCGGCTGCTTAGCCAGGATTCCGCCTGGAATGAGGCTGCGCTCGTGGATGCCTTTCAGGATGGCTTGTCAGAGGAGATGTTGGATGAGCTGGCCCGCGTGGACATTCCCTCAGATCTGAATGGGCTGATCCATCTTTGTCTGCGGATCGATGCCCGGTTGCAGCAGCGAAAGAGTCGCCGTGCCACCCCACAGACCCCTGCCGCCCCTGTTGTGCGTGAGCCCCCAGTCCAGAGGGAGGAGCCAATGGAGCTGGGTGCCGCCAGGTCCCGTCTATCGGTGACGGAAATGGACAGACGACGATCGGAGGGGTTGTGTTTTTACTGTGGGGACCCTGGACATTTGGCTGCTTCTTGTCCAAAGAAGCGTCAGCGGGCATCAGTGACCAAGCCGGCCCCGAGAAAGTCCCCTGCTTTGGTGTCGGGAAACGGCCCGAGCCCGATCTAGACGGTGTGATAGATCGGACGACCCACCACGACCACGCCGAGCGACGCCATTCCGATGGTGCCTGTGAACCTCCACGGCATTTGATTTTGGAGGCACGACTGATCCTTCCTGGCAAGCCAGAGGGGATTCCGGTCCATGCCTTAATTGACTCTGGGGCTACCACTAACTTTATGGACTCGGCCTTCGTGGCCAAATGGGCTGTTCCTCAGTGTCCGGTGGATCCGCCCATGCTAGTGGAGACTATTGATGGTCGAGTGCTCCTGTCCGGGCCTATTACGGCCGCCACGCAACCAGTGAGTATGGCTATCAGTTCCCATGTGGAGGCCATTCAGTTCTACATCACTTCGGATCTGCACTTCCCCGTGGTCCTGGGACTGGCGTGGCTCCGGGCGCATGATCCACAGATCTATTGGTCTCAGAACTTGGTCACCTTCCCAAGTTTGCAGTGCGTGGACCACACCCGCCATATCTGTGCCGGCCAGGTGGAGGGCTCCTCAGGAGTTTCTTTGCCTCCCGAACTGTCCGACTTTGCTGATGTGTTCAGCGAGTCAGAGGCGGACCAATTACCCCCGCACAGGCCCTATGACTGTTCCATTGATCTAGTTCCTGATGCGCCTCTCCCAGTGGGGCGTTTGTATTCCATGTCGGAGCCCGAGTTGGCTGCATTGCGGGACTTCTTGACAAAGAATTTGGCTCGTGGTTTCATCCGGCCCTCGTCCTCGCCAGTGTCTGCGCCCGTGCTCTTCGTCAAAAAGAAGTCGGGCGAGTTACGGCTTTGCTGTGACTACCGGAAACTCAACGCCATCACGGTGCGTAACCGCTACCCACTGCCCCTCATCCCCGAGCTCTTGGACCGACTCCGGGAGGCTAAGATCTTCACGAAACTGGACCTGCGTGGAGCTTACAACCTCGTCAGGGTTCGGCCGGGTGATGAGTGGAAGACGGCGTTTGGTACTCGCTATGGACATTTCGAGTACACGGTGATGCCGTTTGGCCTGACCAACGCCCCCGCTGTGTTTCAGCATTTTATGAACGACATCTTTCGGGATTTGTTGGACCAGTTTGTTGTGATTTACCTGGACGACATCCTGATTTACTCCCCGTCGCGTGAAGCGCATCATCAGCATCTCCGTCAGGTCCTGCAGCGCCTCCGGAAACATCGGCTGTTTGCCAAGTTGGAGAAGTGCCAGTTCTACCAGGTGACCATCGATTTCCTGGGTCATCGCATTTCTCCTGAGGGCATCGCCATGGAACCGAGTAAAGTTGAGTCGTTGCAGAGTTGGCAACCCCCGCGTCGCGTGAAGGACGTTCAGCGACTTCTTGGATTTGCCAACTACTATCGGACATTCATCCCTGGCTTTGCTGCCTTGACAGCCCCCCTCACCCGGCTCCTGCAGAAGAAGACTCGGTTCCAGTGGAACGCCCCCGAACAACAGGCGTTCCAAGCTTTGAAGGACGCCTTCATGAAGGAGCCCATCTTGAAGCATCCTGACCCGCAACGGCCGTTTGTCGTGGAGGCGGACGCCTCCGACATTGCCATTGGGGCCGTGTTACTCCAGGCAGCGACGCCCAACGATACCCTTTTCCCTTGCGCGTATCACTCTCGGAAATTGAATCCCTCGGAGCGCAACTATACCATCTGGGAGAAGGAGCTGCTGGCCATCAAGGCGGCGTTCGAGGCTTGGAGGCATCATCTGGAGGGGGCGCGGCATCAAATCGAGGTTCGGACGGACCACAAGAATCTGGAAAGCCTGCAGACCGCTCGGAATTTGAACCAACGCCAGATCCGGTGGTCCCTCTTCTTTGCGAGGTTTGACTTCCGGGTGCGGTACATACCAAGCGGGCACAACCAGAGAGCGGATGCTCTGTCCAGGAAGCCCGAGTACACCCGAGTGGAAGACAAGCTTCCGCCCAGGACAGTGATCCCCGTCGAGTCTTTTGCTGCGGTGCGGGAGCCGGTGGATATACGGGCTCGGATCCGGGAGGCGCAGCAGCAGGAGGCGTGGGTGGCTCAGCGGAAGGAAGAGGTGGGGCCAGATTCGCCTTGGTCGGTCACGGATGGACTCCTGTATTATCGTGACCGGCTCTATGTTCCAGGAGGGCCACTCAGGGGACTCGTCCTCAGCCAATGTCATGATAACCCGGCTGCGGGGCATTTTGGCCTGTTCAAGACTCTGAACCTGGTTGTTGTGACTCAGGGCCAGCCTGTGGGTCCGACAGCCGGGTCCGATGTATCGGAGGACTCAGATGTGGGGGAGGAGGGAAACGAACCGGCTGATGATGATTTGGAGGCTTTGCAGAGTCCTCAGCCGGGGACCTCTTCTCAGCTGTGTGAGCCCGAGAGTGCGGAGGATGATGACCCACAGCTGGCCCTGTTCAAGGACGCCCGATGCAGGAGGCAGACGAGCAGGGACAAACAAAGAAAGACTATGGGACTCCTCGGGAGGAGGCACAGGGAGACCACGCCCTGAGCTCTCTATAAAAGAAGTGTTTGGGGAGGGGCTGGTTGCTGAAAGCAACTTTTCCGCTTGAGAAGACAAGCTCTTGTGTTTTTGTTAACTGCGTAATTAAATCTTGGCAGAAGCCTTTTAGCCTTGGACGCTTTCCAGACTCTTCTTTTAATTAGGGGTTGCGAGAAGAGGGCTGGTTCAGAACAGTTTGCTTTCAGCCACCCACCCCTTAATACTACGATGGAGCAGCTTCTTGCCGAGAATGCCCAGCTCAACCAGCAACTCACCTTGCTGGCCACTCAGGTGGCACAACTGCAGGCTCAGGTACATGCTGCCCCCCCACCCAGGAGGAAATGTCAGATAGCTATGCCGGATAAATTTGCTGGTAAACCAGAACTGTTTCCTGCCTTCCTGGGACAATGCCAGCTTTATATCAGCGTGAGAGTAGCTGATTTCCCCACTGACCGAGATAAGGTGGGATTCGTGTTGAGCCTTCTGTCGGGAGATGCAGCTCGTTGGGGCACGCCTCTGTTGGCACAGCCTAGCCCTTTGTTGGATAACTTTGGGGGGTTTTGTGACCATATGCGCCTCATGTACGAGGACCCGATTAAGGCGCAGACCGCCACCCGACGTCTGAAAGCTTTGAGGCAGGGTCAGCGCCCCCTACAGGCCTATATCAGCGATTTCCGGCTGCTTAGCCAGGATTCCGCCTGGAATGAGGCTGCGCTCGTGGATGCCTTTCAGGATGGCTTGTCAGAGGAGATGTTGGATGAGCTGGCCCGCGTGGACATTCCCTCAGACCTGAATGGGCTGATACATCTTTGTCTGCGGATCGATGCCCGGCTGCAGCAGCGTAAGAGTCGCCGTGCCACCCCACAGACCCCTGCCGCCCCTGTTGTGCGTGAGCCCCCAGTCCAGAGGGAGGAGCCAATGGAGCTGGGTGCTGCCAGGTCCCGTCTATCGGTGACGGAAATGGACAGACGACGATCGGAGGGGTTGTGTTTTTACTGTGGGGACCCTGGACATTTGGCTGCTTCTTGCCCGAAGAAGCGTCAGCGGGCGTCAGTGACCAAGCCGGCCCTGAGAAAGTCCCCTGCTTTGCTATCGGGAAACGGCCCGAGCCCGATCTAGACGGTGTGAAAGATCGGGCGACCCACAACGATCACGCCGAGCGACGCCGTTCCGACGGTGCCTGTGAACCTCCACGGCATTTGATTTTGGAGGCACGACTGATCCTTCCTGGCAAGCCAGAGGGGATTCCGGTCCATGCCTTAATTGACTCTGGGGCTACCACTAACTTTATGGATTCGGCCTTTGTGGCCAAATGGGCTGTTCCCCAGTGTCCGGTGGATCCGCCCATGCTTGTGGAGACCATCGATGGTCGAGTGCTCCTGTCCGGGCCTATCACGGCCGCCACGCAACCCGTGTGTATGGCCATCAGTACCCATGTGGAGGCCATTCAGTTTTACGTCACTTCGGATCTGCACTTCCCCGTGGTCTTGGGACTGGCGTGGCTCCGGGCGCATGATCCACAGATCTATTGGTCTCAGAACTTGGTCACCTTCCCAAGTTTGCAGTGCGTGGACCACACCCGCCATATCTGTGCCGGCCAGGTGGAGGGTTCCTCAGAGGTTTCCTTGCCTCCCGTACTGTCCGACTTTGCTGACGTGTTCAGCGAGTCAGAGGCGGACCAATTACCCCCGCACAGGCCCTACGACTGCTCCATAGACCTAGTCCCTGATGCGCCTCTCCCAGTGGGGCGTTTGTACTCCATGTCGGAGCCCGAGTTGGCTGCATTGCGGGACTTCCTGACAAAGAACTTGGCTCGTGGATTCATCCGGCCCTCGTCCTCGCCAGTGTCTGCGCCCGTGCTCTTCGTCAAAAAGAAGTCGGGCGAGTTACGGCTTTGCTGTGACTACCGGAAACTCAACGCTATCACGGTGCGTAACCGCTACCCGCTGCCCCTCATCCCCGAGCTCTTGGACCGACTCCGGGAGGCTAAGATCTTCACGAAACTGGACCTGCGTGGAGCTTACAACCTCGTCAGGGTTCGGCCGGGTGATGAGTGGAAGACAGCGTTTGGTACTCGCTATGGACATTTCGAGTACACGGTGATGCCGTTTGGCCTGACCAACGCCCCCGCTGTGTTTCAGCATTTTATGAATGACATCTTTCGGGATCTGTTGGACCAGTTTGTTGTGATTTACCTGGACGACATCCTGATTTACTCCCCGTCGCGTGAAGCGCATCATCAGCATCTCCGTCAGGTCCTGCAGCGCCTCCGGAAACATCGGCTGTTTGCCAAGTTGGAGAAGTGCCAGTTCTACCAGGTGACCATTGATTTCTTGGGCCACCGCATTTCTCCTGAGGGCATCGCCATGGATCCAAGTAAAGTTGAGTCGTTGCAGAGTTGGCAACCCCCGCGTCGCGTGAAGGATGTTCAGCGACTTCTTGGATTTGCCAACTACTATCGGACATTCATCCCTGGCTTTGCTGCCTTGACAGCCCCCCTCACCCGGCTCCTGCAGAAGAAGACTCGGTTCCAGTGGAACGCCCCCGAACAACAGGCGTTCCAAGCTTTGAAGGACGCCTTCATGAAGGAGCCCATCTTGAAGCATCCTGACCCGCAACGGCCGTTTGTCGTGGAGGCGGACGCCTCCGACATTGCCATTGGGGCCGTGTTACTCCAGGCAGCGACGCCCAACGGTACCCTTTTCCCTTGCGCGTATCACTCTCGGAAATTGAATCCCTCGGAGCGCAACTATACCATCTGGGAGAAGGAGCTGCTGGCCATCAAGGCGGCGTTCGAGGCTTGGAGGCATCATCTGGAGGGGGCGCGGCATCAAATCGAGGTCCGGACGGACCACAAGAATCTGGAAAGCCTGCAGACCGCTCGGAATTTGAACCAACGCCAGATCCGGTGGTCCCTCTTCTTTGCGAGGTTTGACTTCCGGGTGCGGTACATACCAAGCGGGCACAACCAGAGAGCGGATGCTCTGTCCAGGAAGCCCGAGTACACCCGAGTGGAAGACAAGCTTCCGCCCAGGACAGTGATCCCCGTCGAGTCTTTTGCTGCGGTACGGGAGCCGGTGGATATACGGGCTCGGATCCGGGAGGCGCAGCAGCAGGAGGCGTGGGTGGCTCAGCGGAAGGAAGAGGTGGGGCCAGATTCGCCTTGGTCGGTCACGGATGGACTCCTGTATTATCGTGACCGGCTCTATGTTCCAGGAGGGCCACTCAGGGGACTCGTCCTCAGCCAATGTCATGATAACCCGGCTGCGGGGCATTTTGGCCTGTTCAAGACTCTGAACCTGGTCTCCCGTACCTTCTGGTGGCCCCGAGTCCGACACGATGTCCAGTCTTATGTCACCTCCTGCGTCCCATGCAGGCAGGCCAAGTCAGCGACAGGGGCCCCGCCTGGTTTACTGCAGCCTTTGCCAACGCCCAAGAGACCCTGGGGGGCTGTGTCCATGGACTTTCTGACGGATCTACCCCCATCCTCCGGCTTCACGACAGTGTTTGTGGTGGTGGACATGTTGACCAAGATGGCGCACTTCATCCCCTGTCGCGGCTTACCGTCAGCTCGCGCCACTAGTCGCATGTTCATCCAACAGGTGTTCCGGCTGCACGGCCTTCCCGATAGGGTCGTCTCCGATAGGGGGGCCCAGTTTACAGCCCGCTTCTGGCAGGAGTTGATGCGGGCGTTGGACATTAAGGTTTGCCTCTCGTCCGCGCATCATCCTCAGACCGACGGGGGTACCGAGAAGGTCATCGGCATCTTAGAGCAGTATCTGCGCTGCTATGTTAACCTGCAGCAGGACAACTGGGTGGACTATTTGGCCATAGCCGAGTTTGCCTTTAATAACTCGCAACACACCTCCACGCAGATGACACCGTTCTTGGCCAACGTGGGTTATCACCCCAGGTTCTTCCCTCTTTCTCCCGTGGACTCACCGGAGCCGGCAGCGAACGAATTCATGGCGGAGTTACAGGCGATCCATCGGTTGGTGCGACGGCAGCTGGAGAAGGCCAAGGCCGACTACAAGAGGTTCGCCGATCGGTCGAGAAGGGATACGCCTCCACTATCGGTGGGGGATCGGGTCTGGCTGTCCACCAGGAACCTACCATCCACTCGGCCGGCGAGGAAGCTGGACCACCGTTACCTTGGACCGTTCCCAGTCGAGGCCGTCATCAACCCGGTCGCCTATCGTTTAACTCTGCCACGTTCCCTGCGCGTGCACCCCGTCTTCCATCGGTCCTTGTTGGTCCCCGAACAACCGGCCTGTCCACTTCGCCAAGCGGAACCTCCCCCATCAGGAACTCGTGATGGAGGCAGCACCCCCGAGTACGAGGTCGCCAGCATCAGGGATTCCCGCTGGCTGAAAGGTCGCTTCCAGTACCTGATCGAGTGGAAAGGGTACGGGCCGGAGGACTTCACATGGGAAGACGCGACCGCCGTTCATGCCCCTGCGTTGGTGACTGCTTTTCACGAACAGTTCCCATCCCGACCGCATCCGGATCGGCAGACCCGGGGGAAGGGCCCTGCGGTGCGGGATAGTGTTGTGACTCAGGGCCAGCCTGTGGGTCCGACAGCCGGGTCCGATGTATCGGAGGACTCAGATGTGGGGGAGGAGGGAAACGAACCGGCTGATGATGATTTGGAGGCTTTGCAGAGTCCTCAGCCGGGGACCTCTTCTCAGCTGTGTGAGCCCGAGAGTGCGGAGGATGATGACCCACAGCTGGCCCTGTTCAAGGACGCCCGACGCAGGAGGCAGACGAGCAGGGACAAACAAAGAAAGACTATGGGACTCCTCGGGAGGAGGCACAGGGAGACCACGCCCTGAGCTCTCTATAAAAGAAGTGTTTGGGGAGGGGCTGGTTGCTGAAAGCAACTTTTCCGCTTGAGAAGACAAGCTCTTGTGTTTTTGTTAACTGCGTAATTAAATCTTGGCAGAAGCCTTTTAGCCTTGGACGCTTTCCAGACTCTTCTTTTAATTAGGGGTTGCGAGAAGAGGGCTGGTTCAGAACACTGGTCTCCCGTACCTTCTGGTGGCCCCGAGTCCGACACGATGTCCAGTCTTATGTCACCTCCTGCGTCCCATGCAGGCAGGCCAAGTCAGCGACAGGGGCCCCGCCTGGTTTACTGCAGCCTTTGCCAACGCCCAAGAGACCCTGGGGGGCTGTGTCCATGGACTTTCTGACGGATCTACCCCCATCCTCCGGCTTCACGACAGTGTTTGTGGTGGTGGACATGTTGACCAAGATGGCGCACTTCATCCCCTGTCGCGGCTTACCGTCAGCTCGCGCCACTAGTCGCATGTTCATCCAACAGGTGTTCCGGCTGCACGGCCTTCCCGATAGGGTCGTCTCTGATAGGGGGGCCCAGTTTACAGCCCGCTTCTGGCAGGAGTTGATGCGGGCGTTGGACATTAAGGTTTGCCTCTCGTCCACGCATCATCCTCAGACCGACGGGGGTACCGAGAAGGTCATCGGCATCTTAGAGCAGTATCTGCGCTGCTATGTTAACCTGCAGCAGGACAATTGGGTGGACTATTTGGCCATAGCCGAGTTTGCCTTTAACAACTCGCAGCACACCTCCACGCAGATGACACCGTTCTTGGCCAACGTGGGTTATCACCCCAGGTTTTTCCCCCTTTCTCCCGTGGACTCACCGGAGCCGGCAGCGAACGAATTCATGGCGGAATTACAGGCGATCCATCGGTTGGTGCGACGGCAGCTGGAGAAGGCCAAGGCCGACTACAAGAGGTTCGCCGATCGGTCGAGAAGGGATACGCCTCCATTATCGGTGGGGGATCGGGTCTGGCTGTCCACCAGGAACCTACCATCCACTCGGCCGGCGAGGAAGCTGGACCACCGTTACCTTGGACCGTTCCCAGTCGAGGCCGTCATCAACCCGGTCGCCTATCGTTTAACTCTGCCACGTTCCCTGCGCGTGCACCCCGTCTTCCATCGGTCCTTGTTGGTCCCCGAACAACCGGCTTGTCCACTTCGCCAAGCGGAACCTCCCCCATCAGGACCTCGTGATGGCGACAGCACCCCCGAGTACGAGGTCGCCAGCATCAGGGATTCCCGCTGGCTGAAAGGTCGCTTCCAGTACCTGATCGAGTGGAAAGGGTACGGGCCGGAGGACTTCACATGGGAAGACGCGACCGCCGTTCATGCCCCTGCGTTGGTGACTGCTTTTCACGAACAGTTCCCATCCCGACCGCATCCGGATCGGCAGACCCGGGGGAAGGGCCCTGCGGTGCGGGATAGTGTTGTGACTCAGGGCCAGCCTGTGGGTCCGACAGCTGGCTCCGATGTATCGGATGACTCAGATGAGGGGGAGGAGGGAAACGAACCGGCTGATGATGGTTTGGAGGCTTTGCAGAGCCCTCAGCCGGGGACCTCTTCTCAGCTGCGTGAGCCCGAGAGTGCGGAGGAAGATGACCCACAGCTGGCCCTGTTCAAGGACGCCCGACGCAGGAGGCAGTCGAGCAGGAACAAACAAAGAAAGGCTGTGGGACTCCTCGGGAGGAGGCACAGGGAGACCACGCCCTGAGCTCTCTATAAAAGGAGTGTTTGGGGAGGGGCTGGTTGCTGAAAGCAACTTTTCCGCTTGAGAAGACAAGCTCTAGTGTTTTTGTTAACTGCGTAATAAATCTTGGCAGATGCCTTTTAGCCTTGGACGCTCTCCAGTCTCTTCTTTCTGAATAGGGGTTTGCCTTATTACAAGGCCAGAAGAGGGCTGGTTCAGAACAGCTGCTATATTTGTTGTTCGAAGGCATAGCACCATGCAATCACCGACATCTTCGGTTGGAAGTGTTCTCCGAGCTTCTTCTTCAGTTCGGCGTAGGAGACGGATTCCAACAGCGTGGGCACGAACAGGTTTTCGGCCAGATTAAACATCACTGGGCCTCACACACAGAGCAGCGTGGCGACGTTTAGTCCATCCTCTGCGGCCTGGTTTGCCCGAAGGTAGTTCTTGACCTGGGACAGGTACGAGGGCCATCCTTCTGGTTTCTTGATGTCGAACTCTCGCAGCCTTCCGACCTTGGGTATTCTGCTGGTCTTTGTAGCTGGCTTCTGCTTCTTCTAATCCTGCCTCTCCGTTGCTCAGGACAGGTCCTGAGTGCGTGGTCGCTAGCGTGGCTTGCTAGCTGACCGTAGGGGGGGAATTGCTTTTCCCGCCAGGCATGCGCTGCCTCTCCCCTAGTGACTTTCAGCTCCGATGGAGAAGCAGGATCCCACCTTCATCGCCAGTGTTGTGTACTGGGTTCATTGCGCAGGAATGAAGACGAGGCGAGTGAGTTCAGCAAAGAGCATGTTTTATTTCTTGCAGGATCTGAACTAGAGAACAGGGCTGCAGCTGCAGCAATTTATACCTCCCCGCTCTCGCAACCTACCAGCCTTTACCACGTGGTGTTAACAAGCAAGCCCAATACATAACAGTACTGAAGTACAAGTTATTGTTTAACCTAAGCACTCCCTCTATGTTTTTGTTTCCATTATCTGCTCACTGAAAGACTCAGAATAAATCACATGTACATAGTACATTTTTAAATGCCGGCACTGGTCATCAGAATGAATGGCATAATGAAGATCAGCCAGGACATAATTTTGTCTGGCTTGGGGAAGATTGCTAATGCAACTGGGAGGTTAGAGCTTATACTGGCCTGACAATCTTGCTATTGAGAAGATAAATCCTCCAAAGTATAGACCAGGGGTCTTCAAACTTGGCCCTTTTATGACTTGTGGACTTCAACTCCTAGAATTCCTCAGCCAGCATGCCTGGCTGAGGAATTCTGGGAGTTGAAGTTCACAAGCCATAAAAGGGCCAAGTTTGAAGATCCCTGGTATAGACTGAATACACAACAACTACCTTACTCTTCTATTTAAGGGGGAAAAATGTAAGAATTTTGAAGGTTCTCTCTTGACCACCCAAATAACTACACCCATATTGCCTAAATTCACACTCTGCACCTAGCAGAATGTTTTAATTTTTATTTTGTTGTTTTGGACTTAAGATGGTCATTGATGCAATATTATGCTCTGAAAACCCAGCTAATAGACAAATGGTTTGGTTTAGTGGGCACCAGGTTAGAAAGCGAGAGACTATGGGTTCAAGTCCCTTCTTAGCCATGAAAGTCAGCTGGGTGACTTTGGGCTAGTCACACTCTCTCAGCCCAACTCACTTCATAGGGTTGTTGTGGGGAAAATAGGAGGAGGAAGGAATGTTAGGTATGTTTGCTGTTTTGAGTTATTTATAAAAATAATAATGGTGGGATATACGTAGAGAGAGCACTTACTCAATAAGCTATAGTTAAGGAAGTCATGGCTTATTTTATTTTATTTCAGTCACCATTTTGTTGTACACAGGGCACAATCATGGAGGCTCAATTTACTTTCTGAATACTGCAAACCAAAGAAGGTTGTTTCATACAATTCCCTGAGCGACTAAGAATGGCCATTTTGAGTGAAGGCCCTCTGTTGACTAGCTTGCTTCATCTTGCTTATGCTTCCTCCCCACTGAAATACAGATATGTACAGTGGTGGGATTCAACTATGTGAACAACCAGTTCTCTGTGTGGATGCCACTTACGGAAGTCCATTCTGGGCCTGGGCAACAAAAAATTAGCTACCGATTCTGCCGAACTGGTGCAAACCGACTGAATCCCACCACTGGATATGTGTATGTGAATATACAGGCTGATTAACCAAAGAGAAACACCACGGCTTAAAAATGAAATGGTCCATCTTGCACTTTACTTCTTCAGGTACTCTGATATGAGTAACAACTAAGCTTTTGTCACCGTTCAGCCAGTGTCACGTATTTTCAGCAATCCTTGTCTTACTTCCCTCCTTTGTGCTTGGAATCGCTCTGTAAATAAACAGTTTGCTTCCTTTCTGCTCCCTGTGGGACTGAGTGATGGCCTAGAGGCAAAGGACTTCTTTTTTAAAAATATTTCCTCCTCCTAAGATAGAAATCAAAGATTTTTGCACAAGTTTCAGGGCAGGATCTATTTAAAAAAAAAACTATCTGGGGAACTATCTCTCCCCTCTGGGATTAGCTCAGCCCACCGGTGCCAGTAGAAGAGGCATGCTGGGGACCCCATTGGTCAAGGAATTTTGGCTAGCAGTGTCCAGAAGAGCTTTCTCTGCCCTTTGGAACATTATGGCCCCCAAGGTGAGATCTGCACCAGTGGTGGGATTCAGCCAGTTCTGCACCACTTTGGCAGAACCGGTAGCTAATTTTTTGTTGCCCAGGCCCAGAATGGACTTCTGGAAGCAGCATCCACACAGAGAACCGGTTGTTCACCTATTTGAATCCCACCACTGATCTGCACCTATCCTTTTGACTTTCTGTAAGGGTTTGAAGACCTGGCTCTGCCAGTTGGCCAATAGGAATGCGTCAAGCTGGAGGTGGCTGAGGGAATTAAGACAAGGCCACACCTCTGCCCCGTGTGTGCACCCTGATCCTTTCCTCCCCCCCCTTTTTTAATTGTAAATTATTACAATTATTATGAACAGTGCTTTTTTTGTCATAGAATGCACCGGAACGGAGCTCCGGCACCTTTTTTCGACAGATTTTCCAAGTTTTAAAAGTAACTTGAAAAATTGATGTTTGATCCATGTGGACTTGAATCACCCTGTTGAACATAGCAGGTCGACAGCAAAATCATTAAAATGGTGCATGCGGGCTGCTTGTGTGTCGAGTCCGATGCATGTGTACTTCATCTGTGCTGGTTGCGATGGCGCTGCTTGGCTTGTGGCACTGCTCAGCTTGTGATTGGTTGTGTGGTCACGCGCTGAGTGCTTACTGCAGACAGGGACCGTTAAGTTTTGTTACACAACTGAGGTGTGTGGGGGTGTGTGCAGTGATTGACTATGTGTGAAAGTTAAATAATTTCTTTATTTTAAAAAATCGTTGGTGAATTGAAAATCTTTTTAAAATTTTTAATGTAAAAGTGTGACCCCAAATTTAAAAATGAAAAAAAAAAAATACTAATTACTACTCAACCACTGGTCCTGCTTTAAATATTAACAAGATGTGAGTTCCAGCACCATTTTTCTTACAAAAAAAGCACTGATTACAAACATTTATTGCTTCAACATTTTATTGGCTTTTAATGTTTGTAAGCCAAATTCCCCTCTAGCAAGATGGGCAGCAAACAAATCTAATAAACAACTATATTTTTTTAAATGACAGTGACCTTAAAGCAGCCTTTCCAGTTTTGTAGACTGGCGGGGGAGGGGAAGGGGATAGTTCCAACTGAGCAGCGGGCACATGCACTCACTGCTTCTGCAGATGGGAGTTGCGTGCCTGTGCACTCTCACCTGATGCTTGCGCAAGTGGAGCTGCGCACCCACGCTCGCCTGCCTCTTCTGTGGCCAATCAGGCCACAGCCTGGTAATGGGTCGCAGTCCAGGGTTTGGGGACCCCTTCCTTAAAGAAGCCTCAGAAAGATTCAGTACTCCATTTGTTTAAACTCAGAGCTTAGGATACGGGTGTCAAACTCTTTTTTCTTCTGTTCAGTCACGATTCTTGGAGACTGGACAATTCCCTAGTTTTCTTAGGAAGGTTTTTCAAAAAGTGGTTTGCCATTGTCTTCTTCCTAGGCCTGAGAGAAATTGACTGGCCTAAGGACAGCCAGCTGGTTTTCTAGCGACGGAAAGGCTAAATCTTACAGTCTCCTGGTTTCTACCCTGATGTCTTAACTACTACTCCAAACCGACTCTCAATAGTACATAATGTTAAATTGTATTTAATATTTATTATGATATTATCTATTATAATGTGAAACATCTGTCTTAAATTAAAAACATGAGATTCTGTATCCATTTGGTATGGAAAATCAGCTGGTAAGAGATTTGAAATGTCTCGTTCCCTTAATAATAATTTGCTCCATTCAATGCCTCCATCCCTGGTTGTGCTGCAAGCACAAATATTTTTCTAAAAGATAATTAAAATACATCTTTCTTTCCTTCTTCTGGGTACTGAATCAAAGAACTGGACAGAGCAAATTAGGCCATGGAATTCACACACTTGCTTGGTTTAAGAACACAGACGAAAACATTCCCAACAAATGTCTATTTGCCTTCTGTTTGTATATATCTGGTCAAGAACAGCCCATTCATTTTCCTTGGAAAGTGATTCCATTGTTGACATGTTTTTACTGTTAGGATGTTCTTTCTAATGTTCAGCTAAAATCTGTTTTGCTGTAATTTAAGGCCATTATTCCATGTCCTGAACTCTATGATGATAGGCCTGATGTCTTTGTGACATCCTTTCATGTAATTAAAGAATGTTATCCTAGTCCCCTTCAATCTTCTTTTCTTAGAGCTAAACATACCCAGTTTGTTGTCTTAAATTCTCTACTTAGGACTTAATTTCCAGTTCCCTGCTTTTTGCATTTACACCAGTTCCCTCTTTAAAGCAAGGCGCTCAGAAATGGAGAGTTCTTATTTTAAACTATGACCAATGTAAAAGAGTGGAATAATGGTTTCTGGCAATTTGGAAAATGTACAGTGCTTCTCTTGATGCAGCCCTGTGCTGCATTTGTGGCTACGTCATACGGCTGACTCACATTCATCTTATGATCGATTAAGTGAAGTATTTTTGCCAAACTAGAGAGTCCCCTTTTTGTGCATTTGTGTTCTATTTCTTAAGTGAAAGTTTCCATCTTTTTGCCAAAAGGCTGGAAATGGATGAAAAATTAAAGCTAGGGTAATTTTTACTTTACTTTTACTTTTACTTTTATTAAATTTGTATACCGCCCTTCTCCCGAAGGACTCAGGGCGGTGAACAGGGCACATATAAATAGAGAATACAAAAATTAAAAGGAATTAAATAATCACCCAGATAAAAACAATAACAATATAAAAACCCCATTAAAAACCCTAACATCCCCCATCAGGCCAGGCCAGCTTGTTCAAATAAATGGGTCTTCAGACTGCGTCGGAAGGAGCGAAGGTCCGGTGCCATCCGGAGCTCGACCGGCAGCTGGTTCCATAAAGCCGGAGCGCCCACAGAGAAGGCCCTCCCCCTGGGGGCCACCAGCCGACATTCTCTGACCGGAGGCACCCTGAGGAGGCCCTCTCTGTGGGAGCGCACAGGGCGGAGGGAAGTTGACGCCGGCAGCAGGTGGTCCCTGAGGTACTCCGGACCCATGCCATGTAGGGACTTAAAGACCATTACCAAAACCTTGAATCTCACCCGGAAGACAACTGGCAACCAATGCAGCTCGCGGAGCAAAGGTGTAACATGGGAGTACCGGGAAACTCCCAAGACAACTCTCGCGGCTGCATTCTGTACCAATTTTGCCCTCTTTAAGTTGGTTTACCCATTGATCTAAGCTAGGGCTTTTCAACCTTTTCACCCACTGTACCACTTTTAGGATATGGCAACATCCAAGTACCACCAGTCGCCTAGCAAGGTGTCAAAAACTTGACTAAAAAAAAGGGAAAAAGTGAAGTACAGGTAGTCCTCGACTTACAACAGTTTGCTTAGTGACCGTTCAAAGGTACAATGCCACTGAAAAAAGTACCCCCCAAGGTGCAGCCAAGCAAGACACCTGCCTGCCCACCCGAGGTTTTCATTCTTCTGAGCATTTCTGTTGAGGATTGGCAGCAGGTGTGGGGTGGGAGGGCATTTGATTTTTATTCCCCCCGTCTGTTGGGTGGTTGCAGTAGGTTTTGGTCTCTTCCCTTGAAAGGGCCACCATCTGGTAGCAGTAGAAAACAGAGGTTCCATTTTGCTCTTCTTCCCCCCCCCCTCCACCATGAATAAACTTACATAATAGCCTCTTCGGAGAAGATACCAATTTCACTCCCCCACAGCCCCCTGGATCAGACCCCCACACAGTCGTTTTCCCTTGCAAACCCCACCCCCTTCGCTAAAGATCCCACTTTCAGCTATTAGCCCCAGACAGCTTATTATAAGCCTCTCTAGATTCCTTCAGCAAAATAAGGGGCACTTTGGATCTGGTGTTCTTGGGAAAGAGGTCAGTCATGTGTTTGTGTGTGGGAGGGTAGGCGGGAAACCCAGCCGATTCAGGCATCGGCCCCACCGCTGGTGACTGTTGTTCTTGGAACTGTGGGGGGAGCATGCTGGCTTGGCCGGGAGCCTCCATCTGGCCAGGCCCTCTAGTAGTAGCGGGCAGCGCCCTCTTCCTCCAGGGCCCGCTCTATTTTCTGGGTGGAGGGGAGGAAGACAAGCAAGACACTCACCCTTCTGAAGTAAGAAGGGGGGAAGGGCGACACGGATCCCGCAAGAGAAGAAGTTACTGCTCAATGACTCCCTGGGGAAGGCGGGGCCTTGCTCTCTGCCTGCTCTCTTCGCACACCCTCAGTAGGGTTCCTGCAGGCCATGGCCAAGCAGCATATTTTCTGGCAGCAAGTGAGCTGAGAAGGAGCAGAGGGGGGGGGAGGCAGGGGGGAGGTACGGAGGGGAGGCAGGGGGGAGGAAGGCGACACCGGTGCTCACGTACCACCAGTGGTACGCGTACCACTGGTTGAAAAGCCCTGATCTAAGCCACTTCTGTATACATCTGGTTTATTAAGTTACCATTAGTTTCACAGATCACATTAAGACATTTATATGATTTGCAAACTACATGGAAAGTACACCATTCTACAACCCTGATATACTGGCAGGCCAATGTTGCATGTGCTGCATAAGTAGACGAATCTTGTTAAAATTAATGTCTAAATAAATGAAGTTGGGATGCTGAAAAACATTTCGTAAAGCTAAGTATTATCTGTAATAGCATCCACATTAACAGACATTTGTGAATCCACAGACATTTTTAGAAAGAACGAACGATAGGGAACTGCAGCCCAGAGCATTATTTGCAAGAGTATCTAGCTGCATGTCATGGTTCCAATAGATGAGACCTATTAAAGCAGAACTCCGAGGCCTGAGTTTTCCTCTAAGAACATGTTTATTGGTTACAAGGTATTGGCATGGTCATAAGTGAAATCAAGACTAAAGTTCCTTCCAAAAGCAATAGTATTACAAAGTTAAAATTCTCACCCCAAAACCTATGCAATTAGCTGAGTTTCCCAATAGAATAGTTTGGTGGGTTTTCTGACAGTAGGCTCAAACGCACACACACACCAGTTGAGGGAACAGAAACAACCTTGATTCCCACAGGACAGAGTTGTTTAGGCTAGCAGCATAAAACTTCTCACTCCTCCTCCCCCCCCCATCTTGTGGCAACTGAAAACAAGCAAGATGGCTTCAGTCAGGTTCGCTGCAGGTTTGACACTGCTCCTGCCACCAAAAGGCAAATTAAGTGATAAATGAGGTGATAGAAGATCCTGGGAGGGTTAGAGGGCAGGGCAGGGAGCAAGTTTCTCACTTTGGCTTCTGGAAAATGATCATTTTGTGACTGGTTGTAACCGCTATGGTAGCTGTGCAGACCAACCTCTTCATGGCATGTATTTTTGAGAGAGTCTGAGATTATTGGCTGCCCTCTCCTCCCACCCTCCCTTGGATGAACTGTACAGTTCCCGTTGTCTTAGGAAAGCTCAAAATATTCTTAAAAACTCATCTTATCCTGGACATTTTTTTGAACTATTACCATCTGGCAGATGGTACAGGAAAATAAAATCAAGGATAAATAGGCTAAAAAATAGTTTTTTATCCCAGAGCTGTAGCTATATTAAATAACACTGTATACCACAACATTGAAGTGCAATATTAGGGGCAGCGCAATGGTGAATAAAATGTGAAGGATGTGTGTGTGTGTGTGTATAATGTATGTTCTTATTTGTGGTTTTTACTTGTGTGTAGTGTGCACTGTGGACAGCACAATTTCATTGTTACACAATGACAATAAAGATTATTCTATTCTATTCTATTATGATGGAAGGACAAAGAAATTTGTACCTGAGTGATCTGAATTGCCCATCTAAAGTAGTGATGCTGGGGAAGATACAGTTAAGCCATCTTTTGGCTCCTTCCAGGATTCTACTAATCCATTCACTTTGCCTACTAAAATTCTTTAAGAATATAATCTTCAAAGCACCCTTTTTTCTTTTAATAACGAGGAAATTCTGTTCTATGCCTGTTTTCATGTCTGTTTCTAAAATTCCACATTACATATGTTTCATAATTCAATTCCTTTTCAAAAATAAATATATCAGAAATTAATTAGCAAGGCAGCCTCGCCAAAAGAACTCAAGGTTCAAGCAGACTGCTCAAGTTATTGGCAAGACAAGGAAACAGGAACTTTTTCCATTATCTCAGCACATGAGTATCTCTGGATTCAGTAAATGTGGCCAGAGATCATTGTAGGTGACTGATCTACTCCAGGGAAGCATTTTCTATTCTTTATTTGTAGATATAAACCTTTGTTATTGTACATCTAATAGTCTCCAACAAGTACAGAGAATGATACATTACCATTATGCTAAAAGCACTCGCGTTACATTTGCAATTTAGTATAAAATAATCAGAAAAATGGTCAACAGAAATGTATTCACCTACCATATCAAGCCATGGTTTAACCATGATTTATGCAGTGCATTTCCACTGGTTTGGATATACCAAATAAACCAGGGGTCCTCAAACTTGTCCCTTTTATGACTTGTGGACTTCAACTTCCAGAATTCCTCAGCCAGTGTGCCTGGCTGAGGAATTCTGGGTGTTGAAGTCCACAAGTCATAAAAGGGACATGTTTGAAGACCCCTGCAATAAACCGAGCCACACATCAAAACGCTGTTATTATCTTGGGCATTCACCTTGTTTTTTTTGTTGAGATGCTTAGAATTCAATCACTAAAGGTCATGTCCTCACATGGAGAAACAATAGACTATTAGACCCAACCAGAGGTACAGAATGTTCTCTGTAGTACTGCGAAATTTCCAAAGGAAATACTGTGAAAGGCAGCCTGAACTACCATATCTGTTTTCTGAGTGAATCTTGGCTCAGGAAAGAGCACAGTTCATGAACAAGAGATACGGAGGATCCCAGAATATTGCTAAGGACAGGACTTTCCCTCTTTTAATTCATTTCTGATCTAACTACCCTGTTGTAAACTGTAATTCTGTAAAAAAAACAACCAACCCAATGTTCTCTATGGAAGCCAGCCTCTTAAGGCTAATTTGAAACAGCAGACACCTGAAAGGGATGAAAATATTTCTCTAATATGGGGTACGCTAGCATAGATTTAGATTTAGATTTTATTAGATTTATATACCGCCCTTTTCCCGTAGGACTCAGGGCGGTTTACAAGTTGTTTAAAAGATCAATACAATACAAAAATTAAAAACAATTAAAAATGATTAAATTCGATCCCTGAAGTAAAAATATAAAAACCCCAATTAAAAACTCTCAGCCTGGGCCGGAAAGCTCAAAGAGCCAGGTCTTTAGGTCCCGGAGAAATGAACAAAGGTTGGGGGCAGTCCTAAGCTCCACGGGCAGCTGGTTCCAAAGGGCAGGCGCACCCACAGAGAAGGCTCTCCCCCTGGGCGTCATCCGCCGGCAGTCTTTTACCGGAGGTACCCTGAGAAGACCCTCCCTGTGGGAGCGCACAGGATGAAGGGAACTTGATGCCGGCAGCAGGTGTATCCTCAAATATCCCGGACCCAAGCCATTTAGTGCTTTATAGGTCATCACCAGCACCTTGAATCTCACCCGGAGGGCAACCAGAAGCCAATGCAGCTTGCGGAGTACAGGTGTTACATGGGAGTATCGGGAAACCCCCATCACAACTCGCGCGGCTGCATTCTGCACCAGCTGAAGCCTCCGAGTGGTCCTCAAGGGCAGCCCCATGTAGAGAGTGTTGCAGTAGTCTAACTGGGAGGTCACGAGCGCATGAGTGACTGTGCGTAGGGCATCTCGGTCCAGGTAGGGTTGCAACTGGCGCACCAGGCGAACCTGGGCAAAAGCCCCTCTGGTCACGGCTCCTATATGATCTTCAAAACTGAGCCGTGAATCCAGGAGGACGCCCAAGTTGCGAGCCCTATCAACGGGGGGTAACACCTCACCCCCCATCGTTAACGATGGAATAAATTGGTTAACCCGAGATGCCGGTATGCACAGCCACTCAGTCTTGGCAAGATTGAGACGAAGCCTGTTTCTCCCCATCCAGACCCGGACCGCCTCCAGGCAACAGGATATCACGGCAAGGGCATCACTGGGTTGGTTTGGGGTGGAGAAAAAAAGTTGGGTATCATCAGCATACTGATGATACCCCACCCCGAAACCACGAATGATCTCGCCCAGCGGCTTCATATAGATGTTGAACAGGAGGGGAGAGAGAACCGACCCCTGAGGAACTCCACAAACGAGAGACCTCGGGGCGGATCTCTGCCCTCCTGTCAACACCGACTGCGAGCGGCCCAGGAGATAGGAGGAGAACCACTGTAAAACAGTGCCTCCCACTCCCAACCCCTTGAGACACCGCAGTAGGATACCATGGTCGATGGTATAGGTACCATGGTCGATGGCATACAGGTATAGGTTGTTGTTGTTGTTTTGCTTTTTGAGATTATCAGTTTCAACTATAATGAGAAAAAGAATCTTTTTTAAATAAATGTACAATAAAATCCAGGAAATACTATTAAACACACCCAT